>NC_135236.1:441567185-442174093 GCF_051348905.1 Ranitomeya variabilis | reverse complement strand
TTTAAAATATTATTTTATTTATTCTATCTAGACAGATTAAACTTGTTTTCACTTTCTAGTGTATTCAAATTCTAGATCTATTTTACTTTGACAAGCTAAATGGCTAATAAATATGTCAACATACGCCTCAGTTGCCCTGTGTAAAATGCAGCTATTATCTTTGAATTATACCCTTTTAATTTAACAATGTAGCTTCACATTTTAATTACGAAAAAGATTATACGCTACAGCAAAGAATTGGTAAACAAATACCTAATTTGTGATGCTTCCTCACAAAGGCTATCATTTGCTGACTAATTAGTTTCTTCGTAAAGCTCCAAGTGACTATTGTGAAAGAAAATCTCCAGAGGATTAAGAGGTTATATTGAAATGATTCGAGATATTGTATCAAAATGACAATATCTGCATTAATTTTAAAAATCAGTTTAGAAGTACAGCACATGAATAATCACTACAAATATACATTTTATATCTGATCACATGGGCATTAGTAGGAGGGAAATAGGGGCATTGTGTACCAGGTGCTAAGTCCTGTGGGTTGCCAACAAGCTAGTTTGCCTTTGAGAGGTTATTTTGATACAGGAATAGTACGGAAAAATTTATATAAATATAAAGGGATATATATATAGGTGCACCTACCCTATTAGATATCCCTGCACTGGCCTGCTGCCCCTACCTATCAGTGGAGGTTGGCACCCTGATAGTGTATTTGGCGCCCCCACTCCGCGACGGCTACCCCTGCTGGCCCTAAAAATTACCTTGCCAACTGCAGGGGAGAAAACAATAAGCAAATTAAAGAGATGAAGGAAGAGCAGGCAGGCGGAACTATGGTGCACACTATATAGATATAACCCAGCTCCCTACTTATGGTCTCCTCAAGGACAAAGTGCTAGAGGCATATAGCAAAAATAGCTAGTCAATGTTGTGTACAATTGTCCTTGTATATACTAACAAAAAATACACTTCTATGTATCAATAATGAGACCTTTAGTAGGAAGGGGAACACAGATACAAATGACTTGGTTCAGTCCAGATGCAGGACTAAGCATAACTACACTGTCTGGTAAGGAAAACATATGATTCCCAACATTGCAAATAGAGTACATATAGCCAGCCGGCAATATACAGGTAGTGTTTGTTAATAAACCATGTAGTAGCGCTGCATATAGAGTCACATACAAGTACCAATAACCAGTATACAGTGTTTATGTTTATGCAGTATGCTAGACCGAGAAAAAATTCAAATACTAGCATAGACAGCCAGTGAAAGAGATATTCTCCCTTAAGGAGACACTTAGCTGTAGGTATAACGCCCCACTATTTAATTAATAAAAATTATATTTTTAAAGGGGATTTATATGTTACACGTTTTGATTTCCCTTATATGTATTTTTCCTTTATGATTATACGATACAGGAATAGTAGCATCAAATTAAACTTATTTTCCTGGCTAAAAAGAAAGTAACTGCATATATTTACTCTGTAATCACTAGTGTTGAGCATTCCGATACTGCAATATCGGGTATCGGCCGATATTCGCGGTATCGGAGTTCCGATACTGAGTTCCGATACTTTTAGTATATTGAATACCGGAATCGGAAGTTCCCATAATGCAATGACCCAGTTTGATTTGATTCAGCCAAATAGGAATCCTAAGAAGTGTGGGCACATCCTGTTATGCATGTTAGGGATGTAACTAATGGCATGGCTGTGAATGGCTGCTGAAATTATGCCATGATGCACTATAAAAGCCGCCGCCGCCATTTTGGGTTCACTCTGCTGTGAATTCAGTTAGAGACAGAACGCTGCTGTTCTGACTGAGGAACAGTTTGAGATAGCGATTTGCTTCATTGAGGTTTACCCAGGCTACTTTAGCAACCACTGTGTGAGAAGCTTTTTTTTGCCTTGCAGCGCTGTTCACGGCTGTTTGCAAGGTCTCTGTGTGTGAGTGCAGCTCACGCTGTAGTCTGTTCTGCAGTCACATCTGGTTGTAATCAGCTCAGCGTGCGTCACTGCCTCATACTGTTACATTGTCCTTTTTTGCAGTAGTGCTGCTGCACATTTTTCCTGATTTCTCCTATTAGTGTGGTTCCATCCGTATGCAGCTAGATTGCGTGCAAACACTATTTAGGAGTAGATAGATTAGCTTTTCTGCTGCCTTGCAGCGCTGTTCATGGCTGTCTGTGAGGTCTCTGTGTGTGAGTGCAGCTCACACTGTAGTCTGTTCTGTAGCCACATCTGGTTGTAGTCCGCTCATCATGCGTCACTGCCTCATACTGTTACATTGTCCTTTTTTGCATAGTGCTGCTGCACCTTTTTTCTGATTTCTCCTATTAGTGTGGTTCCATCTGTATCCAGCTAGATTGCGTGCAAACACTGTAGAGGAGTAGATAGAGGAGCCTTTCTGCAGCCTTGTGCCCTGCAGCCCCAGCCAGATTAGTATTAGCCTGTTTTTTTGAGCCTCATCTATTGCATTGTAGATTACCTTCCTGCTTTGTCATAGCTACAAAAAGTTTGTGATACTATCGGTTTGACATCTTTAGGCACATGCAGTGACTTTTTGTTAAAAAAAAAACCTAAATAAAATTCACCAAACACTCCACTTTACAGTTGTGTAGGCCACATTAGCTCATATTAAAGTCTAGTCCACACTTTATAAAATTAGTGTTTCTTATACCTTTTAGCAGCTGTTCAGGAATAAGCACACTAAGCCCTTAGTACTTTTCTGCCTATCTTTATCAGTCTACCAAGACAAAGAAGGCAGGGAGTAAGGCATGTGGTCCTGGGCGTGGAGTTTCTGCAGGGAGAGGACGTGGGGATTCTGTGCCTGCTGTGGGCACCAGTGACTCAGCATCCCCCAGTATTACCAGGAAACAGTCCTTTATGCACAGCTTTGTAAGAGCTCGCCATACCCCACTGCTGCGGGAGGAACAAATTGAAGCCGTTGTCAGATGGATGGCAGCTAACGCATTGACTTCAATTAGTGCCACATCCTCTCTGGTTCAGAGCTCTGAAAAGCACCCATCTGTCTCTTCACCACCTGCCAAATTGCCCAGACAGTCAGAGAGCCCTGGACAGGAGCCATCTCTACTTCTGTTCGCTGAATCTCTTGGCTTGGAAAGAGGGGGCCAGCCAAGCAGCATTCGAGAAATTGAAGAAGAGGCAGTATGCAGTGATGCGCAACTGCTTTGTCTCTCTGAATCTGAAGAGGCGGGTGGGCCAGTGCCTATGGTCAGCACACCTCAGTACGCATCTATTGATGAGACTCAGGTGCCACTTTCTGGTGTGTACTGTGCTGCCGAGACTACCCAGGAGAAGCAGTTGTTTGAAGAGGGTAGTGTAGATGATGAGGTCCTTGAACCATCATGGCGTGAGGTACAGGAAGGTGGTGGGAGCAGCTCTGAGGAAGAGATCCCTCGAACGGCCCAAAAAGGAGGGAGAGGGAGTGGGCAGACTGGGTTGCCTGTAGCCTCCACTTTGGCCCCCATTAGGAGCATGCCTCTTCCAAAACCCAAAACGGGCACTCCCAAGACTTGATGAAAGTGAAAAAAGAATCCAGCTCAGGAAAATGTATAAAATAAGAAATTCTTTATTCCAAATTATTTTTAAAAAGAGAGGAAACACTGCATGTCAAAAATCAGCAATATCCAAAAAATGGAAGGAGAACCATGATACAGCTGAACGCGTTTCGAACACTGAGTGTTCTTAATCCACTTGCTGTGGATTAAGAACACTCAGTGTTCGAAACGCGTTCAGCTGTATCATGGTTCTCCTTCCATTTTTTGGATATTGCTGATTTTTTACATGCAGTGTTTCCTCTCTTTTTAAAAATAATTTGGAATAAAGAATTTCTTATTTTATACATTTTCCTGAGCTGGATTCTTTTTTCACTTTCATCGTTCCCAGAGAGCTTTGGCAGAAGCCCTATCCGTGCTCGGACTGATTAAAACTCATGGAGATCATTCAAGAAGGGTGAGCTGAAATTTTGTGTGTGTTGCTCCCAAGACTTGCAGTGCCTGGTCCTTTTTTGACACAGTTGCAGATGACATTTGCTTTGTCAAATGCAAGCTGTGTAATCAGAAAGTCAAAAGAGGGAAAAGTGTCAGCAACCTCAATACTACAAATATGTGGAAACATGTGCGGACCAAGCACATGGTAGAGTTACAAAGACACACTGAAGACCTAGGCCAACCTACAGCACCACCTACTACCTCTTCAGCTCGTGTTGTAGCCTCTTTCTCCTGCTCAGCTGGTTCGGCTTCCTCACAGGATCACCGTGGAAGAACCTCAGGCACTGTTGTACAGAGACACAGTGTAATTCCACCCACAGCACCACGTTCCCTGTCATCCTCACTCTCCCAGGCCAGTCTACAGCCATCGGTAGCACAGGCATAGGAGAAAAGGCTCCCATACTCGGCAAACCACCCCCGAGCACAGACTCTGAATGCTGGCATTGCAAAACTACTGTCCCTTGAAATGCTGTCATTCAGGCTGGTGGAGACTGACACCTTCCGTAACTTCATGGTGTTGGCAGTCCCACAATACAATGTGCCCAGCCGCTTTTATGTCAGCAGGCAAGCCGTTCCTGCCGTGCAAAAGCATATGGAGGGAAAAATTAAACATGAGCTACTAAACGCCGTCAGTAACAAGGGCCACCTGACCACCAATGCGTGGACCAGTAACCATGGACAGGGATGATACCTTTTCCTCACTGCCCATTGGGTAAATGTTTTGGAGCCGGGTACAGATCTTGAGAGTGGCGCTGTACGTGTCCTGCAAACTCCAAGGATTGCAGGAATCCAGTCTGTACACATTGACTCCTCCTCATACTCCAGTTCCTCTGAATCAGCGCTGCAGTAGCCGTCACAGTCTACGTCCACATGGACCCGTGAACGCTTACCTGTTATGACCGATATGAGCACAGCCGTGGCCAAACGTCAACAGGCCGTATTGAAATTAATTTTTGGGGGGAATCGAAGCCACACAGCGCAGGAGCTCTGGAATGCCATCAAGCAGCACAGCGATGTGTGGTTTGTGCCAGCGAATCTCCAGCCAGGCATGGTAGTGTGTGACAATGGCCAAAATCTGGTGGCAGTTCTGGGCCTAGGCAACCTCACTCACATCCCATGTCTGGCACATGTGCTCAACTTGGTCGTGCAGAGTTTTTTGAGGGACTATCCGGATCTTGATACACTGCTGCACAAGGTCCGCCTAGAGTGCGCTCACTTGCGGCGTTCCAGCATGGCAAGATCGCACATTGCAGCTCTGCAGTGCCGATTTCGCCTTCCAGAACATCGCATCATATGTGACCTACCCACCAGGTGGAATTCAACCTTACATATGTTGGAGCAGTTGTGTGAGCAGCAGGCAGCAGTAATGGAGTTCCAGCTGCATCAGGCGCAAACAAGTCGCACTGCGCGCCGTTCACATTTCACCACCACTGAGTAGGCCTCTATGAAGGACATCTGCCACGTTTTGCATGCCTTCAATGATTCCACGTGGATGGTGAGTGCAGATGATGCACTAGTCAGCATGACTATCCCCCATATCTGCCTGCTTGAAAAAACACTGCAAGTGTAGCGCCCCCACTGTCGCAGGGCCGAGGGGTACCCGGTACCGGGCCTCTGAGTCTCTGTTCTGGGGTTGACACGGTGGCTAGACCCGGTCCGATGACCCTGCTGAGGGGCGTACAATGAAGGTGGAGGGAATGGTGATGATGTTGTGGTGGTGCGGTGCAGGTCGCAGTAAATAACGAGGACACAAGGTTGCAGTCTCTTTACCTCTTTACTGAAGGTCCCAGGATCCTCAGTCCGGAATACGGTTAACCGGGCTGCGCAAGTCTGGCCGGTCCGATGGCACCTTTGCAGATGGAAATCTGTGCCTACCTTCTAGCGCTGGTGTGTTGTGGTCCTCCCCTGCTGTGCTTACGGGATAGTCCCCACAACTGTTGTGTCTGTTTCTGAAGTTCCCTCACAACTCGATTATGATGTTTCTCTTCGTCCCCCAGATGATATGGCTAGGACGCACCCGTATGACGGGTAGGCTCGGAGTTCTTCCGGGACCCTAGCGTCGCCCCTCTCGTTGCTGCCCCCTGTGTCTTCGTAGGTGATTTGTGTGAGACAGCCCGCCTATAGCTGACTGTCCTGCCGTAGGTTTGAAGTATTGCTAGGACCCTAGTACTTCCTCGGCGTTCCGGCCACCGGCTATGCGCCTCAGTAGGATGTTGCCTCGTCTTACAGCACGACTCCTACTGGTATTTCTCCTTGTTGCGTTGATCTCGTTTCTCACTCAGCACAATATACCTCGCTTCTTGTCCTTTCTTAGGGTACCGCCGCGATCAAGTGCAGACGCGGTCCCGTAGCGTTCTCTCTGTTCGCTGGGCCTCTGCCAGGATCCCACCCCTGACAGGGACCCCCCTGAGTCTCTCCCCGCAACACCCTCTGCCACAGGGTGTTGCCTGTTTGATTCCCAGTCAGCTTCTGTCTAACTTTCTGCCTAACCCCCAGTTTTACCAGATTGTGAGGAGTGGCCTAATACATAGCACCCTTAGCTCCCCCTGGAGGCCAGACTGTGAAGTATTTTGGTGACTGTGATACCTGGTCAGAAGAACTCCTTCAGTGCCATCAGACGTACCATAGCCCCCCTTAGCGGCGGAGCATCAGTACTGCAACGACCAGGACTCTGGGGCGCTGCACAAGCATTAAGGGAGGAGGTTGTGGAAGAGGTGGAGGATGAGGAGTCACAAATGCTATCTGCTTCTGGACAGTCTGCGCAACGTGGTTCCTCACAAAGGCCTAGGCAGGGGACACTTTGTGAGGAGGATGAGGAGGAGTCAATGGAGGAGGAAGACATCTGTCCAGAGGAGGGAGGTACGCAATGCTCTAGTAGTCAGTATGTAGGGTGGGGTGATGCAGAGCAGGCAGAGATGACACCTCAAGCAGTGGACAGTGTTTCTTGGCCAGTTGGCAGTCTGCAGCACATGGTTGATTTCATGCTGCAGTGCCTGAGAAACGATCGCCGCATCGCCCACATTCTCAACACAGCTGATTATTGGGTGTACACTCTCCTAGATCCTCGCTACTCGGACAACTTACAAAGCCTCATAACACCGTTGAACCGGGAGCATAAAATGCGGGAGTAGCAAGACACACTGGTGCGTTCCATCATGTTCTCCATTCCAACCGAGAGCAGTGCTGCTAGTGCTTTACAAAGCTGCTCAGTGCATCGAGGCAGTGGAGGAAGCTCTGCACAAAGAGGAAGCAGAAGCAGCGCCTCAGCACAAGGCAAGACCAGTATGGCCCAAATGTGGCAAAGTTTTGTGTCCCCGCCCCAAATTTCTACACCATCACAGACGGCTCCAGCAGGAGGCAACGTTTCCATCAGATGGTGACAGACTACATGTCTTGCCCTCTCAGTGTTCTCCCACACGGCTGTTCCCCCTTCAAGTTTTGGGTCTCTAAGTTGGATACATGGCCAGAGCTTAGCCAGTATGCATTGGAGGTGCTGGCTTGCCCTGCTGCTAGTGTATTATCGGAACACGTCTTTAGTGCCGCAGGTGGTGTACTAACAGACCGTCGCATGCGACTATCCTCCGATAACATTGACCGGCTTACTTTTCTGAAAATGAACAAGGCCTGGATCTCGCAGGAATTTGCCAGTCCTCTGCCAGATTAAATAATTGGTTGGCAACAGTATCCAGGTTTCCTGTTGTGTTCATGTTTCTACCACCTGAACTGTAATCCCTGGGCTCCACCACCGCCAGTTGCTGCTCAGAAGTGCCGTCTGCACAGTCAACACATGCTCCAGTGTTATTGAGGTTCAGTAACGTCAGCTGATCCCCTGCTGTGTATCCGGCATTTTCTCCTGCTCTGTCCACACTCATACTACTACAGATTTAAAACTTGCTCCAATTAGGCCTCTGCCTCCACTCTGTTTCTAGTATTTACCCTGGGCTCCAACACTGCCAGTTGCTGCTCAGAAGTGCCATCTGCACAGTCAACACTTGCTGCCGTGTTATTGGGGTTCAGTAACATCAGCTGATCCCCTGCTGTGTGTCCGGCAATTTCTCCTGCTCCATCCACACTCACACTACTACAGATATTAAACTTGCTCCAATTAGGCCTCTGACTCCACTCTGTTTTTAGTATTTACTCTGGGTTCCAGCACCGCCAGCTGTTTCACACCCGTGTCTTTGGCATGGGTACTCCCTCCTGCCCAGCCTGGTTCCAGCACACCAGCTGTTTCCGGGTAGTGTCAACGACACTTTGCCTTCAATACGTTGTCCTATTGGGTTGCGGTCGGGTTAGCCGACTCTATGGTGCCTGCAGTTTAGGTGCTTCCTATGTGGGCTGCGGGATCTGGCAATCAAGGCTGTTTCTGTAGTGCCAATAGGACAAGCTCCCCCTGTAGGACTGTGGGTTTTGGTAACTGCGGCCGGCTCGCGGCCTTGCAACTTTTTTTTTATGTAGACCTTCTGCTGCCTATCTGAGTTCCAGCACCATTAGCTGGTTCTTTGAAAGTCAATCTTGAATAGGTACCCCTGGGTTCCAGTACCGTCAGCTGGTTCCAGGCAGAGCCTTTGGCTTAGGTGCCTCCTTCTCGGTATCTGAGTTCCACCAACGTCTGGTGGTCATTAGTAGTGCTTTCAGGCACAGGTACCTCCTGCTTAGTGACCAAGTTCCAGTACCATCAGCTGGTCCTCAGAAGTTCCATTGGCTCTTGTACCTTCTGCTACCCATCCGGGTTCCAGTACCATCAGCTGGTTCTCGGCAGTTTCTTTGGCATGGGTACTCCCTCCTGCCCAGCTTGGTTCCAGCACGCCAGCTGTTTCCAGGTAGTGTCAACGTCACTTTGCCTCCAATAGGTTGTCCTGTCGGGTTGCGGTCGGGTTAGCCGACTCTATGGTGCCTGCAGTTTATGTGCTTCCTATGTGGGCTGTGGGATCTGGCAATCAAGGCTGGTTCCGTAGTGCCAAGCTCCCCCTGTAGGACTGTGGGTTTTGGTAACTGCAGCCGGCTCGTGGCCTTGCAACTTTTTTTTTCATGTGGACCTTCTGCTGCCCATCTGAGTTCCAGCACCATTAGCTGGTTTTTTGGAAGTCAATCTTGAATATGTCCCCGTGAATTCCAATACTGTCAGCTTGTTCCAGGCAGAGCCTTTAGCTTAGGTGCCTCCTTCTCGGTATCCGAGTTCCACCAACGTCTGGTGGTCCTTGGTAGTGCTTTCTGGCATGAGTACCTCCTGCTTAGTAACCGGGTTCCAGTACAATCAGCTGGTCCTCGGTAGTTCCATTGGCTCTTGTACCTTCTGCTACCCATCCGTGTTCCAGTACCGTCAGCTGGTTCTTGGCAGTATCTTTGGCTCTTTTACCTTCTGCTACCCATCCGGGATCCAATACTGTCAGCTGGTTCTCAGCAGTGTCTTTGGCACGGGTACTCCCTCTTGCCCAGCCTGGTTTCCAGCACGCCTGCTGTTTCCGGGTAGTGTCAGTGCCACTTTGACTCCAATAGGTTGTCCTGTCGGGTTGCGGTCGGGTTAGCTGACTCTATGGTGCCTGCAGTTTAGGTGCTTCCTATATGGGCTGCGGGATCTGGCAATCAAGGCTGGTTCTGTAGTGCCAACAGGACAAGCTCCCTCTGTAGAACTGTGGGTTTCGGTAACTGCGGCCGGCTCGCGTCCTTGCAACTTTTTTTTCATGTGGACCTTCTGCTGCATATCTGAGTTCCAGCATCATTAGCTGGTTCTTTGGAAGTCAATCTTGAATAGGTCCCCCTGGGTTCCAGTACCGTCAGCTGGTTCCAGGCAGAGCCTTTGGCTTAGGTGCCTCCTTCTTAGTATCCGAGTTCCACCAACATCTGGTGGTCCTTTGTAGTGCTTCCTGGCATGGGTACCTCCTACTTAGTAACCAGGTTCCAGTACCATCAGCTGGTCCTCAGTAGTTCCATTGGCTCTTCTGCTACTCATCCTGGTTCCAGTACCATCAGCTGGTTCCAGGCAGAGCCTTTAGCTTAGGTGCCTCCATCTCAGTATCCGATTTCCACCAACGTCTGGTGGTTCTTGGTAGTGCTTTCTGGCATGAGTACCTCCTGCTTAGTAATCGGGTTCCAGTACCATCAGCAGGTCCTCGGTAGTTCCATTGGCTCTTGTACCTTCTGCTACCCATCCGGGTTCCAGTACTGTTAGCTGGTTCTCGGCAGTGTCTTTGGCTCTTGCACCTTCTGCTACCCATCCGGGTTCCAGTACCATCAGCTGGTTCCAGGCAGAGCCTTTAGCTTAGGTGCCTCCATCTCAGTATCCGATTTCCACCAACGTCTGGTGGTTCTTGGTAGTGCTTTCTGGCATGAGTACCTCCTGCTTAGTAACCGGGTTCCAGTACCACCAGCAGGTCCTCGGTAGTTCCATTGGCTCTTGTACCTTCTGCTACCCATCCGGGTTCCGGTACTGTTAGCTGGTTCTCGGCAGTGTCTTTGGCTCTTGCACCTTCTGCTACCCATCCGGGTTCCAGTACCATCAGCTGGTTCCAGGCAGAGCCTTTAGCTTAGGTGCCTCCATCTCAGTATCCGATTTCCACCAACGTCTGGTGGTTCTTGGTAGTGCTTTCTGGCATGAGTACCTCCTGCTTAGTAACCGGGTTCCAGTACCACCAGCAGGTCCTCGATAGTTCCATTGGCTCTTGTCCCTTCTGCTACCCATCCGGGTTCCGGTACTGTTAGCTGGTTCTCGGCAGTGTCTTTGGCTCTTGCACCTTCTGCTACCCATCCGGGTTCCAGTACCGTCAGCTGGTTCTCAGCAGTGTCTTTGGCACAGGTACTCCCTCCTGTCCAGCCTGGTTCCAGCCAACCAGCTGTTTCCGGGTAGTGTCAACGTCACTTTGCCTCTAATAGGTTGTCCTGTCAGGTTGCGGTCAGGTTAGCCGACTCTATGGTGCCTGCAGTTTAGGTGCTTCCTATGTGGGCTGCGGGATCTGGCAATCAAGGCTGGTTCTGTAGTGCCAATAGGACAAGCTCCCCCTGTAGGACTGTGGGTTTTGGTAACTGTGGCCGGCTCGCGGCACTGCAACTTTTTTTTCATGAGGACCATCTGCTGCCTATCTGAGTTCCAGCACCATTAGCTGGTTCTTTGGAAGTCAATCTTGAATAGGTCCCCCTGGGTTCCAGTACCGTCAGCTGGTTCCAGGCAGAGCCTTTGGCTTAGGTGCCTCCTTCTTAGTATCCGAGTTCCACCAACATCTGGTGGTCCTTTGTAGTGCTTCCTGGCATGGGTACCTCCTACTTAGTAACCAGGTTCCAGTACCATCAGCTGGTCCTCAGTAGTTCCATTGGCTCTTGTACCTTCGCCTACCCATCTGGATTCCAGTACTGTCAGCTGGATCTCGGCAGTGTCTTGGCTCTTGAACCTTCTGCTACTCATCCTGGTTCCAGTACCATCAGCTGGTTCCAGGCAGAGCCTTTAGCTTAGGTGCCTCCATCTCAGTATCCGATTTCCACCAACGTCTGGTGGTTCTTGGTAGTGCTTTCTGGCATGAGTACCTCCTGCTTAGTAATCGGGTTCCAGTACCATCAGCAGGTCCTCGGTAGTTCCATTGGCTCTTGTACCTTCTGCTACCCATCCGGGTTCCAGTACTGTTAGCTGGTTCTCGGCAGTGTCTTTGGCTCTTGCACCTTCTGCTACCCATCCGGGTTCCAGTACCGTCAGCTGGTTCTCAGCAGTGTCTTTGGCACAGGTACTCACTCCTGTCCAGCCTGGTTCCAGCCCACCAGCTGTTTCCGGGTAGTGTCAACGTCACTTTGCCTCCAATAGGTTGTCCTGTCAGGTTGCGGTCGGGTTAGCCGACTCTATGGTGCCTGCAGTTTAGGTGCTTCCTATGTGGGCTGCGGGATCTGGCAATCAAGGCTGGTTCTGTAGTGCCAATAGGATAAGCTCCCCCTGTAGAACTGTGGGTTTCAGTAACTGTGGCCGGCTCGCGGCACTGCAACTTTTTTTTTCATGAGGACCATCTGCTGCCTATCTGAGTTCCAGCACCATTAGCTGGTTCTTTGGAAGTCAATCTTGAATAGGTCCCCCTGGGTTCCAGTACCGTCAGCTGGTTCCAGGCAGAGCCTTTGGCTTTGGTGCCTCCTTCTCGGTATCCGAGTTCCACCAACGTCTGGTGCTCCTTGGTAGTGCTTTCTGGCATGGGTACCTCCTGCTTAGTAGCCGGGTTCCAGTACCATCAGCTGGTCCTCGGTAGTTCCATTGGCTCTTGTATGTTCGGCTACCCATCCGGGTTCCAGTACCGTCAGCTGGTTCTCGGCAGTTCCTCAGCCTTTTTGTACCTTCTGCTACATTTCCAAGTTTAAGCTTTTTGAAATGGTTTTTGATACTCACTCTGGATCTCCCTGACGATGACCCTAAAGACAACGACCCTGAAGATCACCCCGAACAAGACGATGATCACAGAGACGACGACCCAGGAGACGACGACCCTGAAGACCACCCCGAAGAAGACGACGACCCCAGAGACGACGACCCCGGAGACGACGACCCTGGAGACGATGACCCTGAAGACCACCCCGAAGAAGACCAAGAAGATGACCCTAAAGAAGATGACCAAAAGGACAAATAACAAGAAGACAGCCACTAAGATACAGAAGAACAAGAGACAGAAGACCAAGAAGCAGATAAACAAGAAGCTGCAGAACAAAAAGCAGAAGAACATTAAGCATAAGACTAAAAATCAGAGCTAAAGATATTATCTAAATTATAAGCAGAAGAAGACTAAACAGTGTATGGGGGTGAGTCCATTCCTACTCGTGGTGCCCCTGGAAACAACCTGCTGCTGCAGGCAAAACTGAAGGCGGACAAATCCTGTTGTAAATCTTTTGTGACAGGCAGAACGAAAGGTGTAATCTTCAAACTTTTATAGATAACAACTGCAGGAATTCCTGTCACAAATAAGAATATGATGAAGAAGAAGAATATGAATAAGATGAAGGAGAAGAATATGAAGAAGAATAATAGTTGAATAAGAAGAATATGAAGAATGTAAAAAAAAAAGAATAATAGGAAGAAGGTGAAGAAGAAGAAGATGAATAAGGTGAAAAAGAAGTTGATGAAAAAGATGCTGCTGCTGATGATGATGAAGGAGAAAGTAAAAAAGAAGGTGAAGAGCATGGAAGTAGTGAAACATAAATATCTGACAAAATATAAAAAAGCTTAACCTAGTCAATATCTTTGTAACTCCGAACGTCTTAAAAAGATTAATTCCTGCTATTTCATTTGATTGGGCTAAACCTCTATGCCTTCAATGTCTCCTCCACCTCCCCCAATACATTCTACATTATTCTTAGTTGCTTTCCTTCATGTAGAATTAACCTACAAGGAAAGAAAGGTTTTTTTTTCATTCCGATATTTTTGTCCCATTGACTTGCATTGGTTTCCGGTATCAGAATCGGCGATATCCGATATATTTTGGGTATCGGTCCGATCCAATCCGATCTGATATTTCCCGATATCGGAAGGTATTGCTCAACACTAGTAATCACTACTTTGTTTAATGATTTGGACTATTTGAGATATTAGGACTAGAGATGAGCGAATATGTTCGGGTCCCACCTTATCTGAATAGCTATAGCACTTACCAAATAAGCTTCAGAGGGAATCCGGCTTCCGGGATCGCTCCAGCCGATCAGCTGTCCGATGCCGCAGCTGCTTGTGTCGCGGCTGTGTCACCGCACTCGCATGGAGAACCTGTGTGTTGTGACAGTGAAACAGCCGTGACACATGCAGCTGCGGCATCGGAGAGCTGATCGACTGGAGCGATCCAGGTAGACGGGATCCCTCTGCAGCTTATTCGGTAAGCGCTACAGCTATTCAGATAAGGAGGGACCTGTACATATTCGCTCATCTCAAGTTAGGACGAAGCTCTATTTTGCCACTTGAAAACAATTTTGGAATGTCCTTTTGGAATTATCCAAGTGATTTTGTTTTGAGATATCATACTTTACATTAATAACAAATTTAGGTCAATATGTTATAAGTTTATTAAAAAAAAATTAAATTTGCGAACAATTTGGAAAAATTTTAAATTGTCAAAATTTTAATGCTCCTCACTTTAAATCTGGAGTTGGATGAGTTTATATGCTTGGATTTGAATTCTACTCGAATTTTATAAAACGCTGTATTCTCCAAAATGCTATTTTTTTTATAATTCGCTTTTAGCCAAATGGCAGCCAGCTAGTTCACATTGATGCTGTTTTTTTCTTCTTTCAAGGTTTCCTACAAACAATGTACATTTTCATTAATAGATCTTGGAATAAAAATAAGTTCCACAATTGGAAGTGTTAAAAAATGGTTCTGTGCTGGGATAATCTTATAAATGTGCCCTTGCTAAGTACTGTGTAATGGCCATGTCTGACTTCACAGGGACATGGTCTGATCATACCATAGCTCCTGGGCAAGGGGGAAGCTAAAAAGTATAAAGACATTAGAACTGATTTTTTTAAAGCAAAAACCTTTCACTGCCTGTTTGTAAGCATCATCTTACCTCCAAGAATCAGCTGTGATCTCATGCTGCTCTGTTTACTCCCTTTTGTCTCCTCCTCTACCCAGGAGATGTGGTATGTATAGACCATGTTCCTGCATAGGCAGACACAGACATTACATAGCAGGGGCATATTCATAAGATTATTAGTGATGAGCAAACGTCCTTGGCACTGATCGATACTTGATCAAGCATCAAAGTGTTCAGGCACGCTCATTACTACATTATCGTGGGTGTTCAAGCGTCACATTTATTCAGTTCTATAAGATCTTGGTCTATGAGATATTGAAATTGATCTAATATCAATGGACGTGATTGAAGGGGATAGAAATATGGATTTCCAATTGTAAAATCTTCATTTAAAGATGCAGTTCCTATTGTCGCTTGATTTACCATTAGTTTTAGATTTAATAAAGTCTTTTGTTCTTCAAAGGATCTATAACCATCCTGTATGTCATAAGGAGCATCATCAGTTTGTGTTATATTGTCCTTATTCGATTAGAAAAATTGGTATTTGATAGTTAAATTTCATGCCAGTTTATTTATGTCCATCAGAGATTGGAAAATATCGAATTCATTGGTGGGGGAGAAAACTAAGCCTTTGCCAAGGACTGAGATTTGAGATTCTGATAGAATGTAACTAGACAAATTCCAAATTGGAATGTCTAGTGATGGTGATTTTTGTAGCGGGTTTGGTATCTTCCCCTTCCTGTGCTTTCGACCCGCCCTTCTCCTCCATTTTTTGATACTCCTGCAGGTTGATTCAAAGTAATGTGGGGCATGAGGTTTCTGCATAAGATTCCTCTTTTCTAAAACTTACTTTCCCTCCATTTTGTCGATGTGGGTGAAATCGCTTTTCCAGGATAGATGGTGGTGTTTTTTTTTCCAATTGTAGCATTGATTCAAAGTATAGTCCTCAGTGCCTATTTTAAATTTCCTTTTTTTCATATCCTTGATAGAATTTTCTAATTTAGAAAGATTTGTTCTGAGTCTGACATTTTAAAAAATTAAATCTTTCTGCTTTGTGTGTTCCTCCAAATTTATTTGCAACAGTCTTATTTCCTCTCTTGTTTTAGTAAGTTCAAGGTCCTCATATTTTATGATCAGAGATAAAAGTTTGAGAGCACATGAATGTAAAATGTCATGCCATTCTTTTTCAGAATCTTCATTATATATTGTTGTGGCTGTTTTATAAAGACATAGTCCTCTCGGATCATATTCTTGGATTCATAAGTTTTCAATGTGGTGTAATCTCACCAGATGCGCATTTCTTTTGCCATTTTATTTTCTAGTTGCAACATTAGATGTTTCAAATCATCTGGTTCACAAGTATTCACAGGAGCATAATCAATGAATATGGAAGCTAGCTTTTTTAATCTAGCTGTGCAATCTTCAATATGTTCGAAACTTTTGATTTGAGGATCCATATTTATCTTTCCCTCCTGTGCTTTCCACTCATCCTTCTCCTCCGTTTTTTGATACTCTTGCAGGTTGATTCAAAGTAATGTTTGGTTTTTTGTTTTTATTATATTACAAAAATGTGGTGCTGTTTTAAGGACTTGCTGATGAATCCGAGACATCTTCTGAAGTTGAGGGGCATTGGAAAAACAATATATTTGAGATACATTCAATCTTTAAGCAGATAATGAATAAGACTGAAAGTGGAAACGCGTTGATCGCTAGTTCTGTCTGCCAGTGTGTTACAGTGCTACATGCCATATTGTGGTCCATATACCTTTTTATCTATAAGGAATAAAAGCTAATTTTTAATTAGCCTCGCCATCTGCTGGATTTTCCTCCTTCTACTTGGATCTTGTTGCGGTCGACTCATCCTCATCCGTGCAAGGCGCAGGCATGCAAACAGGTCTAATAACTGGATTGGTAAGCTGACCCTTTTTTCTCTTTTTCATGTATATTTGTCAAGTTTAAGGTCGTGCTGTATACCTCCAGTCAGACCCTTGAAATATACATTTTATTTTGTTTGCACAAGCAACCACATATGAGCAATCTATGCACTTGTTCTCCATAAAAATATGGATCCTCAAATCAAAAGTTTCAGAGATATTGAAGATTGCAAAGCTAGATTAACCCCTTTACCCCCAAGGGTGGTTTGCACGTTATGGACCGGGCCAATTTTTACAATTCTGACCACTGTCCCTTTATGAGGTTATAACTCTGGAACGCTTCAACGGATCCCAGTTATTCTGACATTGTTTTCTCGTGACATATTGTACTTCATGATAGTGGTAAAATTTCTTTGATATTACCTGCGTTTATTTGTGAAAAAAATGGAACATTTTGAAAATTTCGCAATTTTTCAACTTTGAATTTTTATGCAATTAAATCACAGAGATATGTCACACAAAATACTCAATAAGTAACATTTCCCACATGTCTACTTTACATCAGCACAATTTTGGAACCAAAATTTTTTTTTGTTAGGGAGTTATAAGGGTTAAAAGTTGACCAGCAATTTCTCATTTTTACAACACCATTTTTTTTAGGGACCACATCTCATTTGAAGTCATTTTGAGGGGTCTATATGATAGAAAATACCCAAGTATGACACCATTCTAAAAACTGAACCCCTCAAGGTGCTCAAAACCACATTCAAGAAGTTTATTAACCCTTCAGGTGTTTCACAGGAATTTTTGGAATGTTTAAATAAAAATGAACATTTAACTTTTTTTCACAAAAAATTTACTTCAGCTCCAATTTGTTTTATTTTAACAAGGGTAACAGGAGAAAATGGACCCCAAACGTTGTTGTACAATTTGTCCTGAGTATGCCGATACCCCAAATGTGGGGGTAAGCCACTGTTTGGGCGCATGGCAGAGCTCGGAAGGGAAGGAGCGCCGTTTGATTTTTCAATGCAAAATTGACAGGAATTGAGATGGGACGCCATGTTGCGTTTGGAGAGCCACTGATGTGCCTAAACATTGAAACCCCCACAAGTGACACCATTTTGGAAAGTAGACCCCCTAAGGAACTTATCTAGAGGTGTGGTGAGCACTTTGACCCACCAAGTGCTTCACAGAAGTTTATAATGCAGAACCGTAAAAATAAAAAATCATTTTTTTTTCACAAAAATTATCTTTTTGCCCCCAATTTTTTATTTTCCCAAGGGTAAGAGAAGAAATTGGACCCCAAAAGTTGTTGTATAATTTGTCCTGAGTATGCTGATACCACAAATGTGGGGGTAAACCACTGTTTGGGTGCATGGGAGAGCTCGGAAGGGAAGGAGCACTGTTTGACTTTTCAATGCAAAATTGACAGGAATTGAGATGGGACGCCATGTTGCGTTTGGAGAGCCACTGATGTGCCTAAACATTGAAACCCCCCACAAGTGACACCATTTTGGAAAGTAGACCCCCTAAGGAACTTATCTAGATGTGTGGTGAGCACCTTGACCCACCAAGGGCTTCACAGAAGTTTATAATGCAGAGCCGTAAAAATAAAACAATTTTTTCCCACAAAAATTATTTTTTAGCCCCCAGTTTTGTATTTTTCCGAGGGTAAACGGAGAAATTGGACCCCGAAAGTTGTTGTCCAATTTGTCCTGAGTGCGCTGATACCCAATATGTGGGGGGGAACCACCGTTTGGGCGCATGGGAGGGCTCAGAAGGGAAGGAGCGCCATTTGGAATGCAGACTTAGATGGAATGGTCTGCAGGCGTCACATTGCGTTTGCAGAGCCCCTAATGTACCTAAACAGTAGAAACCCCCCACAAGTGACACCATTTTGGAAAGTAGACCCCCTAAGGAACTCATCTAGATGTGTTGTGAGAGCTTTGAACCCCCAAGTGTTTCACTACAGTTTATAACGCAGAGCCGTGCAAATAAAAAAAAAAAAATTCCACAAAAATTATTTTTTAGCCCCCAGTTTTGTATTTTTCCAAGGGTAACAGGAGAAATTGGACCCTAATTATTGTTTTCCAATTTGTCCTGAGTACGCCGATACCTGATATGTGGGGGGGAACCACCGTTTGAGCGCATGGCAGAGCTCGGAAGGGAAGGAGCATCATTTGGAATGCAGACTTAGATGGATTGGTCTGCAGGCGTCACATTGCATTTGCAGAGCCCCTAATGTACCTAAACAGTAGAAACCCCCCACAAATGACCCCATATTGGAAACTAGACCCCCCAAGGAACTTATCTAGATGTGTTGTGAGAACTTTGAGCCCCCAAGTGTTTCACTACAGTTTATAACGCAGAGCCGTGAAAATAAGAAATCCTTTTTTTTCCACAAAAATTATTTTTTAGCCCCCAGTTTTGTATTTTCCCAAGGGTAACAGGAGAACTTGGACCCCAAAAGTTGTTGTCCAATTTGTCCTGAGTACGCTGATACCCCATATGTTGGGGTAAACCCCTGTGTGGCCACACGGGAGAGCTCAGAAGGGAAGGAGCACTGTTTTACTTTTTCAACGCAGAATTGGCTGGAATTGAGATCAGACGCCATGTCGCGTTTGGAGAGCCCCTGATGTGCCTAAACAGTGGAAACCCCCCAATTATAACTGAAACCCTAATGCAAACACACCCCTAATCCCAACGGTAACCCTAACCACACCTCTAACCCAGACACACCCCTAACCCTAATCCCAACCCTATTCCCAGCCGTAAATGTAATCCAAACCCCAACCCTAACTTTAGCCCCAACCCTAACTGTAGCCTTAACCCTAGCCCCAACCCTAGCCCCAACCCTAACCCTAGCCCTAACCCTAGCCCTAACCCTAACCCTAGCCGTAGCCCTAACCCTAACGCTAGCCCTAACCCTAGACCTAACCCAAATCCTAACCCTAGCCCTAACCCTAGCCCTAACCCTAACCCTAATCCTAACCCTAGCCCCAACCCTAACCCTAGCCCTAACCCTAACCTTAACCCTAACCCTAGCCCTAACCCTAACCCTAACCCTAGACCTAACCCTAGCCCTAACCCTATCCCTAATCCTAACCCTAACCCTAGCCCTAATGGGAAAATGGAAATAAATACGTTTTTTTAATTTTTCCCTAACTAAGGGGGTGATGAAAGGGGGTTTGATTTACTTTTATAGCGGGTTTTTTAGCGGATTTTTATGATTGGCAGCTGTCATGCACTGAAAGACGCTTTTTATTGCAAAAAATATTTTTTGCGTTACCACATTTTGAGAGCTATAATTTTTCCATATTTGAGACCACAGAGTCATGTGAGGTCTTGTGTTTTGCGAGACGAGTTGACGTTTTTATTGGTAACATTTTCGGGCACGTGACATTTTTTGATCGCTTTTTATTCCAATTTTTGTGAGGCAGAATGAACATAAACCAGCTATTCATGAATTTCTTTTGGGGGAGGCGTTTATACCGTTCCGCGTTTGGTAAAATTGATAAAGCAGTTTTATTCTTCGGGTCAGTACGATTACAGCGATATCTCATTTATATCATTTTTTTATGTTTTGGCGCTTTTATACGATAAAAACTATTTTATAGAAAAAATAATTATTTTGGCATCGCTTTATTCTGAGGACTATAACATTTTTATTTTTTTGCTGATGATGCTGTATGGCAGCTCTTTTTTTGCGGGACAAAATGATGCTTTCAGCGGTACCATGGTTATTTATATCTGTCTTTTTGATCGCATTTTATTTTACTTTTTATTCGGCGGTATGATAATAAAGCGTTGTTTTTTGCCTCGTTTTTTTTTTTTCTTACGGTGTTTACTGAAGGGGTTAACTAGTGGGACAGTTTTATAGGTTGGGTCGGTACGGACGCGGCGATACTAAATATGTGTACTTTTATTGTTTGTTTTTTTTTATTTAGATAAAGAAATTTATTTATGGGAATAATATTTTTTTTTCTTTATTTAGGAATTTTTTTTTTATTTATTTTTTTACACATGTGGACATTTTTTTTTAAACTTTTTTACTTTGTCCCGGGGGGGACATCACAGATCAGTGATCTGACAGTTTGCACAGCACTCTGTCAGATCACTGATCTGACTTAGAGCACTGCAGGCTTACCAAGCGCCTGCTCTGAGCAGGCACTCGGTAAGCCACCTCCCTCCCTGCAGGACCCGGATGCCGCGGCCATCTTGGATCCGGGACCTGCAGCGAGGAAGGAGGTAGGAGACCCTCGGAGCAACGCGATCACATCGCGTTGCTCCGGGGGTCTCAGGGAAGCCCGCAGGTAGCCCCCTCCCTGCGCGATGCTTCCCTATACCGCCGGCACACCGCGATCATGTTTGATCGCGGTGTGCCGGGAGTTAATGTGCCGGGGGCGGTCCGTGACCACTCCTGGCACATAGTGCCGGATGTCAGCTGCGATAGGCAGCTGACACCCGGCCGCAATCGGCCGCGCTCCCCCCGTGAGCGCGGCCGATCGCGCTGGACGTCCTATTCTGTCCTTGGGAAGTAGGGCCCACCCCACATGGATGGAATAATACGTCCAATGACAGAAAGGGGTTAAATAAACTAACTTCCATATTCAATGATTATGCTCCCGTGAATACTTGTGAATCAGATGATTTGAAACATCTAATTTTACAACTAGAAAATAAGATGGCAAAAGAAATGCACATCTGGTGGGATTACACAACATTGAAATCCTATGAATCCAAGAATATGATCCCGAGAGGACTACGTCTTTATAAAACAGCCACAACAATATATAATGAAGATTTTGAAAAAGAATGGCATGACATTTTACATTCATGTTCTCTCAAACTTATATCTCTGATCATAAAATATGAGGAACTTGAACTTACTAAAACAAGAGAGGAAATAAAACTGTTGCAAATAAATTTGGAGGCACTCACAAAGCAGAAAGATTTTAATTTTTATAATGACAGACTCAAAACAAATCTTTCTAAATTGGAAAATTCTATCACGATATGATAAAAGGAAATTTAAAAGAGACACTGAGGACTATACTTTGAATCAATTCTACAATTGGAAAAAAACACCATAATCTATACTGAAAAAACGATTTCACCGACATCGACAAAATGGGGGAAAAGTTAGTTTTAGAGAAGAAAAATCTTACGCGGAAACCTCATGCCCCTCAACTTCAGAAGATCTCTTGGATTCATCAGCAAGTTCTTCCAACAGCACCACATTTTTGCAATATAACTAAAACAAAAAAGCAAACATTACTTTGAATCAACCTGCAGGAGTATAAAAAAACGGAGGAGAAAGGCGAGTTGAAAGCACAGGAGGGGAAAGCTATCAAACCCGCCACAACAATCGCCATCACTAGACATTCCAATTTGCATTATTCTAGTTACATTATATCAGAATCTCAAATCTGAGTCCTTAGCAAAGGCTTAGGTTTCTCACCCACCAATGAATTCAATATTTTCCAATCTCTGATGGACATAAATAAACTGCCATGAAATTTAACTATCAAATGCCATTTTTTCTCATCGAATAAGGACAATATAGCACAAACTGACAAACTGATGATGCTCCTTATGACACAGAGGATAGTTAAAGATCCTTTGAAGAACAAAAGACTTTATTAAATCTAAAACTAATGGAAAATGAAAATGAAGCAACAATAGGAACTGCACCTATAAATGAAGATTGTACAACAGGAAATCCATATTTCTATCCCCATCAATCATGTCCATTAATATTAGATCAATTTCAAGATCTTATAGAACAAGATCTTATAGAACTGAATAAATGTTTATAAAAAACTCCACAAAAACATTATAATCTAACATATATGGAAAAACAAGCTATTGGTGAACTGAAAAATAACTAAGAGCTAATTACAGTACATGACAAGCTGACAAAGGAGGAACTATAGTTCTATTGGATGCAGGACTATACAAAAAAACTTAATTAAATGGACCTAGAAAATAAAGAAATTTATGAAAAATTGAAATCAGATCCTACTGATGAATATAGTAACATCCTACAAAATTTGGTACAAGAAGGACTACATGTGGGAACAATAAGCAAAAAACTGGTGGAATATCTGTATAATTATGCTATCATGCCAATATATCATTAATTTCCTAGAATACATAAAAACTGCTTTCCTCCAACAATGAGACCCATTGTAGCAGGAATCGGCTCTTTGGGTGAAAGACTTGGAGCATGGGTAGATCACTACCTCCAATCTTTAGTACAAAATACTCCAAGCTATATTAGAGACTCTAAATATGTTACCACCATCTTTAATAATTTTTCATGGTCAAACATTTTTTCCTGGTTGCCATGTGATGCAGTGGGAATATACCCCTCAATTCCACACACTGTTGCCTTATCCAGTTTGTCATATTATTTGGACACTTTTAGTAACTATGATATTGCAATTAAGGATTTTTAAATATCTGCTGTAGAATTTCTTTTACATCACAACTACTTTAGCTTTGACATTAGGTTTTTTCTACAAACAAATGGGGTTAGCATGAGAACTAACTTCTCCCCATCCTAAGCGAATATATTCATGAGTAGATGGGAAGAACTTTTTCTATATAATGATGACAACATTTATAGTCACAATATTATATGGTATGGTCCCTTCGACAACCTCCTCCTAGTGTGGCAGGGTACATGGGAGGAGGCCATTGCATTTACCAATCATATCAACAAAAACAATTTTAATTTGAAATTTACTTTCTCTCATCAAATCGTAAGTATTAATTTTTTGGATGTTTCACTCACAGGTGATAGTAACAACCAAACAGTAATTATTACTCCATACAGGAAATCAACAGCGAGTAATACTATACTGACAGCTAAATCATGCCATCCTCCTCATTCGGGGAACTAATTAGAACAAAGCGAAATTGCTCCACAGAGGACTTATTTAAAATAGAGGCAGAAAAAATCTGTGCCAGATTAACCCCTTCCCGACCTGTGACGCCATGTAGGCGTCATGAAAGTCGGTGCCAATCCGACCTGTAATGCCTATGTGGCGTCATGGAGGGATCGCGTCCCTGCAGATCGGGTGAAAGGGTTAACTCCAATTTCACCCAATCTGCAGGGACAGGGGAAGTGGTACTTCAGCCCAGGGGGGGTGGCTTCACCCCCCCGTGGCTACGATCGCTCTGAGTGGCTGTTGAAAGTGAAACAGCCAATCAGAGCGATTTGTAATATTTCACCTATGAAAAGTGGTGAAATATTACAATCCAGCCATGGCCGATGCTGCAATATCATCGGCCATGGCTGGAAACCCTGATCTGCCCCCGCCACTGCCACCAATCTCCTCCCCAGTCCTCTGTCCTGTGCTCTGCTCCCCTCCATCCTCCTGTCCACTCCCACATCCTCCTGTGCGCTCCCCCGTGCTACGATCCCACCCCCTGGTGTTCCGATCCCCCAGTGCTCCGATCCCCCTCTCATACTTACCCAGCCTCCCGGTGTCCGTCCGTCCATCTTCTCCATGGGTGCCGCCATCTTCCAAAATGGCGGGCGCATGCGCAGTGCGCCCGCCGAATCTGCCGCCAGGCAGTTTTGTTCCAGGTACATTTTGATCACTGTGATAAAACCTATCACAGTGATCAAAATAAAAAAAATAGTAAATGAACCCCCCTTTATCACCCCCATAGGTAGGGACAATAATAAAATAAAAAAATACATATTTTTTTTCCACTAGGGTTAGGGTTAGAACAAGCGTTAGGGTTACAACTAGGGTTAGGGCTAGGGTTAGGGTTAGGGCTGGGGTTAGGGTTAGGGCTGGGGTTAGGGTTAGGGCTGGGGTTAGGGTTAGAATGAGGGTTAGAACTAGGGTTAGGGTTAGAATCAGGCTATGTGCACACGGTGCAGATTTGGCTGCGGATACACAGTGGATTGGCCGCTGCAGATTCGTAGCAGTTTTCCATCAGGTTTACAATACCATGTAAACCTATGGAAAACCAAATCCGCTGTGCCAATCGTGCGGAAAATACCGTGCGGAAACGCTGTGTTGTATTTTCCGCAGCATGTCATTTGGTTGTGCGGATTCCGCAGCGTTTTACACCTGTTCCTCAGTAGGAATTCGCAGGTGAAATCCGCACAAAAAACACTGGAAATCCAAGGTAAATCCGCAGGTAAAATGCAGTGCCTTTTACCTGCGGATTTTTCAAAAATGTTGCGGAAAAATCTCACATGAATCCGCAACGTCGGCACATAGATTTAGGGTTGGAATTAGGGCTAGGGTTGTAAATAGGGTTAAGATTGGGCTTGTGGTTAGGGTTATGGATAGGGTTAGGGGTGTGCTGGGGTTAGGGTTGTGGTTAGGGTTGGGATTAGGGTTAAGGTTTAGATTAGGGTTGGGATTAGGGTTAGGGTTGGGATTAGGGTTAGGGTTGGGATTAGGGTTAGGGGTGTGTTGGGGTTAGGGTTGTGGTTAGGGGTGTGTTGGGGTTAGGGTTGTGATTAGGGTTATGGCTAAAATTTGGATTAGGGTTAGGGGTGTGTTGGGGTTAGTGTTGGAGTTAGAATTGAGGGGTTTCCACTGTTTAGACACATCTGGGGTCTCCAAACGCAACATGGCGCCACCATTGATTCCAGCCAATCTTGCGTTCAAAAACGGCACTGTGTTGTAAACTGTAGTGAAACACTTGGGGGTTCAAAGTTCTCACAACACATCTAGATAAGTTCCTTGGGAGGTCTAGTTTCCAATATGGGGTCACTTATGGGGGGTTTATACTGTTTGGGTACATCAGGGGCTCTGCAAATGCAACATGATGCCTGCAGACCAATCCATCTAAGTCTGCATTCCAAATGGTGCTCCCTCCCTTCCGAGCCCCAACGTGCGCCCAAACAGTGGTTTACCCCCACATATGGGGTACCAGCATACTCAGGACAAATTGGGCAACAACTATTGGGGTCAAATTTCTCCTGTTACCCTTGCGAGAAAAAAAAATTGCTTGCTAAAACAATTTTTGAGGAAAGAAAAATTATTTTTTATTTTCACGGCTCTGTGTTATAAACTTCTGTGAAGCACTTTGGGGTTCAAAATGCTCACCACACATCTAGATAAGTTTCTTGGGGGGTCTAGTTTCCAAAATGGGGTCTCTTGTGGGGGGTTTCTACTGTTTAGGCACATCAGGGGCTCTGCAAACGCAATGTGATGCCCGCAGACCATTCCATCAAAGTCTGCATTTCAAAACATCACTACTTCCCTTCCAAGCCCCGACGTGTGCCCAAACAGTGGTTTACCCCCACATATGGGGTATCGGTGTACTCAGGACAAACTGGGCAACAAATATTGGGGTCCACTTCTCCTGTTACCCTTGGGAAAATAAAAAACTTCTTACTAAAACATAATTTTTTAGGAAAGAAAAATTATTTTTTATTTTCACAGCTCTGCGTTGTAAACTTCTGTGAAGCACTTGGGGGTTCAAAGTGCTCACCACATATCTAGATAAGTTCCTTGGGGGTCTAGTTTCCAAAATGGGGTCACTTGTGGGGGGTTTCTACTGTTTAGGCACATCAGGGGCTCTGCAAATGCAATGTGATGCCCGCAGACCATTCCATCAAAGTCTGCATTTCAAAACATCACTACTTCCCTTCCGAGCCCCGGCGTGTGCCCAAACAGTGGTTCCCCCCCACATATGGGGTATCAGCGTACTCAGGATAAACTGGACAACAACTTCTGGGGTCCAATTTATTCTGTTACCCTTGTGAAAATAAAAAATTGCGGGCTAAAATATAATTTTTGAGGAAACAAAAATGATTTTTTATTTTCACGGCTCTGCGTTATAAACTTCTGTGAAGCACTTGGGGGTTTAAAATGGTCACTGCACATCTAGATTAGTTCCATGGGAGGTCTAGTTTCCAAAATGGGGTCACATGTGGAGGAGCTCCAATGTTTAGGCACACAGGGGCTCTCCAAACGCAACATGGTGTCCGCTAACGATTGGAGCTAATTTTTCATTCAAAAAGTCAAATGGTGCTCCTTCACTTCCGAGCCCTGCCGTGTGCCCAAACAGTAGTTTACCCCTACATGTGAGGTATCAGTGTACTCAGGAGAAATTGCCCAATAAATTTTAGGATCCATTTTATCCTGTTTCCCATGTGGAAATGAAAAAATTGAGGCTAAAAGACATTTTTTGTGAAAAAAAAGTACTTTTTCATTTTTACGGATCAATTTGTGAAGCACCTGGGGGATCAAAGTGCTCACTATGCATCTAGATAAGTTCCTTTGGGGGTCTAGTTTCTAAAATGTGGTCACTTGTGGGGGAACTCCAATCTGTAGATACACAGGGGCTCTCCAAACGCGACATGGTGTCCGGTAACGATTGGAGCTCATTTTTCATTCAAAAGTCAAATGGCGCTCCTTCTATCCGAGCCTTGCCGTGTGCACAAACAGTGGTTTGTGACCACATATGAGGTATCGGTGATCTCAGGAGAAATTGCCCAATACATTTTAGGATCCATTTTATCCTGTTGTCCATGTGAAAATGAAAAAAATTGAGGGTAAAAGAATTTTTTTGTGAAAAAAAGTACTTTTTCATTTTTACGGATTAATTTGTGAAGCACCTGGGGGTTGAAAGTGCTCATTATGCATCTAGATAAGCTCTTTTGGGGGTCTAGTTTCCAAAATGGGGTCAGTTGTGGGGGAGCTCCAATGTTTAGGCACACAGGGGCTCTCCAAACATGACATGGTGTCCATTAAAGATTGGAGCCAATTTTTCATTGAAAATGTCAAATGGCGCTCCTTCCCTTTGAGCCCTGTCATGCGCCCAAACAGTGGTTCCCCCCCACATATGGGGTATCGGCGTACTCAGGACAAATTGTACAATAAATTTTGTGGTCCAGTATCTCTTTTTACCCTTGGGAAAACAGAAAAAGTTTTTGCTAAAAGATCATTTTTGTGACTAAAAAGTTAAATGTTAATTTTTTCCTTCCATGTTGCTTCTGCTGCTGTGAAACACCTGAAGGGTTAATAAACTTCTTGATTGTGGTTTTGAGCACCTTGATGGGTGAAGTTTTTAGAATGGTGTAAATTTTGGGTATTTTCAGCTATATAGACCCCTCAAACTGACTTAAAATGTGAGGTGGTCCCTAAAATGGTTTTGTAAATTTCGTTGTAAAAATGAGAAATCGCTGCTCAAATTTTAACCCTTATAACTTCCTAGCAAAAAAAAATTTTGCTTCCAAAATTGTGCTGATATAAAGTAGACATGTGGGTAATGTTATTTATTAACTATTTTGTGTCACATAACTCTTTTGTTTAACAGAATAAAAATTCAAAATTTGAAAATTGCGAAATTTTTAAAATTTCCGCCAAATTTCCATTTTTTTTACAAATAAACGCAAAAATTATCGACTATTATTTACCACTAACATGAAGTCCAATATGTCATGAAAAAACAATCTCAGAACCCCTAGGATCCGTTGAAGCGTTCCTGAGTTATTACCTCATAAAGAGACACTGGTCAGAATTGCAAAAAACGGCCAGGTCATTAGGGTCAAAATAGGCTGGGTCATGAAGGGGTTAAAACAAAGAGGTTTGATTTATGCAGCCGTCTCCCTCACAAAAAAGGGAGATTTAAATTGCCACTAAGTGTATCTGCTTCAGTCCTGTTTGTCGTATATCTGCCAGCCACTTTCTGCCACTTACATTGTGTAGTGTAATACAGTGGGCCTGAGTTTGGCAGCAGTCTCCCACACAAAAAAGGGAGATTTAAATTGCCACTAAGTGGATCTGCGTCAGTTCTGTTTGTCGTATGTCTGCCAGCCACTTTCTGCCACTTACATTGTGTAGTGTAATACAGTGGGCCTGATTTTTGCAGCAGTCTCCCACACAAAAAAGGGAGATTTAAATTGCCACTAAGTGGATCTGCATCAGTTCTGTTTGTCGTGTGTCTGCCAGCCACTTTCTGCCACTTAAATACAGTGGGCCTGAGTTTGGGTGCAGTATCACCCCAAAAAAGGGAGATTTAAATTGCCACTAAGTGGATCTGTGTCAATTCTGTTTGTTGTATATCTGCCAGCCACTTTCTGCCACTTACATTGTGTAGTGTAATACAGTGGGCCTGATTTTTGCAGCAGTCTCCCACACAAAAAAGGGAGATTTAAATTGTCACTAAGTGGATCTGCGTCAGTTCTGTTTGTTGTATATCTGCCAGCTACGTTCTGCCACTTACACTTTGTAGTATAATACAATGGGCCTGAGTTTTGCAGCAGTCTCCCACACAAAAAGGGGAGATTTAAATTGCCACTAAGTGGATCTGCATCAGTTCTGTTTGTCGTATATCTGCCAGCCACGTTCTAACACTTACATTGTGTAGGGTAATACAGTGGGCCTGAGTTTGGGTGCAGTGTCACCCCCAGAAAAGGGAGATTTTAATTGTTACTAAGTGGATCTGCGTCAGTTCTGTTTGTCGTATATCTGCTAGCCACTTTCTGCCACTTACATTGTGTAGTGTAATACAGTGGGCCTCATTTTGGCAGCAGTCTCCCACTCAAAAAATGAGAGATTTAAATTGCCACTAAGTCGATCTGCGTCAATTCTGTTTGTCGTATATCTGCCAGCCACTTTCTGCCACTTACATTGTGTATTGTTATACAGTGGGCCTGATTTTTGCAGCAGTCTCCCACACAAAAAAGAGAGATTTAAATTGCCACTAAGTGGATCTGCGTCAGTTCTGTTTGTGGTATATCTGCTAGCCACTTTCTGCCACTTACATTGTATAGTATAATACAGTGGGCCTGATTTTTGCAGCAGTCTCACACACAAAAAAGGGAGATTTAAATTGCCACTAAGTGGATCTGCTTCAGTTCTGTTTGTCGTATATCTGCCAGCCACTTTCTGCCACTTACATTGTGTAGTGTAATACAGTGCGCCTGAGTTTGGGTGCAGTGTCAGCCCCCAAAAAGGGAGATTTAAATTTCCACTAAGTGGATCTGCGTCAGTTCTGTTTGTCATAAATCTGCCAGCCATTTTCTACCACTTACATTGTGTAGTGTAATACAGTGGGCCTGACTTTGGCCGCAGTGTCACCCCCAAAAAAGGGAGATTTAAATTGCCACTAAGTGGATCTGTGTCAGTTCTGTTTGTCGTATATCTGCCAACCACGTTCTTCACTTACATTTTGTAGTGTAATACAGTGGGCCTGAGTTTGGGTGCAGTGTCACCCCCAAAAAAGGTAGATTTTAATTTCTACAAAGTGGATCTGCATTAGTTCTGTTTGTCGTATATCTGCTAGACACTTTCTGCCACTTACATTGTGTAGTGTAATACAGTGGGCCTGATTTATGCAGCAGTCTCCCTCACAAAAAAGGGAGATTTAAATTGCCACTAAGTGTATCTGCTTCAGTTCTGTTTGTCGTATATCTGCCAGCCACTTTCTGCCACTTACATTGTGTAGTGTAATACAGTGCGCCTGAGTTTGGGTGCAGTGTCAGCCCCCAAAAAGGGAGATTTAAATTGCCACTAAGTGGATCTGCGTCATTTCTGTTTGTCGTATATCTGCCAGCCACTTTCTGCCACTTACATTGTGTAGTGTAATACAGTGGGCCTGAGTTTTGCAGCAGTCTCCCACACAAAAAAGGGAGATTTAAATTGCCACTAAGTGTATCTGCGTCAGTTCTGTTTGTCGTATATCTGCCAGCCACTTTCTGCCACTTACATTGTGTAGTGTAATACAGTGGGCCTGATTTTTGCAGCAGTCTCCCACACAAAAAAGGGAGATTTAAATTGCCAATATGTTGTGAATCCGCTTTTGGGCTCCCCTGGTGGTTGCTGGTGGTACTGGTGACTTGTGTGTCTTTGCTGTCTCAGTTCACCTGCTCCCATCAGTGTTTGGGAGTTTCCTATTTAGCCTTGCTCTCCAGTCATTTCCTTGCCGGTCATCATTGTAACCAGAGCCTTCGGTTGCATGTTCCTGCTACTAGTCTGCTGATCAGCTAAGTGGACTTTGTCCTTTTGTTTTGTATCTTTTGTCCAGTTTGCAGTTTTGTTATTCTCTGTAGCTGGAAGCTCTTGTGGGCTGAAATTGCCACTCCTGTGTCATGAGTTGACACAGGAGTCTTAAAGTAATTTCAGGATGGTTTTTTGATAGGGTTTTCAGTTGACCGTGAAGTCCTCTTTTGTATCCTTCTGCTATCTAGTAAGTGGACCTCTCTTTGCTAAATCTACCTTCATACTGTGTATGTCTTTTCCTCTAAACTCACCGTCATTACATGTGGGGGGCTGCTATCATCTTTTGGGGTATTTCCCTAGAGGTAAGCCAGGTCTGTTCCTTCCTCTACCAGGGGTAGTTAGTCCTCCGGCTGGCGCGTGGCATCTAGGGTTAATCAGGTATGCTCCCTGGCTACTATTAGTTGTGTGGTAGATTTAGCTCACGGTCAGCTCGAGATTCCATCACCCAGAGCTCGTCCGTTATCTTTGTGTTTTGATGTTTCCCTGCCATTGGGAATCATGACAGTATGACCGGCCCGTGTTAAAGTTACTGGCAGAAGAAAGGAGAGAAAAAGAAGTCTGTAGAGTTTTTTTTTTTTTTTTTTTCCTATGTTTGCTCCATAGTTGGATCAGTTGTATTTCAGCTCTAATTACAGCCTTTGCCTTTCTCTCCTTCTAATCCTTGAATGGCTCTGATCTCACCTGTTTAAAGATGGATCCTCAGAGCTTGGCTGCAGGTTTAAATAATCTTGCTACTAAGGTTCAAAATTTACAAGAATTTGTTATACATACTCCGATGTCTGAACCTAAGATTCCTACACCAGAGGTGTTTTCCGGAGATAGATCTCGGTTTCTGAATTTCAAATATAATTGTAAATTATTCCTTTCTCTCAGACCTCACTCCTCTGGAGATCCTGTCCAGCAGGTTAAGATTGTGATTTCTTTGCTGCGAGGTGACCCTCAAAACTGGGCATTTTCATTGACACCAGGGGATCCTGCGTTGCTCAATGTGGATGCCTTTTTTCTGGCTTTAGGCTTGCTTTATGAGGAACCTAATTTGGAGATTCAAGCTGAAAAAGCTTTGATAGCCCTATCTCAAGGGCAAGATGAAGCTGAGATATACTGCCAAAAATTTCGTAAATGGTCTGTGCTTACTCAGTGGAATGAGTGCGCCCTAGCGGCAAATTTCAGAGAGGGCCTCTCTGATGCCGTTAAGGATGTTATGGTCGGGTTCCCTGCGCCTACAGGTCTGAATGAGTCCATGACAATGGCTATTCAGATTAATCGGCGTTTGCGGGAGCGCAAGCCTGTGCACCATTTGGCGTTATCTTCTGAAAAGTCGCCAGAGAATATGCAATGTGACAGAACTCTGTCCAGAAGCGAGCGGCAGAATTACAGGCGTAAAAATGGGTTGTGTTTCTATTGTGGTGATTCTGCTCATGTTATATCAGCATGCTCTAAACGCACAAAGAAGGCTGACAAGTCTATTTGCACTTTATAGTCTAAATTTATTCTGTCTGTAACCTTGATTTGTTCATTATCAGTTATTACTGTGGATGCCTATGTGGACTCTGGCACCGCCCTGAGTCTTATGGATTGGTCCTTTGCCAGGCGCTGTGGGTTTGATTTAGAGCCACTGGAAGTCCCTATACCTCTGAAGGGTATTGATTCTACCCCTTTGGCTAGTAATAAACCACAATTCTGGACGCAAGTGACTATGCGTATGACTCCAGACCATCAGGAGGTGATTCGCTTCCTTGTGTTGTACAATTTACATGATGTTTTAGTGCTTGGATTACCATGGTTACAATCTCATAACCCAGTCCTTGACTGGAAAACAATGTCTGTGATAAGCTGGGGATGTCGGGGGGCTCATGGGGATGTACCTTTGGTTTCCATTTCGTCATCTACTCCCTCTGAGATTCCAGCATTTTTGTCTGATTATCGTGATGTTTTTGAAGAGCCTAAGATTGGTTCTCTCCCTCCCCACAGAGATTGTGATTGCGCCATAGATCTGATTCCTGGCAGTAAATTTCCAAAGGGTCGTTTGTTTAATTTATCTGTGCCTGAACATGCTGCTATGCGAGAGTATATTAAGGAGTCCCTGGGAAAGGGACATATTCGTCCTTCTTCATCTCCTTTAGGAGCTGGTTTTTTCTTTGTGTCTAAGAAGGATGGCTCTCTGAGGCCTTGTATTGATTATCGACTCCTGAATAAAATTACAGTCAAATATCAGTATCCGTTGCCTTTGTTGACTGATTTGTTTGCTCGCATAAGAGGGGCTAAGTGGTTCTCTAAGATTGATCTTCGTGGGGCGTATAATTTGGTGCAAATTAAGCAGGGGGATGAGTGGAAAACCGCATTTAATATGCCTGAGGGCCATTTTGAGTATTTAGTAATGCCTTTCGGCCTTTCAAATGCACCTTCGGTCTTTCAGTCCTTTATGCATGATATTTTCCGTGAATATTTGGATAAATTTATGATTGTGTATTTGGACGATATTTTGATTTTTTCTGATGACTGGGAGTCTCATGTTCAACAGGTCAGGAGGGTTTTTCAGGTTTTGCGGACTAGTTCTTTGTGTGTAAAGGGTTCAAAGTGTGTTTTTGGGGTTCAAAAGATTTCTTTTTTGGGGTACATTTTTTCCCCTGCTTCTGTTGAGATGGACCCTGTTAAGGTTCGGGATATTTGTGACTGGACGCAGCCTACTTCTCTTAAGAGTCTTCAGAAATTCTTGGGCTTTGCTAATTTCTATCATCGATTTATAACTGGGTTTTCTGGCGTTGCTAAACCTTTGACTGATTTGACTAGAAAGGGTGCTGATGTTGCCGATTGGTCCCCTGCTGCTTTGGAGGCCTTTCGGGAGCTTAAGCGCCGCTTTTCGTCTGCTCCTGTGTTGCGCCAGCCTGATGTTTCTCTTCCCTTTCAGATTGAGGTCGATGCTTCCGAGATCGGAGCAGGGGCGGTTTTGTCGCAGAGAAGTTCCGATTGCTCAGTGATGAGACCTTGTGCGTTCTTTTCTCGTAAATCTTCGGCCGCCGAGCGAAACTATGATGTTGGTAATCGGGAGCTTTTGGCCATGAAGTGGGCATTTGAGGAGTGGCGTCATTGGCTTGAGGGTGCCAGACATCAGGTGGTGGTTTTGACTGATCACAAGAATCTGATTTATCTGGAGTCTGCCAGGCGCCTGAATCCTAGACAGGCACGTTGGTCGTTGTTTTTTTCTCGGTTTAATTTTGTGGTCTCATACTTACCGGGTTCTAAAAATGTGAAGGCAGATGCTCTTTCTAGGAGTTTTGAGCCTGACTCTCCTGGGGATTCTGAACCTGCTGGTATCCTTAAGGATGGGGTGGTTTTGTCTGCTGTCTCCCCAGACTTGCGACGTGCTTTGCAAGAATTTCAGGCAGATAGACCTGATCGTTGTCCACCTGGTAGACTGTTTGTTCCTGATGATTGGACCAGTAGAGTCATCTCGGAAGTTCATTCTTCTACTCTGGCAGGTCATCCTGGAATTTTTGGTACTAGAGATTTGGTGGCTAGGTCCTTCTGGTGGCCTTCCCTGTCTCGAGATGTGCGTGTTTTTGTGCAGTCTTGTGATGTTTGTACTCGGGCCAAGCCTTGTTGTTCTAGGGCTAGTGGGTTATTGTTGCCCTTGCCTGTTCCGAAGAGGCCTTGGACGCACATCTCTATGGACTTTATTTCTGATCTCCCTGTTTCTCAGAAGATGTCTGTCATCTGGGTGGTGTGTGACCGTTTTTCTAAAATGGTCCATTTGGTGCCATTGCCTAAGTTGCCTTCCTCATCTGAATTGGTCCCTCTGTTTTTTCAAAATGTGGTTCGCCTGCATGGGATTCCGGAAAACATCGTTTCTGACAGGGGAACCCAGTTCGTGTCTAGATTTTGGCGGACATTCTGTTCCAGGTTGGGAATTGATTTGTCTTTTTCGTCTGCATTCCATCCTCAGACTAATGGCCAGACGGAGCGAGCTAATCAAACTTTGGAGACTTATTTGAGGTGTTTTGTGTCTGCGGATCAGGATGACTGGGTTGCCTTTTTGCCGTTGGCAGAGTTTGCTCTTAATAATCGGGCTAGTTCTGCCACTTTGGTTTCCCCTTTCTTTTGCAATTCAGGGTTTCACCCTCGTTTTTCATCTGGTCAGGTGGAATCTTCGGATTGTCCGGGAGTTGATGCTGTGGTGGATCGGTTGCATCGGATTTGGGGACAAGTGGTGGACAATTTGAAGTTGTCCCAGGAGAGGACTCAGCAGTTTGCTAACCGCCGGCGTCGTGTTGGTCCTCGCCTTCGTGTTGGGGACTTGGTGTGGTTGTCTTCCCGTTTTGTCCCTATGAGGGTTTCTTCTCCTAAGTTTAAGCCCCGGTTCATCGGTCCTTATAGGATTTTGGAGATTCTTAACCCTGTTTCCTTTCGTTTGGACCTCCCGGCATCTTTCGCTATCCATAATGTATTCCATCGGTCGTTGTTGCGGAGGTATGAGGTACCGGTGGTTCCTTCTACTGAACCTCCTGCTCCTGTGCTGGTAGGGGATGAATTGGAGTACGTTGTGGAGAAGATCCTGGACTCCCGTATTTCCAGACGGAGACTTCAGTATCTGGTTAAATGGAAGGGCTATGGTCAAGAAGATAATTCTTGGGTAACTGCCTCTGATGTTCATGCCTCGGATTTGGTTCGTGCCTTTCATAGGGCTCATCCAGATCGTCCTGGTGGTTCTCGTGAGGGTTCGGTGCCCCCTCCTTAAGGGGGGGTACTGTTGTGAATCCGCTTTTGGGCTCCCCTGGTGGTTGCTGGTGGTACTGGTGACTTGTGTGTCTTTGCTGTCTCAGTTCACCTGCTCCCATCAGTGTTTGGGGGTTTCCTATTTAGCCTTGCTCTCCAGTCATTTCCTTGCCGGTCATCATTGTAACCAGAGCCTTCGGTTGCATGTTCCTGCTACTAGTCTGCTGATCAGCTAAGTGGACTTTGTCCTTTTGTTTTGTATCTTTTGTCCAGTTTGCAGTTTTGTTATTCTCTGTAGCTGGAAGCTCTTGTGGGCTGAAATTGCCACTCCTGTGTCATGAGTTGACACAGGAGTCTTAAAGTAATTTCAGGATGGTTTTTTGATAGGGTTTTCAGTTGACCGTGAAGTCCTCTTTTGTATCCTTCTGCTATCTAGTAAGTGGACCTCTCTTTGCTAAATCTACCTTCATACTGTGTATGTCTTTTCCTCTAAACTCACCGTCATTACATGTGGGGGGCTGCTATCATCTTTTGGGGTATTTCCCTAGAGGTAAGCCAGGTCTGTTCCTTCCTCTACCAGGGGTAGTTAGTCCTCCGGCTGGCGCGTGGCATCTAGGGTTAATCAGGTATGCTCCCTGGCTACTATTAGTTGTGTGGTAGATTTAGCTCACGGTCAGCTCGAGATTCCATCACCCAGAGCTCGTCCGTTATCTTTGTGTTTTGATGTTTCCCTGCCATTGGGAATCATGACACCAATAAGTGGATCTGCATCAGTTCTGTTTGTCGTATATCTGCCAGCCACTTTCTGCCACTTGCATTGTATAGTGTAATACAATGGGCCTGAGTTTTGCAGCAGTCTCCCACACAAAAAAGGGAGATTTAAATTGCCACTAAGTGGATCTGCGTCAGTTCTGTTTGTCGTATATCTGCCAGCCACTTTCTGCCACTTACATTGTGTAGAGTAATACAGTGGGCCTGAGTTTGGGTGCACTGTCACCCCAAAAAAGGGAGATTTAAATTGTCACTAAGTGGATCTGCGTCAGTTCTGTTTGTTGTATATCTGCCAGCTACGTTCTGCTACTTACACTTTGTAGTATAATACAATGGGCCTGAGTTTTGCAGCAGTCTCCCACACAAAAAGGGGAGATTTAAATTGCCACTAAGTGGATCTGCATCAGTTCTGTTTGTCGTATATCTGCCAGCCACGTTCTAACACTTACATTGTGTAGGGTAATACAGTGGGCCTGAGTTTGGGTGCAGTGTCACCCCCAAAAAAGGGAGATTTTAATTGTTACTAAGTGGATCTGCGTCAGTTCTGTTTGTCGTATATCTGCTAGCCACTTTCTGCCACTTACATTGTGTAGTGTAATACAGTGGGCCTCATTTTTGCAGCAGTCTCCCATTCAAAAAATGGGAGATTTAAATTGCCACTAAGTCGATCTGCATCAATTCTGTTTGTCGTATATCTGCCAGCCACTTTCTGCCACTTACATTGTGTATTGTTATACAGTGGGCCTGATTTTTGCAGCAGTCTCCCACACAAAAAAGAGAGATTTAAATTGCCACTAAGTGGATCTGCGTCAGTTCTGTTTGTGGTATATCTGCCAGCCATGTTCTGCCACTTACATTTTGTAGTGTAAAACAGTGGGACTGAATTTTGCAGCAGTCTCCCACACAAAAAAGGGAGATTTAAATTGCAACTAAGTGGATCTGCTTCAGTTCTGTTTGTCATAAATCTGCCAGCCATTTTCTACCACTTACATTGTGTAGTGTAATACAGTGGGCCTGACTTTGGCCGCAGTGTCACCCCCAAAAAAGGGAGATTTAATTTGCCACTAAGTGGATCTGTGTCAGTTCTGTTTGTGGTATATCTGCCAGCCACTTTCTTCCACTTACATTGTGTAGTGTAATACAGTGGGCCTGATTTTTGCAGCAGTATCCCACACAAAAAAGAGAGATTTAAATTGCCACTAAGTGGATCTGCGTCAGTTCTGTTTGTCGTATATCTGCCAGCCACGTTCTGCCAATTACATTGTGTAGGGTAATTGTTATGATCCGGTGGTAGGATCACAAAACTGACCTGATAGGTAAACCTGAATTGTAGGACAAGCTCCGGGATTGTGGGAACTATACCGACCGCAATCATGATCCTATCCACACACACTAAAGGCAGCCGTGGAGCGTTACCTAAAAACCTAGACGCCTCTTCACAGCCTAAGAAACTGGCTACCCCTAGAGAGAAAGCAAAGCCTCACTTGCCTCAGAGAAATAACCCCAAAGTTTAGACAGCCCCCCACAAATAATGACGGTGAGTTAAGGGGAAAATACAAATGTAGGAATGAAAAACAGGTTTAAGCAAATGAGGCCCGCTAACACTAAATAGACAGAAGAAAGCAAGGGATCTGTGCGGTCGGTACCAAAACTATCAAAAACTATCCACGCAGAAAGTACAAGAACCCCCACACCGACTCACGATGTGAGGGGCGCACTCTGCACCCCAGAGCTACCAGCAAGCGAAAAATCACATATAAGTAAGCTGGACTGAACACATCATATACTGAGAAACATATTCAAGGAAACAATGAGCAAAAAGAACTAGCAAGACTTAGCTTCTCAGAAAGAGACAGGTCACCAGGGAGATCCAGGAGAGGTCAGAACCAGTACTGAATACAACGACAGCAGGCAACAAGTAAAGGTCCAGGTGGAGTTAAATAGGAACCAGCATAGCAGGAAATGAGGCAGCTGAGGCCAGCTCCAGACCCGCAGTATCGCTAAAGGCCACCAGAGGGAACCCAGATGGAATTCACAACAGTACCCCCCCTTGAGGAGGGGTTACCGAACCCTCACCAGAGCCCCCAGGCCGATCAGGATGAGCCGAATGAAAGGCACGAACCAAATAGGCCGCATGGACTTCAGAGGCGACAACCCAGGAATTATCCTCCTGACCATAGCCCTTCCACTTAACCAAGTACTGAAGCCTTCGTCTCGAAACACGAGAATCCAAGATCTTCTCCACCACATACTCCAATTCTCCCTCGACCAAGACCGGAGCAGGAGGATCAACAGAAGGGACCACAGGCACCACATATCTCCGCAACAATGACCTATGGAACACATTGTGAATGGCAAATGATGCTGGGAGGTCCAAACGAAATGAAACAGGGTTGAGGATTTCCAAAATCTTATAAGGACTGATGAAATGAGGCTTGAACTTAGGAGAGGAAACCTTCATAGGAACATAACTAGAAGACAACCATACCAAATCCCCCACACGAAGTCGGGGACCCACACAGCGCCGGCGGTTAGCAAAGCGCTGAGCCTTCTCCTGTGACAACGTCAATTTGTCCACCACGTGGTTCCAAATCTGTTGCAACCTATCCACCACAGAATCCACCCCAGGACAGTCAGAAGACTCAACCTGACCTGAGGAAAAACAAGGATGAAAACCAGAATTGCAAAAAAAAGGCGAAACCAAAGTAGCAGAACTAGCCCGATTATTGAGGGCGAACTCAGCCAATGGCAAAAAAGTCACCCAATCATCCTGATCAGCAGAAAAAAAACATCTCAGATAAGTCTCCAAGGTCTGATTAGTTCGTTCGGTTTGGCCATTCGTCTGAGGATGGAAGGCCGATGAAAAAGATAATTCAATGCCCATCTTAGCACAAAAGGACCGCCAAAATCTGGACACAAACTGGGATCCTCTGTCAGACACAATATTCTCAGGAATACCATGCAAACGAACCACATTCTGAAAAAAACAGTGGAACCAAATCGGAGGAGGAAGGCAGCTTAGGCAAGGGCACCAAATGGACCATTTTAGAAAAACGATCACAAACCACCCAGATAACAGACATCTTCTGAGAGACTGGAAGATCCGAAATAAAATCCATGGAAATATGCGTCCAGGGCCTCTTCGGGACAGGCAAAGGCAAAAGCAATCCACTGGCACGAGAACAGCAAGGCTTGGCCCGAGCACAAATCCCACAGGACTGCACAAAGGAACGCACATCCCGCGACAAGGAAGGCCACCAAAAGGACCTAGCCACCAAATCCCTGGTACCAAAAATCCCAGGGTGACCCGCCAACACTGAAGAATGAACCTCGGAAATAACTCTACTGGTCCATCTATCCGGGACAAACAGTCTCTCCGGTGGACAACGATCAGGTCTATTGGCCTGAAATTCCTGCAGTACCCGTCGTAAATCAGGAGAGATGGCAGACAAAATCACCCCTTCTTTGAGGACACCAGCCGGTTCAGAAACTCCCGGAGAGTCAGGCACAAAGCTCCTAGAAAGAGCATCAGCCTTCACGTTCTTCGAACCCAGAAGGTATGAAACCACGAAATCAAAACGGGAGAAAAACAGCGACCATCGAGCCTGTCTAGGATTTAGCCGCTTAGCAGACTCGAGATAAGTCAAATTCTTGTGATCCGTCAAGACCACCACACGATGTTTGGCTCCTTCAAGCCAATGTCGCCACTCCTCAAATGCCCACTTCATTGCCAATAACTCCCGATTACCAACATCATAATTCCGCTCGGCAGGCGAAAACTTTCTTGAAAAGAAAGCACATGGCCTCATCACAGAGCCGTCAGAGCTTCTCTGTGACAAGACAGCCCCTGCTCCAATCTCAGAAGCATCAACCTCGACCTGGAAGGGCAGAGAGACATCCGGCTGACGCAAGACAGGAGCCGAAGAGAACCGACGTTTGAGCTCCTGAAAGGCATCCACGACCGCAGGAGACCAATTCGTCACATCAGAACCCTTCTTGGTCAAATCCGTCAAAGGCTTAACCACACTGGAAAAATTAGTGATGAAGCGACGGTAAAAATTAGCAAAACCCAAGAACTTCTGAAGACTCTTTACCGATGTAGGTTGAGTCCAGTCATAAATAGCCTGGACCTTGACTGGATCCATCTCAATGGTAGAAGGAGAAAAAATAAAGCCCAAAAAGGAAACCTTCTGGACTCCGAAGAGACATTTAGAGCCCTTCACAAACAAGGCATTGGCTCGCAGGACCTGAAATACCATCCTGACCTGCTTCACATGAGATTCCCAATCATCAGAAAAAACCAAAATATCATCCAGGTACACAATCATAAACCTATCCAGATACTCTCGGAAGATGTCGTGCATGAAGGACTGGAACACAGAAGGGGCATTAGAAAGCCCAAAGGCATCACCAAGTACTCAAAATGGCCTTCGGGCGTATTAAATGCTGTTTTCCATTCATCGCCCTGCTTTATACGCACAAGATTATACGCTCCACGAAGATCTATCTTGGTGAACCAACTGGCCCCCCTAATCCGAGCAAACAGATCGGACAACAGTGGCAAAGGATACTGAAATTTGACCGTGATGTTATTTAGAAGGTGATAATCTATACAGGGTCTCAGAGAACGATCCTTCTTGGCCACAAAAAAGAACCCCGCACCCAAAGGGGATGAGGACGGGCGAATATGCCCCTTCTCCAAAGACTCCTTGATATAAGTCCGCAGAGCAGCATGTTCTGGTACAGACAAATTAAAAAGTCATCCCTTAGGGAACTTACTACCAGGAATCAAATTTATGGCACAATCACAATCCCTATGAGGGGGTAGGGCACTGGACTTGGGCTCATCAAATACATCCTGGTAGTCCGACAAAAATTCAGGGACTTCAGAAGGAGTAGAAGAAGCAATTGACACCAAAGGAGCATCGCCATGAATTCCCTGGCAACCCCAACTTGACACAGACATTGCTTTCCAATCCAGGACTGGATTATGAGCCTGCAGCCATGGCAGACCCAACACGACAACATCATGCAAATTATGCAACACAAGAAAGCGAATCACCTTCTGATGTGCAGGAGTCATGCACATGGTCACTTGAGCCCAGTACTGAGGTTTATTCTTGGCCAATGGCGTGGCATCAATTCCCTTTAGTGGAATAGGGAATTGCAAAGGCTCCAAGATAAAACCACAGCGCCTGGCAAAATACAAATCCATCAAATTCAGGGCAGCACCTGAATCCACAAAAGCCATAACTGAGTAGGATGAAAGAGAGCAAATCAAAGTAACAGACAAAATGAATTTAGGCTGTACAGTACCAATGGTGACAGACTTAGCGAAGTTTTTTGTGCGCTTAGAACAATCTGAGATAACATGAGCAGAATCACCACAGTAAAAGCACAACCCATTCTGATGTCTGTGATTTTGCCGTTCAATTCTGGTCAGAATCCTGTCACATTGCATAGACTCAGGCTTCTGCTCAGAAAATACCGCCAGATGGTGCACTGGTTTGCGCTCCCACAAACGCCGATCAATCTGAATGGCCAAAGACATTGACTCATTCAGACCCGCAGGCGTGGGGAATCCCACCATAACATCCTTAATGGCTTCAGAAAGACCCTTTCTGAAAATCGCTGCCAGGGCACACTCATTCCATTGAGTGAGCACAGACCATTTCCTAAACTTCTGACAGTAAACCTCTGCTTCATCCAGACCCTGGGAGAGAGCCAGCAAAACCTTTTCTGCTTAGTCTACCAGATTAGATTCCTCATAAAGCACTCCAAGCGCCAGAAAAAACGCATCCACATTATGCAATGCAGGATCTCCTGGCGCCAGAGAGAATGCCCAATCTTGAGGGTCACCACGCAACAAAGAAATAATAATTTTAAGTTGCTTAACCAGATCACCAGAGGAATGAGGTCTCAGAGAAAGGAACAATTTGCAATTATTTTTAAAGTTCAAAAACCTAGATCTGTCTCCGGAGAACAGCTCAGGAATAGGTATATTAGGCTCTGACATAGGACTGTGAACTACATAATCCTGAATGCCTTGTACCCTAGAAGTGAGATGATCCACACTAGAAGACAGACTCTGTAGGTCCATAGCTGCAGCTGAATTCTGAACCACCCAGAGATTAAGGGGAGGAGAGAGGCTAGACACACTGCAGAGGAAAAAAAAAATGAACTCAGGATTTCTCTTATCCCTCTTTTGCGATGCATTAACTCTTTAATGGCCTGCTGTACTGTTATGATCCGGTGGTAGGATCACAAAACTGACCTGATAGGTAAACCTGAATTGTAGGACAAGCTCCGGGATTGTGGGAACTATACCGACCGCAATCCTGATCCTATCCACACACACTAAAGGCAGCCGTGGAGCGTTACCTAAAAACCTAGACGCCTCTTCACAGCCTAAGAAACTGGCTACCCCTAGAGAGAAAGCAAAGCCTCACTTGCCTCATAGAAATAACCCCAAAGTTTAGACAGCCCCCTACAAATAATGACGGTGAGTTAAGGGGAAAATACAAACGTAGGAATGAAAAACAGGTTTAAGCAAATGAGGCCCGCTGACACTAAATAGACAGAAGAAAGCAAGGGATCTGTGCGGTCGGTACCAAAACTATCAAAAACTATCCACGCAGAAAGTACAAGAACCCCCACACCGACTCACGATGTGAGGGGCGCACTCTGCACCCCAGAGCTACCAGCAAGCGAAAAATCACATATAAGTAAGCTGGACTGAACACATCATATACTGAGAAACATATTCAAGGAAACAATGAGCAAAAAGAACTAGCAAGACTTAGCTTCTCAGAAAGATACAGGTCACCAGGGAGATCCAGGAGAGGTCAGAACCAGTACTGAATACAACGACAGCAGGCAACAAGTAAAGGTCCAGGCGGAGTTAAATAGGAATCAGCATAGCAGGAAATGAGGCTGCTGAGGCCAGCTCCAGCCCCGCAGTATCGCTAAAGGCCACCAGAGGGAGCCCAGACGGAATTCACAACAGGTAATATAGTGGGCCTGAGTTTGGGTGCAGTGTCACCCCCAAAAAAGGGAGATTTTAATTGTTACTAAGTGGATCTGCGTCAGTTCTGTTTGTCGTATATCTGCTAGCCACTTTCTGCCACTTACATTGTGTAGTGTAATACAGTGGGCCTGATTTTTGCAGCAGTCTCCCACTCAAAAAAGAGAGATTTAAATTGCCAATAAGTGGATCTGCGTCAGTTCTGTTTGTGGTATATCTGCCAGTCACGTTCTGCCACTTACATTTTGTAGTGTAATACAGTGGGCCTGAATTTTGCAGCAGTCTCCTACACAAAAAAGGGAGATTTAAATTGCCACTAAGTGGATCTGCGTCAGTTCTGTTTGTCATAAATCTGCCAGCCACTTTCTACCACTTACATTGTGTAGTGTAATACAGTGGGCCTGACTTTGGCTGCAGTGTCACCCCCAAAAAAGGGAGATTTAAATTGCCACTAAGTGGATCTGTGTCAGTTCTGTTTGTGGTATATCTGCCAGCCACTTTCTGCCACTTACATTGTGTAGTGTAATACAGTGGGCCTGATTTTTGCAGCAGTCTCCCACACAAAAAAGAGAGATTTAAATTGCCACTAAGTGGATCTGCATCAGTTCTGTTTGTCGTATATCTGCCAGCCACGTTCTGCCACTTACATTGTGTAATGTAATACAGTGGGCCTGACTTTGGGTGCAGTGCCACCCCCAAAAAGTGAGATTTAAATTGCCACTAAGTGGATCTGCGTCAGTTCTGTTTGTTGTATATCTGCCAGCCACTTTCTGGCACTTACATTGTGTAGTGTAATACAGTGGGCCTGAGTTTGGGTGCAGTGTCACCCCCAAAAAAGGGAGATTTAAATTGCCACTAAGTGGATCTGCGTCAGTTCTGTTTGTCGTATATCTGCCAGCCACGTTCTGCCACTTACATTGTGTAGTGTAATACACAGGGCCTGAGTTTGGGTGCAGTCTCCCCCCAAAAAAAGGGAGATTTAAATTCTCAACAAGTTTATATACACCTTCTACCTTGTTTTACAGTACCATATATCGGTTGTTAGTTTGGTTACATTTTCCCAAAAATGAGGAAGTCTGGTGGAAGAGGCCGTGGGCGGTCATTGCCAGCTGGTAATGATGGTGGTGGTGGTGGTGGTAGAGCATCTGGTGGTAGTGGGATAAGCAAAATAGCACCTAAGGCTCGAGTTGTTCAGACAGCGTCATCATCTGGCTACACAAGGCCTCGAAGGCTCCCTTATCTGGGAGTAGGAAAACCGCTTTTAAAGCCGGAGCAGCAGTAACAAGTTTTGGCTTTCATTGCTGACTCAACCTCTAGCTCTTTCGCCTCCTCTTCAGAAAGTTCGAAATATAAAAGCAGCGAGTCGTCAGTGGATGCTCCCGGTCAGGAACAAGTCGCTTCCTTGTGTCCTTCACCCAAAGCAAAAGTGAAGGATGCGGCAGGCGACACTACAGTTTACTCCATTGAGCTCTTTACACATACCATGCCAGGGTTAGAAAGGGAAATAGTTAACAGCCCAATACAAGATGAATCGGACATGGAGTGCACAGATGCACAGCCACAGTTAGATTATTATGCTGTTCCACTGACTCAGATCACTACATTGCCCTCGCAGTGTACTGAGCCAGAATCTGACCCTGATGAGACTATGGTGCCCCGTCCTGAACGCTATAGCTCCTTACACGGTGACACAGAGGAAGGTGCACAGGACTTTGAAGAGGAGGTGATAGATGACCCAGTTGTTGACCCAGATTGGCAGCCATTGAAGGAACTGGGTTGGGCAGTAGCTCTGAAGCGGAGGAGGATTATCCGCAGCAGGCATCTACATCGCAACAGCTTTCATCTGGCAGGCCCGTATCTGGCTAAAAATGTTTGACAAAACCACAAACACTTTTAGGACAGCGTGGCCATCTGGTTAAAGTAGCACAGCGTGCAATGCCTGAAAAGGTATTCGATAGTAGGAAGAGTGCAGTGTGGGAGTTTTTTAACCAAGATCCGAATGATCAGTGCAAAGTTATCTGTAAGAAATGCTCAAAGACCTTTAGCAGAGGGAAGAATGTACAAAATTTAAATACAACATGCATGCGTAGACATTTAACCAGCATGCACTTTCAAGCCTGGACTAACTACCAAACGTCCCGTACCATTGGTGCACCCACTCAGAATGAAGGTGGTCAGCAACGCTCCATTGCTTCCCTCACTGTAAGCCCACCAGTTAGGACACCACCAGCAGCAAATGTGGATGTATCGTCGCAAGGCCAAGCAGTCAGGGAATCACAAGGTTATTGGTAGGAAACACTGTATGTAGGCCAACATCGAGAATACCATCACCAACCCTCTCTCAATCTGCCATGTCCACCACCGCCACCACTGCTAGTTCCACCACATGCAGCTCTCCAGTCCAGCTCACCCTACAAGAGACTCTCGTTACTAAAAGGAAGTACTCATCCTCTCATCCACGTATACAGGGTTTGAATGCCCACATTGCTAGACTAATCTCGTTAGAGATGATGCCCTACCAGTTGGTTGAAAGCAAAGCTTTCAAAGCCCTGATGGCCTATGCAGTACAACGCTATGACCTACCCAGTCGACACTTCTTTGCGAGAAAAGCCATCCCAGCCCTCCACCAGCATATCAAAGACCGCATTGTCCATGCACTCAGTCAGTAGAAAGGTGCACCTCACAACAGATGCATGGACCAGTAGGCATGGCCAGGGACGTTACGTGTCCATCACGGCACACTGGGTTGATGTGGTGGATGCAGGGTCCACAGGGGACAGCCATAGAGGAACAGTTCTGCCTAGCCCACGGTCTAGGAAACAGTTGGCAGTAGGCGTTCGACACCCCTCCTCTTCCTCCTCCTCCAGAAGCGAAAGCTCGTCCACAGAGCGCAGTCGCCCTACCACTCCATCCGCAGCTGCCAGTGTTCCACATGAGGTGTCACAGCTAGTGGTAAGCATCAGCAGGCTGTGTTGGAAATAAAGTGTTTGGGCGACAACTGACACACCGCGGAAGTACTGGCCGAGTACTTGCAGCAAGAAACTCAGTCATGGCTGGGCAGTGTACATCTTGAGGCAGGCAAGGTAGTCAATGATAATGGATGGAATTTTATGACTGCCATAGCCCTTTCAGAACTGAAACACATACCTTGCTTGACTCACACCTTGAACCTGGTGTTAGGGGTCGAGTTCCCGCCTCTGCACAGGGGGAATCTCGGGCCATCTCCGCTACGGTCTCCCATTCTTCTCCTGCCGCAGTGGAGCCTGCTCAGCGGAGACGTCGGTCCCAGCGTCTCGCTCAGTCTGACTCTGTACAGAGAGTTACTGCTGCTTTTCCTGCTTCTGCCATTGGAGTCAGTGCTGGGCAGCGGCGAGCAGACACTTCTGGGACTAAGTCCTGCTTTTCTCGTTCTGAGCATGCCCAGAGTAAGATCTCTCAGTGGAGATCTAGGGTCACATGATCAGACACTACAGCTAAGGTCATTGGTCCTTCTAGGAAGGTCCTGTACATGCTGCAACTATTTAAGGCTCGCATGGCCACACGGCCATGCGCTAGTATTGTTCTATGTTGTACTTTGCGCCAGTGTGGTCACATATGATAGTGTTCAGGGACCCGGCTTAAATAAGCCCCTAGAATGCTGGCACCTCCAGCGAGGAGTTTTGTGTGCATGCATGACCACTGACTGCTCTCGTTTGGGTAGTTAGCCTGTGCCACTGTGAAGGTTAACAGGGCACAGTGCTTTGAGTTCACGGCTACTCTGTGAAGTAACAGAGGTAGCTTATACCGCTATTTAGTTCTGCCATTTGCTAGCAGCAGGTTCTCCTGCACGGTGGACCCCGGGCTGCGAACGCATATATTATAATAAAGTCTCTCTATTCATTTGATGCATTCCGCTAGCCCTAACATAATACTAGCACCAGGGTCTGGCTAGTAAATGGCGGACATTCAGCAATCTTTGCGGTATATCCAGCAGCTGGAGGGTAAGTTGGCGGCTCTCAAGAGTTCAACCTCAGCTATGGATGTTACCGCAGTTGCTGTACAGGCTGCTAGTGTGGCTGCAGCAACCCTGTCCACTGCCACCCCTGTTCCGACATTATCTCGCCTTCCGCTGCCAGAGAAATTTTCTGGAGACAGCAAGTCCTGTAGGGGATTCGTGAGTCAGTGCTCTATTCACCTCGAGCTCCTGGCTGCACGTTTTCCCACAGAGCGAGCTAAGGTGGGATTTATTGTTTCCCTCTTGTCAGACAGGGCGTTGGAGTGGGCTACACCACTGTGGGAGCATGGTGATCATGTGGTGCAGAGTGCTCCGCTGTTCCTGAGCACTTTGAAACAGGTCTTTTTAGGACCTCGAGTCACCCATGACACGGCGCTCCAACTGCTGGCAATAACTCAGGGTGAGTACTTGGTCAGCCAATTTGCCGTCCACTTCCGTACTTTAGCTTCTGAGCTGGAGTGGTCGGATAAAGCCCTTATCCCCATATTTTGGAGGGGGCTGGCTGGTCACGTTAAGGACGCTCTGGCCACTAGGGAGATTCCTGCCACACTGGAGGAGTTAATATCTGTCTCCACTCGTATTGACCTCCGTTTTAACGAGCGGAGGTTAGAGCGAGCTCAGTGTAGGCAGAGGTTTCGGCTGGCTCCCACCTTTGCCAAACCTCTGGAATCTCCGGTCCTGGTTCCTGAGTCACATGTGGCCATGGAAGTGTCACATGAGGGATCTAAGTCCCGGACCACTTGTGCACCCAAGGTCTGTCATGTTTGCCAGCAGTCAAGACATCTTGCCACCAGAAGACCCCAGCGGCTGAGGAAACGTCAGCGTCTAGTGGTAGTAGGTGGAGGTACACTAGACATGGTGACGCTTGCCTCCAAATTGTCCTTTAAAGGGACAATAATTATTGGCTCATCCACCCACTGTGGATTCTGGGGCGGAGGGCAATTTTATGTCTTCAGCCTTCACCCAACGTCACGCAATACCCCTGGTTATGCTAGCTCAACAAGTAACGGTACGAGTGGTGAATGGGTCGACACTGCCCTCACAGCTAACACACCAGACCATCCCTCTTACTCTGTCCATGTCACCATCCCATCAGGATATTATATCTCTGCTCCTCATTCCTGAAGGAATTGATGAGGTCCTGTTAGGGATACCATGGCTACGGTACCACTCTCCTCATATCGAGTGGTCCTCAGGCAGAATTTTGGGTTGGGGTAAATCTTGTGGGGGTAGGTGTCAGAGGGAGTGCGTTCAGGTTGCTACAACAGAGATACCTGTAGATCTATCCTCTCTCCCCAAGCAATATTGGTCTTATGCAGACGTGTTCTCCAAAAAGGCGGCAGAGACCCTTCCGCCCCATCGCCCCTATGACTGTCCTATTGATCTCTTGCCTGGTGCTGAGCCTCCCCGGGGTCGAGTTTATCCGTTATCTCTCCCGGAGGCGGAGGCTATGTCTCAGTACATTCAAGAGAATCTGGCAAGAGGGTTCATCAGGAAGTCAGTGTCACCTGCTGGGGCTGGGTTCTTCTTCGTGCAGAAGAAGAGTCTGGAACTGCATCCATGCATAGACTACAGGGGTCTTAACGCCATCACCATTAAAAATAAGTATCCTTGGGGCGCATGCGTGGACTCTAATGGAGCAGGAAGTGCTTGGCTGAGCTCCGCAACCTGAGGCCCGTATATCCCCCTTATAAACGCCGGAATCGGGATAATTTCACAGCGGTCAGCTCCCCCTTACCTCCGAGAGCCCCGAGGCTTACAATGCCCAAGAAGGGAGGCGTGGGGCAGCCTGTGAGCCGCCCGATCTCCGAGCTCCTGGCGGGCGGCGGTGCAGGTAAAATGGCCGCCGCGTCTGTCTCCACTCCCGCCCCGGCACTGCAGCTCAGTGAGGGAACGGATGAGGAGGATTTGATTAATGGAGGGGACGGTGTCATATCCACAGCAATGCTCACCAGGACCCTCCAGGAGACCTTCCGCACGGAGCTCTCTGCGGCCATGAATGCTGTCTCCACCCAGCTGCAAGACATTACCCAGCGCACAGCATGCCTGGAAGAAAAAATGGAGGCCACTGCAGAGGCCCTTGGTGAAGATCAGGAGACCCTCAAGCTCCATGCTGACCGCATTATGGATCTGGAGTTACGAAGTGAGGATCTGGAAAACAGGTCTCGGAGAGGTAATATTAGAGTACGTGGATTACCAGAATCTCATGTAACATTGAAAGAGACAGTCACTGCCCTATTTATCGCACTCCTGCCAAATACTGACCCGTCCACGTTGCATATCACGAGAATCCACAGGGCTCTAGGTAAACCACGATCCCCAGATTTCCCCAGGGACGTGGTCCTCAAAATGCAATATGAGGAGTCTAGAGATTTAATTCTTAATGCTGTGAGATCTTTGTCTACACTTTCTGGACTCCCAGACTCTGTGCGACTATTCTCGGACATAGCACCAGCCACGTTGTTCCGCAGGAGAGCCCTTAAACCGATCACCACAGCACTACAGACAGCGCAAGTAAAATACCGCTGGGGCTTCCCATTCTCTTTATCTTTCACACATGAGAACGAGCTTCATATATGTCGTACTCTGGATGAAGGCAAAAAGGCGTTAGAGCAAGCTGGAATTCCACTCCCCGATATTCTGCCTCCACTTCCGCAGCGAAGACCCAGACCGACTAAAGAATGGCAATCAGCTCTTACGACTAGGAGCCAACGCTCACGAATCACCTGACTGTTTCCTAGATTCTTTATGATAATTCCGCCTGACGTGGCTATTACTTTGAATCCGCCGGTTGGCTATATTGAGTTACTTTGAGTTGACTGTTCACTATTCTCAGATTGATCTGTATTTTCCCGATTTCGAATTAATTTGAATATGCCCGCACCTGTTTATTCTTTATGTATTGGGCCTCCCTTCTCCCCCCTTTCCCTCCCCCATTTCCCCCCTCCCCCCTCCCTTATTCCTGGCAGGGCTTCTAATTATAACGGGTAGGACCTCAGGTTTACCACATGTTGCCTTACTTTGGTGATTCCCGGTTTACTTTTAATAAGGTACTCCGGATCTCCATTCTCTGTGAGCCTGGAGCTCACATTCTTGTTCTCTCAATGTTTTACGTGTTTGTTTTCCCCTGTTCTGTTTCTCCCCCTTTGTTTTCTCACAGATTGACCCAATGTTGTCTGCTTTACAGCCTTCAGCAGGGGCGATTTGGCGGGTCTGGTCGGTGGAGCGCACGGGTCTTTGGGTCTGTAAGCGGTAACTATTTATTTAACAATGTGTAGAGTGATCTCTCACAATGTAAAGGGGCTAAACTCACCCATCAAACGGAAGAAGGCATTCATAGTTTACCATAAACACAAACCTGATGTCTTGTGTTTACAAGAAACCCATTTTTCCGCTACATCCTTCCCCAAATTTTTTGACTCTAACTATACCCGCCATTTTCTTGCTTCTTGGGACCGTAAAACCAGGGGTGTTGCCATATTACTCAAAAATTCTTTCCCTTTCCACTTAACCGATTCCTATTCAGATCCAGAGGGAAGGTTCATAATTTTACAGGGAACTTTGCAAGGTAAAAATCTCTGTATCATTAATAGTTATCTCCCCGCTACTACCCAGCTCCGGGTTTTCAAAATAATTTTAACAAAGCTTTCCCAAATCCCATATCACCACCTGATTTGGTGTGGTGATTTTAACATGGTTCTTGATCCATCTCAGGACAGTAGCTCGGCTCGGAGATCCGACATTTCCAAGACAGATAGAAAAAAAATTCTACACCTGATGAATGAGAATAGATTGGTGGATGTTTGGCGGGAGGTTAACGGGCACGTGAGGGGCTACACATTTTTCTCACCAGTACACAAATCGTACTCTCGTATTGACCTACAGTTAACGACGGCAAACTTACTAACTTCAGTTCTATACTCGTGCCACGTCCCATCGACATGGTCAGACCATGATTCCGTACTGTCTGTCTTTAAATTTGATATTACCACGTCCGGCCTCTTTAAATGGCGTTTAAACGAATCCCTGCTCATATACCCCTCTATTTCCTCCCAACTCAAAGAAGATCTTAAAATCTTTTTCCAAACTAATGCAACTAGTGATTCCTCCCCTGGGAACATTTGGATGGCCCACAAAAAGTATATAACCGGTTCTATAATTAAGATAGCTTCTACCCGTAAAAAAAACAGATCAGCCCTCCAAAATAGACTGGAAACCAAATTGTTCAAGCTAGAGCAAGCTAATCAGCTGTCTACATCTCGCTACCTAATAAAACAAATTTCAGACGTAAAAAAACAGCTGAATACGATACTCACTGTTAAAACAGAAAAAACTCTTGCCTGGACTAGAGCCACCTTCTACAAGCAGGCAAATAAACCTTCCAGAATGTTAGCACGCCAACTACGTGCGAGAGAATTTCTAAATACCATCCCCTCCATCAAGGATAACACAGGAGGTATATCAGCTCACCCAGAGGTCATTTATAAAGTCTTTCATGATTATTACCAGAAATTATACTCCTCCCCTCAAGCCACCCCCTTGAACTCCTTGAATTCCTTCCTACAAAATATTACCCTTCCCAAAATAGCTGAATCTGCTATTCAGCAACTCCAGTCAGAAATTCTTCCTGAGGAAATCAATACAATAATCAAAAAATTAAAAATGGGGAAAGCACCGGGGCCAGATGGCCTGTCGGCCCTTTACTATAAAAAATTTGGAAATCTCCTTGAACCTCACATTAAAAATTTTTGCAACGCCCTTCTCTCAGGCTCCCAAATGCCCCCTGAGTTCTATGTCGCCCATGTGACTGTCATTCCCAAGCCAAAACGAGACCACTTATCTGTAAAAAATTACCGTCCCATTTCTTTACTAAATGTTGATCTAAAAATTTTCACGTCTCTTATCACCGATAGACTTAACAAACTTCTCCCCTCGCTTATACATCGAGATCAAGTGGGTTTTATCCCGATGAGACAAGGACCTGACAACATACGTAGAAATCTCAACATCATCCACTCAGCGAATCGTACACAGAAACCATTAATGGTACTAGCTTTAGATATTGAAAAAGCTTTTGATACAGTTCTCTGGCCATGCCTCTTTTCCGTGCTATCCAAATTCGGCTTCCCTCAAAAGTTGATCTCCTGCCTTCAACTAATATATGATAAACCATCAGCATACCTCAAACTCCCATCAACTAAACTGCTGCCTATAAATATACAAAGAGGTACTCGTCAGGGCTGCCCGTTGTCACCAGCATTATTTGCATTAGCCATGGAACCATTAGCTGCAGCCATAAGGGACAATCCTACTATATTAGGACCCACAGATCTCGGAAAAATATAAACTGAGCCTTTTTGCAGACGATCTTTTGCTTACACTGTCTAATCCCTACTCCACTCTGCCTAATCTATTCTCACTTCTCCGCACATTTGAAAAAATATCGGGTCTTAGGATTAATGTGGATAAATCCGAGGCCCTATTTATCAACACTCCTAAGGCAGATCAGGACAATTTGGTCTCACAGTTTGGCTTCACAAGAAAAGAACATTTCCTAACTTACTTGGGAATTAATCTCACGACCCATAAATCCTCTCTTTTCAAATGGAACTACTCCCCCTTAATTAAAAGATTCCAGACAGATATAGCAAAATGGTCTCGCTTAAAAATTTCATGGCTGGGCCGGTTACACACTATAAAGATGGTCGCTCTGCCGAGATTCCTATATTTATTTAGATCACTCCCTATTATGGTTCCTTTAAAATGTCTCCGAGATATCCAGTCAACTATATCCAAATACATATGGAATAGAAAGAGACCCCGCATTAAACAAAACATAATGTTCCTACATAGAAAGCTTGGAGGAATGTCTCTACCTAACTTCTTGTTATATTTCAAATCTGCACAAATAGCTCAAATGGCCAAACTTTCCTCCAGCAGCAACACTCCTAGATGGGTACAACTAGAATCCTACTTCCTGCAACCATACTCTCTTTGCGGCCTTTTGTGGTCTACAACGACACTCCCGCCGGACATCCAGGCCACAGCCCCTTTCTCGGCCCTCTCTCTGATCATATGGAGAAAGGAGAGATTTAAGCATGGGCTTCAATCTAAGTCTTCCCCCCTTACACCATTGTTTTATAATCCTATGTTTCAGCCAGGGTTAGAACCTGCATTATTTTCCTGGTGGATTCAAAGGGGGATCACCATGTTAAGGCACCTCTGTACTCCATTCAATTTGTTGTTCACTAAACAGGAATTTGCGCAATATCATGCTCCTCCGACTAGAGAAGCTATGCGCATTAACCAAGTTTTTCACTTTGCCAGACAGATCCTGTCACACAGGTCCCCTTTCCACCTCACCAGTTTTGAACAGAGGTGCTTTGGAGACCCTATGGGTAATGGGATAATCTCATTAATATATTCTATGATGAATGTCCCGCACACATTAGGGAAACTAAAATATATGCTACAATGGGAGGATGATCTGGGGCTTGTCCTGCCTCTGGAGACGTGGCACAAATGTAGTGATACTCTGTCTAAAGGCAGCCATCAGACGTCCTTGACTGAAACATCACTTAAAGTGTTACATAGAGCATACTACGTCCCAACAAAGCTACATGCTATATACCCACATATCTCTGAAAATTGCTTTAGGGGCTGTAATATGACTGGTGATATGCTCCACATTTGGTGGAAATGTCCGATTGTCAAGATTTTGTGGCAAGAGGTTAAACTAATTATTGACCAGCTATTTGGCAAACCAATACCTATGGACCCCACAGTATTTTTATTGGGCAAGAAACATCATGGGTTTTCGAAGAATTGTCAGAGATTGGTGAATACCTTTTGTATGGCAACTAAAATTCACATAGCTGCTAAATGGAGAACTCAGTCACTGTCCATTTCGATGGTGAAGGATAGAATGAATGAGATCCTACTGTGTGAACGAATCCAAGCAACCAGGGGCGAGGACTGGAATGCTTTTTTCCAGATTTGGAACCCATGGCTCGACCTTGACCACGGCGCTCCGCTGAATCAGGCCCTTATACTGTCTCCCTGAATTTTCAATTTATAATGGTCTTAATTAATCTAAATCGTTCTAGCGGAGGGGGGATTGTCCGGGATCTCTATATCTGTTCAAATGTCTAAAAATACTCATATAGCTCTGTTTTGTGCATTGAAGTGAACCTGTACGCACCTAACTATCGTCTCTTAATATTATATGTCACACTAGACTGCCCCCATATTTAAGTAGACTATATTGGCGTTATTTTCCCTGTTGTTTCCATCCCTAGTCTGTTTTGTCTTGTCTTCTTTGTTTGGTTTGTGAGATTGACCCTCCTTGCGGGTATCTGCTACCTTTATATTTCTATTATGGTATTCTTCATTCATCTATGTATGTATTCTTTGCATGGAGGGCTGTTCATGTTATATTTTGTTATGAAAATTTCAAATAAACATATTGAAACTAAAAATAAGTATCCTTTGCCCTTGATATCTGAGCTCTTCGATAGGCTTCGGGGAGCAAGGGTGTTTACTAAACTAGATCTGCGGGGTGCTTACAACCTGATTCGCATCCGTGAGGGGGACGAATGGAAGACGGCTTTTAACACCAGGGATGGGCACTATGAATATCTAGTGATGTCCTTCGGGCTCTGTAATGCCCCAGCCGTTTTCCAAGACTTTGTGAACGACATCTTCTGGGATATGCTCACCACCTCGGTCGTAGTCTATCTGGATGATATTCTCATCTACTCTCCAGATATTGACTCCCACCGGAGAGATGTTTGCAAAGTCTTCGACCTCCTACGGGCAAACTCCCTCTATGCCAAGTTGGAGAAGTGTATGTTCGAACAGGAGTCCTTATCTTTCCTAGGCTATATCATCTCCGCCCTGGGATTGGCTATGGATCCTGCCAAACTACAGGCTGTGATGGACTGGCAGGAACCCCATTCTCTTAAAGCGGTGCAGTGCTTTATGGGGTTAATTAATTATTATTGTCAGTTCATTCCGCACTTCTCAACTTTGGTAGCTCCCTTGGTTGCCCTCACCAAGAAGGGGGCAAATCCCAAATTGTGGTCTGAGGAGGTCTCCAAGGCCTTTAACTCCATAAAGACACATCGCTAGCGCTCCCATCCTACATCTCCCCGATGCAGATAAGCCATTTATCATGGAGGTGGATGCCTCATCCGTTGGTGCTGGAGCAGTCGTCTTCCAAAAGGATGCTCAAGGCTGGAAGCATCCTTGCTTCTTCTTTTCTAAGACCTTCTCACCAGCAGAGAGGAACTATTCCATCGGGGACAGGGAGTTGCTAGCCATGAAGTTGGCCTTCTCGGAGTGGAGACATCTCTTGCAGGGAGCTCGTTTTCCATTCCAAGTCTTCACAGACTATAAAAATTTGGTGTACCTGCAGACAGCCCAGCGGTTAAATTCTCGCCAGGCCAGATGGTCCTTGTTCTTCTCCCGGTTTCATTTCACGCTCCATTTTCTTTCTGGGGAGAAGAACATTCGTGCCGACTAGTGTTGAGCATTCCGATACCGCAAGTATCGGGTATCGGCCGATACTTGCGGTATCGGAATTCCGATACCGAGTTCCGATACTTTTGTGGTATCGGGAATCGGTATCGGATCCATATTAATGTGTAAAATAAAGAATTAAAATAAAAAATATTGATATACTCACCTCTCCGGAGGCCCCTGCACCTCACCGCTGTTAACCGGCAGCCTTCTTTGCTTAAAATGAGCGCGTTTAGGGCCTTCCATGATGGCCTTCTAGGAATTTAGGACCTGAGAATGACGTCGCGGCTTGTGATTGGTCGCGTGGCAGTCACATGAGCGGCACGCGACCAATCAGAAGCCGTGACGTCATGGAAGGCCCTAAACGCGCTCATTTTAAGCAAAGAAGGCTGCCGGTTAACAGCGGTGAGGTGCAGGGGCCTCCGGAGAGGTGAGTATATCAATATTTTTTATTTTAATTCTTTATTTTACACATTGATATGGATCCCAGGGCCTGAAGGAGAGTTTCCTCTCCTTCAGACCCTGGGAACCATCAGGATACCTTCCGATACTTGGTGTCCCATTGACTTGTATTGGTATCGGGTATCGATATCGGCGATATCCGATACTTTTCGGGTATCGGCCGATACTATCCGATACCGATACTTTCAAGTATCGGACGGTATCGCTCAACACTAGTGCCGACGCTCTCTCTCCGTTGTGTCATCTGTGGAGGAGGAAGAGGAGCCTCGGCTTATTGTCCCCACTGAGAGCCTGAGAACCATGGCCCTGGTTTTGCTAGAGTCTGTGCCTCCGGGCAAGACTTTTGTACCATCCAGTTTGTGACCGGAGGTTCTCTCTTAGGCACACTCATCCAGGGTGGGTGGACATTGTGGTTCCAAAAGGACATCTGAGTTACTGGCGAGGACATACTGGTGGCCGCATATGGCTCATGATGTCGCAGACTATGTTCGGGCGTGTGTCTCTTGTGCCAAGAACAAGTCCCCTCGGCAATGGCCAGCTGGGTTGCTTTATCCTCTGCTGGTGGCGGACAGGACCTGGGAGATGGTCGGGATGGACTTTGTGGTGGGCTTATCCAAGTCTCGTAACTGCACCATTATCTGGGTGATCACCGATCATTTTTCCAAAATGGTTCATTTGGTGCCTCTTCCACGGCTACCGTCTGCACGGGCTCTGGCAGCATTGTTCATCAAGCATATCTTTCATTTACATGGTATGCCAGACAAGATTGTCAGTGACCAGGGTCCCCAGTTTGCGTCTCGATTCTTTGTCGTCTACTCAGTTTTGAGTTAAATCTCTCCTCGACTTATCATCCCGAGACGAATGGGTTGGTTGAGAGGGCCAATCAGACTCTGGTCACTTATTTGCAACATTTTGCTTTTGCCAGGCAGGATAACTGGGCATCCTTGTTACCGTGGGCTGAGTTTGCCCTTAACAACGCTGTAGCCGACTCCACCGGTCAGACTCCTTTCCTCCTTAATTACGGCCAACATCCGCGGGTTCCTGTGCCTATGCCCGTGTCCTCTGTTGATTCCAGGGTGGCAGACTGGGCAGTGGAGGCACGAGACATATGGGACCGCAGTCAGGATGCTATCCAGGCCTCCATGGAGAGAATGAGGACCTACGCCGATGCACATCGGCGCCCTGACCTGACCTTTGCTCCTGGCGACTTAGTGTGGCTCTCCGCCCGTAACATCAGGCTGTGTGTTGAGTCCACTAAGTTTGCACCTTTCTACTTAGGTCCCTTCAAGGTCCTCGAACAGGTTAACCCTGTGGTCTACCGTCTAGCCCTTCCTCCATGCCTAGGTATCACCGATACCTTTCATGTGTCCCTCCTTAAGCCCGTATACATGTCCCGGTTTTCTGAGTCATCTGCCGGGACATCGGGTTCGTCTACGGACGATTACGAGGTGAACGCTATTTTGGGGTGCAAGGTGGTTCGTGGCAAAAAAATTTTTTGGGTGGACTGGAAGGGTTGCGGTCCTGAGGATAGGTCCTGGGAGCCTGCTGAGCACATTCGGGCTCCGCAGCTGATTGAAAAATTGCTGCCTTCGAACGTAGCGAGGCCCAAGGGGGGGCCTAGGGGGGTAATGTTAGGGGTCAAGTTCCCGCCTCTGTACAGGGGGAATCTTGGGCCATCTCCGCTGCGGTCTCCCATTCTTCTCCTGCCATAGTGGAGCCTGCTCAGTGGAGACGTCGGTCCCAGCGTCTTGCTCAGTCTGACTCTGTACAGAGAGTTACTGCTGCTTTTCCTGCTTGTGCCATTGGAGTCAGTGCTGGGCAGCGGCGAGCAGACGCTTCTGGGACTAAGTCCTGCTTTTCTCGTTCTGAGCATGCCCAGAGTTAGATCTCTCAGTGGAGATCGAGGGTCACATGATCAGACACTGCAGCTAAGGTCATTGGTCCTTCTAGGAAGGTGTACATGCTGCTCGTGTACATGCTGCAACTATTTAAGGCTCGTATGGCCGCACGGCCATGCGCTAGTATTGTTCTATGTTGTACTTTGTGACAGTGTGGTTACGTATGATAGTGTTCAGGGACCCGGCTGAAATAAGCCCCTAGAATGCTGGCACCTCTGGCGAGGAGTTTGTGTTTGAGTATTCAGGGACCTGGCTGAAATAAGCCCCTAGAATGCTGGCACCTCTGGCGAGGAGTTTTGTGTGCATGCATGACCACTGACTGCTCTCGTTTGGGTAGTTAGCCTGTGCCACTGTGAAGGTTAACAGGGTGCAGTGCTTTGAGTTCATGGCTACTCTGTGAAGTAACAGAGGTAGCTCATACCGCTATATAGTTCCGCCATTTGCTAGCAGCAGGTTCTCCTGCACGGTGGACCCCGGGCTGCGAACGCATATTTTATAATAAAGTCTCTCTATTCATTTGGTGCGTTCCGCTAGCCCTAACACCTGGTGGTGCAGTGCTTCCTGAAAAGTTATCCGGGGTTACCAGCCCTGCTCCTGAAGGTGCGAAGACTTTGCTCGCACATCCGCCGGTCGCTCGTACACTCCAGCCATATGCAGAACCATCAGCGATCGCTGAAGCTTCCCCAGCACCGCCTAATAATCAACGTTGCAACAAGGTGGAACTCCACACTGCACATGCTTCAGAGGCTGTGCAAACAGAGGCATGCTGTAATGTATTTGTGGGAGGATACACATACATGGGCAGGCAGTTGGATGGCAGACATGGAGTTGTCAGGTGTGCAGTGGTCGAAGCTACAAGACCTCTGTCAAGTCCTTCAGTGTTTTGAGGAATGCACACGGCTGGTAAGTGCAGACGACGCCATCATAAGCATGAGCATCCCACTAATGCGTCTGCTGATGCAAAGTTTGACGCACATTAAGGAGCAGGTGTCTGCAGCCGAGGATGAGGGAAGCCTTGATGACCGTCAGCCATTGTCTGCTCAGGGAACTCTCCTGGACGAGGTGGCGGATGAAGAGGAGGAGGAGGAAGATGGGGATGAATATTTATGGGAAGAGGATGCTTCTCAGGGGGCAATAGAAACTGGTGGCGTTGCAAGGTCAGGTACAGGGTTTTGTGCGGGAGACAAGTGATGTTGATTTGCAAGAAAGTGCTCCTCAACCCAGCACAAGCAGTGAATTGACACCTGGAACATTGGCCCACATGGCTGATTATGCCTTGCGTATCCTAAAAAGGGAACCCCGCATTATAAAAATTATGACTGATGACGATTACTGGTTGGCCTGCCTCCTGGATCCACGCTATAAAAGGAAATTACAAAATATCATTCCACATGAGAACCTTGAGCAAATATTGGCTACCAAACAAGCAACTCTTGTAGACCGTTTGGTTTAGGCATTCCCAGCACACAGCGATGGTGATGGTTCTCACACAAGCTGCAGGGGGCAACATGGCAGAGGTGTTAGAGGTGCACAAATCAGTGGCGTTGGACAGAGGGGTTTTATGACCAGGTTGTGGAGTGATTTCGCAATGACCGCAGACACGACAGGTACTGCTGCATCAATTCAAAGTGACAGGAGACAACATTTGTCCAGTATGGTTACGAACTATTTTTCCTCCCTTATCGATGTTCTCCCTCATACGTCATTCCCCTTTGATTACTGGGCATCTAAAATAGACACCTGGCGTGAATTGGCAGAATATGCATTGCAGGAGCTCGCTTTCCCAGCTGCTAGTGTGCTATCAGAAAGAGTCTTCAGTGCTGCTGGTTCAATACTGACCGAAAAAAGGACTCGTCTGGCTACCCAAAATGTAGATGATCTAACCTTCATTAAAATGAACCAATCATGGATTTCTAATTATTTTGCCCCACCTTCCCCTGCTGACACGTAGCTTGACTGAAAAATGTCTTGCTTTTGGCCTCCTCTTACTGACTGCTCCAATTCCTCCATTTGCAGCTGTTGAATGTCCACCATAGGCCATTTTTTTACCTCCCTAAATGGGCTGACTCCTCCCACAGGGCCGTGGTCACCACCTAGCGCAAGCACCCGTGCGAGTGCCGTTTGCCTGGACAGGTGGGTGTGCCCACACTTGGGCGACGGCACTGGCACAGGGTCCCTCATAGTACAATGAAGTGTCTCTGACGGTGGTGGTGCACAACCAATGTCAGACACACCGTCGTAATATGAGGGGCCCTGTGCCAGTACCGCCACCCACGAGAGAATGTTCCCCCCCTGGTCGAACAGTGCTCTACCACTTGCAATACTTACCTCTCCCTGCTCCACCACAGTGTAGTCTGTGCTGATAAATCCTTCAATGGCACTGCCAATACAAATTTGTTGAAATGATAGATGATAGTTAAAATATACAGGGGCCCTGGCCCCCATTTAGACCATTTAATACTTTGCGCTAACTACCACTGTCTGCTACTCAGCAGAGGAGCCTACCCCTGTATGTAGCTATGCCACCTGTTTATTTTCGAAAAAAAATTTGGCAGACATTTACCTCACTTTATTATTTGGGCCTACTAACTGTGTCAGCCACTCCTTACAGTTGTCCTCCACTGAACAAAGCTATGCCGCCAGTTTACTACTGTTACCAATTTTGAACTGCATTTAGCCTACTTACTTTTTTGGGCCTACTTACTGTGTCTGCCACTCCTTACAATTGTCCTCCGCTGAACAACGCTATGCCGCCAGTTCACTCCTGTAACCCGTTTTGAACTGCATTGAGCCTACTTTTTTATTATAGGCCTACTAAGTCTGTCTGTGCCACTCATTACAATCGTCCTCCGCTGAACAACGCTATGCCGCTTGTGTACCCCTGTAACCAATTTTAAACTGCATTGAGCCTACTTTTTTATTTTAGGCCTACTAAGTCTGTCTGTGCCACTCCTTACAATCGTCCTCTGCTGAACAAACCAATGCCGCCTGTGTACCCCTGTAACCAATTTTAAACTGCATTGAGCCTACTTTTTTATTTTAGGCCTACTAAGTCTGTCTGCGCCACTCCTTACAATTGTCCTCCGCTGAACAAAGCTATGCCGCCAGTGTACTCCTGTTACCAATTTTGAACTGCATTTAGCCTACTTACTTTTTTGGGCCTACTAACTGTGTCTGCCACTCCTTACAATTGTCCTCCGCTGAAAGCTATGCCACCAGTTCACTCCTGTAACCCGTTTTGAACTGCATTGAGCCTACTTGTTTATTTTAGGACTACTACCTGTGTCTGTATGCGCCACTCCTTACAATTGTCCTCCGCTGATCAACACTATGCCGCCAGTTCACTCCTGTAACCCGTTTGGAACTGCATTGAGCCTACTTTTTTATTTTAGTCAAGTAAAAAAGGCAGCACACTGCAGCGCTAAGACATGCAAACATGAAACATGAAAACTGAACTGCATTACTGCACTTGAAATATGAAAAATTAGAGCGTTTAGCGCATAAAAATGGCCAATTTTATGTGTACCTGATAGCCACTTTACGGCATCTCTCTTATATCAGGTCCTACGCTTGCCTTCCTTGCTGAGAATAAACGTCTCCATGTGAATGGGTACCTGTGAAAACCTCTTCCTAGACTCATATTCTCTATCTCTGTGGAGGGGTACTGGACCTGCTGCAATTAAAACACCTGTGGCTAGGAGGCGGAGTGCTCGGTCAGAAGGCTAAATAATATATTTGAAAAAACTGACCATCACATCCATACATAGACTAAGTGTGAACAGGTGCTGAACCTAGAGTAACCAACTCATATACAGTCAGTACCCCTCCACAGAGATAGAGAATATGAGTCTAGGAAGAGGTTTTCACAGGTACCCATTCACATGGAGACTGTCATGTTTCCCAATGGCAGAGAATTTGTCAACGTAACACGGGCAAAAACAGGACGCGCTCTAGGGTGATGGAACCTGAGCTGACCGCGATCCTGAACCTCAACACTCAACTAACAGTAGCCGGGGGACGTTCCTGGGGGGCCCCTAGACGTCTCGCACCAGCCGGAGATCTAGCTTCCCCTATCAGAAGAATAACAGACCTCACTTGCCTCCAGAGAAATATTCCCACAGAGATAGCAGCCTCCCACATATAATGACGGTGAAATGAGAGGAAGGCACAAACGTAGTTATGAAAACAGATTCAGCAAAATGAGGCCCGCTTAAGCTAGATAGCAGAGGATACAAAAGGTGAACTGCGCGGTCAGCTGAAAAACCCTTCAAAATACCATCCTGAAATTACTTGAACTCATGTGCCAACTCATGGTACATGAGTGGTAATTTCAGCCCACTAGAGCAACCAGCAGCAGAGAATTACATATCTGCAAGCTGGACTAAAAAACATGAAAGCAATCATGAAACAGGGAAATACAGACTTAGCTTGTCTTGGAGGCCTAGGAGCAGGTAACAGAGACACACACTGATACATTGATAGCCGGCAAGGGAATGACAGGAAAGCCAGGTTAAATAGGAAACACCCAGCCACTGATGGACAGGTGGAAACCAGAGACCGCAACCCACCAAAGTCACCCAGTACCAGTTGTAACCACCAGAGGGAGCCCAAAAACAGAATCCACAACAGGAGACGTTTATTCTCAGCGAGGAAGGCAAGCGTAGGACCTGATATAAGAGAGATGCCGTAAAGTGGCTATCAGGTACACATAAAATTGGCCATTTTTATGCGCTAAACGCGCTCATTTTTCATATTTCAAGTGCAGTAATGCAGTTCAGTTTTCATGTTTCATGTTTGCATGTCTTAGCGCTGCAGTGTGCTGCCTTTTTTACTTGACTGTATATGAGTTGGTTACTCTAGGTTCAGCACCTGTTCACACTTAATCTATGTATGGATGTGGCGGTCAGTTTTTTCAAATACTTTTTTATTTTAGGCCTACTACATGTGTCTGTCTGCGCCACTCCTTACAATTGTCCTCCGCTGAACAACGCTATGCTGCCAGTTCACTCCTGTAATCCGTTTGGAACTGCATTGAGCTTACTTTTTTATTTTAGGCCTACTACATGTGTCTGACTGCGCCACTCAATACAGCTGTCCTCCATTGAACAAAGCTATGCCGCCTGTTTACTCCTGTTACCATTTTTGAACTGCTTGGAGCCTACTTTTTAAATGTGGGCCTACAAACTGTGTCTGCGCCACTCCTTACAGCTGTCCTCCATTGAACAAAGCTATGCCGCCTGTTTACTCCTGTTTTGAATATTAAACTGCATTTGGCCTACTTGTTTGGTTGGGCCTACTAACGGTGTCTGTCGCTGCTTGTTGTTCTCCTCCACTGAACAAAGCTGAGCTTCAATTTTCAGCCTATATCACATATTAAACTGCATTTGGCCTACTTGATTGGTTGGGCAAACTAACGGTGTCTGCCGCTCCTTGCTTTTCTCCTCCACTGAACAAAGCTGAGCTTCAATTTTAAGCCTATATCAAATATTACACTGCATTTGGCCTACTTGTTTGGTTGGGCCTACTAACGCTGTCTGCCTCTGCTTGTTGTTCTCCTCCACTGAACAAAGCTGAGCTTAAATTTTCTGCCTATATCAAATATTAAACTGCATTTGGCCTACTTGTTTGGTTGGGCCAACTAACGGTGTCTGCCGCTCCTTGCTTTTCTCCTCCACTGAACAAAGCTGAGCTTCAATTTTCAGCCTATATCAAATATTAAACTTCATTTGGCCTACTTGTTTGGTTGGGCCAACTAACGGTGTCTGCCGATCCTTGCTTTTCTCCTCCACTGAACAAAGCTGAGCTTCAATTTTCAGCCTATATCAAATATTAAACTGCATTTGGCCTTCTTGTTTGGTTGGGCCAACTAACAGTGTCTGCCTATCCTTGCTTTTCTCCTCCACTGAACAAAGCTGAGCTTCAATTTTCAGCCTATATCAAATATTAAACTGCATTTGGCCTACTTGCTTGGTTGGGCCTACTAACGGTGTCTGCCGCTCCTTGCTTTTCTCCTCCACTGAACAAAGCTGAGCTTCAATTTTCAGCCTATATCAAATATTAAACTGCATTTGGCCTACTTGCTTGGTTGGTCCTACTAACGGTGTCTGCTGCTCCTTGTTGTTCTCCTCCACTAAACAAAGCTGAGCCGCCTGTTTACTCCTGTTACCAATTTTGAACTGCATTTGGCCCACTTTTTCACTTGGCCCTACTAACTGTGTCTGCCACTCCTTACAGTTGTCCTTCGCTGAACAAAGCAATACCGCCTGGTTAGTCCTGTTACCAATTTTGAACTGCATTTAGCCTACATATTTTTTTTGGGCCTACTAACTGTGTCTGCCACTCCTTACAATTGTCCTCTGCTGAACAAAGCTATGCCACCAGTGTACTCCTGTTACCAATTTTGAACTGCATTTAGCCTACATACTTTTTTGAGCCTACTCACTGTGTCTGCCACTCCTTACAATTGTCCTCCGCTGAACAAAGCTATGCCACCAGTTTACTCCTGTTACCAATTTTGAACTGCATTTAGCCCACTTTATTATTTGGGCCTATATCTGTGTTTCCTCCTCATCCTGCCCATTGCCCAGCCACTGCTAGATGAGTCTGCTGGTACATTGACCCAGACCACTACATTCCCCTTGCACTCTACACAGCCAGAATCTGACCCTGCTGAAAGTCAGGTTCCCTTTCCCGCATACTATACCACCTTACACGGGGACAAACAGGAAGGTGCAGATGAAAGTGGAGGTTTCTTCATCAGGTGGGGGGGCATACTCGTTGGCAACGACAGTGGCACAGGGCCCCTCATAGTACGTAAAAGTGTCTCTGCCGGTGGGAGGCGCCCCCGCCGTCAAACACACCGCCATACTTTGAGGGGCCCTGTGCCAGTGCCCATGCGAACGAGTGGGCCCCCCCTGCTAGCTCAGGATCACAGCACTTGCAAAGTTTAAATACTTACCTCTCCCTGCTCCACCGCTGTGATGTAGTCCGCGTTTCCTGGGCCCACGAAAAACTTGAACCAGTTCTACCCCCCCACAACTTTAGCCAAATGACCCCCAATTTTCAATGCCTAACTATTATTATAAAGTATATTAAGATTGACAAGCTTCAGTAATAAGAATTGGTGTTTTTGGCATTAAAATAGGCACTTTAGGTGTTTTCCTGTCCTCCACTCTCTGCCGATCTTGATTCAACATTGACTTGCATTGGGTTTCGTGTTTCAGTCGGCCCCCGACTTTTCACAATAATTGGCCGATTTCACCCGACCCGACTTTTGACAAAGTCGGGTTTTGCAAAACCCGACTCGATCCTAAAAAAGTAAAAGTCGCTCAACTCTACTCACCACTAGTGTTGAGAGATACCTTCCGATACTTGAAAGTATCGGACAGTATCGTCCGATACCCGAAAAATATCGGATATCGCCGATACCGATACCCGATACCAATACAAGTCAATGGGACTCAAGTATCGGAAGGTATCCTGGATGGTTCCCAGGGTCTGAAGGAGAGGAAACTCTCCTTCAGGCCCTGGGATCCATATTAATGTAAAAAATAAAGAATTAAAATAAGAAATATGGATATACTCACCCGTCCGGCGGCCCCTGGACCTTACCGCTGTTAACCGGCAGCCTCCGTTCCTAAGAATGAGGAGTTTAGAACCTTTGATGACGTCCCGGCTGACATCGCGGCTTGTGATTGGTCGCGTGACCGCTCATGTGACCGCTCACGCGACCAATCACAAGCCATGACATCATCGCAGGTCCCAAAACTCCTCATTCTTAGGAACGGAGGCTGCCGGTTAACAGCGGTAAGGTCCAGGGGCCGCCGGATGGGTGAGTATATCCATATTTATTATTTTAATTCTTTATTTTTTACATTAATATGGATCCCAGGGCCTGAAGGAGAGTCTCCTCTCCTCCAGACCCTGGGAACCATACACTGGGAACTTCCGATTCCGATTTCCGATATCACAAAAATATCGGAACTCGGTATCGGAATGCCGATACCGCAAGTATCGGCCGATACCCGATACTTGCGGTATCGGAATGCTCAACACTACTCACCACATATGTATGAATAATGATCCTTAATGAACATGCATGTTTCCCTGCTAATGACCTAAAGAAGTAGATCAATGAAGACTCTGGGAAAAACTATGTAGTTGAGATGCATTCAATCTTTAAGCAGATCATAAATATGATTGAAATTCAAAATGCGTTGATTGCTAGTTCTGTCTGCTAGTGTGTTACAGTGCTAGATGCCATATGGTGGTCCATATACCTTTTTATCTATAAGGAATAAAAGCTAATTTTTTATTAACCTCGCCATCTGCTATATTTTCCTCCTTCTACTTGGATGCAGAATAATGGACCCCATATAATGCTCCATTTAGAATAATGGGCCCCATATATATATTGCTCCATGCAGAATAATGTGCTTCATATTATGCTCTATACAGAATAATGGACCCCATATAATGCTTCATAAAGTATTATGGGCACCACATAATGCTCCAAACAAAATAATGTGCCCCATATAATGCTCCATACAGAATAATGGACCCCATGTAATGCTCCATACAGAATAATGGACCCTGTATAATGCTCTATACAGAATGGGCCCCACATAATGTTCTGTACAGAATGGGCCACATATAATGCTGCATACAGAATAATGAGCTCCATGTAATGTTCCATACAGAATAATGGGTCCCATATAATGCTCCATACAGAATGTGCTTCATATAATGTTCCATTCGGAATGGGCCCCATATAATGCTTCATAGTGAATGGGTCCTATATAATATTCCACACTGAATGAGCCCCATATAATGCTCTATACAGAAGGGGCCCCATATAATACTCCATACTGAATGGGCCCCATATAACGCTCCCTACAGAATGGGCCCCATATAATGTTCCATACAGAATGGGCCCCATACAATGCTCCATATAGAATGGGTCCCATATAATGCTCCAGAAATAAATAATAAATAATCAAAAACGTATCTCTTAGAAGAGACTGGAACGAGGAGAGGTGAGTATTGCAGACAGCATGGGGTCAGTGTCAGGGCCTGCGCTGGCACCAGGCCCCCTGACTCATGGGCCCTGTAGCATGCTGATGTACTTGATGGTGAGTCAGCTACTCCACTTCCTCAGGGCCCACTAGCATTTCTCCAGCCCTGGTCTTGGCTCACCTCCTTCTCTCTTCCGACCAGCCTAGGCTCTGCAGTTGGCTCATTAGTTGCTAGATCCTGGCTCTCCCATCTGCAGTCGGCAAGAACCTCAGTGGTGAAGGCTGAGGCCTGGATTTGGGCCTTGGTGGTTCTGAGAAAGTGGCTTGTTCTGGACCACAAGCTACTGCCACATCCACTGTCACGCCAGCTTGGTGTGGCTTCTATATTCCTTCAGTTGCTCCTTTGCGAGTCTCATGGGATTCTGCCTTCTTTGTCGCCCTCTAAGTACGTTACACTGTATGGATTACTAATTCAATCTAGAAAAAAATTTGAACGCTATTTTTGAGTGTTGTATCTGACATAAATGTACCCCAGAGCATGTAATACTCAATGGATGAGTAATTGAATAAGGAAAGAAAAAATAACTCTTCTTTGAAGTGTTTCAACTTTTTCTTAGTGCTATATACAACTAAAATGTACCCTGGAGAAAGTAATACTCTTGATGAGTAATTAAATACCAAAAAAAAATTTCAGTGCTATTTTGGAGTGGTATCTACTACCGAAATGTAACAGAAAGCACCTAATACTATATGGATGACTATGAATCAAGACCAATTTTTAAATGCTTTTTTGGAGTCTTTTATACCATCTAAATGTCACAGAAAGCACCAAATACTATATGGATGACAAATTGAACACAGACAAATATTTCAACACGTTTTTTCATATACCACCGAAATTTAACCAAAACCACCTAATTCTGTTTATATGACTAATTGACTAATTGAATCCCAAAAATATTTTAAACACTTTTTTGGAATCTTACATACCACTGAAATGTCAAAGAAAGAACCTAATGGTCTATGGATGATTTATTGAATACAGACAAATTTTTCAATGCTTTTTTGGAGTCTGATATATCACCGAATTGTGACACAAAGGAAGTAATGCTCTACTGTATGCATGAGTAATATAATACTGAAAAAAATTAAACTCTTTTTTGGAGTGCTATACACCACAATAATGAATCCCAGAGGACATAACACCATATAGATGAGTAATTGAATACAGAAAATATGAACTTGTTTTTAGAGTGTAATATACCAATGTAATATACCACTAAATTGTACTCTAAAGCACATAATACTCTATGGATCAGTAATTAAAAACCACAAAATTTTTAAGGCCTTTTAGGAGTGTTATGTAGGGAGGAGAGCCAGGCTAGCGGTCCCTCTTACGTGTATGGGCTGGAACTGTCGGAGCTGTCACCATTATTCCGGGGGAAGAGATTTCTGGCCGGAGCAGTTCATGACACCTGATGGAGGGGGGTGGGTCTGACTTAAATAGCGGTGTGCGCAGGAAGATAGGGTTTTTGGTGGAGAACAAGCATGAGAGCTCAGAGTCGGTTGACTCCCTTTCGACTTACCCACGCCAGTTATCCGTGCCTTCCCACTCAGTTAATAGTGCCATCCCGACTGACGACACAGAGCCCAGAGAGATCTCTGCACTGCACAATGACCAGTATGGACTTCAGAGCATCGTTCCGCTCACCACTGCAGAGGCACCGCTGAGTCCTATCCCTGCGGTGCTTACTGAGTGCTGGCTTGCTCCTGTGGTCGTAACCGCTGGACTGCATACTACTTCTGTGGCCTTGTCTGCTGAACTGTTTGCTACGTCCTCTGTGCCACGGACCTACACCTCTACAACATCTCGTGCCCATACGAGGAGACCACGTGTCGAAGCACCCAGAGGATTCACCACCGCAAGGAGACAGTGCATCGCCTTTCTGCAGGATCGGATTGGAGACTTCTCGCTCCCCCTATGGTGCCACAGATGGATCTTTCAGCCACCTCCTACCAAGGCCCAGAGACTGATAAGTTGAACTGTTGTTACCTTTATTGTAATACCCCCTGCTTGATCTATTGTTGTATTATATAAAATCCCTGTTAACCCTTACTCTGTCTCCTGTGTGTCACTGCATCCTACGCACCTGCTAGCATCCTACACTTGGTGTAGTCAGCAGAATGCAGTCCAATAACATGCAGGCAGCAGACTATGCAGTTGGGGGTGGCATTTTTCCTGGGAGCCATGCTGAGCAATTTGCCCAAATTCTAGGAGAGCAACACTATACTGTGGAGCTGAACTGAACGCCTTAGAGACATGATGAGAATTCACCCCATGACCCCTGCGCTGGAGGCTGAGGTGGTCATTATGGCACTGAATGGAGAAGCCAGGGATTCAGTAATGTTACGGAGCCCCCGAGACTGAGATACCTTTAATAAGGTGCTGCAGATCTTGGAGGAGACTCACGGAGACCCCACAGACATAGGGGAACTGAGAAGACATCTTTTTAGTAGAATGCAGAGGGAGGGGGAGACCGTAACCCAATATATGAATGCATTGCAAGAGCTAATCACTGCGATTATTAGAAAAGATGGCATGGAAGTAGGACCCACAGACAGGATGTTACGAGACCTCCTAGGGACTGGTTTGTGGGACGTGCTGACAAAATGAGCCCTGCGAGAACGTGTACTGGTGAACCCTCAAATGACTTTCCCTGAAGTAGGGAGTGATACACGCATGCGTGAACAGGAGCAGGAGGTGATAGTCCCGGTGGGGAAGGTCCAGAGCATGGAGGCATCTGTAAATGCCATTGCTGAACCCCAATGGGTGGAAGAACTAAGGAGAAAACTTGTGAGTGTGAAAGAAGAACTGGTTGACATAAAGAAGAAAATGGAGGCTACCAGTAATTCTTCAGAGAGCAGGGAAGGCCCGGAGCCCCGCCATGATTTCAGAATGTTTCGCCAGCCAAGGCTCATCAATAGGGTTGAGCGACTTTCATTTTTTTAAGATCGAGTCGGGTTTTGCGAAACCCGACTTTGTCCAGAGTCGAGTCGAGTGCAGTCGGCCGATTATCGCAAAAAGTCGGGGATCGACCGAAACACGAAACCCAATGCAAGTCAATGGGGAAGCATAGTCGACAGTGAGTGGAGGCCAGGGAAACACCTACAGTGCCCATTTTAATGCCAAAAACATCCATTCTTGTTTCTGAAGCTTGTCAATCTTAATTAACTTTATAATAATAGTTGGGCATTGAAAATTGGGGGTCATTTGGCAAAAGTTGGGGGGTAGGTGTTGTGAAATTGGATTCTGGGCTCCCCCGGTGGCCACTTGTGGAATTTAACTTGTGTGCATCATCCCCTCTGTTCACCTGCTCCTATCAGGATGTGGGAGTCGCTATATAACCTTGCTCCTCTGTCAGTTTCATGCCGGTCAACAATGTAATCAGTAGCCTTTCTGTGCATGTTCCTGCTACTAGACAACTCCCAGCTAAGTTGGACTTTTGTCCTTGTGTGTTTTTGCATTTTGTTCCTGTTCACAGCTGCTGTTTCGTTACTGTGTCTGGAAAGCTCTTGTGAGCGGAAATTGCCACTCTGGTGTTATGAGTTAATGCTAGAGTCTTAAAGTAATTTCTGGATGGTGTTTTGATAGGGTTTTCTGCTGACCATGAAAGTGCCCTTTCTGTCTTCATGCTATTTAGTAAGCGGACCTCGATTTTGCTAAACCTATTTTCATACTACGTTTGTCATTTCATCTAAAATCACCGCCAATATATGTGGGGGCCTCTGTCTGCCTTTTGGGAAAATTTCTCTAGAGGTGAGCCAGGACTGTCTTTTCCTCTGCTAGGATTAGGTAGTTCTCCGGCTGGCGCTGGGCATCTAGGGATAAAAAAAACGTAGGCATGCTACCCGGCCACTTCTAGTTGTGCGGCAGGTTTAGTTCATGGTCAGTATAGTTTCCATCTTCCAAGAGCTAGTTCTCATATATGCTGGGCTATGTTCTCTCGCCATTGAGAATCATGACAGTTTGACCGGCCCAAAAAAGGGTTAAATTACTGGCTGAGAAAGGAGAGAAAAAAGAAGTCTGCTACAATTTTTTTTTTTTTTTTTTTTTTTTTCCCTCTAGTTCTGAGTGTGCTCTTAATTGAATCACTTGCTAGTCTGCCAATACTGCAACCTTCCTCTCTTCCTCTCCTTCTAATCCTTGAATGGCTCTGTGTTCACCTGTTTCAAATGGATCTTCAGAGTGTAGCTACAGGTTTGAATAATCTCGCCACAAAGGTACAAAATTTGCAAGATTTTGTTGTTCATGCACCTATGTCTGAGCCTAGAATTCCTTTGCCTGAATTCTTCTCGGGGAATAGATCTCACTTTCAAAATTTTAAAAATAATTGCAAATTGTTTTTGTCCCTGAAGTCTCGCTCTGCCGGAGACCCTGCACAGCAGGTCAGGATTGTAATTTCCTTGCTCCGGGGCGACCCTCAAGACTGGGCTTTTGCATTGGCACCAGGGGATCCTGCGTTGCTCAATGTGGATGCATTTTTTCTGGCCTTGGGGTTGCTTTATGAGGAACCTCATTTAGAGCTTCAGGCGGAAAAGGCCTTGATGTCCTTGTCTCAGGGGCAAGATGAAGCTGAAATATACTGCCAAAAATTCCGCAAATGGTCTGTGCTTACTCAGTGGAATGAGTGCGCCCTGGCGGCGATTTTCAGAGAAGGTCTCTCTGATGCCATTAAGGATGTTATGGTGGGGTTCCCTGTGCCTGCGAGTCTGAATGAGTCCATGACGATGGCTATTCAGATCGATAGGCGTCTGCGGGAGCGCAAACCTGTGCACCATTTGGCGGTGTCTACTGAGAAAACGCCAGAAAATATGCAATGTGATAGAATTCTGTCCAGAAGCGAGCGGCAGAATTTTAGACGAAAAAATGGGTTGTGCTTCTATTGTGGTGATTCAACTCATGTTATATCAGCATGCTTTAAGCGTACTAAGAAGCCTGACAAGTCTGTTTCAATTAGCACTTTACAGTCTAAGTTTATTCTATCTGTGACCCTGATTTGTTCTTTGTCATCTATTACCGCGGACGCCTATGTCGACTCTGGCGCTGCTTTGAGTCTTATGGATTGGTCCTTTGCCAAATGCTGTGGGTATGATTTGGAGCCATTGGAGGCTCCGATACCTCTGAAAGGGATTGACTCCACCCCATTGGCTAGTAATAAACCACAGTACTGGACACAAGTGACTATGCGTGTTAATCCGGATCACCAGGAGGTTATTCGCTTTCTGGTGCTGTATAATCTACATGATGTTTTGGTGCTGGGATTGCCATGGCTGCAATCTCATAACCCAGTCCTCGACTGGAGAGCTATGTCTGTGTTAAGCTGGGGATGTAAAGGAACTCATGGGGACGTACCTTTGGTTTCCATTTCATCATCTATTCCCTCTGAGATTCCTGAATTCTTGTCTGACTTTCGTGACGTTTTTGAAGAACCCAAGGTTGGTTCACTACCTCCGCACCGGGAGTGCGATTGTGCCATAGACTTGATCCCGGGTAGTAAATACCCTAAGGGTCGTTTATTTAATCTGTCTGTGCCTGAACACGCTGCTATGCGAGAATATATAAAGGAGTCCTTGGAAAAGGGACATATTCGTCCTTCGTCATCTCCCTTAGGAGCCGGTTTTTTCTTTGTGTCTAAGAAAGACGGCTCTTTGAGGCCGTGTATTGATTATCGACTTTTGAATAAAATCACGGTTAAATATCAATATCCGTTACCACTGCTTACTGATTTGTTTGCTCGTATAAAGGGGGCCAAGTGGTTCTCTAAGATTGATCTCCGTGGGGCGTATAATTTGGTGCGAATCAAGCAGGGGGATGAGTGGAAAACCGCATTTAATACGCCCGAGGGCCATTTTGAGTATTTGGTGATGCCTTTTGGTCTTTCAAATGCCCCTTCAGTCTTCCAGTCCTTTATGCATGACATTTTCCGCGATTATTTGGATAAATTTATGATTGTGTATCTGGATGATATTCTGATTTTTTCGGATGACTGGGACTCTCATGTCCAGCAGGTCAGGAGGGTTTTTCTGGTTTTGCGGTCTAATTCCTTGTGTGTGAAGGGTTCTAAGTGTGTTTTTGGGGTTCAGAAGATTTCCTTCTTGGGATACATTTTTTCCCCCTCTTCCATCGAGATGGATCCTGTCAAGGTTCAGGCTATTGGTGATTGGACGCAACCCTCTTCTCTTGAGTCTTCAGAAATTTTTGGGCTTTGCTAACTTTTATCGTCGATTTATTGCTGGTTTTTCTGATGTTGTAAAACCATTGACTGATTTGACTAAGAAGGGTGCTGATGTTGCTGATTGGTCCCCTGATGCTGTAGAGGCCTTTCGGGAGCTCAAGCGCCGCTTTTCTTCCGCCCCAGTGTTGCGTCAGCCTGATGTTGCTCTTCCTTTTCAGGTTGAGGTCGACGCTTCTGAAATCGGAGCTGGGGCGGTGTTGTCGCAGAGAAGTTCCGACTGCTCCGTGATGAGACCTTGTGCTTTTTTTTCCCGTAAATTTTCGCCCGCCGAGCGGAATTATGATATTGGGAATCGGGAGCTTTTGGCCATGAAGTGGGCTTTTGAGGAGTGGCGTCACTGGCTTGAGGGGGCCAGACATCAGGTGGTGGTATTGACTGACCACAAAAATTTAATTTACCTTGAGTCTGCCAGGCGCCTGAATCCTAGACAAGCGCGCTGGTCGTTGTTTTTCTCTCGGTTTAATTTTGTGGTGTCTTACCTACCGGGTTTTAAGAATGTTAAGGCGGATGCCCTTTCTAGGAGTTTTGAGCCTGACTCCCCTGGTAATTCTGAGCCCACAGGTATCCTTAAAGATGGAGTGATATTGTCTGCCGTTTCTCCAGACCTGCGGCGGACCTTGCAGGAGTTTCAGGCGGATAGACCTGATCGTTGCCCACCTGGTAGACTGTTTGTTCCTGATGATTGGACCAGTAGAGTCATCTCTGAGGTTCATTCTTCTGCGTTGGCAGGTCATCCTGGAATCTTTGGTACCAGGGATTTGGTGGCAAGGTCCTTCTGGTGGCCTTCCCTGTCACGAGATGTGCGAGGCTTTGTGCAGTCTTGTGACGTTTGTGCTCGGGCCAAGCCTTGTTGTTCTCGGGCTAGTGGATTGTTGTTACCCTTGCCTATCCCGAAGAGGCCTTGGACGCACATCTCGATGGATTTTATTTCGGATCTGCCTGTTTCTCAGAAGATGTCTGTCATCTGGGTGGTGTGTGACCGTTTCTCTAAGATGGTCCATCTGGTTCCCTTGACTAAGTTGCCTTCTTCTTCCGAGTTGGTTCCTCTGTTTTTTCAAAATGTTGTTCGTTTGCATGGTATTCCGGAGAATATCGTTTCTGACAGAGGGACCCAATTCGTGTCTAGATTTTGGCGGGCATTCTGTGCTAGGATGGGCATAGATTTGTCTTTTTCGTCTGCTTTCCATCCTCAGACTAATGGCCAGACCGAGCGGACTAATCAGACCTTGGAGACATATTTGAGGTGTTTTGTGTCTGCGGATCAGGATGATTGGGTTGCTTTTTTGCCTTTGGCGGAGTTCGCCCTCAATAATCGGGCCAGCTCTGCCACCTTGGTGTCCCCGTTTTTCTGTAATTCGGGGTTTCATCCTCGATTTTCCTCCGGTCAAGTGGAATCTTCGGATTGTCCTGGAGTGGATGCTGTGGTGGAGAGGTTGCATCAGATTTGGGGGCAGGTGGTGGACAATTTGAAGTTGTCCCAGGAGAAGACTCAGCTTTTTGCCAACCGCCGTCGTCGTGTTGGTCCTCGGCTTTGTGTTGGGGACTTGGTGTGGTTGTCTTCTCGTTTTGTCCCTATGAGGGTTTCTTCTCCTAAGTTTAAGCCTCGGTTCATCGGCCCGTACAAGATATTGGAGATTCTTAACCCTGTGTCCTTCCGTTTGGACCTCCCTGCATCCTTTTCGATTCATAATGTTTTTCATCGGTCATTGTTGCGCAGGTATGAGGTACCAGCTGTGCCTTCCGTTGAGCCTCCTGCTCCGGTGTTGGTTGAGGGTGAGTTGGAGTACGTTGTGGAAAAGATCTTGGACTCTCGTGTTTCCAGACGGAAACTCCAGTATCTGGTCAAATGGAAGGGATACGGTCAGGAGGATAATTCTTGGGTCACTGCCTCTGATGTTCATGCCTCCGATCTTGTCCGTGCCTTTCATAGGGCTCATCCTGATCGCCCTGGTGGTTCTGGTGAGGGTTCGGTGCCCCCTCCTTGAGGGGGGGGGTACTGTTGTGAAATTGGATTCTGGGCTCCCCCGGTGGCCACTTGTGGAATTTAACTTGTGTGCATCATCCCCTCTGTTCACCTGCTCCTATCAGGATGTGGGAGTCGCTATATAACCTTGCTCCTCTGTCAGTTTCATGCCGGTCAACAATGTAATCAGTAGCCTTTCTGTGCATGTTCCTGCTACTAGACAACTCCCAGCTAAGTTGGACTTTTGTCCTTGTGTGTTTTTGCATTTTGTTCCTGTTCACAGCTGCTGTTTCGTTACTGTGTCTGGAAAGCTCCTGTGAGCGGAAATTGCCACTCTGGTGTTATGAGTTAATGCTAGAGTCTTAAAGTAATTTCTGGATGGTGTTTTGATAGGGTTTTCTGCTGACCATGAAAGTGTCCTTTCTGTCTTCATGCTATTTAGTAAGCGGACCTCGATTTTGCTAAACCTATTTTCATACTACGTTTGTCATTTCATCTAAAATCACCGCCAATATATGTGGGGGCCTCTGTCTGCCTTTTGGGAAAATTTCTCTAGAGGTGAGCCAGGACTGTCTTTTCCTCTGCTAGGATTAGGTAGTTCTCCGGCTCGCGCTGGGCATCTAGGGATAAAAAAAACGTAGGCATGCTACCCGGCCACTTCTAGTTGTGCGGCAGGTTTAGTTCATGGTCAGTATAGTTTCCATCTTCCAAGAGCTAGTTCTCATATATGCTGGGCTATGTTCTCTCGCCATTGAGAATCATGACAGGTAGGGCTGGTTCAAGGTTTTAGTGGGCCCAGGAAGCAGTGAGAGGTAAGTATGTCAAGTTTGCAAGTGCTGTGATCCTAAGCAAGCAGGGGGGGCCCACTCGTTGGCATTGGCACTGGCACAGGGCCCCTCAAAGTACAGCGGTGTGTTTGCACGGCGGGGGCGCCTCCCACCAGCAGCAACACTTTTGCGTACTCTGAGGGGCCCTGTGCCAGTGACGTCGCCAACGAGTATGCCCCCCCAACTGATGAAGGAACCTGCACTTTCATCTGCACCTTCCTCTTTGTCCCTGTGTAAGGTGGTATAACATGCGGGAAGGGGAATCTTACTTTCAGCAGGGTCAGATTCTGGCTGTGTAGAGTGCAAGGGGAATGTAGTGGTCTAGGTCAATGTACCAGCAGACTCATCTAGCAGTGGCTGGGCAATGGGCAGGATGAGGAGGAAACACAGATATAGGGCCAAAGAATAAAGTAGGCTAAATGCAGTTCAAAATTGGTAACAGGACTAAACAGGCGGCATTGCTTTGTTCAGTGGAGTAGCAAACCCAGGGGCAGCAGGCACTGTGTTAAGGGCCCAACCACACTAGTAGGCCAAATGCAGTTTAATATCTGCTACTATAGGCCAAAAGCCTAAAGACTGAAGCTCAGCTTTATACAGTGGAGGACAACACCAGGGAGCGGCAGACCTCGTTAGTAGGCCGTAACCACCAAGCTTTTTAGAAAACAGCACTTAATGAGAGCCATAAGGTTGAAGCTCAGCTTTATTCAGTTGAGGTCAACACCAGGGAGCGGCAGACACCGTTAGTAGGCCGCAACCAAAGTTGAAGGCCAAATGCTGTTTAATATCTGATACAATAGGCCGAAAGCCAGAAGGTTGAAGCTCAGCTTTATACAGTTGAGGACAAACACCAGGGAGCGGCAGACACCGTTAGTAGGCCGCAACCAAAGTTGAAGGCCAAATGCTGTTTAATATCTGATACTATAGGCCGAAAGCCAGAAGGTTGAAGCTCAGCTTTATACAGTTGAGGACAAACACCAGGGAGCGGCAGACACCGTTAGTAGGCCGCAACCAAAGTTGAAGGCCAAATGCTGTTTAATATCTGATACTATAGGCCGAAAGCCAGAAGGTTGAAGCTCAGCTTTATACAGTTGAGGAGAACACCAGTGAGCGGCAAACAGAGGTATTAGGCCCCAAAAACCAATTTTTTTTTTAAAAAAAAGCACTTAATGAGAGCCAGAAGGTTGAAGCTCAGATTTAGACAGTGGAGGACAATTTGAATTAGGGACTGCAGACAGACTTAGTAGGCTGTCCCCTGTGGACTATGCATCCACCACATTAACCCATTGCGCCGTAATAGACACGTAACCTTCCGTGGCCATGCCTACAGGTCCATGCGTCTGTTGTCAGGTGCACCTTTGTACTCACAGATTGCCAGAGTGCATGGACAATGCGGTCTTTTACATGCTGGTGGAGGGTTGGGATGGCTTTTCTCGCAAAAGAAGTGTCGACTGGTTAGCTTGTAGCGTGGTACAGTGTAGTCCATCATGGCTTTATTAATATTAAATAAAATATATAAATAGGCTCTATGAACTTTTAAATCGGTTACATGGATACACAGGCAGCATTGTGGTCAGTGGAGGAGTATTGCAAGGAGGGACAGCAGACAGGCTAATGAAGGCCTAAAATAACAAAAATTAGTCTCAAGGCAGTTTTAAATCGGTTACATGGATACACAGGCAGCATTGTGGTCAGTGGAGGAGTATTGCAAGGAGGGACCGCAGACAGGCTAATGAAGGCCCGCAGACAGGCTAATGAAGGCCCGCAGACAAGCTAATGAAGACCTAAAATAACAAAAATTAGTCTCAAGGCAGTTTTAAATCGGTTACATGGATACACAGGCAGCATTGTGGTCAGTGGAGGAGTATTGCAAGGAGGGACCGCAGACAGGCTAATGAAGGCCCACAGACAGGCTAATGAAGGCCCGCAGACAAGCTAATGAAGACCTAAAATAACAAAAATTAGTCTCAAGGCAGTTCTAAATCGGTTACATGGATACACAGGCAGCATTGTGGTCAGTGGAGGAGTATTGCAAGGAGGGACAGCAGACAGGCTAATGAAGGCCTAAAATAACAAAAATTAGTCTCAAGGCAGTTTTAAATCGGTTACATGGATACACAGGCAGCATTGTGGTCAGTGGAGGAGTATTGCAAGGAGGGACAGCAGACAGGCTAATGAAGGCCTAAAATAACAAAAATTAGTCTCAAGTCAGTTTTAAATCGGTTACATGGATACACAGGCAGCATTGTGGTCAGTGGAGGAGTATTGCAAGGAGGGACCGCAGACAGGCTAATGAAGGCCCGCAGACAGGCTAATGAAGGCCCGCAGACAGGCTAATGAAGGCCTAAAATAACAAAAATTAGTCTCAAGGCAGTTTTAAATCGGTTACATGGATACACAGGCAGCATTGTGGTCAGTGGAGGAGTATTGCAAGGAGGGACCGCAGACAGGCTAATGAAGGCCTAAAATAACAAAAATTAGTCTCAAGGCAGTTTTAAATCGGTTACATGGATACACAGGCAGCATTGTGGTCAGTGGAGGAGTATTGCAAGGAGGGACCGCAGACAGGCTAATGAAGGCCCGCAGACAGGCTAATGAAGGCCCGCAGACAGGCTAATGAAGGCCTAAAATAACAAAAATTAGTCTCAAGGCAGTTTTAAATCAGTTACATGGATATACAGGCAGCATTGTGGTCAGTGGAGGAGTATTGCAAGGAGGGACCGCAGACAGGCTAATGAAGGCCCGCAGAACGGCTAATGAAGGCCCGCAGACAGGCTAATGAAGGCCTAAAATAACAAAAATTAGTCTCAAGGCAGTTTTAAATCGGTTACATGGATACACAGGCAGCATTGTGGTCAGTGGAGGAGTATTGCAAGGAGGGACAGCAGACAGGCTAATGAAGGCCTAAAATAACAAAAATTAGTCTCAAGGCAGTTTTAAATCGGTTACATGGATACACAGGCAGCATTGTGGTCAGTGGAGGAGTATTGCAAGGAGGGACCGCAGACAGGCTAATGAAGGCCCGCAGACAGGCTAATGAAGGCCCGCAGACAGACTAATGAAGGCCTAAAATAACAAAAATTAGTCTCAAGGCAGTTTTAAATCGGTTACATGGATACACAGGCAGCATTGTGGTCAGTGGAGGAGTATTGCAAGGAGGGACAGCAGACAGGCTAACGAAGGCCTAAAATAACAAAAAATAGGCTCATGGCAGTTTTAAATCGGTTACATGGATACACAGGCAGCATTGTGGTCAGCGGAGGAGTATTGCAAGGAGCGACCACAGACAGGCTAACGAAGGCCTAAAATAACAAAAATTAGGCTCATGGCAGTTTTAAATCGGTTACATGGATACACAGGCAGCATTGTGGTCAGTGGAGGAGTATTGCAAGGAGGGACCGCAGACAGGCTAATGAAGGCCCGCAGACAGGCTAACGAAGGCCTAAAATAACAAAAATTAGGCTCATGGCAGTTTTAAATCGGTTACATGGATACGCAGGCATCATTGTGGTCAGCGGAGGAGGATTGCAAGGAGTGTCTGACACAGTTAGTACTCACAAAACATAAATAGATGTTAATGTCTCGCAAAACAACAAAAAAAAAGTGTGGCATACTTAGGTACAGGGGTGGGCTCATCTGCTGAGTTTCTGACATAGTAATTTGGCAGTAAGTATTTACTGGTGTCAATATATGACACTGAACCAGACTACTTTAACTAGCATCATAGATGTCAACAAATTGGTATTGTCAGTGCCAGGCATTGAATGATGTCAGCGCATAGACTAAACATTGGTGGAGCTGAGTGAGATAATTTTGCACGTGGTAGAGCACAGTTTGAGCTGGGGGGGGGGGGCAACTCTCTTGTGGCCGGCGGTACCGTCCCAGGGCCCCTCATGTTACAACGGTGTGTCTGACGTTGGGTGCGCACCACCACCGCCAGAGACACTTCATTGTACTATGAGGGACCCAGTGACAGTGCCGTCGACCAAAAGCAGGCACACCCACCTCTTCAGACAAACAGCACTGTAACGGGTGCTTGCGCCAAGTGGCGAGACAACGGCCCCATGGGGGGAATTTTCCCATTGTGGGAGGTGTAAACATGTCGTATGCTGGACAAACAGCTGCTGAAAATTAAGAGATTGGAACACTCAGTAAGACCAGTCCACAAGCAAGACCTTTTTATAGGAAAGCTAGGTGTCAGCCGGGAAAGGTGGGGCAAAATAATTTGAAATCCAGGAGTGGTTAATTTTAATGAAGGTGAGATCATCCACATTTTGGATAGCCAGACGAGTCCTTTTTTCGGTTAATATTGAACCAGCAGCACTGAATACTCTTTCTGATAGCACACTAGCTGCTGGGCAAGCAAGCTCCTGCAATGCATATTCTGCCAATTCAGGCCAGGTGTCTAATTTGGATGCCCAGTAATCAAATGGGAATGACGGTTGAGGGAGAACATCGATAAGGGATGAAAAATAGTTAGTAACCATACTGGACAAATGTTGTCTCCTGTCACTTTGAATAGATGCTGCAGTACCTGTCCTGTCTGCGGTCATTGCGAAATCACTCCACAACCTGGTCAGAAAACCCCTCTGTCCAATGCCACTTCTGATCTGTGCACCTCTAACACCTCTGCCCTGTAGCCCCCTGCAGCTTGTGTGAGAACCATCACCGGCGCTGTGTGCTGGGAATGCCTGAATCAAACGGTCTACAAGAGTAGCTTGTTTGGTTGCTAATATTTGTTCGAGGTTCTCATGTGGCATAATATTTTGCAATTTGCCTTTATAGCGAGGGTCAAGGATGCAGGCCAACCAGTAATCGTCATCGCTCATCATTTTAATAATGCGTGGGTCCCTTTTGAGGATACGTAAGGCATAATCCGCCATGTGGGCCAAAGTTCCAGTTGTCAAATCTGCGGTTGTGCTGGTTTGAGGGGCAGTTACAGGCAAATCTACGTCACTTGTCTCCCTTAAAAAAACAGAACCCGGCCTTGCAACGCCACTAATTTCTGTTGGCCCAGGAGAAGCTTCCTCATTAAAAAAGTACTCATCCCCATCATCCTCCTCATCCTCCTCCTCCTCTTCGCCCGCTACCGCGTCCTCTACATGGCCCTGACCAGACAATGGCTGACTGTCATCAAGGCTTTCCTCTTCCTTGGCTGCAGACGCCTGCTCCTTTATGTGCGTCAAACTTTGCATCAGCAGACGCATTAGGGGGATGCTCATGCTTATTATGGCGTTGTCTGCACTAACCAGCCGTGTGCATTCTTCAAAACACTGAAGGACTTGACACAGGTCTTGTAGCTTCGACCACTGCACACCTGACAACTCCATGTCTGCCATCCAACTGCCTGCCCGTGTATCCTCCCACAAATACATAACAGCACGCCTCTGTTCGCACAGTCTCTGAAGCATGTGCAGTGTGGAGTTCCACCTTGTTGCAACGTCGATGATTAGATGATGCTGAGGAAGGTTCAAAGAACGCTGATAGTTCTGCATACGGCTGGAGTGTACGGGCGAACGGCGGATATGCGAGCAAAGTCTGCGCACTTTGAGGAGCAGGTCGGGTAACCCCGGATAACTTTTCAGGAAGCACTGCACCACCAGGTTTAAGGTGTGAGCCAGGCAAGGAATGTGTTTCAGTTGGGAAAGGGCTATGGCAGCCATGAAATTCCTTCCGTTATCACTCACTACCTTGCCTGCCTCAAGATGTACAGTGCCCAGCCATGACTGAGTTTCTTTCTGCAAGAACTCCGACAGAACTTCCGCAGTGTGTCTGTTGTCGCCCAAACACTTCATTGCCAATACAGCCTGCTGACGCTTGCCACTAGCTGTCCCATAATGGCACACCTGGTGTGCAACAGTGGCAGCTGCGGATGGAGTGGATGTGCGACTGCGGTCTGTGGACGAGCTCTCGCTTCTGCAGGAGGAGGAGGAAGAGGAGGAGGGGGGCGAACGCCTACAGCCAACTCTTTCCTTGACCGTGGGCTAGGCAGAACTGTCCCAATATTGCTGTCCCCTTTGGACCCTGCATCCACCACATTCACCCAGTGTGCCGTGATGGACACGTAACGTCCCTGGCCATGCCTACTGGTCCATGCATCTGTTGTCAGGTGCACCTTTGTAGTCACAGACTGCCTGAGTGCATGGACGATGCGGTCTTTAACATGCTGTTGGAGGGCTGGGATGGCTTTTCTAGAAAAGAAGTGTCGACTGGGTAGCTCGTAGCGTGGTACAGCGTAGTCCATCAGCGCTTTAAAAGCTTCGCTTTCAACTAACCGGTAGGGCATCATCTCTAATGAGATTAGTCTAGCAATGTGGGCGTTCAAACCCTGTGTATGCGGATGTGAGGATGAGTACTTCCTTTTCCTAACAAGAGTCTCATGTAGGGTGAGCTGGACTGGAGAGCTGGAGATCGTGGAACTAGCGGTGGTGCCGGTGGACATGGGTGACTGAGAGAGGGTTGGAAATGGTATTCTTGCCGGTGCCCTACATGAAGTGTTTCCTACTGCAAACCTGGTGATTCCCTGACTGCTTTGGCCTGGCGACGAAAGCTGCACAGATACTGCAGGTGGTGCGGGAAATGGTGGGTTAACAGTGAGGGAAGGGATGTAGCGTTGCTGACTAGCTTCATTGGCCGAGGGTGCTGCAACCTTTAGGGACGTTTGGTAGTTAGTCCAGGCTTCCAAATGCATGGTGGATAATTGTCTATGCATGCAACTTGTATTTAGACTTTTAAGATTCTGACCTCTGCTTAAGGTAGTTGAACATTTTTGACAGATGACTTTGCGCTGATCATTTGGATGTTGTTTAAAAAAATGCCAGACTGCACTCTTTCTACTATAGGATACCTTTTCAGGCATTGCAGACTGAGCTTCTTTAACCGGATGGCCACGCTGTCCTCCAACTGGTTTTGGTTTTGCCACGCGTTTTTTGCCAGATACGGGCCCGGCAGATGGAACCTGTTGTGATGTTGATGCCTGCTGCGGCTCCTCCTCCTCCGCTTCAGAACTACTGCCGCCTGCACCCTGTTCCCCCAATGGCTGTCAATCGGGGTCAACAACTGGGTCATCTATGACCTCCTCTTCTATGTCGTGTGCAACTTCGTCTGTGTCACCGTGTAATTGCATTCGTGACGGGGCACCATAGTCTCCGCTGGGTTTGATTCTGCCTCAGTACAGTGCGAGGGCAATGTTCTGGTCTGAGTCAAAAGAACAGCATAGTAATCTGGCTGTGGCTGTGCATCTGTGCACTCCATGTCCGATTCAACTTCGAATGGGCATGGCCTGTTAACTGTTTCACTGTCTAACCCAGGAACGGTATGTGTAAAGAGCTCCATGGAGTAACCTGTTCTGTCGACTGACGCATCCTTAACTGTTGTTCTGGGTGAAGGACACAAGGAAGCGACTTGTTCCTGACCGGGAGCATCCACTGACGATGCACTGCTCTGACATTTTGCACTTCCGAGGAGGAGGCGAAAGAGCTAGAGGCAGAGTCAGCAATGAAAGCCAATACTTGTTCCTCCTGCTCCGGCTTCAAAAGTGGTTTTCCTACTCCCAGAAAAGAGAGCGTTTGAGGCCTTGTGTAGCCAGACAACGAACCTGGCTCAACAACTCGAGACTTAGGTGCTGTACTGCTTTTACCACGACCACCTGATGCTCCACCACCACTACCATCATTACCAGCTGACAATGACCGCCCACGGCCACGACCTCTTCCACTAGACTTCCTCATTGTTTGCAAAACGTAACCAAAGTAACGGTATTTGTTACTGTAAAACAACTTATAAGGTGAACTCAAACTTCTGTTGGATTTATATATACCTTTATAGGTGCCTGACACTGAAAGGATAATCAGGCCCAATGTTACACACTAGGTTTTCTGTGCCCCAATAATTTGAGACAGATGGCACACACAGGACCAGCACTCAAGCAGAAATGCCAATCTTAATCTCCCACTATTTTTTTTTTTATGGGAGAATGTTAAAAAAAAAACAAAAAAAACCAATATTACACACTAGGTTTTCGGTGGCACACAATGAGAGACAGATGCCACACACAGGACTGGCACAGCGGCAGACTTGCCAATCTTTATCTCCCACTAATTTTTTTTTTTTTAAAAGGGAGAATTTAGAAAAAAAAAACAAAACCCAGTATTACACAGTGGTTTTCGGTGGCACACAATGAGAGACAGATGCCACACACAGGACAGGCACAGAGGCAGACTTGCCAATCTTTATCTCCCTGCAGTAATCTCAGGAAAGTATGGCAGGCAGCTATAAAAAGGACTGCTGCACACAAAAGTGGGGACAAACACACGAGATAGCTGTGCAGAAAGGAAGGAACAACAGGATTTGTGCTTTGAAAAAAGCAGTTGGTTTGCACAGCGGCGTACACACAAAGCAACGCAGCTATCAGGGAGCCTTCTAGGGCAGCCCAATGAGCTACAGCGCTGAGGAAAAAAAATGTAGCTTCCACTGTCCCTGCAAACAAAAGGTGGTGTTGGACAGTGGAAATCGCTACAGCACAAGCGGTTTGTGGCTTTATGTACCCTGCCTATCACTATCCCTGCTTCTGAAGAAGCGGCAGCAACCTCTCCCTACGCTCAGATCAGCAGCAGTAAGATGGCGGTCGGCGGGAACGCCCCTTTATAGCCCCTGTGACGCAGCAGAAAGCAAGCCAATCACTGCAATGCCCTTCTCTAAGATGGTGGGGACTGAGATCTATGTCATCACGCTGCCCACACTCTGCGTCCACCTTCATTGGCTGAGAAATGGCGCTTTTAGCGTCATTAAAACGCGACTTTGGCGCGAAAGTCGCGTACCGCATGGCCGACCCCACACAGGGATCGGCTCGGTTTCATGAGACGCCGACTTTGCCAAAAGTCGGCGACTTATGAAAATGAACGATCCGTTTCGCTCAACCCTACTCATCACTTGTTACAACTGTGGAGAGAGTGGACACATTGCATGGGAGTGCACCCGCCGAGGAAGAGTGATTCTCGCTGACTGTTAAACTAGAGAGCTCCAAACTGGGGGGACTCTGCCAGGAGTCAGAACAGGTGAGGAAGAGTAGCGGAAGTCCCACAAGTTTAGTGTCAACAAAGCGGCCTGAATGGGGCCCTGTGATAAAGTTGATGGTGGCCAACCAACTGCCCATCCCGGTTGCAGGGGTGGTATGGATGCAAGTGTCTATCTGCAGGAGAGACCTGGGACAGAAAGGTGTAATACTGACCCATGGAGAAGTAAATAATGAACTCGCCGTCACCTTGGGAATGAACATACTGAAAGAGTTCGGAAGACTTTTCATCAGGGAGCCCTCTAATGAGATTCTAGAACAGTGGGGTGCACATACTCCCTAAAGGAGAATTTTACAACTGGCCTGGGTGGCACAAGTACAAGAGTCAAGCTGTGAGGGAGGAGTGTTGGGAAAAGTGATCGTCCCCGCTTCCACCAAACTTGTTCTTCCACTGGGACAAACAGTGCTGTCTCTGCCCGTCCGTGCCTGTGTCCCCTTGGATGGGGTTGAGGTCCAAATTGAATCATCTTCTTCAGAACAATTAAACACAGGGCCCCTAGTGGCGCATAAGTTAGCCATTGTACTAGAAGGGACTGTTCCTGTATGGTGTATTAATTTAGGAGATCAGGACATCACCGTTGTTCACAAGTGTGGCAGCCCGAGTAATGAATCCACCTGAAGAAGTAATACCGTCCCAAGCAGTACAACTGGAAATGCAACCTGGAGACCCTTGGACTGTGGCAGTGAACTCCATCTCAGTACAAGAACCTCATTACATCAAAGACGGCCGACCCATACTGGAACAAATACGGGCCGAGTTGACCAAACTCACACCCCCCAGGTACAACAGGTAGAACTATGCTGGGGAGGTATAAAGATGTTTTTGCTCCCCACGAAGATGATTCTGGCTGCACTACGGCCATTACACACGAAATACCAACTGGAAGCACCGCACCTATAAGAGAGCGTTACTGACAAATTCCCCTACAGTTATACCAGGAGGTGAAGAGCATATTGAACCAGAAGTTGCAGGCGAGCATCATTAGGGAGAGCAAGAGTCCGTGGGCTGCCCCAATTGTGTTAGTGCGGAAGAAGGATGGTACCCTATGTTTGTGTGTGAATTACCGAAAACTCAACGCCTGTACCGTGAGAGACTCATACCCATTGCCCAGGATTGAAGAGTCTCTATCCCCTCTGTGAAAAGCCAGGTTCTTCTCTACATTGGACCTCACCAGCGGCTACTGGCAAGTGCCCATGTCTGAACAAGATCGAGCAAAGACAGCCTTTATTCTTCCCATTGGTTTGTATGAGTACAATCAAATGCCGTTCGGCTTAGCCAACACTCCCGGGACTTTTCAACGTCTCATGGAAAGGTGCCTAGTGGTGATGAGGGAATATACTCGTTACTCGAGATTTTCCGAGCACGCTCGGGTGTCCTCCAAGTATTTTTTAGTGCTTGGAGATTTAGTTTTCACCGCAGCTGAATGATTTACATCTGTTAGCCAGCTTGATTACATGTGGGGATTCCCTAGCAACCAGGCAACCCCCACATGTACTTATGCTGGCTAAGAGTTGTAAATCATTCAGCTGCGGTGATGAAAACTAAATCACCGAGCACTTACAAATACTTGGAGGACACCCGAGCGTGCTCGGGAAATCTCAAATAACGAGTATATTCGCTCATCACTAGTGCCTAGGAGACTTTGAATCCACACTAATCTACCTGGACGACATTATAGTCTATGCAGCTTAATTCACGGAACACCTGCAGCACTTAGGACAAGTGTTTGCCCGCCTTCAGGGACATGGACTAAAAGTGAAGCCCCAAAATTGCAATTTGTTCTGCACACAGATTGAGAACTTGGGCCCCGTCATTTCTGCTGAAGGAGCAGAGCCCTCCTGAGAAAAGATTACTGTGATTCAAGACTGGCCCACTCCAGAGACTATAAAGGATGTTTGGGCATTCCTGGGACTGACCGGATATTACAGGCGCTTTGTGAAGAACTTCGGCTGATGAGCAAAGCCTTTACTGGAGCTGTTGAAAAAGGTACCTTTCGGTGCAAAAAACTGGAAAATCTGCTGGAAGGAGTCCCAAGAAGAGGCCTTTCAGGATCTAAAGAGAGCACTCACAGAAGCGCCTGTCTTGGCTTATGCAGATTTCTCGCAACTGTTTATTCTCCACACTGACGGGAGTCTGCTGGGAGTTGGAGCTGTGTTGTCCCAGATGCAGGACAGGAGAGAGAGGGTGCTCACGTACACGAGCCGGTCCCTTCACGATTCTGAACACAATCCAGACAACTACAGCTCCTTTAAGTTGGTGTGGGCTATAACGGAGAGATTCGTGGAATATCTATCTGGCTCCAAAGTATTAGTGTGCACTGACAACAACCCGCTAGAGCACCTGGAGAATGCAAGACTGGGGGCTCTGGAGCAACGATGGGTGGCCAGGATGGCGATGTTTCACTATAAGATTGCCTATAAGAGGAGAGCAGAAAACACTCATGCCGATGCCCTGTCTAGGAGGAGAAGTACTAATCCAGAGCACGACAGAGATGTGGAGCTGGAAGATGAAGAAATCCCAAAGTTTCTGAGACCCACCAGGATGGTGGTATGTGTACTTACTGTACATCTAGCAGTGTTGATTGTGATGCAGAGTCATGTGAATAATTTACAGATCATGCAGAAGCTTATTTATACAATCAGGGAAGTTTCTAATTCTTATTGTAAAAAATACAGTATCTATTCCTCAAAAGATCCAATGAATCCCTTATCATTAAATTATGTAGATGTATGTCCTCACTGGGGTCACTGTGCGTGGAGGAGGATCAGCAGCTGACCTCCCTTTACAATTAGTAGAGATCAGCAATGTTGTATAGCTAGTAACTGACTTTAAGGCCGGGGTCACACTCAGCGTAGGGAAATACGGTCCGTTTTTTACAGACGTAATACGCAGAAATGATACCAAAACAGTGATCTATATGTAATCCGTAGGCAGGGTGTGGCTGCATATTTTACGCATGTCATCCTTCGTATGTAATCCGTATGACATCCATAATGCGTTTTTTTCACGCAATCTTACAAAATGGACATTTAACGATTTTGAGGCCTGAAATTAATTTAAATCATCAGCAGCAACCCTATTTAAGGCCTCTACAACAGGTGGCACCCTCCCATCTGGCCATTTTATTGCTGTGCTTGTGTAGGTGTTTTGGTGGTATTTAGGCAACATGTGTGACCTCCTGCATTTCACACCAACTCAGCGGGTGTTATTTAACTGGGTGTTATCACGCTGCTTTGATAGTGGATCCGCAAAGGAGGAGAAGAATGTGGGTGCATCCACTTTTGCAGCAACGTCTCACTAAAGAGCATTTTCACAGGCTGTATACAGCTCTGCGGACACATCCGGACAAATTCTTTAAGTACTGTCGCATGACAAAACCCACCTTTGACATCTTGTTGGAGACAGTACGTCCAGGAATAACGTATCAGGATACCAGGATGCGGAAATGCATATCTGCAGAGGAGCATCGTCTCCTTACCTTACGGTATGTATTCAACATCCTCACATACTGTATGTTGATGATGTTTTATTTTTATTTTGTATTTCCTAGCATCTGATTTAAATTATATTGCTAAATTAAGCCAAAATCAGATACAAATATGTAGATAATGTAAAATGTAAGTAGTCAGTGTATATTTTGGAAGGTACACTGATATCCTGCCTTTTTATATCCTCATATTACTTGTCTTTACTATGCTTTTTATCAAGCATTAGCAGTAACATTGCTAATATATTTTTTGGTTGTGTGCTTTCGGCTTCCTGTCAACTGGATTGTCTTATGCTGGAATCCATCTGGAATTTCTAATAGGGAGGTCCACTATTTCTGGCATAGAGTGTGATACATGTTTTCAAATATGGGACAAACTGCATGAACTTGTGATGCCGGAGCCCAAAAGGGAGGATTGGCTGAAAATAGCAGGTGGATTTAATGACTCTTGTGATTTTCCTCACTGTATTGGAGCCCTGGATGGGAAACATATCAGGGTGCATAAGCCGCCGAACACGGGCTCCCAATTCTACAATTATAAGCAGTTTTTCTCTGTAGTTCTGTTAGCTGTAGTTGACAGTAACTACGGGTTTATAATTGTAGATATTGGGGCCTATGGGTGAACTGGAGACTCTAGAGTCTTCAATTTGTCCATTATGGGTCGGCGGCTACGTGAAAACCAGTTGGACCTCCCACCACCACGACAACTCCCAGGCTCCAATGCTGAAGCAGTGCCATATGTACTTGTCGCAGATGAGGCCTTCCAATTGACCAGGCATGTCATGAGGCCTTATCCCAGGCGCAACCTGGACCATCGGCAGCGGGTGCTTAATTTGAGACTTTCACGGGCACGGCGACTGGTGGGGTGCGCCTTTGGCATTATGTGTGCCAAATGGGGGGTCCTCCAGTCTGTCATTCAGTTGAGTGAGGCAAATGTGAATGAAGTAATAAAAGCTTGTGTTGTTTTACGCAACTTCACAAGAATTCATGAATGCTCCTCAGCTGATAGTGGTGAAGGCATGTTGGCCAATGTGGGTAGGCCTACTGTTGTGAATTCTGCTTTTGGGCTCCCTCCGGTGGTTGTAGGTGGTAATGCAGTTGCCCCTGAGTTGCAGTCCTGGTCAGGTGTATCTGCTGATTGCAGTTCTGACTGGGGTATTTAGGCATGCAGGATTCATTAGTCCTTGCCAGTTGTCAATTGTTGTTGGGAGGTGTTGGACCTCTGCTTGGTTCCTCCTGCCTTTCTGCCAAATCAGCAAAGATAAGTGTCTGGGTTTTTTTTCCTGTGGCACACATGCTATGTGCTTCACAATTCAGTGCTATTCTTTGTGTTTTCTTGTCCAGCTTAGATTGTGTCAGTATTTTCTCAGTGTTGTTGGATTCTCTGGAGTGGCAGATATACATTCCATGTCTTTAGTTAGATTGTGGAACTTTTTGTATTATCTGCTGTGGATATTTTTGGAAGGGTTTTAATACTGACCGCCTAGTAATCTGTCCTATCCTTTCCTATTTAGCTAGAGTGGCCTCTTTTGCTAAATCCTGTTTTCTACCTGCGTGTGTCTATTCTTCTCCTACTCACAGTCATTATTCATGGGGGGCTGCCTATCCTTTGGGGGTCTGCTCTGAGGCAAGGTAGCATTCCTATTTCCATCTATAGGGGTATTTAGTCCTCCGGCTGTGTCGAGGTGTCTAGGGCTTGTTAGGCACACCCCACGGCTACTTCTAGTTGCGGTTTTAGTTCAGGATTTGCTGTCAGTACAGGTTCCACCGACTCCAGAGAAAGTTTCATGCGGCTCCAAGGTCACCAGATCATAACAGTACAACTGGCCCATAATGAGTTAAATGCATCTCAGAAGAAGGGAAGAAAGGTGTGTTGAGCCATTTTTTTTCTGTAGTCTGTTTTGTCTTTTCTTCCCTCTTTATTTATGGGTGGCTGAGGAGTCTTGTGCAAGCATGGATGTTCAGGAATTAGCTTCTCGTGTAGACCAGCTTGCTGCTAGGGTACAGGGTATTTCTGATTATATTGTTCAGACTCCTGCATTAGAGCCGAAGATTCCTACTCCTGATTTGTTTTTTGGTGATAGGTCCAAATTTTTGGGTTTTAAAAACAATTGTAAACTATTTTTTGCTCTGAGACCGCGATCCTCCGGTGATTCCATTCAGCAGGTTAAAATTGTCATCTCCCTGCTGCGTGGCAATCCACAGGATTGGGCATTTTCCCTGGAATCTGGGAATCCGGCCTTGTTTAATGTAGATTCCTTATTTCAGGCTTTAGGATTATTATATGGTGAATCGAATTCTGTGGATCAAGTGGAGAAAACCTTGTTGGCCCTGTCTCAGGGTCAAGAGGCGGCAGAATTGTATTGTCAGAAATTTAGAAAATGGTCTGTGTTGACTAAATGGAATGATGATGCTTTGGCGGCAATTTTCAGAAAGGGTCTTTCTGAATCCGTTAAAGATGTTATGGTGGGGTTTCCCACGCCTTCCGGTCTGAGTGATTCTATGTCTCTGGCCATTCAGATTGATCGGCGCTTGCGGGAGCGTCAAACTGTGCACGCTGTGGCGTCTGTTGTGAATTCCGTTCTTGGGCTCCCTCCTGTGGTTGTGAATGGTACTTTTGGGAGTTCTGCCCTTGGGCTCCCTCTGGTGGGTTCGAGTGGAACTGCTGCTCCTGGAGTTTGGCCTGGCAGCTGACTTCACTAATCAGCTCCCTTGGCCTTGGTATTTAACAGGGCTCTGGTCTGTAATTTATGCCAGCTGTCAATGTTTTTCTAGGTTAGACTCAGTCTTCTCCTTGGATCTCTCTGATGGCCTGTCCATGCCAGCATAAGATAAGTTCTTGCTAGTTCTTGTACTTACTGTTCAGTTTAAAGTTATGTCTCTTTTTGTCCAGCTTGTCATTATGAAATGTTCAGGCTAGCTGGAAGCTCTGGGAAAGCAGAGTTGCCTGTTATGGACCTGGTGGTTAGGAGCACCCGAAATGACCTGATGGTAAAAATGGAAAACCTGGGACAAGCCCCGAGGAAGTGGTAACTCTACTGACCGCAATCCCTAATCCTATCACACACACTAGATATAGCCGTGGAGCGTACCTAACTCTCCCTAGATGCCTCTTCACAGCCTAAGAGCTAACTACCCCTAAAGATAGAAATAGCAGCCTACCTTGCCTCAGAGAAATTCCCCAAAGTAGAGGTAGCCCCCACAAATATTGACTGTGAGTTAAGAGGAAAGTAACAAACACAGGAATGAAACAGATTTTAGCAAAGGAGGCCGAATCTTCTCTAGAAAGACAGAGGATAGGAAAGGGAACTATGCGGTCAGTATTAAAAACTACAAAAACCACGCAGAGTGTGCAAAAAGACCTTCACACCGACTCACGGTGTGGAGGTGCAGCTCTGCACCCCCAGAGCTTCCAGCTAGCAAGGAAATATCATAATAGCAAGCTGGACTGGAAACATAACATGTACTGAGAAATATATTCAAAAACCAATGAACAGCAAATGAACTAGCGAGGACTTAGCTTCTGCTGGAGTAGACAGGTCATCTGAGAAATCCAAGAGAGATCTGAACCAGTACTGAGACATTGACAGCTGGCATGAACTAACGACCTGGGCAGAGTTAAATAGGGAAGCCAGCAGCAGCAATAAACGAGAGCAGCTGAGAAAGCCAAGCTCAAAGATAAGCAGTTCCACTCAAAGCCACCAGAGGGTGTCCAAGGACAGAACTCACCAAAGTACCATTCACGACCACAGGAGGGAGCCAAGAACGGAATTCACAACAGTACCCCCCTTGAGGAGGGGTCACCGTACCCTCACCAGAGCCCCCCGGCCGATCAGGACGAGCCAAATGAAAGGCACGAACCAAATCGGCAGCATGGACATCGAAGGCAACAACCCAGGAATTATCCTCCTGACCATAGCCCTTCCATTTAACCAGGTACTGAAGCTTCCGTCTCGAAATACGGGAATCTAAAATCTTCTCCACCACATACTCCAACTCCCCCTCAACCCACACCGGAGCAGGAGGGTCAACAGAAGGAACCATAGGCGCCACATATCTCCGCAACAACGACCTATGGAACACATTATGGATGGCAAAAGAAGCTGGAAGGGCCAAACGAAACGACACAGGATTGATAATTTCAGAAATCTTATAAGGACCAATGAAATGAGGCTTGAACTTAGGAGAAGAAACCTTCATAGGAACATAACGAGAAGACAACCAAACCAAATCCCCAACACGAAGTCGGGGACCAACACAGCGACGGCGGTTAGCAAAACGTTGCGCCTTCTCCTGAGACAACGTCAAATTGTCCACCACGTGAGTCCAAATTTGCTGCAACCTGTCCACTACAGAATCCACACCAGGACAGTCAGAAGGCTCAACCTGCCCTGAAGAAAAACGAGGATGAAAACCAGAATTACAAAAAAAAGGCGAAACCAAAGTAGCAGAACTAGCCCGATTATTAAGGGCGAACTCGACCAATGGCAAGAAGGTCACCCAATCATCCTGATCAGCAGAGACAAAGCATCTCAGATAGGTCTCCAAGGTCTGATTAGTTCGTTCGGTTTGGCCATTTGTCTGAGGAAGGAACGCTGAAGAAAAAGACAAATCAATGCTCATCTTAGCACAAAAGGACCGCCAAAACCTAGAAACAAACTGGGAACCTCTGTCCGACACAATGTTCTCCGGAATGCCATGCAAACGAACCACATGCTGAAAAAATAATGGAACCAAATCAGAGGAGGAAGGCAATTTAGGCAAGGGTACCAAATGAACCATCTTAGAAAACCGATCACAAACCACCCAGATGACAGACATCCTTTGAGAGACAGGAAGATCAGAAATAAAATCCATGGAAATATGCGTCCAGGGCCTCTTCGGGACAGGCAAAGGCAAAAGCAACCCACTGGCATGAGAACAGCAAGGTTTGGCCCGAGCACAAGTCCCACAGGACTGCACAAAAGAACGCACATCCCGTGACAAGGAAGGCCACCAAAAGGACCTAGCAACCAAATCTCTGGTACCAAAAATCCCAGGATGACCAGCCAATACTGAACAATGAACCTCCGAAATAACCCTACTGGTCCATCTATCAGGGACAAACAGTTTCTCCACTGGACAGCGGTCAGGTCTATCAGCCTGAAACTCCTGCAGCACCCGCCGCAAATCAGGGGAGATGGCAGACAAAATCACCCCCTCTTTGAGAATACCAGCCGGCTCAGAGACTCCCGGAGAATCAGGCAAAAAACTAGAAAGGGCATCAGCCTTCACATTCTTAGATCCCGGAAGGTATGAGACCACAAAATCGAAACGGGAGAAAAACAGTGACCATCGAGCCTGTCTAGGATTCAACCGCTTGGCGGACTCGAGGTAAGTCAGATTCTTGTGATCAGTCAGGACCACCACGCGATGTTTGGCTCCCTCAAGCCAATGTCGCCACTCCTCGAATGCCCACTTCATAGCCAACAACTCCCGATTGCCGACATCATAATTACGCTCAGCAGGCGAAAACTTTCTAGAAAAGAAAGCACACGGCTTCATCAAAGAGCCATCAGAACTTCTCTGAGACAAAACAGCCCCTGCCCCAATCTCAGAAAAATCAACCTCGACCTGAAAAGGGAACAAAACATCTGGCTGACGCAACACAGGGGCCGAAGTAAAATGACGTTTAAGCTCCTGAAAAGCCTCAACGGCCGCAGGGGACCAGTTCACCACATCAGCGACTTTCTTTGTCAAATCAGTCAAAGGCTTAACCACACTAGAAAAATTAGCGATGAAGCGACGGTAAAAATTAGCAAAGCCCAGGAACTTCTGAAGACTCTTCACAGATGTAGGTTGAGTCCAATCATAAATGGCCTGAACTTTAACAGGGTCCATCTCGATAGTAGAAGGAGAAAAAATGAAGCCCAAAAAGGAAACCTTCTGAACTCCAAAGAGGCATTTAGACCCCTTCACAAACAACGCATTAGCACGAAGGACCTGGAACACCATCCTGACCTGCCTCACATGGGACTCCCAATCATCCGAAAAGACCAAAATATCATCCAAATATACAATCATGAACCTATCCAGATACTTCCAGAAGATGTCGTGCATAAAGGACTGAAACACAGATGGGGCATTAGAAAGCCCGAATGGCATCATCAGGTACTCAAAATGGCCCTCGGGCGTATTAAATGCTGTTTTCCATTCATCGCCCTGTTTAATACGCACAAGATTATACGCCCCTCGAAGGTCAATCTTTACTTGCTGAATGGGGTCACCAGAGGAGCGGGGTTTCAAAGCAAGAAACAGTCTGCAATTATTTTTGAAATTCAAAAATTTAGATCTATTCCCAGAAAACAAATCAGGAATTGGAATTCTAGGCTCTAACATCGGATTCTGAACTACATAATCTTGAATACTCTGTACCCTGACAGCAAGTTGATGCACACAAGAGGACAAACCCTGAATATCCATATCTATACCTGAGTCCTGAACCACCCAGGGGTTAAGGGGAAAAGAAAGACAAAACAAGCAGCAAAGAAAAAAAAATTGACTCAGAACTTCTCTTTTCCCTCTTTTGAGATGCATTAACACTTTGCGGGCCAGCTGTACTGTTATGGACCTGGTGGTTAGGAGCACCCGAAATGACCTGATGGTAAAAATGGAAAACCTGGGACAAGCTCCGATGAAGTGGTAACTCTACTGACTGCAATCCCTAATCCTATCACACACACTAGAAATAGCCGTGGAGCGTACCTAACTCTCCCTAGACGCCTCTTCACAGCCTAAGAGCTAACTACCCCTAAAGATAGAAATAGCAGCCTACCTTGCCTCAGAGAAATTCCCCAAAGTAGAGGTAGCCCCCACAAATATTGACTGTGAGTTAAGAGGAAAGTAACAAACACAGGAATGAAACAGATTTTAGCAAAGGAGGCCGAATCTTCTCTAGAAAGGCAGAGGATAGGAAAGGGAACTATGCGGTCAGTATTAAAAACTACAAAAACCACGCAGAGTGTGCAAAAAGACCTGCACACCGACTCACGGTGTGGAGGTGCAGCTCTGCACCCCCAGAGCTTCCAGCTAGCAAGGAAATATCATAATAGCAAGCTGGACTGGAAACATAACATGTACTGAGAAATATATTCAAAAACCAATGAACAGCAAATGAACTAGTGAGGACTTAGCTTCTGCTGGAGTAGACAGTTCATCTGAGAAATCCAAGAGAGATCTGAACCAGTACTGAGACATTGACAGCTGGCATGAACTAACGACCTGGGCAGAGTTAAATAGGGAAGCCAGCAGCAGCAATAAACGAGAGCAGCTGAGAAAGCCAAGCTCAAAGATCAGCAGTTCCACTCAAAGCCACCAGAGGGTGTCCAAGGACAGAACTCACCAAAGTACCATTCACGAACACAGGAGGGAGCCTGAGAACGGAATTCACAACAGTTGCCCCTCCACACCGTGAGTCGGTGTGGAGGTTATTTTTTTAATCTCTGCGTGGATTTTTAGGTTCTATATACTGACCGCACAGTGCCCTTTCCTATTTTTGTCTATCTAGTCAGAGTTAGCCTCCTTTGCTAAAATCTGTTTTCATCCCTGCGTTTGTCATTTCCCTCTCCACTCACAGTCAATATATGTGGGGGCTATCTTTCCTTTGGGGAATTTCTCTGAGGCGAGATAGTTTTCTATTTCCATCTTGAGGGGTAGTTAGTTCTTAGGCTGTAAAGAGGCGTCTAGGGAGTGACAGGAACGTCCCATGGCTATTTCTAGTGTTTGTGTTAGGATTAGGGATTGCGGTCAGTAAAGCTACCACCTCCTCAGAGCTAGTCCATGATCTATTTTACCAACCAGGTCACAACAGTGCTGCTCCGTACCCATCAGGTCATTTCAGTGCTGCTCCGTACCCACCAGGTCATTTCAGTGCTGCTCCGTACCCACCAGGTCATATCAGTTCTGCTCTGTTACCACCAGGTCATAACAGGCATCGTCCTTAGAGCAAAGTCATTGTGGCGACGCTTCTCATGTCATTTCAGTCTGCCCTAAGCGGACAAAAAGGATCGTTAGTTCATTTACTATCAGTACTGTACAACCTAAATTTCTGTTATTGGTGTCCTTGATCTGCTCATTGTCATCGTTTTCTGTCATGGTGTTTGTGGATTCAGGCGCTGCCTTGAACTTAATGGATTTTGAGTTTGCCAGGCGTTGTGGTTTTCCCTTGCAGCCTTTGCAGAACCCTATTCCTTTAAGGGGGATTGATGCTACACCTTTGGCTAAAAATAAGCCCCAGTTTTGGACACAGGTGACCATGCACATGGCGCCAGCCCATCAGGAAGATTGTCGATTTCTGGTGTTGCATAATTTGCATGATGTTATCGTGCTGGGTTTCCTGTGGTTGCAGGTACATAATCCTGTGTTGGATTGGAAATCTATGTCTGTGACTAGTTGGGGTTGTCAGGGGGTTCATAATGATGTTCCTTTGATGTCAATCTCCTCTTCTTCCTCTTCTGAAATTCCAGAGTTTTTGTCTGATTTTCAGGATGTATTCGATGAGCCCAAGTCCAGTTCCCTTCCACCGCATAGGGACTGTGATTGTGCGATTGACTTGATTCCAGGCAGTAAGTTTCCTAAGGGCCGACTTTTCAACCTGTCTGTGCCTGAACATACCACCATGCGGAGTTATGTTAAGGAGTCTTTGGAGAAAGGGCATATTCGGCCATCTTCTTCACCGTTGGGAGCAGGTTTTTTTTTTGTTGCTAAGAAGGATGGCTCCTTGAGACCTTGTATTGATTATCGCCTCTTGAATAAGATCACGGTCAAGTTTCAATACCCTTTACCTTTCCTTTCCGATTTGTTTGCTAGGATTAAGGGGGCTAGTTGGTTTACGAAGATTGACCTTCGGGGGGCATATAATCTTGTTCGTATTAAGCAGAGTGATGAATGGAAAACTGCGTTTAATATGCCCGAAGGCCATTTTGAATACCTTGTGATGCCATTCGGGCTCACTAACACTCCATCTGTTTTTCAATCCTTCATGCATGATATCTTCTGGACTTATATTGATAAATTCTTGATTGTATATTTGGACGATATTTTGATTTTTTCCGATGATTGGAAGTCTCATGTGGAACAGGTCAGGATGGTATTTCAGATCCTTCGTGACAATTAGGGTTGAGCAAAACGGGTCGGCCATTTTCAGAAGTCGCCGACTTTTGGCAAAGTCGGGTTTCATGAAACCCGACCCCTGTGTGGCCATGAGGTCGGTGATCTTCTGAATCTGGTATTCCGATACCGAGTTCCGATATGTTTGCGATATCGGGAATCGGTATCGGAATCCATATTTAAGTGTAAAATAAAGAATCAAAATAAAAAATATAGATATACTCACCCTCGGACGCGCCCTGGTACTAACCGGCAGCCTTCCTTCCTAAGAATGAGCGCGTGAATGACCTGCGGTGACGTCGCGGCTTGTGATTGGTCGTGTGAGCGGTCACATGGGCGGTCACGCGACCAATCACAAGCCGCGACATCATCTAAGGTCCTTCACTGTTATGACCCCAATGGCAGAGGGTCTCAGAAATAAATACCAAGTCTGCAAACACAAAAAACCAGCTCATAGGGCAGTGGTAACTGGGCTGACCGTATATCTAATCCTAGCACCACAAATAGCAGCAGCCAGGGAACGTGCCTACGTTGGTTCTAGACGTCTCGCGCCAGCCGGAGAACTAACTAACCCTAGAAGGGAAAAGATAGACCTTTCTTGCCTCCAGAGAAAAGACCCCAAAAGTTGGATACAAGCCCCCAACGAATAATAACGGTGAGGTAAGAAGAAAAGACAAACGTAAGAATGAACTAGGTATTTAGCAAAGAGAGGCCCACTGACTAATAGCAGAATATAGTAAGATGACTTATACGGTCAGCAAAAACCCTATCAAAATTTCCACGCTGGATATTCAAGAAACCCTGAACCGTCTAATGGCCCGGGGGGAGAATACCAGCCCCCTAGAGCTTCCAGCAAAATCAGGAATCACATTTAGTACAAGCTGGACAAAAAATAAGAGCAATGCAAATAACCAAAAAACAAGGAAGCAAGACTTAGCTTAATTTTGCAAGAACCAGGACCAGCAGACAGGAGCAAACAGAAAGGACTGATTACAACGATGCCAGGCACCAGACTGAGAATTCAGGAAGTTCATATAGCAACACCCCTGGACTAACGACCCAGGTGGGTGCCAAACTGAGGAAAGACAATCCCAGAGTCATATCACTAGTGACCACAAGAGGGAGCCAAAAAAGTCTAATTCACAACAGTACCCCCCCTTTAAGGAGGGGTCACCGAATCCTCACCAAGACCACCAGGGCGATCAGGATGAGCAGCGTGAAAGGCACGTACTAAATCGGCCGCATGCACATCAGAGGCAACCACCCAGGATTTATCCTCCTGACCATAGCCCTTCCACTTGACCAGATACTGAAGCCTCCGCCTGGAGAGACGAGAATCCAAGATCTTCTCCACCACGTATTCCAACTCGCCCTCAACCAACACCGGAGCAGGAGGCTCAACAGAAGGAACCACAGGTACAACGTACCGCTGCAACAAAGGCCTATGGAACACGTTGTGAATGGCAAACGACACCGGAAGATCCAAGCGAAAGGACACAGGATTAAGGATTTCCAATATATTGTAAGGACCGATGAAGCGAGGCTTAAATTTAGGAGAGGAGACCTTCATAGGAACAAATCGAGAAGACAGCCATACCAAATCCCCAACACGAAGTCGGGGACCCACACCGCGGCGGCGGTTGGCAAAGCGCTGAGCCTTCTCCTGTGACAACTTTAAGTTGTCCACCACATGAGTCCAAATCTGCTGCAACCTATCCACCACAGAATCTACCCCAGGACAGTCAGAAGGCTCCACATGTCCCGAGGAAAAACGAGGATGGAAACCAGAGTTGCAGAAAAATGGCGAAACCAAAGTAGCGGAACTAGCCGATTATTAAGGGCAAACTCAGCCAACGGCAAGAAGGTCACCCAATCATCCTGATCTGCAGAAACAAAACACCTCAAATAAGCCTCCAGAGTCTGATTAGTTCGCTCCGTTTGTCCATTAGTCTGAGGATGAAAGGCAGACGAAAACGACAAATCAATGCCCATCTTAGCACAAAAGGATCGCCAGAACCTGGAAACAAACTGGGATCCTCTGTCAGACACGATATTCTCAGGAATGCCGTGTAAACGAACCACATTCTGAAAGAACAAAGGAACCAGATCGGAAGAGGAAGGCAGCTTAGGCAAAGATACCAAATGGACCATCTTGGAAAAGCGATCACATACCACCCAGATGACAGACATGCCCTGAGACACCGGAAGATCTGAAATGAAATCCATGGAAATGTGTGTCCAAGGCCTCTTCGGGACAGGCAAGGGCAAGAGCAACCCGCTGGCACGAGAACAGCAAGGCTTAGCTCGAGCACAAGTCCCACAGGACTGCACAAATGACCGCACATCCCGTGACAAGGAAGGCCACCAAAAGGACCTAGCCACCAAATCTATGGTGCCAAAAATTCCCGGATGCCCTGCCAACACCGAGGAATGAACCTCGGAAATTACTCTGCTGGTCCACTTATCAGGAACAAACAGTCTGTCAGGTGGACAAGAGTCAGGTCTACCAGCCTGAAATCTCTGCAACACACGTCGCAAATCCGGAGAAATGGCTGACAAGATTACTCCCTCTTTAAGAATACCAACTGGTTCTGCGACTCCAGGAGAGTCAGGCACAAAGCTCCTTGAAAGAGCATCAGCCTTCACATTCTTTGAACCTGGTAAATACGAGACCACAAAGTCAAAACGGGAGAAAAACAATGACCAACGGGCCTGTCTAGGATTCAGACGTTTAGCAGACTCGAGATACATCAGATTTTTGTGATCAGTCAAGACCACCACACGATGCTTAGCATCCTCGAGCCAATGACGCCACTCCTCAAATGCCCACTTCATGGCCAGCAACTCCCGATTGCCAACATCATAATTCCGCTCAGCAGGCGAAAACTTCCTAGAGAAAAAAGCACATGGTCTCAATACAGAGCAACCAGGGCCTCTCTGCGACAAAACAGCCCCTGCCCCAATCTCAGAAGCATCCACTTCAACCTGAAAGGGAAGTGAGACATCAGGCTGGCACAAAACAGGCGCTGAAGTAAACCGGCGCTTCAAGTCTTGGAAAGCTTCCACGGCTGCAGGAGCCCAGTTAGCAACATCAGAACCTTTCTTGGTCATATCCGTCAAAGGTTTAACAACGCTAGAAAAATTAGCGATAAAACGACGGTAGAAGTTAGCAAAACCCAAGAACTTCTGAAGACTCTTAACTGACGTGGGTTGAGTCCAATCATGAATAGCTCGGACCTTGACTGGGTCCATCTCCACCGCAGAAGGGGAAAAAATAAAACCCAAAAAGGGAACCTTCTGTACTCCAAAGAGACACTTTGAGCCCTTAACAAACAAAGCATTCTCACGCAAGACCTGAAACACCATCCTGACCTGCTCTACATGCGAGTCCCAATCATCAGAAAAAAACCAGAATATCATCCAGATAAACAATCATAAATTTATCCAGATACTTCCGGAAAATATCATGCATAAAGGACTGAAACACTGAAGGAGCATTAGAGAGCCCAAAAGGCATCACCAAGTACTCAAAATGACCTTCGGGCGTATTAAATGCAGTTTTCCATTCATCTCCCTGCTTAATGCGCACAAGGTTGTACGCACCACGAAGATCTATCTTGGTGAACCACTTGGCACCTTTAATCCGGGCAAACAAGTCCGACAACAGAGGCAAAGGATACTGAAATTTAACAGTGATTTTATTCAGAAGCCGATAGTCAATACAAGGTCTCAAAGATCCGTCCTTCTTGGCCACAAAAAAGAATCCCGCACCAAGAGGGGAAGAGGATGGACGGATATGCCCCTTCTCCAGAGATTCCTTGATATACGAACGCATTGCGCTATGCTCAGGTACAGAAAGATTAAATAGTCTTCCCTTAGGAAATTTACTACCTGGAATCAAATCTATAGCGCAGTCACAGTCCCTATGAGGAGGCAGAGCACTGGACCTGGACTCGCTGAATACATCCTGAAAATCAGACAAATACTCAGGAACTTCCGAAGGAGTAGAGGAAGCAATAGACACCGGCGGGGAATCACCATGAATTCCCTGACAGCCCCAACTTGACACAGACATTGCCTTCCAATCCAAGACTGGATTATGGGTCTGTAACCATGGTAGACCCAAAACGACCAAATCATGCATTTTATGCAGAACAAGAAAACGAATCACCTCCCGATGTTCAGGAGTCATGCACATGGTTACCTGTGTCCAAAACTGCGGTTTATTTTCCGCCAATGGCGTAGCATCAATACCTCTAAGAGGGATAGGATTTACCAATGGCTCAAGAACAAAACCACAGCGCCTGGCAAATGACAGATCCATAAGACTCAGGGCAGCACCTGAATCCACAAACGCCATAACAGGGTAGGAAGACAATGAGCAAATTAAAGTCACAGACAAAATAAATTTAGGTTGCAAATTACCAATGGCGACAGGGCTAACAACCCTTGTTAGGCATTTAGAGCATGCTGATATAACATGTGTAGAATCACCACAGTAAAAACACAACCCATTCTGACGTCTATGATTTTTCCGTTCATTTCTAGTCTGAATTCTATCACATTGCATTAAATCAGGTGTCTGTTCAGACAACACCACCAGAGGATTAGCAGTTTTGTGCTCCCGCAAACGCCGATCAATTTGAATAGCCAGCGCCATGGAATCATTCAGACTTGTAGGAATGGAGAAACCCACCATCACATTCTTAATGGCTTCAGAAAGGCCATTTCTGAAATTTGCGGCCAGAGCACACTCATTCCAGTGAGTAAGCACGGACCATTTCCGAAATTTTTGGCAATACACTTCAGCTTCATCCTGGCCCTGAGAAATAGCCAGCAAGGCTTTTTCTGCCTGAATTTCAAGATTGGGTTCCTCGTAAAGCAATCCGAGCGCCAGAAAAAACGCATCAATATTCGCCAATGCCGGATTTCCTGGCGCTAGCGAGAAAGCCCAATCCTGAGGGTCGCCCCGCAAGAAAGAGATAACAATTTTAACTTGCTGAGCTGAGTCTCCAGACGAACGGGGTCTCAGAGATAGAAACAATTTACAATTATTCCTGAAATTCCTAAACTTAAATCGGTCTCCAGAGAACAGTTCAGGAATAGGTATTTTAGGTTCAGACATTGGACTACTGGTAACAAAATCTTGTATGCTCTGCACACGAACAGCAAGCTGATCCACACTTGTAATCAAAGTCTGGACATTCATGTCTGCAGCAAGCATAAGCCACTCAGAGGTAAAGGGGAGGAAGAAAGAGAGGAAAAAAAAAAAAAACCTCAGAATTTCCTTTCTTATTATCCCACTTCTGCAATGCATTAAACATTCAATGTAGGCCTGGCATACTGTTATGACCCCAATGGCAGAGGGTCTCAGAAATAAATACCAAGTCTGCAAACACAAAAAACCAGCTCATAGGGCAGTGGTAACTGGGCTGACCGTATATCTAATCCTAGCACCACAAATAGCAGCAGCCGGGGAACGTGCCTACGTTGGTTCTAGACGTCTCGCGCCAGCCGGAGAACTAACTAACCCTAGAAGGGAAAAGATAGACCTTTCTTGCCTCCAGAGAAAAGACCCCAAAAGTTGGATACAAGCCCCCAACGAATAATAACGGTGAGGTAAGAAGAAAAGACAAACGTAAGAATGAACTAGGTATTTAGCAAAGAGAGGCCCACTGACTAATAGCAGAATATAGTAAGATGACTTATACGGTCAGCAAAAACCCTATCAAAATTTCCACGCTGGATATTCAAGAACCCCCGAACCGTCTAACGGCCCGGGGGGAGAATACCAGCCCCCTAGAGCTTCCAGCAAAATCAGGAATCACATTTAGTACAAGCTGGACAAAAAATAAGAGCAATGCAAATAACCAAAAAACAAGGAAGCAAGACTTAGCTTAATTTTGCAAGAACCAGGACCATCAGATAGGAGCAAACAGAAAGGACTGATTACAACGATGCCAGGCGCCAGACTGAGAATTCAGGAAGTTCATATAGCAACACCCCTGGACTAACGACCCAGGTGGGTGCCAAACTGAGGAAAGACAATCCCAGAGTCATATCACTAGTGACCACAAGAGGGAGCCAAAAAAGTCTAATTCACAACACTTCACGCGCTCATTCTTAGGAAGGAAGGCTGCCGGAAAGAAGCAGGGCGCGTCCGAGGGTGAGTATATACCTAATAGGAATATACTCACCCTCGGACGTGCCCTGCTTCTTTCCGGCAGCCTTCCTTCCTAAGAATGAGCGCGTGAAGGACCTTAGATGACGTCGCGGCTTGTGATTGGTCACGTGACCGCCCATGTGACCACTCACGCGACCAATCACAAGCCGCGACGTCACCGCAGGTCATTCACGCGCTCACTCTTAGGAAGGAAGGCTGCCGGTTAGTACCAGGGCGCGTCCGAGGGTGAGTATATCAATATTTTTTATTTTGATTCTTTATTTTACACATTAATATGGATCCCAAGGCCTGAAGGAGAGTTTCCTCTCCTTCAGACCCTGGTAACCATAGTATCCCATTGCACTGCATTGGGTTTCGTGTTTCGGCCGACCCCGACCCCGACCCCGACTTTTTTATAGGATCAGCCGATTTCACTCGACCCGACTTCTGAGAAAGTCGGGTTTCGTGAAACCCGACCCGATCCTATAAAAATAAAAGTCGCTCAACCCTAGTGACAATGCCTTGTTTGTGAAGGGGTCTAAGTGTCTCTTTGGGGTGCAGAAGGTTTCTTTTTTGGGCTTTTGTTTTTTCTCCCTCATCTAGGGAGATGGATCCGGTTAAGGTTCAGGCCATTCATGATTGGATTCAACCCACATCCATGAAGAGCCTTCAGAAATTTTTGGGTTTTGCAAATTTTTATCGCCGTTTCATTGCTAACTTCTCCAGCGTGGTTAAACCCTTGACTGATCTGACGAAAAAAGGCGCTGATGTGGCGAATTGGTCCTCTGTGGCTGTCTCTGCCTTTCAGGAGCTTAAACGCCGATTTACTTCTGCTCCGGTGTTGCGCCAACCAGATGTTTCTCTTCTGTTTCAGGTTGAGATTGATGCTTCTGAGATTGGGGCAGGGGCCGTTTTGTCTCAGAGGGATTCTGTTGGTTCTTTGATGAAACCGTGTGCCTTCTTCCCCGGCAAGTTTTCGCCTGCTGAACGCAATTATGATGTCGGCAATCGGGAGTTGTTGGCTATGAAGTGGGCATTTGAGGAGTGGCGACATTGGCTTGAGGGAGCTAAGCACCGTATTGTGGTCCTGACCGATCATAAGAATTTGATTTACCTCGAGTCTGCCAAACGGCTGAGTCCTAGACAGGCTCGATGGTCCTTGTTTTTTTCCCGTTTTGATTTTGTGGTTTCGTATCTTCCGGGTTCTAAGAATATTAAGGCTGATGCCCTTTCTGGGAGTTTTTTGCCTGATTCTCCTGAGGTCATTGAACCGGTCGGCATTCTGAAAGAAGGGGTGGTCCTTTCTGCCATTTCCCCTGATTTACGGCGGGTTCTTCAGGAATTTCAGGCTCATAGACCTGACCGCTGTCCTGTGGGGAAATTGTTTGTTCCTGACAGATGGACTAGTAGAGTGATTTCTGAGGTTCACTGTTCTGTGTTGGCTGGTCATCCTGGTATTTTTGGTACCAGAGATATTGGTTGGTAGGTCCTTTTGGTGGCCTTCGTTGTCACGTGATGTGCGTTCTTTTGTGCAGTCCTGTGGGACTTGTGCGCGGGCCAAGCCTTGTTGTTCCAGTGCTAGTGGGTTACTTTTGCCATTGCTGGTCCCTGAGAGGCCCTGGACGCATATTTCTATGGATTTTATTTCTGATCTTTCGGTTTCCCAGAGGATGTCGGTTATCTGGGTTGTTTGTGACCGGTTTTCTAAGATGATTCATTTGGTGCCTTTGCCTAAATTGCCTTCCTCTTCAGAGTTGGTTCTGTTGTTTTTTCAGCATGTGGTTCGTTTGCATGGTATTCCGGAGAATATTGTGTCCGACAGAGGTTCCCAGTTTGTTTCTAGGTTTTGGCGGGCCTTTTGTGCTAGGCTGGGCATTGATTTGTCTTTTTCTTCTGCATTTCATCCTCAGACAAATGGCCAGACCAAGCGAACTAATCAGACTTTGGAGACTTATTTGAGATGCTTTGTGTCTGCCGATCAGGATGATTGGGTGGCCTTTTTGCCATTGGCCGAGTTTGCCCTTAATAATCGGGCTAGTTCGGCTACTTTGGTTTCGCCTTTTTTTTCGTAATTTTGGTTTTCATCCTCGTTTTTCTTCTGGGCAGGTTGAGCCTTCTGACTGTCCTGGTGTGGATTCTGTGGTTGACAGGTTGCAGTAGATTTGGGCTCATGTGGTGGACAATTTGGTGTTGTCTCAGGAGGTGGCTCAATGTTTTGCTAACCGTCGTCGGTGTGTTGGTTCCCGGCTTCGGGTTGGGGATTTGGTTTGGATGTCTTTCCGTCATGTTCCTATGAAGGTCTCTTCCCCTAAGTTTAAGCCTCGGTTTATTGGTCCTTATAGGATTTCTGAGATTATTAATCCGGTGTCTTTTCGATTGGCGCTTCCGGCCTCTTTTGCTATCCATAATGTCTTCCATAGATCTTTATTGCAGAAATATGTGGCGCCCGTTGTTCCCTCTGTTGATCCTCCGGCCCCTGTTTTGGTTGATGGGGAGTTGGAGTATGTGGTTGAGAAGATTTTGGATTCTCGTTTTTTCAAGGCGGAGGCTTCAGTACCTTGTCAAATGGAAGGGTTATGGCCAGGAGGATAATTCTTGGGTTTTTGCTTCTGATGTCCATGCTGCTGATTTGGTTCATGCTTTTCATCTGGCTCGTCCTGATCGGCCTGGGGGCTCTGGTGAGGGTTCGGTGACCCCTCCTCAAGGGGGGGGGGTACTGTTGTGAATTCTGCTTTTGGGCTCCCTCCGGTCGTTGTAGATGGTAATGCAGTTGCCCCTGAGTTGCAGTCCTGGTCAGGTGTATCTGCTGATTGCAGTTCTGACTGGGGTATTTAGGCGTGCAGGATTCATTAGTCCTTGCCAGTTGTCAATTGTTGTTGGGAGGTGTTGGACCTCTGCTTGGTTCCTCCTGCCTTTCTGCCAAATCAGCAAAGATGTGTCTGTTTTTTTTTCCTGTGGCACACATGCTATGTGCTTCACAATTCAGCGCTATTCTTTGTGTTTTCTTGTTCAGCTTAGATTGTGTCAGTATTTTCTCAGTCTTGTTGGATTCTCTGGAGTGGCAGATATACATTCCATGTCTTTAGTTAGATTGTGGAACTTTTTGTATTATCTGCTGTGGATATTTTTGGAAGGGTTTTAATACTGAGCGCCTAGTAATCTGTCCTATCTTTTCCTATTTAGCTAGAGTGGCCTCTTTTGCTAAATCCTGTTTTCTACCTGCGTGTGTCTATTCTTCTCCTACTCACAGTCATTATTCGTGGGGGGCTGCCTATCCTTTGGGGGTCTGCTCTGAGGCAAGGTAGCATTCCTATTTCCATCTATAGGGGTATTTAGTCCTCCGGCTGTGTCCAGGTGTCTAGGGCTTGTTAGGCACACCCCACGGCTACTTCTAGTTGCAGTGTTAGTTCCGGATTTGCGGTCAGTACAGGTTCCACCGACTCCAGAGAAAGTTTCATGCGGCTCCAAGGTCACCAGATCATAACAGCCTACACCACATGGCCCTCCTCAGCGGCGTCCCCTTTCTGGCCTAAAAGTTAGGGATATTTATACAAATTATTTTGTTTCTCCTCAGGGTGCTACTCCCTGGCAAGATAATGCTGTCTCTATGTTGTGATTTGTTATTTTTTACCTATATATACATCCACAAATATAAAATTATGTTACTTTACTGTGTGTTTTGATTTGATTTATTTTATAGATGTTTATAAATGTTTGAATTGTGTATGGTATAATAATGATTGGGCAAACAAAAAGAAATTGGCTTATTAATTATTTTTTATAAATGATATCATAAGCCAAATTTGATATTTATAAAACCATATTGCCATCATATGGCTTTTGTGGCCATTTAAACTTGGCCAAAGTAAATAAAAAAAAAAAAAAATTGCTATCACAGCAGATTAACAATTTGTGGAAATGACACAAAATTTGCAACCAGAATTTTTTTTTTTTTTTTAAGGATTACGATACGTTGGTGGAGGTGATGCCGGCAGTTAGGGTAGCTGCTCTTGTGGCCTTTGTTGGCCCCATTGTACTTCTCTCTGTTGGTGTGATCTCTGTTGGGCCTACTCCAAAATCTGGCCATGCTCAGATTGTCCAGTTGAGTACTGGCCATGAGGGTCGATACTATGGGCATAATGAGGATAGTACAACTCACGTGAGTCATAACCCCTACCAATATGGCCATGTCATCCAAACCCAGGTTGGGACCAGCCTCCAACACTGGGTCTAGACAAGTGGCCATATTGGTAAGGTTGCTGGAAGGATGCCATTTGGTAAGGTGTAGGCATTGGTGGGTTATGTTGGGGAAAGGTTTGAGGTGTAGACACACGTGGAGGAGGTGCTTCAGATCCCTCTTGAGCATGCACTTTGTTGATTTGTTTGCATACGCATGAGGTTACGTGGTGACAGCTGCCACCTCTCAATGTACTCAAACAAATGCTGCGATTTTCTACAGCCGTAAAATACAGCTGCGAAATATACGCCAGATAGGAGTTGCTCCATAGAGAATAATTGGTCCCTGTGCAATGCGTAGCTTTTGCGCCTCTCATACGTCCATAAAACTCTCTAGTGTGACGCCAGCTTACCAGCAGTTTCCAGGTCTGAGATTGCTTCTGTTAACCATTTACATGCTGTCAATCTTTGACAGCAGCATTTAAATGGAGTAGTTGTCAATATGCGCTCCCATAGGCCCCTAGGACGAAATCATGGAACATTAACCCCTTCCTGACCTGTGACGCCACTTAAGCGTCATGAAAGTCTGTGCCAATCTGACCTGTAATGCCAATGTGGCGGCATGGCGGGATCGCATTCCTGCAGGTCGGGTGAACGGGTTAAATGAAATGTCACCTGACCTGCAGGTACAGGTGGACTTGTACTTGAGCCCGGGGGGTGGCTTTGTCCCCCTGTGTTTACGATGGCTTCTGATGACCTTTTGGTCACCCCCCAGATCTGATTGGTGCTAGCGTCCATGTGACGCTAACTTTCCATTCAGATGTGGAGGGGCGGAGTAAACTATGGCTGCCTCGCTCTCCAGCCTCTTCTTGGAAGCTGGAGACCGAGGTGCCTGCTTGCTGCCCTGCCACATACTCACCGCGATCGCTACCACTATCACCGCCATTGCCTCCGCCGCCAAGTACTCCCTTCTGCTGCCCTCAGCTCCCCCGTCGTCTGATTCCATGCCCCCAACCTCCGCTCCCTCCCCCTTGCCCGGTTGATCACCCCCCTGCTGCTGCTGCTGCCGGCTCCATCTCCTCTATCTCCATCTGCTGCTGCATCTCCTGAGCTCGTTTTATGTATTAGGGTGCCAACCTCCGCTGGCAGGTAGTGGTTAACAGGGTTCTTGATAGGGCTATATCTAGAGAGCATGGTTGTCTATTGTGTATGTCTGTGGTTGTTTTTCATGGTTTTAAAAATATTGATTAAAAGGTATGTTTTATCTGTAATATCAAAAAGGATTCTAGGTCACTGGTTTATACTCTTGATTCCTCTTGGCCTAGAGGTGGTATTGAATTTTTTGGTTTCTTGCATTAATTGTGGTGGCATGGCAAGCTTTCTGTCAGGCCCCCTCAACATGGATGCTTGGTTCGAGGAGGCAAATCAGGCTTTCTGTATTAGCAGCCAACCAGGTTCAGCCAGTAATAGCCAGTCATTGAAGTCATCATTCGGAGATTTATATGGTGACTATAAAGAGCACATTAAGTCCTGGTGGGAAATAAAAACCCTAGAAAACTACATTAAAAATAGGGTAATACCCAGAGGCCTGAGGATTAATTTGAACCCTTCCCCTAGGACTGCATCCCCTGAATTACTAACTAAATGGTTAAAAGAATCTATTGATTCTTCTATTAGATTTATGCAACTGCTTCTTGAGGAGGAGCAGAAATTGTTTGAGCTATCGACGAAGCAACTGAATAAGTCGATAGATAATATCTTGAAATATATGGCGGACCCAGATTTTAATAGAAGGGAGGGCCTACTAAAGACTTCAGTTGAAAAATATCAATCTTTCATCAAAGATAGGAAACAATCACAATTTCAAAGGGACGTGAGGGCATTTAGTGACAATCAGGCGTATAGCTTTAGTCAAAACAGTGTCTCTGACGTTTCATCATCTGATATAGAGACTTCTGACACTGAACGTTCTCAAGCTAGTTTCTCCCCCAGGGCAGGTAGACGTTTTAAACAAGGATGGAGAGGCAGAGGGAAATATCACACCAGAGGGCACCAAAGGGGTGGTCAATCGCAACAATTTGGGAGAGGCCCCCCAACTGGAAACAGCTCTTCCTCATCCTCAGTACCTTCATCAGCCTCTTTTTTAGAGAGGAATGCCCGGACGGGCTATTACCTATGACCCAAGGTTTAAACAAGGGGCAGATAATTAATTTATCCAACTATGCTCTATCTAGAGTGGATTATAGCCTCCTCATGAAGGGGCTTAATTTTGTCCCTACAAACAAGTATGACTGTTTTGGCTGGTTAAAGGATATTAATCTGTTTTGCTGGAAGCTTAAATGGAAGAAATTCTTTACACACAATAATCAACTTGAGTGTGAAAGAATGGGTCTTGGAAATGATGACATGGAGGGCTACATAGCTCTGGTAGGCTTACTTGAGGAGAATAGCTCTAACAATGGTCTAGCTCCATATACCAACTTAAAAAATAAGAGCAAGAAAATGCCACCACAAGGAGATATCACAAGTATAGATATTTTTCTAAAACTTGTTGAGAGAGACCTACGGAAAATTCCTGTGGGGCCTGTTAGGTCAAACCTAACAGAGGGTGAGCAGGAGGCGTTATTCAGGTTAATGAAAACTAATGACCTGATTATCAAGCCCTCCGACAAAGGGGGGAATCTGGTGATCATGACAGTACAGGATTATTTGAAGATGTGTTATGCCATATTAAGAGATGTATGTACATATGAAACCTTACAATCTGATCCCTGTCTAACATATAAAAGTGAATTAGAAAGCCTCCTGACAACAGCTAAGATGAACAACTTAATCTCTAAGAGTGAATTTGAGTTCCTGTTACCAACTCACCCTCTTGTTGCTACCTTTTATTCAACACCTAAGGTGCATAAAGGACTAGACCCACTAAAAGGCCGCCCGATAGTTTCAGGCTCCTACTCACTAATCCAAAATTGTGGTGTATATATAGATGAAATACTGTTAGTAGTGTTGAGCATTCCGATACCGCAAGTATCGGGTATCGGCCGATATTTGCTGTATCGGAATTCCGATACCGAGATCCGATACTTTTGTGGTATCGGGAATCGGTATCGGGATCGATATTAATGTGTAAAATTAAGAATAAAAATAAAAAATATTGATATACTCACCCTCTGACGCGCCCTGGTTGTAACTGCCAGCCTCTGTTCATAAGAATGAGCGCTTGAAAGTCCTTACATGACATCGCGGCCTGTGATTGGTCGCAACGCGACCAATCACAGGCCGCAACGTCATCTAAGGACTTTCAAGCGCTCATTCTTATGAACGGAGGCTGGCGGTTACAACCAGGGCGCATCAGAGGGTGAGTATATCAATATTTTTATTCTTTATTTTACACATTAATATGGATCCCAGGGCCTGAAGGGGAGTTTCCTCTCCTTCAGACCCTGGGAACCATCAGGATACCTTCCGATACTTGGTGTCCAATTGACTTGTATTGGTATCGGTGATATCCGATACTTTTCAGGTATCAGCCAATACTATCCGATACCGATACTTTCAAGTATCGGATGGTATCGCTCAACACTAACTGTTAGGTGTCAAGTTCCTGCCTCTGTACAGGGGGAATCTCGAGCCATCTCCGCTGCGGTCTTCCATTCTTCTCCAGCCGTGGTGGAGTCTGCTCAGCAGAGACATTGGTCCCAGCATCTTGCTCAGTCCCACTCTGTACAAAGAGTTACTGCTGCTTTTCCGGCTTCTGCCATTGAAGTCAGTGCTGGGCAGCGGCGAGCAGACACTTCTGGGACTTGGGACTAAGTCCTGCTTTTCTCGTACTGAGCATGCCCTGAGTAAGATCTCTCAGTGGAGATCGAGGGTCACATGGTCAGATACTGCAGCTAAGTCCATTGGTCCTTTCAGGAAGGTCCTTTAAGTGCTAAGGCTAAGTCTTGCTTTGCACACACTGAGCATGCCCAGGGCAAGATCTCTCAGTGGAGATTTAGGGTCACATGCTCAGGTATGGCAGTCTCTCATTGGTCCTTCTAGGAAGGTCTTTTACTTGCTGCAGCTATATAAGGCTCGCATGGCCGCACGGCCATGTGCTAGTGTACATTTGTATATGTGTGTGTGTTGATGAGTGCAAGTCATTCATTAATATCCCCTCCCTTGTGTATGACTGCTCGCGAAAGGTGGATGCTTGCTGTCTAGCGCCCGACTAAGCTTTCAACACAGAGACACACGATACAGCGTCTACTGCTGTAGCCGCCAATGCGGCGCCGTGCGCTTATAGAGCGCTTTCCTATCCCAAGTCTGGGTGGTTAGTGGCATCCACAAAGCGGCACAGCACGCACTCTTGTGCTTTAGTTATATTTTTCAGTTACCTTGACACCCCAGTTGCGGTGTCGAGCGCAAGTGGTCAGTAAGTACTCTAATCCTGTGTCTTGGGATAGAGTCCTGAGACTCCTTGCTTGCGCTCTTGGTGCGGTACTGTGGCCCTGTGACGCAACAGGGTTTGCTTCCTTCACACAGGGTGAAGTTAACCCATGTGTGTATCCACATTGTACCGCCATATAGTCCGTCATTACTCAGCAGCAGGTTCCATCTCTGCACAGTGGACCCCGGGCTGCGAACGCACCTCATGCCATCTCTCTTATAATTTGGTGCGTTCTGCTAGCCCTAACATTACACTAGCGCCAGGGTCTGGCTAGTAATGATGGTCAAACAGCAATCCTTGCTGTACAACCAGCAGCTGGAGGGTAGGTTGGCGGCTCTCGAGCGCACAACCTCAACTGTGGATGTAACTGCAGTTGCTGTTCAGGCTGCTAGCGTGGCTGCAGCAACATTGTCCACTGCCACCCCTGTACCGACTCTATCTCGCCTCCCGCTGCCAGAAAAATTTTCTGGTGAAAGTAAGTCTTGTAGGGGTTTCGTGAGTCAGTGCTCTATACATCTTGAGCTTCTGGCCTCTCGTTTCCCTACAGAGCGGGCTAAGGTGGGGTTTATTGTGTCTCTCCTGTCGGACAGGGCATTGGAGTGGGCTATGCCACTGTGGGAGCGTGGCGATCATGTGGTGCAGAGTGCTTCATTGTTCCTGAGCACTCTGAAGCAGGTCTTTTTAGGACCTCGTGTCACCCATGATACGGCGCTCCAACTGTTGGCATTGACTCAGGGCTCGTCCTTGGTCAGCCATTTTGCCGTCCACTTCCGCACTTTAGCATCTGAGCTGGAGTGGTCGGATAAAGCCCTTATTCCCATATTTTGGAGGGGGCTGGCTGACCACGTGAAGGACGCTCTGGCCACTAGGGAGATTCCTGCCACACTGGAGGAATTAATAACTGTCTCCACTCGTATTGACCTCCGTTTTAACGAGCGGAGGTTAGAGCGAGCCCAGTGTAGGCAGAGGTTTCGGCTGGCTCCCACCTTCGCCAGACCTCTGGAAATTTCAGGTCCAGGTTCCTGAGTCACCTGAGGCCATGGAAGTGTCACGAGCGGGATCTAAGTCCCGGACCACTTGTGCACTCAAGGTCTGTCATGTTTGCCAGCAGTCAGGACATCTTGCCACCAGATGTCCCCAGCGGTTGAGGAAACGTCAGCATCTAGTGGTAGTAGGTGGAGGTGCACTAGACACGGCGACGTTTGCCTCCAAATTGTCCTTTAAGGGGACAATTACAATAGGCTCATTGACTCACTCGGTAGAGCTCTGCGTTGATTCTGGAGCGGAGGGCATATTTATGTCTTCTGCCTTCACCCAGCGTCACGCTATACCCCTGGTTATGCTAGCTCAACCAGTAACTGTACGAGTGGTGAATGGGTCAACACTGCCCTCACAAATAACACACCAGACCATCCCTTTCACTCTGTCCTTGCTGCCATCTCATCAGGAGATTTTATCTCTGCTCGTCATTCCTGAGGGAATTGATGAGATCCTGTTAGGGATGCTTTGGCTACAGTATCACTCTCCTCATATCGAGTGGTCCTCAGGCAGAATTTTAGGATGGGGTGAATCTTGTGGGGGTAGATGTCAGAGGGAGAGCGTACAGGTTGCTACTACTGAGGTACCCGCAGATTTATCCTCACTTCCCAAGCAATATTGGCCCTATGCAGACGTGTTCTCCAAAAGGGCTGCGGAGACCCTTCCGCCTCACCGCCCCTATGACTGCCCTATTGACCTCTTGCCTGGTGCTGAGCCTCCCCGGGGTCGAGTCTATCCTTTGTCTCTCCCGGAGATGGAGGCAATGTTACAGTATATCCGAGAGAATCTGGCAAGAGGATTCATTAGGAAGTCAGTGTCACCTGCAGGGGCTGGGTTCTTCTTCGTACAGAAGAAGAGTGGAGAACTGCGTCCATGCATAGACTACAGGGGTCTTAATGCCATCACCGTTAAAAATAAGTACCCACTACCCCTTATATCTGAGCTTTTTGATAGGCTATGGGGAGCAAGGGTATTTACCAAATTAGATCTGCGGGGTGCTTACAACCTGATTCGCATCCGTGAGGGGGACGAATGGAAGACGGCTTTTAACACCAGGGATGAGCACTATGAATATCTGGTGATGCCCTTCGGGCTCTGTAATGCCCCAGCCGTTTTCCAAGACTTTGTAAATGACATCTTCCGGGATATGCTTTCCACCTCGGTCGTAGTTTATCTGGATGATATTCTCATCTACTCTCCAGATATAGACTCCCACCGGAGAGATGTTTGCAAGGTCTTCGACCTCCTACGGGCTAACTCCCTCTATGCCAAGTTGGAGAAGTGTGTGTTTTAGCAGGAATCCTTGCCTTTCCTTGGCTATATCATCTCTGCCCAGGGATTGGCTATGGATCCTGCCAAGCTACAGGCTGTGATGGACTGGCAGGAACCCCATTCTCTTAAAGCGGTGCAGCGCTTTATGAGGTTCATTAATTATTATCGCCAGTTCATTCCCCACTTCTCCACTTTGGTAGCTCCCTTGGTAGCCCTCACAAAGAAGGGAGCAAATCCCAAATTGTGGTTTGAAAAGGTCTCCAAGACCTTCTCTTCTATTAAGTCACATTTTGCTAGCGCTCCCATCCTACATCGCCCCGATGTAGATAAACCATTTGTCATGGAGGTGGATGCCTCATCCGTTGGTGCTGGAGCAGTCCTTTTCCAAAAGGATGCTCAAGGTCGGAAGCATTCATGCTTCTTCTTCTCCAAGACCCTCACACCAGCAGAGAGGAATTATTCCATCGGGGACAGGGAGTTGCTAGCCATGAAGTTGGCTTTCTCTGAGTGGAGACATCTCTTGGAGGGGGCTCGCTTTCCCTTTCAAGTATTCACAGACCACAAGAATTTGGTTTATTTACAGACCGCCCAGCGGCTAAATTCTCGCCAGGCCAGATGGTCCTTGTTCTTCTCCCAGTTCCATTTCACCCTCCATTTTCTTTCCGGGGAGAAGAACGTTCGTGCCGACGCCCTTTCTCACTCTGTAGTGTCATCAGAGGAGGAGGAAGAGGAGCCTCGGCTTATTGTCCCTTCAGAGAGCCTGAGAACTGTGGCTCCGGTTTCGCTAGAGTCTGTGTCCCCAGGCAAGACTTTCGTTCCTTCTAATTTGTGACCGGAGGTTCTCTCTTGGGCTCACTCGTCCAGTCTGGGTGGACATTTTGGGACCAAGAGGACATCTGAGCTCTTGGCGAGGATGTACTGGTGGCCGCATATGGCTCGTGATGTCACAGACTATGTTCGGGCGTGTGTCTCCTGCGCCAAGAACAAGTCTCCTCGGCAACGACCAGCTGGGTTGCTTTACCCTCTGCCGGTGGCGGACAGGCCCTGGGAGATGGTCGGCATGGACTTTGTGGTGGGCTTACCCAAGTCTCGTAATTGCACCATTATCTGGGTGATCACCGACCATTTTTCCAAAATGTTGCACTTGGTGCCTCTTCCACGGCTACCTTCTGCACGGGCTCTGGCTGCATTGTTCATCAAAGATATCTTTCGCCTACACGGTATGCCGGACAAAATTGTCAGTGACCGGGGTCCCCAGTTTGCGTCTCGATTCTGGAGAGAGCTTTGTCGTTTACTCACTATTAAGTTGAATATATCTTCAGCATATCATCCCGAGACGAATGGGTTGGTTGAGAGGGCCAATCAGACCCTAGTCACATATTTACGACATTTTGTTTCTGCCAGGCAGGATGACTGGGCATCTTTGCTACCATGGGCAGAGTTTGCGCTTAATAACGCCGTAGCCGACTCCACCGGTCAGACTCCATTCCTCCTAAATTACTGCCAGCATCCGCGTGTCCCTGTGCTCATGCCCATGTCTTCCGCCGACTCCAGGGTGGCAGACTGGGCTGTGGAAGCACGGGACATTTGGGACCGCACTCAGGATGCCATTCAGGCCTCCAAGGAGAGAATGAGGTCCTCCGCCGATGCTCATCGGCGTCCCGCTCCGACCTTTGCTCCTGGTGACTTGGGGTGGCTCTCCGCCCATAACATCAGGCTGCGTGTTGAGTCCACTAAGTTTGCACCTCGCTACTTGGGTCCCTTCAAGGTCCTCAAACAGGTTAACCCTGTGGTCTACCGTCTGGCTCTTCCTCCACGCCTGGGTATCACCGACACCTTTCATGTGTCCCTCTTGAAGCCCGTATACATGTCCCGGTTTTCCAAGTCATCTGCTGGGACATTGGGTTCGTATACGGATGATTACGAGGTGAACGCTATTTTGGGGTGCAAGGTGGTACGTGGCAAAAAATTCTATTTGGTGGATTGAAAGGGTTATGGCCCAGAGGACAGGTCCTGGGAGCCTGCTGAACACATTCGAGCTCCAGAGCTCATTGCTGCCTTCGAGCGCAGCGAGGTCCAAGGAGGGGGGCCCTAGGAGGAGGGTAATGTTAGGTGTAATGTTAAAGTTCCCGCCTCTGTACAGGGGGAATCTCGAGCCATCTCCGCTGCGGTCTCCCATTCTTTTCCAGCTGCAGTGGAGTCTGCTCAGCGGAGACGTCAGTCCCAGCGTCTTGCTCAGTCCCACTCTGTACAAAGAGTTACTGCTGCTTTTCCGGCTTCTGCCATTGAAGTCAGTGCTGGGCAGCGGCGAGCACACGCTTCTGGGACTAAGTCCTGCTTTTCTCATACTGAGCATGCGCTGAGTAAGATCTCTCACTGGAGATTGAGGGTCACATGGTCAGATACTGCAGCTAAGTCCATTGGTCCTTTCAGGAAGGTCCTTTAAGTGCTAAGGCTAAGTCTTGCTTTGCACACACTGAGCATGCCCAGGGCAAGATCTCTCAGTGGAGATTTAGGGTCACATGCTCAGGTATGGCAGTCTCTCATTGGTCCTTCTAGGAAGGTCTTTTACTTGCTGCAGCTATATAAGGCTCACATGGCCGCACGGCCATGTGCTAGTGTACCTTTGTATATGTGTGTGTGTTGATGAGTGCAAGTCGTTCATTAATATCCCCTCCCTTGTGTATGACTGCTCGCGAAAGGTGGATGCTTGCTGTCTAGCGCCCGACTAAGCTGTCAACACAGAGACACACGATACAGCGTCTACTGCTGTAGCCGCCAATGCGGCGCCGTGCGCTTATAGAGCGCTTTCCTGTTGTGAATTTACCTTTTGGCTCCCTCTAGTGGCTACTAGTGTTTTTACTCTGGGTATGTCTATCATCCCTTGTATGCTCACCTGGGTCGTTAGGTCAGGGGTGTTGCTATATTAGCTCCCTGGACCTTCAGTTCAATGCCTGGCAACGTTGATATCAGAGCTAATCTGTAGTGCTCTTGTCTACTGATCCTGGTTCCTGCTTGATTAAGCTAAGTCTGCTTTCTTGCTTTTTGCTATTGTTTTTGTTTGCATTTTTGTCCAGCTTGTACATAATCTGTATCCTATCCTTGCTGGAAGCTCTAGGGAGGCTGGAGTTCTCCCCCCGGGCCGTTAGACGGTTCGGGGGTTCTTGAATCTCCAGTGTGGATTTTGGTAGGGTTTTTGTTGACCATATAAGTTATCTTACTACATTCTGCTATTAGTGAGTGGGCCTCTCTTTGCTAAACCTAGTTCATCTCTGTGTTTGTCATTTCCTCTTACCTCACCGTTATTATTTGTGGGGGGCTTGTATCCAACTTTTGGGGTCTATTCTCTGGAGGCAAGAGAGGTCTTTGTTTTCCTCTTCTAGGGGTAGTTAGTCCTCCGGCTGGCGCGAGACATCTAGCGACCAACGTAGGCATGTTCCCCGGCTACTTCTAGTGTTGGCGTTAGGAGTAGATATATGGTCAACCCAGTTACCACTGCCCTATGAGCTGGATTTTTGTAATTCGCAGACTTGCTGATATCTCTGAGACCCTCGCCATTGGGGTCATAACAGTTTGCCAGGCCAGTATTAAATGTTAAATGCATTGCAGAAGCGGGATTATAAGAAAGAAAGTTCTGAGTTTTTTTTTCTCTCTCTCATTTTTTTTTCTTTTCCCCTTTACCTCTGAGTGGCTTGTGATTGCTGCAGACATGAATGTCCAGACCTTGATTACAAGTGTGGACCAGCTTGCTGCTCGTGTGCAGGGCATACAAGATTATGTTACCAGAAATCCTATGTCAGAACCTAAGATACCGATTCCTGAACTGTTTTCCGGAGACCGATTTAAGTTTAGAAATTTCAGGAATAATTGTAAATTGTTTTTGTCCCTGAGACCCTGTTCCTCTGGAGACTCCGCTCAGCAAGTGAAAATTGTTATTTCTTTTTTACGGGGCGACCCTCAGGATTGGGCTTTCTCGCTGGCGCCAGGAGATCCGGCATTGGCTGATATTGATGCGTTTTTTCTGGCGCTCGGTTTGCTTTATGAGGAACCCAATCTTGAGATTCAGGCAGAAAAAGCCTTGCTGGCTATGTCTCAGGGCCAGGATGAGGCTGAAGTGTATTGCCAAAAATTTCGGAAATGGTCCGTGCTGACCCAGTGGAACGAGTGTGCATTGGCTGCAAATTTTAGAAATGGTCTTTCTGAAGCCATTAAGAATGTGATGGTGGGTTTTCCCATTCCCACAGGTCTGAATGATTCTATGGCCCTGGCTATTCAAATCGACCGGCGGTTGAGGGAAACCGCAAATTCCCTCATGATGTTGTCTGAACAGGCACCTGAATTAATGCAATGTGATAGAATCCTGACTAGAAATGAGCGGAAAATTCATAGACGCCAGAATGGCTTGTGTTACTACTGTGGTGATTCTACACATGTTATCTCAGCATGCTCTAAACGTCTTACTAAGGTTGTTAGTCCGGTCGTGATTGGTAATTTGCAACCTAAATTTATTCTATCTGTAACTTTGATTTGCTCACTGTCATCATATCCTGTCATGGCATTTGTGGACTCAGGTGCGGCCCTGAGCCTTATGGATCTGTCATTTGCCAAGCACTGCGGATTTGTTCTTGAGCCATTGGAAAATCCTATCCCTCTTAGGGGTATTGATTCTACGCCATTGGCAAAAAATAAACCGCAGTTTTGGACACAGGTTACCATGTGCATGACTCCCGAACATCGGGAGGTAATACGTTTTCTTGTTCTGCATAAAATGCATGATTTGGTTGTTTTGGGTTTGCCATGGTTACAGACCCATAATCCAGTCTTGGACTGGAAGGCTATGTCAGTGTCAAGTTGGGGCTGCCATGGAATTCATGGAGATTCCTTGCCCTTGTCTATTGCTTCTTCTACGCCTTCGGAAGTTCCGGCGTATTTGTCTGATTATCAGGATGTCTTCAGCGAGTCTAAGTCCAGTGCACTGCCTCCTCATAGGGAATGTGACTGTGCAATAGATTTGATCCCTGGCAGTAAGTTTCCTAAGGGGAGACTGTTTAATCTGTCGGTACCTGAACATACCGTGATGCGTTCATATATCAAGGAGTCTCTTGAGAAGGGGCATATCCGTCCTTCTTCTTCCCCTCTTGGTGCGGGATTCTTTTTTGTGGCCAAAAAGGACGGATCTTTGAGGCCTTGTATTGACTATCGGCTTTTAAATAAGATCACTGTCAAATTTCAGTATCCTTTGCCGTTGTTGTCTGATTTGTTTGCCCGGATTAAAGGTGCCAAGTGGTTCACCAAGATAGACCTTCGTGGTGCGTACAACCTTGTGCGCATTAGGCAGGGCGATGAATGGAAAACCGCATTCAATACGCCCGAAGGTCATTTTGAGTACTTGGTGATGCCATTTGGGCTCTCTAATGCACCTTCAGTTTTTCAGTCCTTCATGCATGACATTTTCCGGAAGTATCTGGATAAATTTTTGATTGTTTATCTGGATGATATTCTGTTTTTTTCTGATGATTGGGACTCGCATGTGGAGCAGGTCAGGATGGTTTTTGAGATTTTGCGTGAAAATTCTTTGTTTGTAAAAGGCTCAAAGTGTCTCTTTGGTGTACAGAAGGTTCCCTTTTTGGGGTTCATTTTTTCCCCTTCTGCTGTGGAGATGGATCCAGTCAAGGTCCGAGCTATTCATGATTGGACTCAACCCTCGTCAGTTAAGAGTCTTCAGAAGTTCTTGGGTTTTGCTAACTTCTACCGTCGTTTTATCGCAAATTTCTCTAGCGTTGTTAAACCGCTGACGGATATGACCAAGAAAGGCTCTGATGTAGCTAACTGGGCTCCTGCTGCCGTGGAGGCTTTCCAGGAGTTGAAACGCCGGTTTACTTCGGCGCCTGTTTTGTGCCAGCCTGATGTCTCACTTCCCTTTCAGGTTGAGGTGGATGCTTCGGAGATTGGGGCAGGGGCCGTTTTGTCGCAGAGAGGCCCTGGTTGCTCTACTATGAGACCTTGTGCCTTTTTCTCTAGGATGTTTTCGCCGGCAGAGCGAAATTATGATGTGGGCAATCGGGAGTTATTGGCCATGAAGTGGGCATTTGAGGAGTGGCGTCATTGGCTCGAGGGTGCTAAGCATCGGGTGGTGGTCTTGACTGATCACAAAAATTTGATGTATCTCGAGTCTGCTAAACGCCTGAATCCTAGACAGGCCCGCTGGTCATTGTTTTTCTCCCGTTTTGACTTTGTGGTCTCGTATTTACCAGGTTCTAAGAATGTGAAGGCCGATGCTCTGTCTAGGAGCTTTGTGCCTGATGCTCCTGGAGTCGCTGAACCTGAGGGTATTCTTAAGGAAGGAGTTATCTTGTCAGCGATTTCTCCAGATCTGCGACGTGTGTTGCAGAGATTTCAGGCTGGTAGGCCTGACTCTTGTCCACCCGACAGATTGTTTGTGCCTGCTAAATGGACCAGCAGAGTCATTTCCGAGGTTCATTCCTCAGTGTTGGCAGGGCACCCGGGAATTTTTGGCACCAGAGATCTGGTGGCCAGGTCCTTTTGGTGGCCTTCCTTGTCAAGGGATGTGCGGTCATTTGTGCAGTCCTGCGGTACTTGTGCTCGAGCTAAGCCTTGCTGTTCTCGTGCCAGCGGGTTGCTCTTGCCCTTGCCTGTCCCGAAGAGACCTTGGACACACATCTCTATGGATTTCATTTCGGATCTCCCGGTGTCTAAAGGCATGTCTGTCATCTGGGTGATATGTGATCGTTTCTCCAAGATGGTCCATCTGGTTCCTTTGCCTAAGCTGCCTTCCTCTGCTGATCTGGTTCCTGTGTTCTTCCAGAACGTGGTTCGTTTGCACGGCATTCCTGAGAATATTGTGTCGGACAGAGGATCCCAGTTTGTTTCCAGGTTCTGGCGATCCTTTTGTGGTAGGATGGGCATTGATTTGTCGTTTTCGTCCGCTTTTCATCCACAGACTAACGGACAAACGGAACGAACTAATCAGACTCTGGAGGCGTATTTGAGGTGTTTTGTCTCTTCTGATCAGGATGATTGGGTGACCTTCTTGCCGTTGGCTGAATTTGCCCTTAATAATCGGGCTAGTTCTGCTACCTTGGTTTCGCCATTTTTCTGCAACTCCGGTTTCCATCCTCGTTTTTCCTCGGGACATGTGGAGCCTTCTGACTGTCCTGGAGTGGATTCTGTGGTGGATAAGTTGCAGCGGATCTGGAATCATGTGGTGGACAACTTGAAGTTGTCACAGGAGAAGGCTCAGCGTTTTGCCAATCGCCGCCGCGGTGTGGGTCCCCGACTTCGTGTTGGGGATTTGGTATGGCTGTCTTCTCGATTTGTTCCTATGAAGGTCTCCTCTCCCAAATTTAAGCCTCGATTCATTGGTCCTTACAAGATATTGGAGATCCTTAATCCTGTATCCTTTCGCCTGGATCTTCCGGTGTCGTTTGCCATTCACAACGTATTTCATAGGTCCTTGTTGCGGCGGTACGTTGTGCCTGTGGTTCCTTCTGCTGAGCCTCCTGCTCCGGTGTTGGTTGAGGGCGAGTTGGAGTACGTGGTGGAGAAGATCTTAGATTCTCGTCTCTCCAGGCGGAGGCTTCAGTACCTGGTCAAGTGGAAGGGCTATGGTCAGGAGGATAATTCCTGGGTGGTCGCCTCTGATGTGCATGCGGCCGATTTAGTTCGCGCCTTTCACGCCACTCATCCTGATCGCCCTGGTGGTCTTGGTGAGGGTTCGGTGACCCCTCACTAAGGGGGGGGTACTGTTGTGAATTTACCTTTTGGCTCCCTCTAGTGGCTACTAGTGTTTTTACTCTGGGTATGTCTATCATCCCTTGTATGCTCACCTGGGTCGTTAGGTCAGGGGTGTTGCTATATTAGCTCCCTGGACCTTCAGTTCAATGCCTGGCAACGTTGATATCAGAGCTAATCTGTAGTGCTCTTGTCTACTGATCCTGGTTCCTGCTTGATTAAGCTAAGTCTGCTTTCTTGCTTTTTGCTATTGTTTTTGTTTGCATTTTTGTCCAGCTTGTACATAATCTGTATCCTATCCTTGCTGGAAGCTCTAGGGAGGCTGGAGTTCTCCCCCCGGGCCGTTAGACGGTTCGGGGGTTCTTGAATCTCCAGTGTGGATTTTGGTAGGGTTTTTGTTGACCATATAAGTTATCTTACTACATTCTGCTATTAGTGAGTGGGCCTCTCTTTGCTAAACCTAGTTCATCTCTGTGTTTGTCATTTCCTCTTACCTCACCGTTATTATTTGTGGGGGCTTGTATCCAACTTTTGGGGTCTATTCTCTGGAGGCAAGAGAGGTCTTTGTTTTCCTCTTCTAGGGGTAGTTAGTCCTCCGGCTGGCGCGAGACATCTAGCGACCAACGTAGGCATGTTCCCCGGCTACTTCTAGTGTTGGCGTTAGGAGTAGATATATGGTCAACCCAGTTACCACTGCCCTATGAGCTGGATTTTTGTAATTCGCAGACTTGCTGATATCTCTGAGACCCTCGCCATTGGGGTCATAACACTTTCCTATCCCAAGTCTGGGTGGTTAGTGGCATCCGCCAAAGCGGCACAGCATGCACTCTTGTGCTTTAGTTATATTTTTTCAGTTACCTTGACACCCCAGTTGCGGTGTCGAGCGCAAGTGGTCAGTAAGTACTCTAATCCTGTGTCTTGGGATAGAGTCCTGAGACTCCTTGCTTGCACTCTTGGTGCAGTACCGTGGCCCTGTGATGCAACAGGGTTTGCTTCCTTCACACAGGGTGAAGTTAACCCATGTGTCTATCCACATTGTACCGCCATATAGTCCATCATTACTCAGCAGCAGGTTCCATCTCTGCACAGTGGACCCCGGGCTGCGAATGCACCTCATACCATCTCTCTTATAATTTGGTGCGTTCTGCTAGCCCTAACAAATACTAAGACCATTTGTGTTGACCCTTCCATCGTATATCAGAGATACCTCAGATCTGCTCCTCAAATTGGAGGGGATACATCTTGCCGAGGGTTCCTTCTTGGCCTCTAATGACGTTGAAGCCCTTTATAGTAACATCCCACACAACCTGGGCTTGAAAGCAGTTCAGCATTTCCTGAAAACAAGAGCAGTTCAATGTGCCGCACACAGCTGATTTGTACTGGACCTCCTACATTTCACACTCACTAAAAATTATTTTGTTTTTGACAGGAAGTACTTCCACCAGCTCAGGGGCACAGCGATGGGGAGTCCCTGCGCCCCATCCTACGCAAACCTGTTCCTGGGCTGGTGGGAGGAAACCACTGTCTTCACTGACGAAGTGAGATGGTGGCATCAATATGTGGGAGTCTGGTACAGATTCATAAATGACATTTTTGTCAGCTGGCAGGGCACACAGTAGTCATTTAATGAGTTTATACAAGAACTAAATGACAACACGATTGGGATGAAATTTACCTTTGAAATTAATCAGGAAGTCCTATCATTTTTGGACGTCAGTGTTCAAAAAAATGCCGATGGTTCATTGAAAACACAGATTTTCCGTAAACCCACGAGTAGTAATAGTCTACTAAGATGGCAAAGCCATCATCCGAGAGCTCTAAAACGGGGTATCCCTAAAGGTCAGTTTTTGAGGCTAAGAAGGAACTGCTCTCATGCCAATACATTCATAAAACAATCGGGGGATATGAAGAGGCGGTTTGGTGAAAAAGGCTACCCCAGAGGCATTATTGAGGCAGCCTTTAGTCATGCCCTTTCACAAGATAGAGGTACTCTATTACAGTCTCAAATTAAGAGACATACGACTGAGATGGAGACAATCAGAATTATTGGAACTTATGACTGTCAAAACGAAAGAGTTGCCAGGATTCTGGCAAAACACTGGGACGTGTTATCTGCTGATCCCGACTTATCCCATATGATCGGTCCCAGACCTTTAATAACATACAGAAAAGGTCGGTCCCTGAAAGACAATTTGGTAGATAGCCACTTTAAAAGGCCGGCCCCTCAGGGTACATGGCTTGATAGAAAAAGCTGTGGTTTCTTCAAATGTGGTAGCTGTGTAAACTGTAGGTTCATGAAACCGTGTAAGTTTATCACTAGTTCATCTACAGGGAAAACGTTTTTTCTTCGTGATTTTTGCAACTGCAAAACTACTGGCTTGGTCTACATTGCCACATCTAATTGTCCAAAGGACTATGTTGGCAAAACAAGGAGGGAGTTTAGGAGGAGAGTAGGTGAGCACATAGGTGACATTAGGCATAGACGCGACACCCCTATAGCTAGACATATGAATGAGGTATATCAGGGAAATATTCACGAGATCTCATTCAGTATCATAGAAGTCTACACACCAAATCCGAGGGGTGGTGATTTTGACAGACTATTGCTACAAAAAGAATGTGCATGGATATATCGTGTAAACTGTATTGCACCGTTAGGCCTCAATGAGAACTTGTCCTATGTATGTTTTCTGTAAATATATAGCCCCTGTGCAGCTGCCTCCTCTTACTCACCCTCCCAGCATCAGTGCCTGGTGTTTGGCCTGGTTTGCTTCCTATTCTTTCCCCTTCCGTTGTGCATGTTTGGGACTGGTTACCTGAATATTGATTATTATATGCTTGCTGTGCGACCAATTTTGAGCCTGTATTTATAGGGAACATAGTATTTACTTTGAATATCAAAACTATTATCATGTATTCCCCTATCTACAATTACTGACATTTTAATATCCATCTTCTCCTACATTTGTATATATATGTATACATGCTGGTTCATTAATATCAACCTTAGCCCCATATGCCACTCATGGGATGTAAAATAGTGCCCTGAGGGCATATATTTGTCCTAAAATATGCAGTTCATAATAAGACAATAAATTCTTGTTACCATCTGCGCTGGTGTGCTGCTATATTGGTCAATGTAGCTCAGCGGCGCTGTAATGTGTTGATTTATTTATCTATGCAGCGGCTGCTGCAGTGGCCAACGTTGAGACAATATATGCTTATCAGAGGGAGCTGTGGCTAGGAGCTTAGGGGATTTATGAGTTTGCACACCAACAGGAGGGTAAGCCCGTCATACGTACATTTAGGGGGTTTTCCTTCATTGGTGACGTAGCAACTATGTAGCGCTATAAACAATTTGGATATGCGCAGTTGTACATTTAAGGATCACCACTTAGTTTTAATCATGGGCGCAGAGACAGACCTGATTGTCTGTTGTGCAGTAACTAAGTTCCGGACATGCGCAGTCCCACATCTAGGGAGCGCTACGTAGTTCCGGTCATGCGCACTGTCACAAGCGTGAGGACATGCGCTCCAGCTGGAGCGCACGCCAGAAAGAGTTCCGGTGGAGCAGGGCACTAGAAGTAACGTCCTGTGTTATTATGGATAGGCGTGTTATGCTGCATTTACCACACAAATATGGGGCTGGTTAAGCATACAAGATTTATTATAGTGCCATATAGTGGATGGCCTGACGTCCATACTTGGTATGCCCTGGAAAAGACAGCTCCCTGCTGCAGACAAATCTACGCTTGAAATGACATTCCTCTAGTAGGGCCAATTAAGTCCTCCTACCTAATTGGGGCAGATGTCTATATATGTAGGAGTTAGTGGATGACTCCATGAAGCATCCATACATCATGGCCTCCTGAAGATCCATGAAGGTGAAGCGCGTAGAGGCGTATTATAACATCATAAAAATGATAAGTATCTCTCCTTGCTTTGCTGCTATACTTTATCAATATTAGTGTATATTGGTAGACAATTTTGTCTTAGCCTGAAATGGTATATCTGCAGTTCAATCACTGACATGGCCTCCAATGTAATACAACATTAAGGTATATTACTTCTGCCTTTATAGCTACCCATAGGGTATCTGAGGGATAGCCGTCGTGGAGTGGGGGTGCCATATCCGCTGCACAGTAGGGTGCCAACCCCCACAGTAAGGCAGGATTTTCAACAGCAGGGAGCAGCATAGTTAGGTGTATTTATGTTCACTTCAGCACTAATTTTGCACTTTTTGCACTTTTTTTTGTCTGTGTCTCTCACCCTGCCACTAATTAGTCCTTTTTGGCAAAATATTAGCCATTATCGGCTTTATATTATCCCTATCTTATTATCTCCTGTTGAGCAATTGTGACACTAGTCCAGGGCAGTAACAGGAGATTTAGGGATAACCGACGGTGAGCGGGGGCGCCAATCTAATTTTTATGTATTAGGGTGCCAACTGTTGTGAATTCCGTTCTCGGGCTCCCTCTTGTGGTCATGAGTGGTATTGTGTGAGTTCTGTTCTTGGGCTCCCTCTGGTGGCCTTTAGTGCTTACTGCGGGTCTGTAGCTGGAATCCAGCTGCCTCGTTTTCTGCTAGTCTGGCCTCTATTTAACTCCTTAATTAATCCACAAAGTCCTATTATCACTTTCTAAATGGTACTTCCACAGTACATATAAACAACCACAAGATGGCAGCAAAATCACTGTCACCTTAAAGAAGCCAACCATACGTAAAAATTATTACTAAAACAATTTTTATTGAACCAAAAATAAACAAAACATAAATAATCAATAAAAACTACTACATATTATCCGGATAGTACCCCATGGGAAAAAATAGCCGCAGAAAGTCTCATATATATATTTGTACTGGGAAGGATAATGCAACAGATGCAGGAAAACAGAAAAAACACTTCAAGGAGTCAAAGTTTCTACTAGGATTTCAAATTAATGGTGCTAACAGCATCCTTATAAAGCCCCCAAGATACTCCATTTTCCTAGCACTTCTTATTAGGCAATCATAACAAATGCCACATAGTACCACATAATAATAGAAAATCAGAAAGTCCGTGCAAAATATCCATTACCCAGATGCCGTAAATCCACGTGTGCCTCCAGTGCAGCCTTTTCCCAGCGCCCCGACGCGCGTTTCGCCCTTGCTTCTTCCGGGGGCGTCGAGGGGTGGTGATTTTGACAGACTATTGCTACAAAAAGAATGTGCATGGATATATCGTGTAAACTGTATTGCACCGTTAGGCCTCAATGAGAACTTGTCCTATGTATGTTTTCTGTAAATATATAGCCCCTGTGCAGCTGCCTCCTCTTACTCACCCTCCCAGCATCAGTGCCTGGTGTTTGGCCTGGTTTGCTTCCTATTCTTTCCCCTTCCGTTGTGCATGTTTGGGACTGGTTACCTGAATATTGATTATTATATGCTTGCTGTGCGACCAATTTTGAGCCTGTATTTATAGGGAACATAGTATTTACTTTGAATATCAAAACTATTATCATGTATTCCCCTATCTACAATTACTGACATTTTAATATCCATCTTCTCCTACATTTGTATATATATGTATACATGCTGGTTCATTAATATCAACCTTAGCCCCATATGCCACTCATGGGATGTAAAATAGTGCCCTGAGGGCATATATTTGTCCTAAAATATGCAGTTCATAATAAGACAATAAATTCTTGTTACCATCTGCGCTGGTGTGCTGCTATATTGGTCAATGTAGCTCAGCGGCGCTGTAATGTGTTGATTTATTTATCTATGCAGCGGCTGCTGCAGTGGCCAACGTTGAGACAATATATGCTTATCAGAGGGAGCTGTGGCTAGGAGCTTAGGGGATTTATGAGTTTGCACACCAACAGGAGGGTAAGCCCGTCATACGTACATTTAGGGGGTTTTCCTTCATTGGTGACGTAGCAACTATGTAGCGCTATAAACAATTTGGATATGCGCAGTTGTACATTTAAGGATCACCGCTTAGTTTTAATCATGGGCGCAGAGACAGACCTGATTGTCTGTTGTGCAGTAACTAAGTTCCGGACATGCGCAGTCCCACATCTAGGGAGCGCTACGTAGTTCCGGTCATGCGCACTGTCACAAGCGCGAGGACATGCGCTCCAGCTGGAGCGCACGCCAGAAAGAGTTCCGGTGGAGCAGGGCACTAGAAGTAACGTCCTGTGTTATTATGGATAGGCGTGTTATGCTACATTTACCACACAAATATGGGGCTGGTTAAGCATACAAGATTTATTATAGTGCCATATAGTGGATGGCCTGACGTCCATACTTGGTATGCCCTGGAAAAGACAGCTCCCTGCTGCAGACAAATCTACGCTTGAAATGACATTCCTCTAGTAGGGCCAATTAAGTCCTCCTACCTAATTGGGGCAGATGTCTATATATGTAGGAGTTAGTGGATGACTCCATGAAGCATCCATACATCATGGCCTCCTGAAGATCCATGAAGGTGAAGCGCGTAGAGGCGTATTATAACATCATAAAAATGATAAGTATCTCTCCTTGCTTTGCTGCTATACTTTATCAATATTAGTGTATATTGGTAGACAATTTTGTCTTAGCCTGAAATGGTATATCTGCAGTTCAATCACTGACATGGCCTCCAATGTAATACAACATTAAGGTATATTACTTCTGCCTTTATAGCTACCCATAGGGTATCTGAGGGATAGCCGTCGTGGAGTGGGGGTGCCATATCCGCTGCACAGTAGGGTGCCAACCCCCACAGTAAGGCAGGATTTTCAACAGCAGGGAGCAGCATAGTTAGGTGTATTTATGTTCACTTCAGCACTAATTTTGCACTTTTTGCACTTTTTTTTGTCTGTGTCTCTCACCCTGCCACTAATTAGTCCTTTTTGGCAAAATATTAGCCATTATCGGCTTTATATTATCCCTATCTTATTATCTCCTGTTGAGCAATTGTGACACTAGTCCAGGGCAGTAACAGGAGATTTAGGGATAACCGACGGTGAGCGGGGGCGCCAATCTAATTTTTATGTATTAGGGTGCCAACTGTTGTGAATTCCGTTCTCGGGCTCCCTCTTGTGGTCATGAGTGGTATTGTGTGAGTTCTGTTCTTGGGCTCCCTCTGGTGGCCTTTAGTGCTTACTGCGGGTCTGTAGCTGGAATCCAGCTGCCTCGTTTTCTGCTAGTCTGGCCTCTATTTAACTCCACCTGGACCTTCACTTTTTGCCTGCTGTCGTTGTATTCAGTACTGGTTCTGATCTCTCTGGACTTTCCTTGTGACCTGTCTCCTCCTGAGAAGCTAAGTCTTGCTAGTTCATGTTTGCTCATTATTTCCTTGAAAATGTTTCTCTGTATATGATGAGTTCTGTCCAGCTTGCTTATATGTAATATTCTCGCTTGCTGGAAGTTCTGGGGTGCAGAGTTGCGCCCCTCACATCGTCGGTGTGGGGGTTCTTGTAATCTCTGCGTGGATTATTTTTGATAGCATTTTATACTGACCGCACAGATCCCTTGCTGTCTTCTGTCTATTTAGTGTTAGTGGGCCTCATTTGCTAAAAAAAACTGTTTTCATTTCTACGTTTGTGTTTTCCCCTTAACTCACCGTTATTATTTGTGGGGGGCTGTCTAAAACTTTGGGGTGATTTCTCTGAGGCAAGTGAGACTTGCTTTCTCTCTAGGGGTAGCTAGTTTCTCAGGCTGTGACGAGGCGTCTAGGATTTTAGGTAACGCTCCACGGCTGCCTATAGTGTGTATTGATAGAATCAGGGTTGCGGTCAGTATAGCTCCCACATCCCCAGAGCTTGTCCTAAGGATTTCTGTTACTTAGCAGGTCAGTTTGCGATCCTTGCCACCAGGATCATAACAGCCAACCTCCACAGGCAGGTAGTGGTTAACAGGGTTCTTGATAGGGCTATATCTAGAGAGCACGGTTGTCTGTTGTGTATGTCTGTGGTTGTTTTTCATGGTTTTAAAAATATTGATTAAAAGGTATGTTTTATCTGTAATATCAAAAAGGATTCTAGGTCACTTGTTTATACTCTTGATTCTTCTTGGCCTATAGGTGTTATTGAATTTTTTGGTTTCTTGCATCTCCTCAGCTCCCCCATGCCTGACAACCCCCCTCCTGCCCCCACCCGAGTGATCACCCCGATCACCTACTGCCCCCTTGATCACCCCCTGCCCCCTGATCACCCCCTGCCCCCCTGATCGCCCCCCTGCCCAGCAGATCTCCCCCTGCCCTGCTGATCTCTCCCCTGCCCCGCTGATCTCTCCCCTGCCCTGCTGATCACCCCCTGCCCTGCAGAACGCCCCCTGCCCTGCTGATCTCCCCCCTGCCCTGCTGATCTCCCCCTGCCCTGCTTTTTTCCCCCTGCCCTGTGGATCTCCCCCCTGCCCCGCTGATTTCCCCCCTGCCCCGCGGATCGCCCCCCTGCCCTGCTGATCTCCCCCTGCCCTGTTGATCGCTTCCTGTCCTGTGGATTGCCCCCTGCCTCGCTGATCTTCCCCTGCCCTGCTGATCGTTCCCTGCCCCGTGGATCGCCCCCTCCCTGGCTGATTTTCCCCTACCCCGCTGATCTCCCCCATGCCCAGCGGATCGCCCCCTGCCCCACAGATTGCCCCCCTGCCTTGATGATCTCCCCCAGACCCACGGATCTCCCCCCTGTCCCGCTGATCTCACCCTGCCCAGCAAATCGCCCCCTGCCTTGATGATCTCCCACCTCAATAATCTCCCCCTTGCCCCGCTGATCTCCTCCCTGCCCTGCAGATCACCCTCTGCCCTGCAGATTGCCCCCCTGCCTTGATGATCTCCCCCTGCCCTGCTGATCTCCCCCTGTCCGCTAATCTCCCCCCTGCCCTGTGAATCGCCCGCTGCCCCACAGATCGCCCCCCCTGCCTCACTCATCTGCCCCCTGCCCCGCTAATCTCCCCCCTGCCCTGCTGATCTTACCCCTGTCCTGGGGCTAAAATTAGGGTTAGGGTTGGGGCAAAAGTTAGGGTTGGGATTAGGGTTAGGATTAGGGATAGGGTTGTGTTAGGGTTAGGTTTGTAGTTAGGGTTGGGATTAGGGTTTGGGGTGTGTTGGGGTTAGGGTAGGAGTTAGATTTGGGGGGTTTCCACTGTTTAGGCACCTCAGGGGCTCTCTAAACGTGACATGACACCTGCAGTCCATTCCATCAAAGTCTGCATTTCAAAACATCACTACTTCCCTTCAGAGATCCAATATGTGCCCAAACAGTGGTTTCTCCCACATTTGGGGTACCAGCATACTCAGGACAAACTGAACAACAATTTTTGGTGTCCAATTTCTCCTGTTACCCTTGTGATGATAAAAAATTGCGGGCTAAAAAATCATTTTTGAGGAAAAAAATATTTTTTATTTTCATGTCTTTGCGTTATAAACTTCTATGAAGCACTTGGGGATTCAAAGTGCTCACCACACATCTAGATAATGTCTTTGGAGGGTCTAGTTTCCAAAATGGGGTAACTTGTGGGAGAGAGCCAATGTTTAGGCACACAGGGGCTCTCCAAACGCGACATGATGTCCGCTAACGATTGGAGCTAGTTTTTCATTCAAAAAGTCAAATGGCACTCCTTCCTTTCCGAGCCCTGCCGTGCGCCCAAACAGTGGTTTATGACCACATATGAGGTATCAGTGTTCTCAGGAGAAATTGGCCAACACATTTCAGGGTTATCCTGTTACCCATGTAAAAATGAAAAAATTGAGGCTAAAAGAACATTTTTGTGAAAAAAAGTACTTTTTAATTTTTTTGGATTAATTTGTGAAGAACCTGAGGGCTCAAAGTGCTCACTATGCATCTAGATAAGTTCATTGGGGGGTCTAGTTTCCAAAATAGGGTCAATTGTGTGGGAGTTCCAATCTTTAGGCACACAGGGGCTCTCTAAAGGTGACATGGTGTCCGCTAACGATTGGAGCTAATTTTTAATTCAAAAAGTCAAATGGTGCTCCTTCCCTTCTGAGCCCTGACGTGCGCCCAAACAGTGGTTTCCCCCCCACATATGGGGTATCAGCATACTCTGGACAAATTGGACAACAACTTTTGACATCCAGTTTCTCCTTTTACCCTTGGAAAAATAATTGTTGCTAAAAGATCATTTTTGTGACTAAAAAGTTAAATGTAAATTTTTTCCTTCCATGTTGCTTCTGCTGCTGTGAAACACCTGAAGTGTTAATAAACTTCTTGAATGTGGTTTTGAGCACCGTGAGGGGTGTAGTTTTTAGAATCGTGTCACTTTTCAGTATTTTCAGCCATATAGACCCCTCAAACTGACTTCAAATGTGAGGTGGACCCTAAAAAAATGGTTTTGCAAATTTTGTTATAAAAATGAGAAATCCTTATAACTTCCTAACAAAAACAAATTTTGTTTCCAAACTTGTGCTGATGTAAAGTAGATATGTGGGAAATGTTATTTTCTTAACTATTTTGTGTCACATAACTCTGGTTTAACAGAACAAAAATTCAAAATTTGAAAATTACAAACTTTTCAAAATTGTTGCCAAATTTCCAATTTTTTCACAAATAAATGCAAAAATTATAGACATAAATTTACCACTAACATGAATCCCAATATGTCATGAAAAAACAATCTCAGAACCGCTAGGATCCATTGAAGAGTTCCTGAGTTATTACCTCATAAAGGGACACTGGTCAGAATTGCAAAAAATGGCCATATCATAACGGTAATAAATGGCATCTGAGAGCCTGCTGAAGGCCCACATTGCTGCCATCTTAGTACTTTTGTGATGATCAGCCGCAAGCTGAGCTTCAAAGAAGACCTCAATACACAGTATATTCTGCTATATTCTGCTATTGTGAAATATAAACCCAAAAGAAAAACAAAATAAGAATATACCATTTAGCAAGAAAGTAGTTCACGCCGAAAAAAAGGAACCCGAACAAATATCCAGTGCTTTTAAATAAAGAAAATGTTTATTTAAGGATACATTAACCATAAGGAGGGGTGAGAAGGTACCAAAGGAAAAAAGGGGGCAAGGTGGGGGACACTGATTGCCTGAAACTCAATATAAGTATGCAAAAATATACAAAATTTGGCCCAGAAAAAATTCTTACATCATGGTATGCTTATATAGTATTATAAGGAGTCATTATGCCACAAACAATTGGAAGCGTAATATAATCTAATCAAGACACAAATGTAAACAGTGTACAGGCATTTCCAGAGTTAAACCAGTATACGTTAAGTTCATCATACATTGGGGCTGAACTGAGGCTGCTAGTCACCAAGCATATGTATGCATCCATAGCTTAAAGTATAATTACTCACATCCAAAAGTAAGCCATGAGCCACCCAATAGATTACCCTGTCCCATTTAGCAAGAAAGTAAATAGTAATAGTATATACAGTAGTAATATGACATGTAATTAACAACATAGGGTGCTTACTTAGCACTATTTTGATCAAAGAAGAGTAAAAGCCATCCCACCATGACAAGGTGTACTTAATCGGGACAATTTTATCCTTCTCTAGAAGAAGAGCAGCATACAGGCTAAATTGTTCAGACACATGTCCATGGGAAGCCACAATGTGAATCTTCCCTTACTCAATGCAGGTATACCGACATCCTCCAACTCATTTGTTTGGTTGAGCTGTTGTTTCTTGTACTCTGTACAAACAAGGGTGTTAAAATTTGTCGCACAGAAAAAGAAGCCCTTATACAGTTATGTTAATGGAAAATAAAAAAGATTAGCCTCTTGGAAGAACATGAGGGAAAAATGCAAATGTAAAAGTGAAAATTGGCTGCATATGCAAGCTGTGTTCCATGTTTCCTCACCTAGCTTCTGGAGGAAAAAATACCATCTGCTTGATAGGGGATCTAGGCAAGGCCGGACTGGGACTGAAATTCATCCCTGGCATTTGAAAGCACCCAGGTCCATGCTGTCTTGTCTCATTCTCTAGATGTGAGTATTACTGATATTACTTTGTCTTAAAGTGATTGGATGATTGCAGGTTCAAGTCCGCTAAGGGGATTAACAAACATTGAACAGATGAAAACACAAAAAAGTTTTGAAAATATTAATAAAATATTATCAAATCATCCTCTTCTCTTCCATTAAAAATAAAGAAATAAAAATACACATATGTGGTATCACTACTAGAGATGAGCGAACCTTTTAAAGTTTGGTTTGGTTCGATTAGCTGAACATTTATATATTAGCCGAACCTATTCGCCAAACAGTTCGACGAACGTACCCGAAACCCACTAAATTCAATGGCAGGCCAAACCAAATGTATACACAACACAATCACTTTTTCACACAGGGTTTGGATTTCTTTTTCCCTTAATAATAAAGAAGTTAATTTATAATCTGCATTCTGTGTTTACTTGTGTTATCTTTGTCTAATATTTAAATTTGTTTGGTGATCTGAAACATTTAAGTTTGACAAACATGCAGAAGAATAGGAAATCAGGAAGTGAAACACCTTTTCACACAATTGTATATTTCGATATGTGGTGAAAGCTGCAGCCTTCTAGAAGTGGATCTTGTAGTATAGTGAGCATTTCAACCTCCCAGGTGTTTGATAGATTTTTATAGTTTTTTGCAATTCAAAAGAAAAATAATGGGAATTAAAAATGTGTTGTTTTATTTTTTTTAATTGTCTCATAGGTAATAATTTTAGAGACTTCACACCCTAGAATTCATTTATGCATATAGTGAGAATTTTTAATCCTCAAGTGTTTCACAGTTGCCTTTGCTAATGGGCCATGAAAATGAAAATAAAATAATCTGATACAACAATATGTAGAGTAATCTCAATATTTTTCTCTTGAGTACTTTTCCAGTTTTTCTGTAACGAAAAGTGAGCCCAATTCAAAAAATACACCTCTCAATGCATTTATCTAATTAATGAGCATTTTGTCATTTGTGATTTACAGAATATATTGCGCAACTGAAGTTGAAGACTGATAACTGCCATGCCTCCATAGCTATGTTATTTCGCTATCCAATATGTTGTGGCACAGCTAATTATTTTTCTCTGCTTCCCATCTTTTGAAACTTCCTACATGTAGCCCTAACATTTTGGTTGTAGGTATGTAAGGGCTTATGAGTTTACACAACAAGGGACAAAGCTTAAAGGGCTTCTAATGTGAATTTATAAAAGAAATACCACGGAACAGACCTGAATTTGCAAACAACCCTCTTTATTTATTAAAGCGTGATGTTAGCATTCCGAGGTATTGTGAGGTGTTGTTTAACGCATTTCCAGAAATTAGTGCAAAATATTCATTTTTTGTGAAAATTGTAAATTTTTCCATAAATATGCTATTTCACTACTGATATGTTGTTCCAATTTGTGCCACCATAAAATTTCAGCTCTGTGAAAATATTATGCTTTTTTCCAGATTTTTAAAAATACCTGTATAAATACCTACGTGCATATAGCCCTTAGCTTTTGACTTGAAATTTTGTACTGGGGGGTGACAAGGACACTAAACTTCAGGAGGGCAAATTTCCAACGGATGAGAGAGGATCTTGGTGCAATTAACTGGGACGATATCCTGAGACACAAAAATACACAAAGAAAATGGGAGACGTTTATTAGCATCCTGGATAGGACCTGTGCACAGTATATACCGTATGGGAATAAACATACTAGAAATAGGAGGATAATATGGCTAAATAGAGCTGTAAGGGGCGCAATAAGCGACAAAAAGAAAGCATTTAGAGAATTAAAGGAAGTAGGTAGTGAGGAGGCATTAAATAAATACAGAAAATTAAATAAATTCTGTAAAAAGCAAATCAAGGCAGCAAAGACTGAGACAGAGAGACTCATTGCCAGAGAGAGTAAAAATAATCCCAAAATATTCTTTAACTATATAAATAGTAAGAAACTAAAAAATGACAGCGTTGGCCCCCTTAAAAATAGTCTGGGTGAAATGGTGGATGAGGATGAGGAAAAAGCCAATATGCTAAATGACTTTTTTTCATCAGTATTTACAAAAGAAAATCCCATGGCAGACAAAATGACTAGTGATAAAAATTCCCCATTAAATGTCACCTGCTTAACCTAGCAGGAAGTACAGCGGTGTCTAAAAATAACTAAAATTGACAAATCTCCAGGCCCGGATGGGATACACCCCTGAGTACTGCAGGAACTAAGTACAGTCATTGATAGACCATTATTTTTAATCTTTAAAGACTCCATAATAACAGGGTCTGTACCACAGGACTGGCGTATAGCAAATGTGGTGCCAATATTCAAAAAAAGGGGCAAAAACTGAACTCGGTAATTATAGGCCAGTAAGCTTAACCTCTACTGTGGGTAAAATCCTGGAGGGCATTCTAAGGGATACTATACTGGAGTATCTGAAGAGGAATAACCTTATGACCCAGTATCAGCATGGGTTTACTAGGGACCGTTCATGTCAGACTAATTTGATCAGCTTCTATGAAGAGGTAAGTTCCGGACTGGACCAAGGGAACCCAGTGGACGTAGTGTATATGGACTTTTCCAAAGCTTTTGATACGGTGCCACACAAAAGGTTGTTACATAAAATGAGAGTAATGGGGATAGGGGAAAATATGTGTAAGTGGGTTGAGAGCTGGCTCAGGGATAGGAAACAAAGGGTGGTTATTAATGGAGCACACTCGGACTGGGTTGCGGTTAGCAGTGGGGTACCACAGGGGTCAGTATTGGGCCCTCTTCTTTTTAACATATTTATTAATGACCTTGTAGGGGGCATTCAGAGTAGAATTTCAATATTTGCAGATGACACAAAACTCTGCAGGGTAATCAATACAGGGGAGGACAATTTTATATTACAGGATGATTTATGTAAACTAGAAGCTTGGGCTGATAAATGGCAAATGAGCTTTAATGGGGATAAATGTAAGGTCATGCACTTGGGTAGAAGTAATAAGATGTATAACTATGTGCTTAATTCTAAAACTCTGGGCAAAACCGTCAATGAAAAAGACCTGGGTATATGGGTGGATGACAAACTCATATTCAGTGGCCAGTGTCAGACAGCTGCTACAAAGGCAAATAAAATAATGGGATATATTAAAAGAGGCATAGATGCTCATGAGGAGAACATAATTTTACCTCTATACAAGCCACTAGTTCGACCACACTTAGAATACTGTGCACAGTTCTGGTCTCCGGTGTATAAGAAAGACATAGCTGAACTGGAGCGGGTGCAGAGAAGAGCAACCAAGGTTATTAGAGGACTAGGGGGTCTGCAATACCAAGATAGGTTATTACACTTGGGGCTATTTAGTTTGGAAAAACGAAGACTAAGGGGTGATCTTATTTTAATGTATAAATATATGAGGGGACAGTACAAAGACCTTTCTGATGATCTTTTTAATCATAGACCTGAGACAGGGACAAGGGGGCATCCTCTACGTCTGGAGGAAAAAAGGTTTAAGCATAATAACAGACGCGGATCCTTTACTGTAAGAGCAGTGAGACTATGGAACTCTCTGCCGTATGATGTTGTAATGAGTGATTCATTAATTAAATTTAAGAGGGGACTGGATGCCTTTCTGGAAAAGTATAATGTTACAGGGTATATACACTAGATTCCTTGATAAGGCGTTGATCCAGGGAACTAGTCTGATTGCCGTATGTGGATTCGGGAAGGAATTTTTTTCCCCATGGTGGAGTTACTCTTTGCCACATGGGTTTTTTTTGCCTTCCTCTGGATCAACATGTTAGGGCATGTTAGGTTAGGCTATGGGTTGAACTATATGGACTTACAGTCTTCCTTCAACCTTAATAACTATGTAACTATGTAACTATGAATACCATGAGCATTTGAGGCATGGTTTGGGGATTTACAAAGCATTGACCAAAAATTCCCAAGGCTATAAGATTTAAAAAAATCTAAGAAATCCCTGAGACATGATCCAATTTTGGAAACAAGCAGTATAGTGAAAATTTTCTCCCCAAATTTGTTTTTTGGAAGGTATGCCTAGCATATGTAAAAAATGAAAATCAAATATTTTATTGTGATAGTTAATTCTTTTTATGCCATAGACAGTGATAGGTGATAAGACAGTGATAAGTGACATATTGACTTTATTCTGTGTGTAAGTGCAAATATGACAATGCCATATTTATACAGTTTTATTTTATTATGTTTGCACAACACAAACACGAAAAAAATACTAAAAATTGTCACCATTTTCAAGAAGTCATGAATTTATATTTTCTGTATTTCAGTACAGAATGATAAAATCATTGATATATTGCTTTAATGTTTATTGCTGTTGTGCAATAAAATTTATTTATAAAAATAATACTAATAATACAATTCTTTTTGTGTCACCATAGTCTAAGCGTCTTGTCTATAAAGGTATAAAAAGACTTGTTTTTGTGATGCAGGTGCAGGTTTTATTGGTACCATTTTGAAATACAAGTGACTTTTAGATTTTCAGTTTTTTTCTGCAGAAAGGAAGATGACCAAACAAACAGCAATTCTGGCTGTTTATTTTTTTTTGCAGTGTTCACTGGTTAGTTTAAGTAGCGTAATATTTCAATTGATAATAAAAATATAATAATTTTAAACCATTTCGGATCACTGGTATAATAATATACCTGTTGTCACCACCGTTTGTGGTCACCTAGCAGCTCTAAAGGTGGCTACCATGAATAGCATGGTATGAGTTACTCTGTTTTCCAGAGCCCAAGGGTTGCCCTGGCCTTCATCCCTTAACCCCTGTACAGGGATCTAGACTTACACAGATTTCGCTAGGCTGGGGCCAGAGTCAAATCCTATTCAGTGCTGCAACCTAGCAAGAAGAATAGTCAGAAACAGGAGGTACAGGTAGGTACAAAATCATCAGGCAGGAGAAAAAAACTGAAGTCAAAATCAGGGATGTGCACTAAGATACAGGATCTGATACATGCAACCAAAACTAGTAACTTTATAACTGTCACTGTGAACTGATTCTTAGGGGTTAAATAATGAATGAATAATGAACAGAATTTAACTCCTAAGCTTCTGGACTGGGCAAAACCACAAGTCCCAGGACTAAAACAGAGTTACTGAATGGTCAACCTGAATCAGGCAACGATTAAAGCAGTAATAGAAGGAAAGACACTGGCATGTATGTCCCATCTATACTTTTACAAAGAAATACCTAGTAACCTTCTGTAAATGGAAAGCTCTAAAGTTATTGTTAGGCCTATGGTTACCATAGCAAATGTTGGCACCAACATTGCATTGCCCAGAGCTCTTCTAATGAACTGCAATAAACATTGAAGGGTTGGGGCATCTAAATAATTATTACCTACTTTTATTCATGCTGTATAACATGCTCAAAGCTCTATTCAGAAAATTAAAACTGTTAGTTACTTATAAAAGTTAAGAAATATAATCACCTGGAACCTGAAAGTCACAACTATACACACGTTTTAAGGGGTATTTCACCTTAGGTCCATTCAATTGAACTGAAAAGCATCATAATAAGACACAAAGCATAGACAGGTGTGACACTGTTTTTGGAAATAAATCATGGAAATTTTTCTAAATTTCTAATACCAATTTTTGTATGAGACCAACTTGTTTCTTTTATTAACAAATAGTTTTATTGCAATGCGGTATGGAAAGTGTCAGATTTTAGCAGGTTATTAGTAAATAACAAGTGTATTAGTGTAAAACTGTTCTATGTTATCCATTCAGGAAAATCACTAAAATCAAAATAAATTATTAACTTACAGAACTGAAATGACAGGGACCACTCAGATTGAAACAAAAGTAGGACTTGGATTGAAAATGAAAAATTAATTATTAAGAATATTTGTTTGATTCTAAGGTGCAAGAATATGGTGCACAAACATTACTAGACTTGTTTTCAATAATTAGATATAGGCCTAAAATCAGGGAGAAAGAAACAGTTGATAAAATATTGAACAATGTATGAGAAATGGCTTTGTATAAATTCATATTACTTTATAGCATAGCTTTATTTCATCCTTACCATTAAACCCACCTTGAAATGTTAGTTCAATAGTTGAACTCTTTCACAGATAATACAGGAGAGATGACGCAGACTCCATCACTGCCACCAGCTTTTCAGGGAGATGCAACTCCACTGCCTCCAATCATCAGGGCAATTACACAATTTATTGACAAGTGACGGACAAGGCCGTGACAGCATCCACTACTAGGCCGGTTAATGGGGAACTCACTGTGAGCATATTTTATACGCACATCGATTCCAACATATGGAATACATACATATATACCTTAATAGGATCACTACCTACTCCACAATAACTAAAGGAACTACTAGCTGCCACCACCAATCATTTATACAGGCTTATTTTACACCCATTACAGGTAGGTAATGGCCTCAGGGTTGCTGTTTACAGAGCAAAAAGGCACAAAGCTATTACATTTTATATATTTAATCCAGAAAGGTAGGCAGTGCTCATAAAAAAGTATACAAAGATGTTACAAAATGGGAACAAAACAATGTGGCATATGCAATCATCTATAAATATAATTGTCTAAGTGTCTGTTTGTCTGTAACCGAAATCCCGTGTCGCAGATTGGTCGTGCCCGGCCGGCCTCGACCAATTAGCGTTCATGAATAAACTACATACATATGCTAGAATGAGCTTTGTGTAAAAAGAAAAAAAAAAAAGAGCATGATGCACATCCCAAAATCATACGTTGATCTAAAGCCGCTCGGCAAAAATTTATATACTGAACATGAGGTTTTCAGTTTAACATTCTGATCAGACTGTATGAAGCCCACTGCCACTTCACGGCAAACCTCGTAGTGGGTCCTAACGCCCTAACGGAGCGGAGCCGTGCGGCGACCACCGCCGCAGCGGCCATGCACCAGCAGGGCGGACGGTCTGTTGCCCCACAGCACCCATGCTGCGAGACTGAGCCCCCATGACTCCAGACCGCGCCGCCCCACCAGCACAAAGCCACAGCAACAATGGCCGCCACACAGCACCAGCACCAAAATGAAAGGAGCATTTAAACTCACCTTCCTCCAGCTCTTCAGTGAGAGCCAAAATGGGCTAGACCCCTTACTTTGCAGTCTCCTGCTAGTTAAAATCACCTGTGCCAAATGGGAGGAGTGCTGGTCCAAGAAAGAGACAAGAACATGCTTTGTGTAAAAAGAAAAAAAAAAAAAAAAGAGCATGAACCGCACATCCCAAAATCATACGTTGATCTAAAGCCGCTCGGCAAAAATTTATATACTGAACATGAGGTTTTCAGTTTAACATTCTGATCAGACTGTATGAAGCCCACTGCGACTTCACGGCAAACCTCGTAGTGGGTCCTAACGCCCTAACGGAGCGGAGCCGTGCGGCGACCACCGCCGCAGCGGCCATGCACCAGCAGGGCAGATGGCCTGTTGCCCCACAGCACCCATGCTGCGAGACTGAGCCCCCATGACTCCAGACCGCGCCGCCCCACCAGCACAAAGCCACAGCAACAATGGCCGCCACACAGCACCAGCACCAAAATGAAAGGAGCATTTAAACTCACCTTCCTCCAGCTCTTCAGTGAGAGCCAAAATGGGCTAGACTCCTTACTTTGCAGTCTCCTGCTAGTTAAAATCACCTGTGCCAAATGGGAGGAGTGCTGGTCCAAGAAAGAGACAAGAACATGCTTTGTGTAAAAAGAAAAAAAAAAAAAAAAGAGCATGAACCGCACATCCCAAAATCATACGTTGATCTAAAGCCGCTCGGCAAAAATTTATATACTGAACATGAGGTTTTCAGTTTAACATTCTGATCAGACTGTATGAAGCCCACTGCCACTTCACGGCAAACCTCGTAGTGGGTCCTAACGCCCTAACGAAGCGGAGCCGTGCGGCGACCACCGCCGCAGCGGCCATACACCAGCATGAAGAGCTGGAGGAAGGTGAGTTTAAATGCTCCTTTCATTTTGGTGCTGGTGCTGTGTGGCGGCCATTGTTGCTGTGGCTTTGTGCTGGTGGGGCAGCACGGTCTGGAATCATGGGGGCTCAGTCTCGCAGCATGGGTGCTGTGGGGCAACAGGCCGTCTGCCCTGCTGGTGCATGGCCGCTGCGGCGGTGGTCGCCGCACGGCTCCGCTCCGTTAGGGCGTTAGGACCCACTACGAGGTTTGCCGTGAAGTGGCAGTGGGCTTCATACAGTCTGATCAGAATGTTAAACTGAAAACCTCATGTTCAGTATATAAATTTTTGCCGAGCGGCTTTAGATCAACGTATGATTTCGGGGTTTGCGGTTCATGCTCTTTTTTTTTTTTTTTCTTTTTACACAAAGCATGTTCTTGTCTCTTTCTTGGACCAGCACTCCTCCCATTTGGCACAGGTGATTTTAACTAGCAGGAGACTGCAAAGTAAGGGGTCTAGCCCATTTTGGCTCTCACTGAAGAGCTGGAGGAAGGTGAGTTTAAATGATCCTTTCATTTTGGTGCTGGTGCTGTGTGGCGGCCATTGTTGCTGTGGCTTTGTGCTGGTGGGGCGGCGCGGTCTGGAGTCATGGGGGCTGTTGTGAATTCCGTTCTCGGGCTCCCTCCTGTGGTCATGAGTGGTACTGTGTGAGTTTGGTCTTGGGCTCCCTCTGGTGGCCTTTAGCGATATGGCTGGTCTTGGCTGGGCTCAGCTGTTTCATCTCCTGCTAGGCTGGGCCTATTTAACTCACATGGACCTTTACTTGTCGCCTGCTGTTGGTGTATTCAGTCCTGATCCTGTGCTCTCCTGAATATTCCTTGTGACCAGTCTCCTGCTATGAGAAGCTAAGTTTGCTTGTTCAGTTTCTCATTATTTCCTTGAAAACGTTTCTCATTATATAATGAGTTCAGCCCAGCTTGCTTTTATGTGATTTTTTGCTTGCTGGTTAGTTCTGGGGTGCAGAGTGTGCCCCTCACATCATGAGTCGGTGTGGGGGTTCTTGTATTCTCTGCGTGGTTTACTTTTGATAGTTTTTGTACTGACCGCACAGACACCTATCTATTTTCTGCCTATCTAGTATTAGCGGGCCTCATTTGCTAAATCTGTTTCATCTCTACGTTTGTGTTTTCCCCTTGACTCACCGTTATTATTTGTGGGGGGCTATCTAAAACTTTGGGGTACATTTCTCTGAGGCAAGTGAGGTCTTTGCTTTCTCTCTAGGGGTAGTCAGTTTCTCAGGCTGTGACAAGACGTCTAGGTTTTCAGGTAACGTTCCACAGCTGCCTTTAGTGTGTTTGGATAGGATCAGGATTGCGGTCAGTATAGCTTCCACATTCCCAGAACTTGTCCTATATACTCAGGGTATATTTGTCAGGTCAGTTTGAGATCCTACCACCAGGATCATAACAGTACAGCAGGCCTGAAAGTGTTATTGCAGCTAAAGAGGGAGAAGAGAAATCTTAAGGTCATTTTTTTTTTTTCCTCTGCACTGTGTTTTGCCTCTCTCCTCCCCTTATTCTCTGGGTGGTTCTGTATGCAGCTACTAATATGGACATTCAGAGTCTGTCTTCTAGTGTGGATCATCTCACTGCAAGGGTACAGGGCATTCAGGATTATGTAGTCCGCAGTCCTATGTCAGAGCCTAAAATACCTATTCCTGAGCTGTTTTCCGGAGATAGATCTAGGTTTTTAAACTTTAAGAATAATTGTAAGTTATTTCTTTCTCCGAGACCTCGCTCATCTGGCGACTCTGTTCAGCAAGTCAAAATTGTTATTTCTTTGTTGCGGGGTGACCCTCAAGATTGGGCATTCTCTTTGGCGCCAAGAGATCCGGCACTGCTAAATGTTGATGCGTTTTTTCTGCCGCTTGGAGTGCTTTATGAGGAATCAAATCTGGTAGACCAAGCAGAGAAAGTTTTGCTGGCTTTCTCTCAGGGTCGGGATGAAGCAGAGGTTTATTGTCAGAAGTTTAGGAAGTGGTCAGTGTTCACTCAGTGGAATGAGTGCGCCCTGGCGGCGATTTTCAGAAAGGGTCTTTCTGAAGCCCTTAAAGATGTTATGGTGGGGTTCCCCATGCTGGCGGGTCTGAATGAGTCAATGTCTTTGGCCATTCAGATTGATCGGCGTTTGCGGGAGCGCAAACCTGTGCACCCTCTGGCGGTATTTTCTGAGCAGAAACCTGAGCCTATGCAATGTGACAGGATTCTGACCAGAGTTGAACGGCAAAACCACAGACGTCAGAATGGGTTGTGCTTTTACTGTGGTGATTCTGCTCATGTTATCTCAGCATGCTCTAAGCGCACAAAAAGGGTTGCCAAGTTTGTCACCATTGGTACTGTACAACCTAAATTCATTTTGTCTGTTACTTTGATTTGCTCTCTGTCATCCTACCCAGTTATGGCTTTTGTGGATTCAGGTGCTGCCCTGAATTTGATGGATTTGTCATTTGCCAGGCGCTGTGGTTTTATCTTGGAGCCTTTACAATTCCCTATTCCGCTAAAGGAAATTGATGCTACACCATTGGCCAAGAATTAACCTCAGTACTGGACTCAATTGACCATGTGCATGGCTCCTGTACATCAGGAGGTAATTCGCTTTCTGGTGCTACATAATTTGCATGATGTTGTCGTGTTGGGTCTGCCATGGCTGCAGGCTCATAATCCAGTCTTGGATTGGAAAGCAATGTCTGTGTCAAGTTGGGGGTGCCAGGGGATTCATGGCGATGCTCCTTTGGTGTCAATTGCTTCTTCTACTCCTTCTGAAGTCCCTGAATTTTTGTCGGACTACCAGGATGTATTTGATGAGCCCAAATCCAGTGCCCTACCTCCTCATAGGGATTGTGATTGTGCCATAAATCTGATTCCTGGTAGTAAGTTCCCTAAGGGACGACTTTTTAATTTGTCTGTACCAGAACATACCGCTATGAGGAGTTATATAAAGGAGTCCTTGGAGAAGGGACATATTCGCCCGTCCTCGTCACCTTTGGGTGCGGGGTTCTTTTTTGTGGCCAAGAAGGATGGTTCTCTGAGACCCTGTATAGATTATCGCCTTCTAAATAACATCACGGTCAAATATCAGTATCCCTTGCCACTGTTGTCCGATCTGTTTGCCCGGATTAGGGGGGCCAGTTGGTTCACCAAATAGATCTTCGTGGAGCGTATAATCTTGTGCGCATAAAGCAGGGCGATGAATGGAAAACAGCATTTAATACGCCCGAAGGCCATTTTGAGTACTTGGTGATGCCTTTTGGGCTTTCTAATGCCCCCTCTGTGTTTCAGTCCTTCATGCACGATATCTTCCGAGAGTACCTGGATAGATTTATGATTGTGTACCTGGATGATATTTTGGTCTTTTCTGATGATTGGGAGTCTCATGTGAAGCAGGTCAGGATGGTATTTCAGGTCCTGCGTGCCAATGCCTTGTTTGTGAAGGGCTCTAAATGTCTCTTCGGAGTCCAGAAGGTTTCCTTTTTGGGCTTTTTTTTTTCTCCTTCTACTATCGAGATGGATCCAGTCAAGGTCCAGGCTATTCATGACTGGACTCAACCTACATCTGTGAAGAGTCTTCAGAAGTTCTTGGGTTTTGCTAATTTTTACCGTCGCTTCATCACTAATTTTTCTAGTGTGGTGAAGCCTTTGACTGATTTGACCAAGAAGGGTTCTGATGTGACGAATTGGTCTCCTGCGGCCGTGGAGGCCTTTCAGGAGTTGAAACGTCGGTTTTCTTCGGCTCCTGTCTTGCGCCAGCCCGATGTCTCTCTTCCCTTTCAGGTAGAGGTTGATGCTTCAGAGATTGGAGCAAGGGCTGTTTTGTCGCAGAGAAGCTCTGATGGCTCTGTGATGAGACCATGTGCTTTCTTTTCAAGAAAGTTTTCGCCTGCCGAGCGGAATTATGATGTTGGTAATCGAGAGTTGTTGGCAATGAAGTGGGCATTTGAGGAGTGGCGACATTGGCTTGAGGGAGCCAAGCATCGTGTGGTGGTCTTGACAGATCACAAGAATTTGACTTATCTCGAGTCTGCCAAACAGTTGAATCCGAGACAGGCTCGATGGTCGCTGTTTTTCTCTCGTTTCAATTTCGTGGTTTCATATCTTCCGCGTTCGAAAAATGTGAAGGCTGATGCCCTTTCTAGGAGTTTTGTACCTGACTCCCCTGAAGTTTCTGAACCGACTGGTGTTCTCAAAGAGGGGGTGATTTTGTCTGCTATCTCTCCTGATCTGCGACAGGTGTTGCAGGAGTTTCAGGCCAATAGACCTGACCGTTGTCCACCGGAGAGACTGTTTGTCCCAGACAGATGGACCAGTAGAGTTATTTCCGAGGTTCATTCTTCGGTGTTGGTGGGTCATCCTGGGATTTTTGGTACCAGGGATTTGGTGGCGAGATCCTTTTGGTGGCCTTCCTTGTCGCGTTCCTTTGTGCAGTCCTGTGGGATTTGTGCTCGGGCCAAGCCTTCGTGTTCTCGTGCCAGTGGATTGCTTTTGCCTTTGCCTGTCCCGAAGAGGCCTTGGACGCATATTTCCATGGATTTTATTTTGGATCTTCCTGTCTCTCAGAAGATGTCTGTCATCTGGGTGGTTTGTGATCGTTTTTCCAAAATGGTCCATTTGGTACCCTTGCCTAAGTTGCCTTCCTCCTCCGATTTGGTGCCATTGTTTTTTCAGAATGTGGTTCGTTTACATGGTATTCCGGAGAACATTGTGTCCGACAGAGGATCCCAGTTTGTGTCCAGATTTTGGCGATCCTTTTGTGCTAAGATGGGCATTGAATTGTCTTTTTCGTCAGCCTTCCATCCTCAGACGAATGGTCAAACTGAACGAACTAATCAGACCTTGGAAACTTATTTGAGATGTTTTGTTTCTGCTGACCAGGATGATTGGGTGACCTTTTTGCCATTGGCTGAGTTCGCCCTCAATAATCGGGCTAGTTCTGCTACTTTGGTTTCACCTTTCTTTTGCAATTCTGGTTTTCATCCTCGTTTCTCCTCGGGTCAGGTTGAGTCTTCTGACTGTCCTGGGGTGGATTCTGTGGTGGATAGGTTGCAGCAGATTTGGAACCATGTGGTGGACAATTTGACTTTGTCCCAAGAGAAGGCTCAGCACTTTGCTAACCGCCGTCGCTGTGTGGGTCCCCGACTTCGTGTGGGGGATTTGGTATGGTTGTCTTCTCGTTATGTCCCGATGAAGGTTTCCTCTCCTAAGTTCAAGCCTCGTTTCATTGGTCCTTATAAGATTTTGGAAATCCTCAACCCTGTGTCTTTTCGTTTGGACCTCCCAACATCGTTTGCCATTCATAATGTGTTTCATAGGTCATTGTTGCGGAGATATGTGGTGCCTGTGGTCCCTTCTGTTGATCTTCCTGCTCCGGTCTTGGTCGAGGGGGAGTTGGAGTATGTGGTGAAGATCTTTGATTCTCGTATTTCGAGACGGAGGCTTCAGTACTTAGTGAAATGGAAGGGTTATGGTCAGGAGGATAATTCCTGGGTTGTCGCCTCCGATGTCCATGAGGCCGATTTGGTTCGTGCCTTTCATTTGGCTCATCCTGATCGGCCTGGGAGCTCTGTTGAGGGTTCAATGACCCCTCCTCAAGGGGGGGGGTACTGTTGTGAATTCCGTTCTCGGGCTCCCTCCTGTGGTCATGAGTGATACTGTGTGAGTTTGGTCTTGGGCTCCCTCTGGTGGCCTTTAGCGATATGGCTGGTCTTGGCTGGGCTCAGCTGTTTCATCTCCTGCTAGGCTGGGCCTATTTAACTCACCTGGACCTTTACTTGTCGCCTGCTGTCGGTGTATTCAGTCCTGATCCTGTGCTCTCCTGAATATTCCTTGTGACCAGTCTCCTGCTATGAGAAGCTAAGTTTGCTTGTTCAGTTTCTCATTATTTCTTTGAAAACGTTTCTCATTATATAATGAGTTCAGCCCAGCTTGCTTTTATGTGATTTTTTGCTTGCTGGTTAGTTCTGGGGTGCAGAGTGCGCCCCTCACATCGTGAGTCGGTGTGGGGGTTCTTGTATTCTCTGCGTGGTTTACTTTTGATAGTTTTTGTACTGACCGCACAGACATCTATCTATTTTCTGCCTATCTAGTATTAGCGGGCCTCATTTGCTAAATCTGTTTCATCTCTACGTTTGTGTTTTCCCCTTGACTCACCGTTATTATTTGTGGGGGGCTATCTAAAACTTTGGGGTACATTTCTCTGAGGCAAGTGAGGTCTTTGCTTTCTCTCTAGGGGTAGTCAGTTTCTCAGGCTGTGACGAGACGTCTAGGTTTTCAGGTAACATTCTACAGCTGCCTTTAGTGTGTTTGGATAGGATCAGGATTGCGGTCAGTATAGCTTCCACATTCCCAGAACTTGTCCTATATACTCAGGGTATATTTGTCAGGTCAGTTTGAGATCCTACCACCAGGATCATAACAGGGGGCTCAGTCTCGCAGCATGGGTGCTGTGGGGCAACAGGCCGTCCGCCCTGCTGGTGCATGGCCGCTGTGGCGGTGGTCGCCGCACGGCTCCGCTCCGTTAGGGCGTTAGGACCCACTACGAGGTTTGCCGTGAAGTGGCAGTGGGCTTCATACAGTCTGATCAGAATGTTAAACTGAAAACCTCATGTTCAGTATATAAATTTTTGCCGAGCGGCTTTAGATCAACGTATGATTTTGGGATGTGCGGTTCATGCTCTTTTTTTTTTTTTTTTTTTTTCTTTTTACACAAAGCATGTTCTTGTCTCTTTCTTGGACCAGCACTCCTCCCATTTGGCACAGGTGATTTTAACTAGCAGGAGACTGCAAAGTAAGGGGTCTAGCCCATTTTGGCTCTCACTGAAGAGCTGGAGGAAGGTGAGTTTAAATGCTCCTTTCATTTTGGTGCTGGTGCTGTGTGGCGGCCATTGTTGCTGTGGCTTTGTGCTGGTGGGGCGGCGCGGTCTGGAGTCATGGGGGCTCAGTCTCGCTGCATGGGTGCTGTGGGGCAACAGGCCGTCCGCTCTGCTGGTGCATGGCCGCTGCGGCAGTGGTCGCTGCACGGCTCTGCTCCGTTAGGGCGTTAGGACCCACTACGAGGTTTGCTGTGAAGTGGCAGTGGGCTTCATACAGTCTGATCAGAATGTTAAACTGAAAACCTCATGTTCAGTATATAAATTTTTGCCGAGCGGCTTTAGATCAACGTATGATTTTGGGATGTGCGGTTCATGCTCTTTTTTTTTTTTTTTTCTTTTTACACAAAGCATGTTCTTGTCTCTTTCTTGGACCAGCACTCCTCCCATTTGGCACAGGTGATTTTAACTAGCAGGAGACTGCAAAGTAAGGGGTCTAGCCCATTTTGGCTCTCACTGAAGAGCTGGAGGAAGGTGAGTTTAAATGCTCCTTTCATTTTGGTGCTGGTGCTGTGTGGCGGCCATTGTTGCTGTGGCTTTGTGCTGGTGGGGCGGCGCGGTCTGGAGTCATGGGGGCTCAGTCTCGCAGCATGGGTGCTGTGGGGCAACAGGCCGTCCGCCCTGCTGGTGCATGGCCGCTGCGGCGGTGGTCACCGCACGGCTCCGCTCCGTTAAGGCATTAGGACCCACTACGAGGTTTGCCGTGAAGTGGCAGTGGGCTTCATACAGTCTGATCAGAATGTTAAACTGAAAACCTCATGTTCAGTATATAAATTTTTGCCGAGCGGCTTTAGATCAGCGTATGATTTTGGGATGTGCGGTTCATGCTCTTTTTTTTTTTTTTCTTTTTACACAAAGCATATACTAGAATGAGAATAACATGAAGGACAGTCTGTGAGGTACAGAATAACATGGAGGACAGTCTGTGAGGGAGAGAATAACATGGAGGACAGTGTGTGAGGGAGAAAATAACACGGAGGACAGTCTGTGAGGGAGAGAATAACATGGAGGAAAGTCTGTGAGGGAGAGAATAACATGGAGGACAGTCTGGAAGGGAGGGCATAACATGGAGGACAGTCTGTGAGGGAGAGAATAACATGAATGACAGTCTGTGAGGGAGAGCATAACATGGAAGACAGTCTGCGAGGGATAGAATAACATGGAGGTCAGTCTGTGAGGGAGAGAATAACATGGGGGACAGTCTGAGGGAGAGAATAACATGGAGAGCAGTCTGTGAGGGAGAGAATAACATGGAGGACAGTGTGTGAGGGAGAGAATAACATGGAGGACAGTCTGTGAGGGAATAACAGGGAGGACAGTCTGTGAGGGAGAGAATAACATGGAGAACAGTCTGTGAGGGAGAGAATAACATGGAGGACAGTCTGAGGGAGAAAATAACATGGAGGACAATCTGTGAGGGAGAGAATAACATGGAGAACAGTCTGTGAGGGAGAGAATAACATGTAGAGCAGTCTATGAGGGAGAGAATAACATGGGGGACAGTCTGTGAGGGAGAGAATAACATGGAGAGCAGTCTGTGAGGGAGAGAATAACATGGAGGACAGTGTGTGAGGGAGAGAATAACATGGAGGACAGTCTGTGAGGGAATAACAGGGAGGACAGTCTGTGAGGGAGAGAATAACATGGAGAACAGTCTGTGAGGGAGAGAATAACATGGAGGACAGTCTGTGAGGGAGAAAATAACATGGAGGACAATCTGTGAGGGAGAGAATAACATGGAGAACAGTCTGTGAGGGAGAGAATAACATGGAGAACAGTCTGTGAGGGAGAGAATAACATGGAGGACAGTGTGTGAGGGAGAGAATAACATGGAGGACAGTCTGTGAGGGAGAGAATAACATGGAGGACAGTCTGTGAGGGAGAGAACAACATGGAGGACAGTCTGTGAGGGAGAGAACAACATGGAGGACAGTGTGTAAGGGAGAGAATACAAATTTTCCCCATTTTTAAGTTTATCATATGGTAAAATAAATCGTGTCTTTGAAAACTATAAGTCATTCTGTAGAAAACAAGTTGTCATACAGCGATAGATGACTAATAAAGTTTTGACTCTTAAAATAAAGACAGGAGAAAAATAATGGCAGTGTGTCCAATGGGTTAAAACATAAATGTAAGCACCATTTTTATATGAATACTAGATGGTGGCCCAATTCTAACGCATTGGGTATCTACTATATAATCATCTGATTGGTCTCACCAGCTTCCCGCGACCAATCTACGACAGGTGCAGTCCGGCCACGAATTGGCATGGGATTTGAACCACGCTTTGCTGATTGATAGGTCGTGGCTGGCCAGGCACGACCAATTAGCAATATTGGCGCAGTCTGGCCGTGAATTGGCCCAGGATTTGAACCACGCTTTGCTGATTGGTCGCGCCCGGCCGGCCGCGACCAATCAGCGATTTTGGCTCGGGATTTAAACCCCGCTACACTGATTGGTCGCGCCCGGCTGGACGCAACCTATCAGCGATATTACATTGGGAAGAAAGCAGCCGCACTCACCAATCTTCAGTGCAGGTATTTCTTTATTGCATAGTTATCTTCACGGCACAGGGGTGTATACACAAAAGGAGTGTGGAAGCAAAACGACGGCCGTTTCGCGCTGCTCTGGCGCTTCAACGGGTTTATGAGTGGACGGACATGACGCCCGGAGTTATATGCAAGAAAAGCACACCTCCCTGCCCCACTCCGCCCACTCACGGTACGAGTGTATGAAATCAATTAAAAACAAGAATACTGAGTATGCATCACAACAGATTTTTCTATAACAATCATGGCTTATCGTTTCAATAACATAATATCTATTAATAATGATATTGTCCTTGTCTGCAATCCATCATATGTTAATCATTAAGCGACTGTTTCTGACACATCGCCCTAAATGGGCACGCATGGTACTCCATCCTACATACCCATTATCAGCACACATTGCAGCATTACTAGGGGAAAAGGAGGAGGAAGAAAAGGGGAGAAAAGGTTAAAACATCAAAAAACAGACTATACATTATACTCAATTTTTTTAAGCAAAAACACATAAGTGGTCTAGATCATAAAAATATAGACATGTCCACCTTATCATTTAAGCCCGCGGGACCCATGGCTCCTGTTCGCATTATCCACTTGGCCTCCCATCTCAGTAGCAAATTATGAAGATCTCCCCCTCTTTTAGGCAGAGCGACTTTTTCTATAACGGCGAATAACATCACATCACCCTGGGGTCCCCTCCATGTGCTTCCTGAATATGACTAATGAGCCTGGGTACTCCCTTCCCTGTTGTTATGGACCTAAAATGTTCTCTAAAACGTGTATACAAACATCTGATTGTTTTCCCTATGTAGAACCGCCCACATGGGCAGAATACCACATACACAACAAAGTCTGTTTTACACGATATGAATTGCATAACTCTATGCGCGACAGGTCCTATATTTAGAATTTTGTCTGTCATATGGTACTTACAGAACGAACAATGTCCACAATGATAATTCCCCTTAGGGGTATTTATCTCCAGCCAGTTTTTGGACCTATCTCCTGTAATGCGGTTCCGTACTAGTATGTCTCTCAACCTGGTGCTTCGCCTGTTAGAAACCAAAGGTCCCCTGCCCACCATTTCAGTCAAATCTATATCTCTTTCTAGAAGATGCCAATTTTTTCGGATGGCTGCTCTTATGTTCTGATCCATTGGGCCATACTGGAAACAAAATGTGAACCTTTTATCTTTTGCATTTCGTGTACTACATGTGTACCTTATACTTTTTTCGCTCATTTTTTTCACTGCCTCCTGACAGATTTTATCTGGGTATCCTCTATCCTTTAGTCTTTGGTTTAACTCACAAGATTGTGAGTCAAAGCCCTCTTGTGTGTTATTAGCTCTTCTAATTCTTAGGAGCTGACCATACGGCAATGCGCGTTTAGTATGACTCGGGTGATAGCTGTCAAAATGCATGACTGAATTGGTGGACACCAACTTGCGGTACAGTGAATTGCGAATTTCCCCTTCCCTCACCCTCAAAGACACATCTAAAAAGTCTAATTGTGATCCACCAAAATTGGAGGTAAAAGACATCCCCATTGTATTGGTGTTAAGATAAGTGACAAATCGGGCAAAGCTTTCTTCTGGACCATCCCACACAAAGAACATGTCATCGACATATCTAAGGTATAGCTTAATATGTTTTAAAAAGACATTATTAACAGAATAAACGTATACCTCCTCAAAATGACCTAAATATAAATTACTGAACGTGCACACTGCCGGAGTCCCCATGGCTGTACCAACTGTCTGTAGATACCAGAGGTCCATAAAAGTAAATGCATTATGTGTCAGAATGAACCATAAGCTCTCACAAATAAATTCTATGAAGTGCTGATCTCTATTCGTTGTATTCACAATCTGGCGTACAGAATCCACTCCCTCTCTCTGAGGGATTCGAGTATATAAGTTAACCACGTCCACTGACGCTAGCATGACCCCCGATTGCCAAGTAAATTGTTTGATGTATGTCAAGAAAGAATTTGTATCGTTCGTATACGATGGAATACTGGTCAAGAGTAGTGTTGAGCGATACCTTCCGATATTTGAAAGTATCGGTATCGGATTGGATCGTCTGATATCCAAAAAATATCGGATATCGCGGATACCGATACCAATACAAGTCAATGGGACACAAATATCGGAAGTGATCCTGGATGGCTCCCAGGGTCTGAAGGAGAGGAAACTCTCCTTCAGGCCCTGGGATCCATATTCATGTAAAAAATAAAGAATAAAAATAAAAAATATGGATATACTCACCCTCAGACGAGCCCTGGCTGTCACCGCTGCAAGCGTCTGCCTCCGTTCCTAAGAATCCAGAGTGAAGGACCTTCGATGACGTCGCGGCTTGTGATTGGTCGCGTGACCACTCATGTGACTGCTCACGCGACCAATCACAAGCCGCGACGTCATCGCAGGTCCTACACTCACTGCATTCTTAGGAACAGAGGCTGTCGGTTGCACCGCTGAGGTCCAGGGTCTGTTGGAGGGGTGAGTATATCCATATTTTTTATTTTTATTCTTTATTTTTTACATGAATATGGATCCCAGGGCCTGAAGGAGAGCCTCCTCTCCTCCAGACCCTGGGAACCATACGCACCGCACATGCCTGGGAACTTATAGGAACTTCCGATTCTGATTTCCGATATCACAAAAATATCGGAACTCGGTATCGGAATTCCGATACAGCGAATATCGGACGATACCCGATATTTGCAGTATCGGAATGCTCAACACTAGTCAAGAGTGGTCGTAACAGCCAGTCAATATATTTCGAAAGTGGTTCTGTAAGAGATCCCACACCAGACACGATGGGTCGGCCCGGTGGGTCCACGATGGCCTTATGGATTTTAGGGACATGGTACCAGTGTGGCTTCATGGGGAACTCCGGCAGCAACTTTTCCGCTTTGTTCCGTATGATGACGTTAGTTTCTACTGCTTTCCTCAATAACGATCTCAATTCGCTTTTATATTTATGTGTGGGGTCACCTGGGAGCCTAGTATATGTATTTTCATCAGCCAATTGTCTATTGGCCTCTCTTATATACATTTCCCTTGGAATCAACACCGTTTTGCCCCCCTTGTCTGCTGGTTGCACTATGGTATCTTCCCACCCTGCTATTTCTTTCAAAGCACTCTTCTCCAAAGGAGTGAGGTTGGATGGGGCTTTCTGATATATAAGTGCCTCTATGTCTTTTATCACTTGTGTCTCAAATAAATCTATAATATTACCGGGAGAAACGGGGAGCATATACCTTGATGCCACCCCCCCAATAAATGGTGTTATGGGTGCTACATGGTATATATCAGGATGGGGTTCCTCTTCTGTGAGGCTTAAAAGTAACTCAGCTTCACTGTGAGTATCGGCTAGTGTTTGTAACTCTGCCCCTGCCATAAAGCCAAGCGATCCTACTGTACATGGTTGCTCACCCTCTAATGTATTATGCACTGTAGGTTTATTCAAAAATGCCTTATAGAGGTGGATCTTTCTAATAGATTTAAACAGATCAATTTTGAATTCCGTTAGGTCAAAATCGGTTGGAATACAATAGTTGAGGCCCCTTGCTAGCAGGGAAAGGTGGGCAGCATTGAGAGAATGATTAGTCAGGTTCACCACATGTTGGCTGGAATGCTCTCCTATTGCTTCTGTCTCCACGAGACGTATTTTCTCTTGCGATTCTGTCCAAATTTTCCTCCTTTTGCCTCCTCGGCGCGTTCTCCTCCTAAAGGGAGATCCGTCTTGGTACCTCCTACTTCAATCTATCCTTCCACGGAACCCCCTGAGGCAGCAGCTCCCTCGCTGAAACTCGAATCTGACTCAGTGGTTACATAATCTTTCCTCCGAGATATATAACGTCTCCCAGATCTTCTATTATTGCGGTAAGGTCTCTCGAAATTGCCACTATGTGTTTTTTCTACTCTCTGTGACTTATTCCATGTAAAAACTTGTCCTAATTCAAAGTCATTTTTGTCACGTATAAATTTATCTCGCTTTTTCTGCTTGATGTCTGCTTGTATAGGAATGAGTTTTGTCTCCATTTTTTTATTAAACTGTGTCCACTGGTTCTCAGTTAGCCTTTTCTGCAGTTCTGTTTGTGCTTTTTGCATGTCAACTTCGACTTGCTCATAGTTCTGTACATTAGATTTTAACACTAACTTTAAAAGATCCTGTGAGCATTTAAGCATAATCTGCTCCCACTGAGTCTGAAAGTTAGGGTCATTGGTAAAATGTGAAATGTCCTTCCAGACCCTCAATCCTCGAGGGACTCTTCCACTCTCAACATATGAACTTAAAGAGTTATTGGTCCAGAACAACTTGATCTCAAGTTCAGCCAGATTCATCAGTTTGTACTCTAATGCCTTTGTACTCAGTGTCTGTACCTCATCTGCTTGCTCACACTCCTTAAAATAATTACTAACATCCCCCCGGCCGGCTTGCAAACCGGCTCTTATAGGTCCAGCTTCTGTCTCCATTCCACAGGGAGACGCTTACTATTAGTAACGCTGAATAAATCAATTGCCATGGTTTAAGAGCCTTGAGGTGTGCTAGGTCAAAAGGAACATGCACATAAAGTCACTTCACAAAGAAAACAGCTGACCGCACCACCAGCTCTGCACTCTGCAAACACACCGGCTCATCAGCGCAAGCTGGCCAGCTGATGTCGGGTGCCGACTCCAGAGAAAATGCTGACGTAAATCACATTGGGAAGAAAGCGGCCGCACTCACCAATCTTCAGTGCAGGTATTTCTTTATTGCATAGTTATCTTCACGGTACGGGGGTGTATACACAAAAGGAGTGTGGAAGCAAAACGATGGCCGTTTCACGCTGCTCTAGCGCTTCAATGGGTTTATGAGTGGACAGACATGACGCCCGGAGTTATATGCAAGAAAAGAACACCTCCCTGCCCCACTCCGCACACTCACGGTACGAGTGTATAAAAACAATTAAAATCAAGAATACTGAGTATGCATCACAACAAATTTTTCTATAACGATCATGGCTTATTGTACCAATAACATAATATCTATTAATAATGATATTGTCCTTGTCTGCAATCCATCATATGTTAATCATTAAGTGGCTGTTTTTGACACATCGCCCTAAATGGGCACGCATGGTACTCCATCCTACATATCTTTTACCTCCAATTTTGGTGGATCACAATTAGACTTTTTAGATGTGTCTTTGAGGGTGAAGGAAGGGGAAATTCGCACTTCACTGTACCGCAAGTCGGTGTCCACCAATTCAGTCATGCATTTTGACAGCTATCACCCGAGTCATACTAAACGCGCATTGCCGTATGGTCAGCTCCTAAGAACTAGAAGAGATAATAACACACAAGAGGGCTTTGACTCACAATCTTGTGAGTTAAACCAAAGACTAAAGGATAGAGGATACCCAGATAAAATCTGTCAGGAGGCAGTGAAAAAAATGAGCGAAAAAAGTATGGGGTACACATGTAGTACACGAAATGCAAAAGATAAAAGGTTCACATTTTGTTTCCAGTATGGCCCAATGGATCAGAACATAAGAGCAGCCATCCGAAAAAATTGGCATCTTCTAGATAGAGATAAAGATTTGACTGAAATGGTGGGCAGGGGACCTTTGGTTTCTAACAGGCAAAGCACCAGGTTGAGCGACATACTAGTACGGAACCGCATTACAGGAGATAGGTCCAAAAACTGGCTGGAGATAAATACCCCTAAGGTAAATTATCATTGTGGACATTGTTCGTTCTGTAAGTACCATATGACAGACAAAATTCTAAATATAGGACCTGTCGCGCATAGAGTTATGCAATTCATATCGTGTAAAACAGACTTTGTTGTGTATGTGGTATTCTGCCCATGTGGGCGGTTCTACATAGGGAAAACAATCAGACATTTGTATACACGTTTTAGAGAACATTTTAGGTCCATAACAACAGGGAAGGGAGTACTCAGGCTCATTAGTCATATTCAGGAAGCACACGGAGGGGACCCCAGGGTGATGTTATTCGCCGGTATAGAAAAAGTCACTCTGCCTAAAAGAGGGGGAGATCTTCATAATCTGCTACTGAGATGGGAGGCCAAGTGGATAATGCGAACAGGAGCCATGGGTCCCGCGGGCTTAAATGATAAGGTGGACATGTCTATATTTTTATGATCTAGACCACTTATGTGTTTTTGCTTAAAATATTGAGTATAATGTATAGTCTGTTTTTTTGATGTTTTAACCTTTTCTCCCCTTTTCTTCCTCCTCCTTTTCCCCTAGTAATGCTGCAATGTGTGCTGATAATGGGTATGTAGGATGGAGTACCATGCGCGCCCATTTAGGGCGATGTGTCAGAAACAGCCGCTTAATGATTAACATATGATGGATTGCAGACAAGGAAAATATCATTATTAATAGATATTATGTTATTGGTACAATAAGCCATGATCGTTATAGAAAAATCTGTTGTGATGCATACTCAGTATTCTTGTTTTTAATTGTTTTTATACACTCGTACCATGAGTGGGCAGAGTGGGGCAGGGAGGTGTGCTTTTCTTGCATATAACTCCGGGCATCATGTCCGTTCACTCATAAACCCGTTGAAGCGCCAGAGCAGCGCGAAACGGTCGTCGTTTTGCTTCCACACTCCTTTTGTTTATACACCCCCGTGCCGTGAAGATAACTATGCAATAAAGAAATACCTGCACTGAAGATTGGTGAGTGCGGCCGCTTTCTTCCCAATGTGATTTACGTTGGCCTTTTCTCTGGAGTCTGCATCCGACATCAGCTGGCCAGCTTGCGCTGATGAGCCGGTGTGTTTGCAGAGTGCAGAGCTGGTGGTGCGGTCAGCTGTTTTCTTTGTGAAGTGACTCTATCAGCGATATTGGCACGGGATTTAAACACCGCTTCACTGATTGTCGCACCTGGCTGGCCGCGACCAATCAGCAACAGGTACAGTCCGGCCGCGAATAGGCGTGGGAGTTGAACCACACTTCGCTGATTGGTCATGGCCATCCGGGCGTGACCAATCAGCGGTATTGGCTCAGGATTTAAACCTCGCTGCACTGATTGGTCGCACCCGGCTGGCCGCGAACAATCAGTGATATTGGCGCGGGGTTTAAACACTGCTTTACTGATAATGTATATATTTTATCTGGAAAATCCTGTGTATTCATTGCATTATTCTTAAATCTTCATAAATAAACTGCATACATATTCTAGAATACCTGATGCGTTAGAATCGGGCCACCATCTAGTGTGGAATAAAAGGGATATCAAAATAAAAAGTACTAAACCTGTGTTGCAGGAATGGCTATTATCTTTATGGAGGGAGGCATTTTGATTAGGAAATGGAACACTCTCAGAATGAACTATGTGTTCCAGAAAAGAGCAATGACAGAAACCCAAACTCAGGTATGCAAAATTTGGGTTTATGCAATAGTTTTCAAATTCAGTGACTGATTGTTATGTTTTCTTATGCCATGATTTAAAAAACACTTCTATTTTTAACCATCATCTATGGATTTTGCACAAAACACACATGAAATTACATATAATTGAGTTAAACAAGATTCATCTTTAGTACAGCCAAAAATGTACACAATATTTTATACAAAAATGTATTGAACATTCATTCTGCAACTTTATTGGAAATTAATTCTTGCATCTTTTTGTTTTCTCTTTGAAGCCTCTCTTGATATCTTTTCTCTTATACTTCTATAAGAGAAAAGATATCAACCTGCAGATTTTCTCTGCTGATTTTCTCTGTGAAGCATCCAGCAGTAGTCTTCCATCATTTTTACATTCCATCTACCTTGTTTTCATCATTTCATCTCTTTGTTATCCTGATGAAATCTTTCTCCTTGCTATTTGCTAACAGTGTCAAGGTTTTCAGAAAAATAGTCCAAATGGGAATTTAAAAGATATAACTTCAAATTCATAAGACAACCAAAGGCTTTGAAACATTTCAGCATGTTCTCCATGATGGATTTAAATTTTGGAACTTTGTTTTTACCTAGAAATTTCTTTATGACTTGTTTAACCCCTTAACGACCGCCGATACGCCTTTTAACAGAGGTTGTAAAGGGTACTTAAACCACAGTGCCATTAATTAACGGCGCTGTGGAAAAAGTGTATAGCGCCTCCCAGAGTCAGATTTTCTCTGGGGTCTCGGCTGCAGAGAACATGATTCGGGTCGGTTTTTACCAACTCCGGTTTTGTGATCGCCGGTATTAACCATTTACCGGTGACCGCAAAAAAAAGTCCAATGTGCCATCGCACATCAGAGGAGAGAGAAATAGGGTTCCCGATACCTCCTGGTGTTCCTCAGCCCTCCTGCCCCCCCATGGGCACCACCATCTTTTCCCAGAAAAAAAATGGCGGCTGCATGCGTAGTGCGCACGCTGAGATCTGCTGGCCGGTACCTGGCAGATCTCGGGGTCTCGGCTGCCATGGTAGCCGAGACCCCAGAGAACATAATTCAGGTCAGTTTTTACCGACCCTGGTTTTTCGATTGCCGCTACTAACCATGTAGTGGTGGCACCAAAAAAAAGTCCAATGTGCCAGTTAATTTCTTTCTCGTCTGATGTGATCGCACATAAGAGGAGAGAGAGATGGGGTTACCGATTCCCCCATACTTACCAGTGTCTCCCGATGCTCCTCAACCCTCCTGCTTCCTCCGGTGGGCGCCGCCATCTTGATCAGGGAAAAAATGGCAGGCGCATGCGCAGTGTGCCCGCCGAGATGTGCCAGCTGGCACCCGGCAACAATAGGAAGATTTTTCCTATTGGTTCATTTTGGTCACTGTGATAAACCCTATCACAGAGATCAAAATAAAAAAAATTGTAAATAAACCTGCTTTATCACCCCCCAGTTAGGGAAAAATAATAAAATAAAGAAAATGTACTTATTTCAATTTTCCCATTAGGGTTAGAGTTGGGCTAAAGTTAGGGTTAGGGTTGAGGCTAAAATTAGGGTTAAGGTTGGGGCTAAAATTAGGGTTGGGGCTAAAATTAGGGTTAAGGTTGGGGCTAAAATTAGGGTTAGGATTAGGGTAAGGCTTCTTTTACACTTACCGTGGTTTTGCGTCCCATTTTTGCATTCCCAATAGATTTTTATGGGGCCACAAAAACGGGCCGCAATAACTCCATGGAGCGCCGTATGCAGTATGGCCGTAAGGGCCGTATTTACGGCTGTGAAAAAATATTGAGCCTGCTCAACATTTTTCATGGCTTACAGACATGGCCCCCATTGTAATTCAATGGGGCCACAAAAGCAATGGACGGTTGTTTTTGCGGTGCACCGTGACTTCCGGTTTTGCGGACCGCTGCGTTAGGGTTCAAGTTCACGTCTCTGCACAGGGGGAATCTCGGACCATCTCCGCTGCGGTCTCCCATTCTTCTCCTGCGGCAGTGGAGTCTGCTCAGCGGAGACGTCGGTCCCAGCCTCTCGCTCAGTCTGACTGTACAGAGAGTTACTGCTGCTTTTCCTGCTTCTGCCATTGAAGTCAGTGCTGGGCAGCGGCGAGCAGATGCTTCTGGGACTAAGTCCTGCTTTTCTCGTTCTGAGCATGCCCAGAGTAAGATCTCTCAGTGGAGATCAAGGGTCACATGATCAGACACTGCAGCTAAGGTCCTGTAGGTGCTCACGCTCTGTGGCAGCCTCTCATTGGTCCTTTCTGGAAGGTCCTGTACGTGCTGCAACTATTTAAGGCTCGCATGGCCGCACGGCCATGTGCTAGTATTGCTCTTTATTTATGTACTTTGCGCCAGTGTGGTCTTGTATGAGTGTGTTCAGGGACCCGGCTGAAATAAGCCCCTAGAATGCTGGCACCTCCGGCGAGGAGTTTGTATGCTTGGGTATTCAGGGACCTGGCCAAAATAAGCCCCTAGAATGCTGGCACCTCCGGCGAGGAGTTTCGTGTGCATGCATGACCACTGACTGCTCTTGTTTAGGCAGTTAGCCTGTGCCTCTGTAGAGTCTAACAGGGCGCAGTGCTTTGAGTTCACAGCTGCTTTGTGAAGTAACAGAGTTAGCTAACATCACCATTTAATTCTGCTATTTGCTAGCAGCAGGTTCTCCTGCACGGTGGACCCAGGGCTGCAAACGCATCTATCATAATAAAATCTATATATTCATTTGGTGCGTTCCGCTAGCCCTAACACGCTGTTTTTTTTAACCAATACTTTTGTCATAGTATTGCAAACCCGAAAAATGGTGATTCACAAGTTTTTTGCGGTCCGCAAAAAGGCCCACAATAACGGGAAGCAAAAAACCCGGTAAGTGTAAAAGAAGCCTTAGGTTTGGGATTAGGGTTAGGTTTGGGATTAGGGTTATGGTTAGGCATGGGATTAGGGTTAGGGTTGGGGTTAGGATTAGGGTTAGGTTTGGGATTAGGGTTAGGTTTGGGATTAGGTGTTATGGTTAGGGTTGGATTTAGGGGTAGGAGTGAGTTGGGGATAGGGTTGTGACTAGGGTTAGGATTGAGATTAGGATTAGGGTTAGGAGTGTGTCAGGGTTAGGGTTGTAATTATATTTATAGTTAGGGTTTGGATTAGGGTTAGGGGTGTGTTGGGGTTAGGGTTGTGATTAGGATTATGGTTAGAGTTGGCATTATGGTCAGGGGCGTGTTTGGGTTAGGGATGGAGTAAGAATTGGGAGTTTCCACTGTTTAGGTACATCAGGGGGTCTCCAAACACGACATGGCTCCACCATTGATTCCAACCAAGTTTGCGTTGTAAAAGTCAAATGGTGCTCCCTCCCTTCTGATCTCTGCTGCACACCCAAACAGTGGTTTACCCCCACATATGGGGCTTCAGCATACTCAGGACAAATTGGACAACAACTTTTGGGGTCCAGTTTCTCCTGCTACCCTTGGGAAATTAAAAAAAATTGGGGGCAAATAAATCATTTTTGTGCAAAAAAAGTTTTTTTATTTTCACGGCTCTGTGTTATAAACTTCTGTGAAGCACTTGGGAGTTCAAAGTGCTCCCAACACATCTAGATAACCTTCTTGGGTAGGTCTAGTTTCCAAAATGGGGTCACTTGTGGGGGGTTTCTGCTGTTTAGGCACATCAGGGGCTCTGCAAATGTAACATGATGCCCGCAGACTATCAAAGTCTGCAGTCCAAAACGGTGCTGCTTCCCTTCCGAGCTCTGCCATGCGCCCAAACAGTGGTCCCCCCACATATGGGGTATTAACATACTCAGGACAAATTGCACAACAACCTTCATGGTCCAATTTCTCCTGATACCCTTGTGAAAGTAAAAATTTGGGGGTGAAAAGATAATTTTTGTGCAAAAAAATATGATTTTTTTTAATTTTCATGGCTCTACGTTATAAACTTCTGTGAAGCACTTGGGGGTCATAGTGCTCACCACACATCTAGATAAGCTCCTTGGGGGGTCTACTTTCCAAAATGGGATCACTTGTGGGGGATTTCTACTGTTTAGGTACATCAGAGGCTCTGCAAACGTAACATGATGCCCGCAGACCATTCCATCAAAGTCTGCATTTTAAAACGTCATTACTTCCCTTCCGAGCCCCGCTGTTTGCCCAAACATTGGTCCCCCCCACATATGGGGTATTGGTGTACTCAGGACAAACTGGACAACAACTTTTGGGGTCCAATTTCTCCTGTTACCCTTGTGAAAATAAAAATTTGTGGGCAAAAAATACTTTTTGTGGAAAAAATAGATTTTTTATTTCCACGGCTCTATGTTATAACTTTCTGTGAACCACATGGGGGTTCAAAGTGCTCACCACACATCTAGATAAGTTCCATAAGTGGTCTAGTTTCCAAAATGGTGTCATTTGTGGGGGGTTTCCACTGGTTAGGCACATCAGGGGCTCTCTAAACACAACATGGCGTCCTATCTCAATTCCAGCCAATTCTGCATTGAAAAAGTCAAACGGCACTCCTTCTTTTTCAAGCTCTGCCTTGCGCGCAAACAATGGTTTACCCCCACATATGGGATATCAGTGCATTCAGGAGGAATTGAACAACAAATTTTGTGGTTCATTTTATCTTTTTACACTTGTGAAAATAAAAAAATTGGTTCTGAAGTAAAATGTTTGTAAAAAAAGTTAAATGTTAATTTTTTCCTTCCACATTGCTTCACTTCCTGTGAAGCACGCAAAGGGTTAACAAAATTCTAGAATGTGATTTTGAGCACCTTGAGGGGTTTAGTTTTTAGAAAGGTGTCACTTTTGGGTATTTTCTGTCATGAACACCCCTCAAACAGACTTTAAATGTGAGATGGTCTCTAAAAAAATGGTTTTGTAAATTTTGTTGTAAAAATTAGAAATCGCTGGTCAACTTTTAACCCTTATAAATTCCTAATAACAAAAAAAAGTTTCCAAAATTGTGCTGATATTAAGTAGACATGTGGGAAATGTTATTTATTAACTATTTTGTGTGACATATCTCTACTATTTAAGGGCATAAAAATTCAAAGTTTGAAAATTGCAAAATTTTTAAAATTTTGGCCATATTTCCATTTTTTTCATAAACGCAAGTAATATCGAAGAAATTTTACCACTAGCATGAAGTACAATATGTCATGAAAAAACAGTCTCAATCACCGGGATCCATTAAAGCGTTCCAGAGTTATAATTGGTGGTCAGAATTGTAAAAATTGGCTTGTCATTAAGCACCAAAGCTCTGTCACTAAGGATTTAAAAGAATCCTAAGCCCTTTTCTTAACAGCTTTCATTTTTTTTTCGAACACATCATCCTTCATGAGCTTCTGTACATCCGGGCTAGCAAAATATGCATTCCATCAGTTTTGTTTTGGACAGTCCCTGAAACTTGGTATACAGGTACTTAAAAGTCACTCCTTCTTTTGGTAGAGCTTTCACAAACTGCTTCACCAGTCGCAGCTTAAAGGGAATCTGTCACCCCAAAAATCGTTTATGAGCTAAGGCCACCAGCATCAGGGGCTTAGCTACAGTATTCTGTAATGCTGTAGATAAGCCCCCAATGTAACCTGAAAGGTAAGAAAAACAGGTTATATTATACTCACCCAGGGGCGGTCCCACTGCGGTCCGGTCCAATGGGCGTCACGCTTCATGTTCGGCGCCTCCTAGCTTCATACGATGACGTCTTCTTGTCTTCCAGCCGCGGCTCTGGAGCAGGTGTACTTTGTCTGCTCTGTTGAGGGTAGAGCAAAGTACTGCAGTGCGCAGGTGCCGGGACTCTCTGACCTTTTCCGGCGCCTGCGCAGGCGATCTGCAAACTCACACTCAGCCTGTCGCGCTGCAGTCTCTTACTCATCCTGGGCATGTCGCTCTGAAAGCTTCCACTTTGCCCTTTGTTCTTGTAGCACAAGCTTCATCTGCATTTGTGAGTCACATCCATTCATTTGCTGCACAATGAGTGTTAAGCAAGAGTCCATTCCACTCTGGGAGCTATGGCCACTGCTGGCTCTTTCTGAGTAGAATGATTCTAGAACTGGATCGACAACTGGGCATCCTGGTGCTCCACTGGTTTCAGTACTTGGTTCCACATCGTGTTCGTGTCTGGCATCATCCTCCACCAAGGCACAGATCAATATCTCTTTGGTCTTGTCTGACCCATCAAGACCTCATTCCTCACACAAACAGGTCACAGCTTTCTCATGCTTCTTATAAGCAGCTACTATCTTAGCAGTCAATCTCCAAATAAAAGATTGAAAAGAAAAACAAGAGAGGGGGAAGGGTATAATTGTTACACATACAGTATTGTCCTGGGTAGAAATAAACAATAGTCCAATGCTCAAAACTCTGCACAGAATCCTTGCAGGAATCATGCAAGTTTTAGTCACAGGGATGATTGCTCACCCAGATCACTAATGCTCTTTGATATCCAACTTGCCACTAGTTTGTCACATATCACCAAGAACAGAGGAAACTCTTGCCTCGGAAGTGTACTTCACCTTTGAGTAAACAAATTACAGTCATAATGACTGATAGGTGTGGATCAAATAGCTTTGAATAAGTCATTTTCCGAATAGCTATAGTGCTTACCGTATAGCTGCATCAGTAACCTGGATACCTGGAGCGCTCCTGATAATCAGCTGTTTAGCGCCACAGCTGCTTGTGTCGCGGCTGTTTCACAGCCACAACACATGCATGGAGAGCCTGTTTATTGTGACTGTCACACACAAGCAGCTGCAGCGCCGAACAGCTAATTATCGGAAGTGCTCCAGATATCCAGGTTACCGATGCAGCTATTCAGCAAGCGCTAAAGCTATTCGGATAAGCATTTATCCGAAGCTATTCAATCAACCCTAGTGACTGATTTTCAAAACAAATCTCTGCTGTAATTATCTGGTCACTGCAGGAGGTTGAAGCATCAACTCTTTCTCACTTTCCCAGTTATAATTAATCTCATATGTTCAATGTGAGGTTATACTTCAATGGAGGTGGAAGTGTCAGATCTCTCTCTCACTTCTCCAGTTGTCATTAATCCCATATGTTCAGTCGGAGGGTGATATGTCCCGTCTCCAGAGATGTCTTTATGGATTAAAATTTTTCTCTATGACAACTATGACAAACTCAATTTATTTATGTCTACTTTCAACCTTTAAAATGATGTTTGTGAAACAATTGTTCGACATCCACCATGCAGGTATAGCACAGAAGGAAAAGAATTCAGAGTTTAATATGCATCCTGTTAGTGTAAAAGAGACAAGTCCATGTTCCTGCAAAAAAAAAGTATTGCAAGGAATTAAAACAGGTATCAGACCGGTAAACATTTAAGTCCCTTAGTGGGACTTATTAAAAAAAACTCCAATAACATTTGTAAAAATGTAAAAAAGAAAAAAATAAAGTTTAAAAATGTAACCTAAAAATGTTTCACCACTAAAAACACTGTTCTTAGGTAAAAATAAAAGTAAATATAAAAGTGCACATAATTGGCATTGCCACATCTGGAACAACCTTAGCAGTAAAACCATAAAAATAACTAAAAAACACAATAACTGAAGGTTTTTCATCATATTGACATATAAAAACAGAATAACGTGATCAAAAAGACATAAAAATACAGATATCACTGAAATTATAATCTCGCCCTGCAAAAAGACTAGCAACAAACAGCTGTCAGTGAAAAGATATAGAAGTTATAGCTGTCAGAATATGTTGATGTAAAATACAAATTGTTAAAAAACATAGTTTGTGTGAAAAAGTAGTAAAATATAAAAAGCCTTTATACATCTGTTATCACTGTAATTGCACTGATTCGAAGAACAAAGTTGCCTTGTAACTTATTCCAAACCAGTGAATGTTGTAAAAAATACATCTAAAAACAAGAATTTTGAACAGCCCTTTTGGTGTACAAACAAAAAAAGTTAAAGCTCTCTGAATACGGTGATGCAAAAACAAATACTGTTTCTTGGTAAGAAAGTGTTTTAGGTGTGGAAAATTATCATTTTTTTTTTAAATTATAACCCTGGCATCACTACAATCATATTGACCTGAAGAAAAGAATTGTTTTGCCAGGGATTTTTAATTCATGGGTCAAAGTAAGCAGCACGGAGTCTATGGTGCCGTGGAGCAAGACTTGTCGGGTGACACATTGATCAATGAAGACAAGGGCAATGGCATATACAGGGTGGCAGTCAAACAAGCAGAGCAGGAAACACCTGATGAAGCAATGCCAGGTGTGTGGATAAACACACAAGAACAGAAGGCGTATAGGCTATTGGGTAACTTACCTGCAGAGATGCAGTTATACACAGAAATAATAATAATGTATAAATAAGATGGTAATTTGCATAGATCTGGTTACATGAATGAGTAACAAATGTATAAGCAATCTGGAAACTTGTTTGCAGAGATGCAGTTACATATATGAATAATAGTTATGAAGGAAATTTGGAAATTTGCTTGCAGTGACGAAAATACACACTGATATAATAAATGTATAAAAAATATAGTAACTTGCTTTCAGAGATGCAGCAACAAAGAGGAACAATAAATGACTAACCAATCTGGTTACTTGCTTGCAGAGATATGAATACATGCAGGAACAGAAAACTGTAATAATAGGAATCATAGGAATATAAAGATGAATAATAATGAGATACCTAGCTTGCAGATGTTAGAGAAGGGATTTCCAACCTACTCAGGTGTTCTGTCTTTTAGGTACCTATGCAATGAAGCAATAATCAGAGAGACACATGCTCATTGTCTGTCCAAATAGTCTCTGGTCTTTATTTTTAGGGCTGGGCTTTTTAAAGCCCCAAGATCAAAAGGAAATATAGAGTTACATAATAAATTGGCAAGGAGATATATTATACAATGAGTTGTCATATACATCCTGGGACACAAGATAGATTAGGTGAAAAGAATGTGGGGAGTTTTTGCACATGTCTGTGGTTTTATGAGATGTTGGCTAAATATTCAACATTTTTGGGTGTTTTCGGACAACAACAGAATTTGGACAATAACAGCCAGATGTCCTTGACATTTTCTGAGAATTATTGACCACTGTTATGTAAGATATCCGGGAAATGAGACTCAGATGATAACCTTGTGCAATACTTTATTTTTCTACTATTTTTCTGATATTTAACAAAATGAAGCTTAACCATTTCTTTAACACAGAGACTATGATGTGAATAGCAGTCATATTAGCAGAAATTAGATTTTTCTATATCTGGAGTTGAGCATCAGGTTTCACATAATTTAGCTAGAAAATAGCCTTAGATTGCTGAATAGCTAATATAAGTTTGTTGAAAAGATGATTGGACACCTGGCTTGAGCTGAAATACGAGGATGGTGAGGCAAACTCTGATAATAATTTCTTCTTACTTAAAAAAAAAACCAAGTTTGTAGCTTTTAATGGACACAATAAGAACTTCATCTCATCCATCAAAAACAAGCACCCACTCAGATTTGTCATAAACAGGTGCCTCTCACAAAATCAGAATATCAGCAAAAAGTTAATTTATTTTAGTTCTTCAATACAACAAGTGAAACTCATACATTACAAACAGAGTGATCTATTTCAAGTGTTTATTTCTGTTAATGTTGATGATTATGGCATACAACCTCAGTAAATTAGAAAACTTCATAGCCCCAGCTTGTAAAATGATTTAAAAGTCAGAAATGTTGGCCTACTGAAATGTATGTTTAGTAAATGCACTCAATACTTGGTCGGGGCGATCAGCCTGTGGCACCGCTGAGATGTTATGGAAGCTCAGGTTGCTTTGATAACAGCTTTCTGCTCATCTGCATTGTTGGGTCTGGTGTATCTCACCTTCCTCTTCACAATACCCCATAGATTCTCTATGGGGTTAAGGTCAGGTGACTTTGCTGGCCTATCAAGCACAGTGATACTTTTGATTTTAAACCAGGTATGAAGTGCTCTAAAATTTCCTGGTAGATGGCTGCACTGACTTTGGTCTTGATAAAACACAGTGAACCTACACCACCAAATGACATGGCTCCCCAAACCATCACTGATTGTGGAAACTTCACACTAGACCTCAAGCAGCTTTGATTGTGTGCCTCTCCACTCTTCCTCCAGACTATGGGACCTTGATTTCCAAATGAAACACAAAATTTACTTTCATCTGAAAAAAACACCATGGGCCACAGAGAAACAGTCCAGTTCTTTTTTTCCTTGGCCCAGGTAAGACGCTTCTGTCGCTGTCTACTGGTCATGAATGGATTGACACAAGGAATGCAACACTTGTTTCCCATGTCCTCGATATGTCTGTGTTGTGGCTCTTGAAGAAATGACTCCAGCAGCAGTCCACTCCTTGTGAATCTTCCCCCAAATTTTTGAATGGCCTTTTCAATCCTTTCAAGGCTGCAGTTATCCCAGTTGCTTGTGCACCTTTTTCTACCACACTTTTTCCTTCCACTCAACTTTCCATTATATGCTTGGATACAGCACTCTGTGAACAGCCACCTTCTTTAGCAATGACCATTTGTGGCTTACCCTCCTTCTGGAGTTTGTTAATGGCTGCCTTCTGGACATCTGTCAAGTCAGCAGTCTTTACCATGATTGTGGAGCCTACTGAAACAAACTAAGGGACCTTTTTGAATGTTAAGGAAGCCTTTGCAGGTGTTTTTTGTTAATTATTCTAGTTTACCGAGATAATGACTTTGGGGTTTTCATCGGCTGTAAGCCATAATCATCAACATAAAGAGAAATAAACACTTGAAATAGATCACTCTGTTTGTAATGACTCTATATAGTATATGAGTTTCACTTTTTGTATTGAAGTACTGAAATATATTAAATTTTTGATGATATTCTAATTTTGTGAGAAGCACCTGTTAGGGTTGAGCGACCTTTAGTTTTTTAGGGTCGAGTCGGGTTTTGTGAAACCCGACTGTCTTAAAAGTCGAGTCGAGTGTAATCGGCCGACCACCATGAAAAGTCGGGTTTCAGCCGAAACACGAAACCCAATGAAGAAATTTTTTTAATATTATTTTTTAAATCTCTCTCTCTCTCTCTCTCTCTCTCTCTCTCCCCCTAAACGCTGATTTTCCACATCGCTCCCAGAACGCTCATTTTACACTTTGCACATCGCTGTAATGCACGCGAAAAAAAATGCCTGTTGTTGTGTACGCCCCCTAACACCTACGTCAGCACTCTACCGCTCCTTCATTGGCTGCAAAAATGGCGCTAAACGCGTCATACGAAACGCGACTTTTGTGCCTAGATCGCGTACCGCATGGCCGACCCCACACAGGGATCGGGTCGGGTTTCATGAGACGCCGACTTTGCCAAAAGTCGGCGACTTATGAAAATGAACGACCCGTTTCGCTCAACCCTAGCACCTGTATAAATGGAAAAATAAGGTTTTTCATGTTACTAGTAGCTAAAGGCACTGGAAAAGTGCCATTAATTAAGAAAAAACTATTTAGTACAACACTTAGATCTTAAGCAAATTCCCCCTCATCTGACCACAGCAGTGTGTCCAAACTACAGATAAAATCACCATGCATGGTATTGCTGCAGAAGGGAAAACCCACTAACAGGTGTTCTCCAAGACTTAACCCTAGCATGCGTATTGGGAGCCTTTTAGGCCCCCATGCTTACTTTTTTGCTATTATCTGCAAAATTACTTAAGTTAAAATTTTGAAACTCCAGGTAATCCTCAAGTATGTCGTTGTTGGTAATATCCAGTTGTTCATATATTTTTTTTCATAGGCATTTTGGTGTAACAATGTTTTTTTGGTGAAAACCACATCTGTACGGATTGGGGGGCCTTTTAGGCCGCCATGTATTTTTTATCATGTTCTCAGTAGTGTTTGTGTCTCAAGTTACTTTATTTGTACTCAGTAATGCTGGTGGGGGGGCCAGAGTGTGGATAATGCCATATGAGGATGTCATGTGATTTTTAGAGGGAGATATAAGGCCATGACATCATCTCAGGTCCTTCTTAACACAGTAATGAGCTGTGTAGAGAGTAATGAGGACAGTATACACTGTGAGCTAATTGTGAAGGACCTGAGATAAGATAAGATGTTGAGAGGAAGTCTGATTCTGTTTCAGTTTCTCTGATTCTAAGAAGTCTGCAAAGGGTAAAGCTATTGAGGTACAGACATCCAGAGAATTGTACAACAACTAAAAGAAAGTATAAAAGGTAAGAGGTGCTGAGGGTGAGAGGAGGGAGGGGGCACTTTACACTTACAGTGTGTCACACACAAGCAAAGAGTGGACAACCCTGATTGTGTTCATTTTTTTTCTTTTAGTTTGCTAATATCTAGTCAGCAATGGCACAGTCTTCCTCCAAGCGTCTGAGTGACCAAGAGATTGAAGCAAGTGAACTATCTTTGTCCGATGACGAGTACCTGCCACCAGAGAATCAAACATCCTCAAGTGATTCTTCTTCTGATGATGAAGTGAATACAGTGGATCCTCAAGAAGTGATAAGTAGAACATCCAAAACGAATGTTTTTTGGGACAGTAATCCTACATTTGTCGGACGTACTGTAATCCATAATATTGTGAGACAGGCTCAAGGAGCTGTGTGAAGTCCCAGTTACGTTTCCCTTAAAGACGTATTCTGTACTTTTTTTCCTGACAATATTGCAGAAGAGGTCCTTTTATGTTCAAACCTAGAAGGAAGACGTATCACTTCTGCAAAAGATAAGTCCTGGAAAAATATATCAAAAGAGGAACTTTATGCATACATTGGACTTTTACTGCTGGCAGGGAGTCAAAAATCGTATGATGTTCCAATACGAGAATTATTTCTGGACCCACTTTCTGATCCACACTACAAGGCAACAATGTCAGTGGACAGATATGAGGAAATTAGAAGACACATTCGATTTGATGATAAGCAAACACGTGCATTGAGGTTTGAAACAGACAAATTAGCCCCTATCAGTTATATCTGGAACATATTTATCACAAATTGCACCAAACTTTACAATCCTAGTACTAATGTTACAGTAGATAAGCACCTTGTACTGTTCAGAGGACGCTGCAAATTCATACAATACATGCCCAGCAAGCCAGCTAAATATGGAATCAATATCTTCTGGATGTGTGATTCTGCAAATTATTATGGCATAAATGGCGTAATCTACTGTGGCAAAGAGGTAGGTGCACCAGTACAGAAGGATCTGGGGTCTGAAATTGTCAAAACTCTTGCTGTTCCAAAATTCAATTCAGGTAGAAACATTACCATGGACAATTATTTCACCAATGTTGAACTAGGCAATTTTCTGCTTCAAAAAGCTATTACACTTGTTGGTACTATCAAGCCAAACTGACGAGAAATTCCAGAAGCACTGAAACACGATGGTCAGCGAGCACTTTATGAGAGTGTCTTTGGATTCAATAACAAAGCGACTTTGGTATCTTACAAAGCGAAGAAGGAAAAATCAGTAATTTTACTCAGTACCATGCATCACAATTGCAGTATTGACAGCAATGACAGAAAATTAAAACCAGAAATCATCCTGCATTACAATAAAACAAAAGGAGGTGTAGACAAAATGGATGAGATGGTGGGAGAATATTGATGCAACAGGCAAACAAAACGATGGCCTGTAGTACTTTTTTCAAATATGCTTGATGTAGCAGCCCTAAATTCATTTATCATTTACACAGAAACTCATTCAGAATTCCATGCGCGGAGGAAGGACAGGAGACGCCTATTTTTGAAGGACCTTTGTCATGAACTTGTAATGTCTCACATGATACAGCGAAGCAAAGTGAAAGACTTGCTAAAGCAAACTAAAGAAGCAATGAAACAGTGTGGCATACAGTTTCAGATCATTCCAGGGCCAGGAGAAAGAAAAAGAAAGCGCCGTTTCATGTGTCCAAGAAACATAGAAAGGAAAACTGAGAGATTTTGTTCAATTTGTAAGGAAAATGTCTGCAAAGAACATTCTTCCGAAAAAATAACTTGTCAAAATTGTTTGGAAGACTAATATAATAGAAAAGAAACATAATAGAAATGTAGCTGCAGCTAGTTTGGTATAGATTTCTATGTGTTTTTGTGCATTTTTTCATATGTTTGTGTGAAATTTTGAAAAATAAAGTTTTTTTGGTGATTTCGGTGAAAAATTATAATTAAAATTTTGTTTACTAATCATATTTTATTTAGCAGTTTTAAAATAAACTTGAAAAAGTTATATAAAAGGCCCCCAATACGTTAATATGAAGATTTCTGATGTCACGCATACTAGGTTAACAATTGATGATCTATCTGTTGATGAGGTTAACAATATGAAATCGGTGAGGATTCAACACATAGTGTTAGGGCTGGTGGAACGCACCGAATAAATATAAAGATAGTATTAAGGTGCGTTCGCAGCCCAGGGTCTACCATGCAGAGATGGAACCTGCTGCTAGGTAATGGCGGCACTATATGGTGGTACTACGCCAGAATAAACACGGGTTCCATCACCCAATATGAACTGATGCGAACTCTGTTGCTTCACAGAGTCGCAGGGAAACAAAGGAAACGCTGTGCCCTGTTAGCAGTCACAGGTGCAGCAGATGGATGCTAGTGGGATCCCTGTAATTCACCCCCACTATGCTGGTGATTGATCTCGCTCTGACCCTCGGTGACTTTTGAGCCCACGCCTGAGGACGCCCTGAGTCAGATGCTGAGATCAAGCGGGTGTTCCCACCCTACACTGACCGGTTGTCAGGACTAATAAAACATTACCGCACAGAGTGCATACAGCGCCGCTCTGGCGGATGCCACTGGTTTGACGCAGTAAAGATCGTGCTCTAGTGTTTAGGATAGCACTGTCAGGCACTAGGTAGCTCCAACATTCACGAGCATTCAACATTACTAGGAATGGGAATGATTAAGGAGCAATCACCAGAACAGGAATACATCCACACACACATGATAACAGGTTTATACTGGCGCATGGCTGTGCCGCCATGTGAACCTTTTATAGCTGTAGCTCTCCGGGACCTCTCTAGTGGTCCAATAGGAGCTTCCACAGGACCTGAGCATGTGACCCCCGACCTCCAATGAGTGGTCGTCCCTTGGGCATGCCTAGAAGAAGAAAAGCAGGACTTAGTCCCAGGAGCACCTGCTCGCCGCTGATCAGTGCTGGTTACAATGACTGACCCTCGAAGGGCAGCAGTATCTGCCTGAGCCAGGCATTGGGACCGATGTCTCTGCTGAGCAGGCTCCACTGCAGCTGGAGGAGAATGGGAGACTGCAGCGGAGGTGGTTCGAGATTCCCCCGGCGCAACGGCAGGAACTCGACACCTAACATAAAGGACCTGCAAAAGGTTAAAAAAATGAAAAAGCTAATACTCCCCTCAGTGCTCACCTATAAGCTGCCTCTGCTGAACTTACCCCATTAGGTCCTTGATGCTTCTTCTTTCCACCACCAAGCCCTGAAATCCAGGTCTTCTTGATGCTAGGCTGGGACTTCCATTATGGGATGTTTTACCATTAGGACTAGTGTTGAGCGATACCGTCCGATACTTGAAAGTATCGGTATCGGAAAGTATCGGCCGATACCGGCAAAGTATCGGATCTAATCCGATACCGATACCCGATACCAATACAAGTCAATGGGACACCAAGTATCGGACGGTATCCTGTATGATTCCCAGGGTCTGAAGGAGAGGAAACTCTCCTTCAGGCCCTGGGATCCATATCAATGTGTAAAAGAAAGAATTAAAATAAAAAATAGGGATATACTCACCTCTCCGACGCAGCCTGGACTTTACCGCCGTAACCGGGAGCCGTTGTACCTAAGAATGCGCGCTTGAAGGGCCTTAGATGACGTCACGGCGCTCTGATTGGTCCGTAGCGGTCGCGTGACCGCTACGCGACCATTCACAAAGCAGTGACGTCACCTAAGGTCTTTCAAGCGCTTGAAAGACCTTAGGTGACGTCACTGCTTTGTGATTGGTCGTGTAGCGGTCACGCGACCGCTACGGACCAATCAGAGCGTCGTGACATCATCTAAGGCCCTTCAAGCGCGCATTTTTAGGTACAACGGCTCCCGGTTACGGCGGTAAAGTCCAGGCTGCGTCGGAGAGGTGAGTATATCCCTATTTTTTATTTTAATTCTTTCTTTTACACATTGATATTAATCCCGATACCGATTCCCGATACCACAAAAGTATCGGATCTCGGTATCGGAATTCTGATACCCGCAAGTATCGGCCGATACCCGATACTTGCGGTATCGGAATGCTCAACACTAGTGTTGAGCATTCCGATACCGCAAGTATCGGGTATCGGCCGATACTTGCGGGTATCGGAATTCCGATACCGAGATCCGATACTTTTGTGGTATCGGGTATCGGTATCGAAACAACATTAATATAAAAATGTGTAAAAGAGAGAATTAAAATAAAAAATATTGCTATACTCACCTCTCCGACGCAGCCTGCACCTTACCGAGGGAAGCGGCAGCGTTCTTTGTTTAAAATTCGCGCTTTTCTTTCCTTACGTGAAGTCCCGGCTTGTGATTGGTCGCATGCCGCCCATGTGGCGGCGACGCAACCAATCACAGCAAGCCGTGACGTAATTTCAGGTCCTTAAGGATTTTAAAATTACGTCCCGGCTTTGTGATTGGTTGCGTTGCAGTCACATGGGCGCCGCAACCAATCACAAGCCGTGACGTCACGGGAGGCTGGACATGCGCGCATTTTAAAATGGGCGCGTGTCCAGCCTCCCGTGACGTCCCGGCTTGTGATTGGTTGCGGCGCGGTCAACCAATCACAAGCCAGGAGGCTGGACACGCGCGCATTTTAAAATGGGCGCGTGTCCAGCCTCCCGTGATGTCCCGGCTTGTGATTGGTTGCGGCGCGGTCAACCAATCACAAGCCGGGAGGCTGGACACGCGCGCATTTTAAAACGCATTTTAAAATGCGCGCGTGTCCAGCCTCCCGGCTTGTGATTGGTTGACCGCGCCGCAACCAATCACAAGCCGGGACGTCACGGGAGGCTGGACACGCGCCCATTTTAAAATGCGCGCGTGTCCAGCCTCCCGGCTTGTGATTGGTTGACCGCGCCGCAACCAATCACAAGCCGGGACGTCACGGGAGGCTGGACACGCGCCCATTTTAAAATGCGCGCGTGTCCAGCCTCCCGGCTTGTGATTGGTTGACCGCGCCGCAACCAATCACAAGCCGGGACGTCACGGGAGGCTGGACACGCGCCCATTTTAAAATGCGCGCGTGTCCAGCCTCCCGTGACGTCACGGCTTGTGATTGGTTGCGGCGCCCATGTGACTGCGACGCAACCAATCACAAAGCCGGGACGTAATTTTAAAATCCTTAAGGACCTGAAATTACGTCACGGCTTGCTGTGATTGGTTGCGTCGCCCATGTGACTGCGACGCAACCAATCACAAAGCCGGAGCGTAATTTTAAAATACTGAATGACCTGAAATTACGTCACGGCTTGCTGTGATTGGCTGCGTCGCCGCCACATGGGCGGCATGCGACCAATCACAAGCCGGGACTTCACGTAAGGAAAGAAAAGCGCGAATTTTAAACAAAGAACGCTGCCGCTTCCCTCGGTAAGGTGCAGGCTGCGTCGGAGAGGTGAGTATAGCAATATTTTTTATTTTAATTCTTTCTTTTACACATTAATATGGATCCCAGGGCCTGAAGGAGAGTTTCCTCTCCTTCAGACCCTGAGAACCATCAGGAATACCGTCCGATACTTGAGTCCCATTGACTTGTATTGGTATCGGGTATCGGTATCGGATTGGATCCGATACTTTGCCGGTATCGGCCGATACTTTCCGATACCGATACTTTCAAGTATCGGACGGTATCGCTCAACACTACTCAACACTAATTAGGACATGTTCCATGACCTTACAAAGAGCACTCAAGGCCAGGACTAGCCCCACAACTAAGATGTCCCTAAATAAGTGCCAGAGACTATGCACGGGACACTGAGCTTTGAAGGTGAGATGAGAATTGGTTTGCCAGTGGATTTGGCAAAGCAGAATCTCACAAGGAAACTGCTTATCTCTTATAGAAATGAATGGTAACCTGGTGGTAAACAATTGTCTATTTAATAACACAGTGCACTAACAGATTTTTCATGTTCTTTTAATCAAATAATTCCAAGAATTATTCCTCTTATTCGTCTCTGATTAGGCACATTGTTCTTTGCAGAATACTACCTGACAACATGTAAACCTTCTGTGACTGATGTAATCTTATGCTATGTGTAAATAGGCAGCAAGCATTTGTTTTGATGATTTGCATAAATAGATTCACAAATTGTTTGTGTCAAAAGTTATGAAATTCTAAAGTCTCAGCAAATTCAAATTTGATTCTCATGAAATTATGTGACCATCTTTAATTCTAGCATGAAGGGATTGTACACAAATCTCTCCATCATGGAAAGGGAGACAGTATCTCATTGAGCTTAAAGGAGAAATGCTGTAATTAAATATGCAAATTGCCTCTTCAGAGAAAAAGAGGACTTGAACTCTATAGCGCCACCTGTTGGTAGTAGCGATCCTACAAGTCACAATCAACCCTTTAACGAGTCTTGCAATATGACTTAGGATAAGAGCCAAAGCAGTATCTCAATTTGCAGACACAGTGTTTCAGGCTGTTGGCCCTCATCATAATATAATAGTACAATTACATAAGCACTCACATCAAAGATTTTATCCTTTTAATATATTGCAATTATTATATTATATAGCACAGTCTACATACAATTGCCCATTTTGCCCTTCTACCCAGCTAATTATTTTCTTTACTCTGCTTTTTGTAAAAACAGGAAGTTTATTTTCCCTACAAAAATCATTCCCTTCTTCAAGGCCTAACCCAGCTACTCTGCTCCTCCCCCCTGCCAAGACCCTTTGCAGTAACTTATGACCCATACAGTTAAAATTGACCTCCTGTTTCGACATAGAGCTTTCAAGAATTCAGCTAGTCAGTTTTTAATCACGTGATGTCATTGTCAGAAAACAGAAAACAGAAGAATGTGCTGAAAGGCAAAATGAGCAATTGTATTTACACAGTGCCATATAATATGGTTATGAGTATAATATATTAGAAGGATAGAAACTTTGATGGGAGTGCTTATTTAATGCAGAGATCAAATAAAGAATAGATAAGTGCAGGATAGAAGCTCTGCTAATACATCAAGGCAAATGAAGACAGCAGCAACATAAATATACACTGAGCTCACAACCACCCTATGTTACCATAGGAGAACATTTGGAACTTGAATCAAGCTGCAAACTGCATAAAAGGAGATTTAAAAATGAATGAAGGAATGAAGATCACAGACTAGAGCTTAGCGTAATTTTATTATTTAATAAGCAAAATGTAACCTGTTACACACGTAAAATAATTTTTCCACATCAAGGTTGTGTTCATATCCTTTTGCTTTTAGGATCTGTTTACTATAGTCTTAATGGTTCGTAACAGTCAAAAACTACCTAAAAATGCCATTTGAAGTATTGACCATATTTCTGGTTCTTGTATTCTAAAAATGTATGAAGAAGCTTCAGTGTTTTTTCAGCAATCTATTTACAAACCTACCATTGCATTCCTTCATTTTATTTTCCAACATTTCTCCAGAGCTGGAAACCTTGATAATTTCCGACAATATTAAGTGAATGTTACTGGTGATTTCAGGCTGGGATATGTATTGGTTGGTTTCAAACAGGATAATGGAAACTATCACGAGAGCAGGTGTTTTCTTGTTTTGTTATTGCTTCTCCTGCTCTGCTCTAAGTATCTGCAGTGATAGGAGATTGAAATCTTGATTGTTTGCTAGCTATTGGAGTTCAAGCCTGTAATAAACATGTTTTGTCCTTGCAAAACCACTTCCTAAACCAAACATATACTATGAAATTGTTTAGATGTAGAGTTTGTTTTATTAAACATATTTGTTATCAGAACTATAGTCAGCATTTTACCATGGCAAAGGTTGTTTGCTGATCCCACCTCTACATCTAAATATGTTCATTAAGCCAAAATGGCTTGCTCAAGTCATTTTTGTCACCCAGAGGAAAACAGAGCCGCTTCATGTGATTGCACACCACACAATAAAGATAAATAACAAGGTAAACTTTTATTGACACATCAGATAAAAACAATTAAAACAGGAATAAACCAACATCCCCACGTGTGCCCGCACAAGTACAACAATACAAACAAATGAAAGCGCCATTAATCACAATGCTAAAATAGCAATAGATAACACAGTGACCTCATCAGTGTCCCGTGAGGCATAATACATATATAGCTAAACCCTGATAACATAAGGGGTATAATAAGCACCTCTACCAAATAGACATAAATCCAATAACTGTAGGATAGGGAAAAAGCCCATATGGGTCAATATGACATATAAGAACCAAGAGGCGCCTGAGCAACTGGGTCCCGATAATGTGGACACAAAGGTCAATATAAGAATAATGGCTGTGCATCCGCATCAATGCCCATAAAACGAAATATATCTACCGCCAATGAAGAAAGTAAATCCAGGTCCCGGGAGCAGCCAAACAGAGCACAGAGAGGCGCTGTGAAAAAACCCAGATAAGGGTGAGAGGCGCTGAAGGCAGGGCGAGAGCGTGGGGAGGAAGCCCAACGCGTGTCGCCGTTACACGAACGGCTTCGTCAGGGGAAAGTGAGTGACAACGGTCAACAACAGTTTAAATACCTTATGTGAGAATGAACTGGAGGACGAGCAATGCCGAGAGCCAGAACCGGAAGTGACGCCGGAAGGGCGGAAGAGCATGTAGTGGCAGACGTCTCTGCCAATACTACACAATGCGCATGCGCTGGGGAGTCAGCGCCGCGCATTGTGTAGCAAAATGAGAGCAAAGATAGAATAAGATAAATGGCAGCGCAAATGAACATACTTAGTGGGGGCACCCAACTAGACCGGTAATGATAATGGGGGACCCCACAAAAAATAGAAGAAGTGGAAGGTACCATATATATATCCCATCCCATCCATCCGACAGGAGTTTTTTTCTTCAAGTCTCTGGCGTCGCCATGGGGGCCCGTTGTGCCCCGGCCCTAGCTAATTTATTCTTAGGGTGGTGGGAGTCCACTGTGGTCTACAACTCCGTATGGTTCCTATCGAAGGTACGATGTTGGCGTAGATACATCGATGACGTGTTCTTTATTTGGACAGGTACCCAGGATGAGGTTGAGACCTTTATTGATTCACTTAACAACAATCCATATAACATCTTTCTTACCTTCTCATGCTCTCCCTCTTCAGTTAACTTCCTGGACCTGAATGTGACATGTCAAGATGGTGTTCTGTCCACTTGCCTTTATCGGAAGCCTACAGCTACTAACAACTTATTGGAGTTCCGCAGCTTCCACCCGCCCCACACGAAGAAAGGTATCCCGGTTGGGCAATTTCTTAGAACCAGGAGGAATTGCACGCGGGACGAGGATTTCTACAGGGAAGCACATGACTTGACCAAGAGATTTAAGAAGAGGACTTATCCCAACAAGTATATTTCTCAGGCATACCGGAGAGCCAAGGGGCAGTCGCAAGTGGCCCTACTACAGCCTCGAGAGAAAGTATTGGACAAATCGGTTCGCTTCATCACTGGGTTCAATACGCATTGGTCTCAGGTAAGGCACATCCTACAGAGACATTGGGGCATCCTCACAACGGATCTGTCAACATCACAAATCGTTAGTGAACGACCACTGATAACTGCGAGAAGAGCTCCTAACCTTCGTGACATTCTCACAAGAAGTCACTATGCTAGACCCACGGTGAAACTAAATAGGGGTATCTCATTGAAGGGCTCCTTCCCCTGTGGCGATTGTAACGTCTGTCAATTCATGCACCCAGTGAGGGATAATTTTTGTAATCCAACTGATCAAAAACAGCATAGGCTTAAGAGCTATATCAACTGCAAGACCACAAATGTCGTTTATGCGATTATATGCCCTTGCCCATTGGTATACGTGGGACAGACGTCCCAGGAGCTGCGCCGACGTATACAGAAACACTTTTCCACCATTGGCACGGCTGCGGCTGACTTCCGTAAGGACAAATTGCTCACTACGGTGGCAGCACACTTTCTGAAATATCATGCCGGTAGATATTCGGGCACCAGGGTGCCGGGACTTGAGCGCATTCGTGGGTCTGACAGAGGGGGATCATTGGAGAATAGGCTTTTACAAGCAGAGGCCCGTTGGATCTTTATGTTACATTCCACTGCTCCCTCTGGGATTAATGAAGATCTTCTTTTTACCGGTTTCCTGTACTAATCTAACGTGATGTCTTTCTTGTCCCTCCCAGATGTCCATTGGGGCTGCCCTTTGTACCTTTAAAATGCTTTTGAGATGCTTCCTGTGTTCCTTCAAGTTTGGACCATTCGGGGTACAGGCTGTACCTAGGACCTGTGGCACAGGTCTCCGTTTATATGGATGAAGACTTTTCGTTCGGCAGCGAACTACTTGTGGACGGGCTTGTGGGGCTGCCCTAAGTGGAACTAGTTATCCCTACTTCTGCCTTATGTCAACAAGAGGATCGTGGTGGCATTACATGCCCTGACACTGATATTTTGCTTATGATAGACATAGGAGGACTTGTCACCCACGGGTAGATCTGAAGGGCTCTTGGACTGTGATGTACAGGGGAACCCCCGGCACTATTGTTAGTTTGAACGAAGATGGACTCTCTTCCAGCAAGTTGGATGTGATTTGTCGGGACATTATGCTTTCTGATCGTTTCAAGAGATATATATATTTCTATGTCTTATCCTTTGGGTCAGAGTATCTCTATGTCATCTTTTTTCTGTAGTACCAGCATCCAATTTACCACGATTTTGGCGTACATGTGGGCACGTTTTGCCCTCACCTGTAAGTGGATGCGGTGCCTCTTTATTTCTACCTTTTGTCCCACTTTTGCTAGTTTGTGACTGGTCTCGCTAGGCCTTGTCCATCCTTCTCTTGTATCCAGGTCCCTATGGTCAGACTATGCTGCCCCGTTTTTTCCAGGTGGCATATGTCCCACGTCCTTCTTACTTTCTGCCTTATCTATTTTTGGCAATTCTTTTGTTTCATAATTCTCTCACAGTATGGGAGTTACGCTGTGTTCGGCCTAAATTATGGAATAAATTTTTAGAGCCATGTTATTATATCTTGTGTGCTGGTCTGTATATATTTTTTGTATATTTATTTTCAATTTAGAGGTGTTGTTTTTTATTATCTATTTTCCTTTTATTTCTTTTCTTTTTCTTTCATTTATTATTTTGGTTATTTTCTTTTTCTTCCCTCAGGTTTTTCAGCACAGTCTAATGTGTCTCATCGGTATTTGCTCGTTACCACTTGTCCTGTGCTGTATCATACCCTCACACCAGCTGGGGTACTCACCGTTTTGTATGTCTCGTTATGTGTTTTATGTGGTTGCGTCATTGTGGGATGGGATATATATATGGTACCTTCCACTTCTTCTATTTTTTGTGGGGTCCCCCATTATCATTACCGGTCTAGTTGGGTGCCCCCACTAAGTATGTTCATTTGCGCTGCCATTTATCTTATTCTATCTTTGCTCTCATTTTGCTACACAATGCGCGGCGCTGACTCCCCAGCGCATGCGCATTGTGTAGTATTGGCAGAGACGTCTGCCACTACATGCTCTTCCGCCCTTCCGGCGTCACTTCCGGTTCCGGCTCTCGGCATTGCTCGTCCTCCAGTTCATTCTCACATAAGGTATTTAAACTGTTGTTGACCGTTGTCACTCACTTTCCCCTGACGAAGCCGTTCGTGTAACGGCGACACGCGTTGGGCTTCCTCCCCACGCTCTCGCCCTGCCTTCAGCGCCTCTCACCCTTATCTGGGTTTTTTCACAGCGCCTCTCTGTGCTCTGTTTGGCTGCTCCCGGGACCTGGATTTACTTTCTTCATTGGCGGTAGATATATTTCATTTTATGGGCATTGATGCGGATGCACAGCCATTATTCTTATATTGACCTTTGTGTCCACATTATCGGGACCCAGTTGCTCAGGCGCCTCTTGGTTCTTATATGTCATATTGACCCATATGGGCTTTTTCCCTATCCTACAGTTATTGGATTTATGTCTATTTGGTAGAGGTGCTTATTATACCCCTTATGTTATCAGGGTTTAGCTATATATGTATTATGCCTCATGGGACACTGATGAGGTCACTGTGTTATCTATTGCTATTTTAGCATTGTGATTAATGGCGCTTTCATTTGTTTGTATTGTTGTACTTGTGCGGGCACACGTGGGGATGTTGGTTTATTCCTGTTTTAATTGTTTTTATCTGATGTGTCAATAAAAGTTTACCTTGTTATTTATCTTTATTGTGTGGTGTGCAATCACATGAAGCGGCTCTGTTTTCCTTTTTTTCTTCTCATGGTGTTTCACCGCTTCTGTTTGCACCCCGCATATATTTGTTCATATTGGTAGTGCGCTGGTATTCTATTTATATTTTTGTCACCCAGTACCCACAGCACGAAATTGTTAGTTCTCTTTAGCTATACCCCTATTTGTATTCATATAATATTACTGAGAGTTATTACTCTCTTTAGTTTGCTTACATTATGTTCTTTTAAAGTGTCTACAATATATTTTTCAAAATAACTACTTTGTTATTCATCAGAAATGTTGTCCTTTTTAGCCTCCTTAGTGATGAGCGAGTACTTGTTGCTCAGGTTTTCCCGAGCATGCTGGGGTGATCTCCGAGTATTTGTTAGTGTTCAGAGATTAAGCTTTCATCGCCGCAGCTGAATGATTTACAGCTATTAGCCTGGCTGAGTACATGTGGGGGTTGCCTGGTTGCTAGGGAATCCCCACATGTATTCAAGCTGGCTAATAGCTGTAATTCATTCAGCTGTGGAGATGGAAACTAAATCTCCAAACACTAACAAATACTCGGAGATCACCAACTGACCAATAAGTTGAATGGCTTATCATGTAACTTCAATTTCACGATTTTTTTCTGCAACTTTTCAATTAGTGACTGATGCTTAGAACAAGTCATCAATATCGGATTGATAGGGGTTTCCTCACCAACATTAATCAGCTTGCTAAAGGGGCCTGGAGTAGGCACAGATCTGTTCACTACAGTATGTTCTCTTCAATCAGCCGATCAGTTGGATGCTGAGAGTCAAATCTCAATTAATCTGATATTTATGACCTAGCCTATGGAAAGATCACCAAAATTACAATTTCCATGTCCTCCCACAGAAAATATTTATTTAATTACCAATTAACAGTATTGGTCAAAGTCTTCCCTGAAATAGCAGAAAGGAACCAACTCCATAGAGCAATTAAGAAATAAGCAAATTCCATAGTGTCATGACTTTCCATACCTCTCTTTCTTCATCTGTTCAATACTTTTTTCCCTGTGTCATTTCTCATTATTGCGCACAACTTATTTTGTGGACATTTGCGGTTTGGTTTCTTTACCTGTGTGGATTGGATGGGTTGTTACTAGTGTTGAGCATTCAGATACCGAGATCCGATACTTTTGTGGTATCGGGTATCGGTATCGAAACAATATTAATGTGTAAAAGAAAGAATTAAAATAAAAAATATTGCTATACTCACCTCTCCGACGCAGTCTGGACCTTACCGAGGGAACCGGCAGCGTTCTTTGCTTAAAATGCACGCGTTTACTGCCTTCTGTGACGTCACGGCTTGTGATTGGTCGCGTGCCGCCCATGTGGCCGCGACGCGACCAATCACAGCAAGCCGTGACATAATTTTCAGGTCCTGAATGCCTAATTCTAGGCATTCAGGATTTGAAAATTACGTTACGGCTTGTGATTGGTCGCGTCGCGGTCACATGGGCGACGCGACCAATCACAAGCCGTGACGTCACGGGAGGCAGGAAACGTGCGCATTTTAAAATTATGTTACGGCTTGTGATTGGTTGTGTGCCGCCCATGTGACCGCGACGCGACCAATCACAGCAAGCCGTGACGTAATTTTCAGGTCCTGAATGCAGAAGTGTTCTGAAGTCACTCCTTTGCTACTTTTGCTGTGTGCTTAGGGACATTGTCTTGTTGGAAGGTGAACCTTTGGCCTGCTCTGAGGTCCAGAGCACTCTGGAAGAGGTTTTCATCCAGGATATCTCTGTACTTGGCCGCATTCATGTTTCCTTCAATGACATCCAGTCGTCCTGTGTCTGCAGCTGAAAATCACCCCAGAGCATGATGCTGCCACCACTATGTTTCACTGTTGGGATTGTATTGGGCAGGCAGGTGATAAGCAGTGCCTGGTTTTCTCCACATATACCACGTAGAATTATCACCAAAGGTCTATCTTCATCTCATCAGACCAGAGAATCGTATTTCTCATAGTCTGGTAGTCCTTCATGTGTTTTTTACTAAACTCTATGCGGGCTTTCATGTCTTGCACTGAGGAGAGGCTTACGTCAGGCCACTCTGCCATAAAGTCCTGACTGGTGGAGGGCTGCAGTGATAGTTGACTTTGTGGAGCTTTCTCCCATCTCCCTACTGCATCTCTGGAACTCAGCCACAGTAATCTTGGGGTTCTTCTTTACCTCTCTCACCAAGGCTCTTCTCCCATGATTGCTCAGTTTGACTGGATGGCTAGGAAGACATCTGTTGGTCCCAAACTTCTTCCATTTAAGGATTATGGAGGCCACTATGCTCTTAGGAACCTTGAGTACTGAAGAATTCTGTTGTAACCTTGGCCAGATCTGTAACTTGCCACAATTCTGTCTCTGAGCTCGTTGGCCAGTTCCTTTAACCCCTTCATGACCCAGCCTATTTTGGCCTTAATGACCTTGCCGTTTTTTGCAATTCTGACCAGTGTCCATTTATGAGGTAATAACTCAGGAACGCTTCAACGGATCCTAGCAATTCTGAGATTGTTTTTTCGTGACATATTGGGCTTCATGTTAGTGGTAAATTTAGGTCGATAATTTCTGAGTTTATTTGTGAAAAAAATTGAAATTTGGCGAAAATTTTGAAAATTTCGCAATTTTCACATTTTGAATTTTTATTCTGTTAAACCAGAGAGTTATGTGACACAAAATAGTTAATAAATAACATTTCCCACATGTTTACTTTACATCAGCACAATTTTGGAAACAATTTTTTTTTTTTGCTAGGAACTTATAAGGGTTAAAATTTGACCAGTGATTTCTCATTTTTACAACAAAATTTACAAAACAATTTTTTTTAGGGACCACCTCACATTTGAAGTCATTTTGAGGGCTCTATATGGCTGAAAATACCCAAAAGTGACACCATTCTAAAAGCTACACCCCTCAAGGTGCTCAAAACCACATACAAGAAGTTTATTAACCCTTCAGGTGTTTCACAACAGCAGAAGCAACATGGAAGTAAAAAATGAACATTTAACTTTTTAATCACAAAAATGATATTTTAGCAACAATTTTTTTATTTTCCCAAGGGTAAAAGGAGAAATTGGACCACGGACGTTGTTGTCCAATTTGTCCTGAGTACGCTGATACCTCATATGTGGGGGTAAACCACTGTTTGGGCGCACGGCAGGGCTCGGAAGGGAAGGAGCGCCATTTGACTTTTTGAATGAAAAATTGGCTCCAATCTTTAGCGGACACCATGTCGCGTTTGGAGAGCCCCCGTGTGCCTAAACATTGGAGCTCCCCCACAAGTGACCACATTTTGGAAACTAGACCCCCCAAGGAACTTATCTAGAAGCATAGTGAGCACTTTAAACCCCCAGGTGCTTCACAAATTGATCCGTAAAAGTGAAAAAGTACTTTTTTTCACAAAAAAATTATTTTAGCCTCAATTTTTTCATTTTCACATGGGCAACAGGATAAAATGGATCCTAAATTTTGTTGGGCAATTTCTCCTGAGTACACCAATACCTCACATGTGGGGGTAAACCACTGTTTGGGCACATGGTAAGGCTCGGAAGGGAAGGAGCGCCATTTGACTTTTTGAATGAAAAATTATCTCCATCGTTAGCGGACACCATGTCGCGTTTGGAGAGCCCCTGTGTGCCTAAACATTGGAGCTCCCCTACAAGTGACCCAATTTTGGAAACTAGACCCCCCAAGGAACTTATCTAGATGCATATTGAGCACTTATAACCCCCAGGTGCTTCACAGAAGTTTATAACGCAGAGCCGTGAAAATAAAAAAATAATTTTTCTTTCCTCAAAAATGATTTTTAGCCCAGAATTTTTTATTTTCCCAAGGGTAATAGGACAAACTGGACAACAACATTTGTGGTCCAATTTCTCCTGAGTACGATGATACCCCATATGTGGGGGTAAACCACTGTTTGGGCGCACGGCAGGGCTCGGAAGGGAAGGCACGCCATTTGGCTTTTTGAATGGAAAATTAGCTCCAATCATTAGCGGACACCATGTCGCGTTTGGAGAGCCCCTGTGTGCCTAAACATTGGAGCTCCCGCACAAGTGACCCCATTTTGGAAACTAGACCTCCCAAGGAACTAATCTAGATGTGTGGTGAGCACTTTGAACCCCCAAGTGCTTCACAGAAGTTTATAACGCAGAGCCATGAAAATAAAAAATAATTTTTCTTTTCTCAAAAATGATTTTTTAGCCCACAATTTTTTATTTTCCCAAGGGTAACAGGAGAAATTGGACCCCAAAAGTTGTTGTCCAGTTTCTCCTGAGTATGCTGATTCCCCATATGTGGGGGTAAACCACTGTTTTGGCACACGTCGGGGTTCGGAAGGGAAGTAGTGACGTTTTGAAATGCAGACTTTGATGGAATGCTCTGCGGGAATCAGGTTGCGTTTGCAGAGCCCCTGATGTGCCTAAACAGTAGGAACTCCCCACAAGTGACTCCATTTTGGAAACTAGACCCCCAAGGGAACTTATCTAGATGTGTGGTGAGCACTTTGAACCCCCAAGTGCTTCACAGAAGTTTATAACGCAGAGCCGTAAAAATAATAAATGTGTTTCCTTTCCTCAAAAATATTTTTTTAGCCCAGAATTTTTTATTTTTGCAAGAGTAACAGGAGAAATTGGACCCGAAAAGTTGTTGTCCAGTTTCTCCTGAGTACGCTGATACCCCATATGTGGGGGTAAACCACTGTTTGGGCACATGCCGGGGCTCGGAAGGGAAGTAGTGATGTTTTGGAATGCAGACTTTGATGGAATGGTCTGCGGGCATCATGTTACGTTTGCAGAGCCCCTGATATGCCTAAACAGTAGAAACCCCCCACAAGTGACCCCATTTTGGAAACTAGACCCCCCAAGGAACTTATCTAGATGTGTGTTGAGCACGTTCAACCCCCAAGTGCTTCACAGAAGCTTACAACGCAGAGCCGTGAAAATAAAAAATCATTTTTCTTTCCTCAAAAAAGATGTTTTAGCAAGCAATTTTTTATTTTCACAAGGGTAACAGGAGAATTTGGACCACAATATTTGTTGCCCAGTTTGTTGTGAGTGTGCTGGTACCCCATATGTGGGGGTAAACCACTGTTTGTTCACACGTCAGGGCTCGAAAGGGAAGTAGTGACATTTGAAATGCAGACTTTGATGGAATGGTCTGCGGGCGTCACATTGCATTTGCAGAGCCCCTGATGTGCCTAATCAGTAGAAACACCCCACAAGTGACCCCATTTTGGAAACTAGACCCCCGACGGAACTTATCTAGATGTGTGGTGAGCACTTTGAACCCCCAAGTGCTTCACAGAAGTTTATAACGCAGAGCCGTGAAAATAAAAAATAATTGTTCTTTCCTCAAAAATTATGTTTTAGCAAGTAATTTTTTATTTTTGCAAGGGTAACAGGAGAAATTGGACCCCAACAGTTGTTGCCCAGTTTGTCCTGAGTACGCTGGTACCCCAAATGTGGGGGTAAACCACTGTTTGGGCGCACGTCGGGGCTTGGAAGGGCAGGAGCACCATTTGACTTTTTGAACGCAAGATTGGCTGGAATCAATGGTGGCGCCATGTTGCGTTTGGAGACCCCTGATGTGCCTAAACAGTGGAAACCCCTCAATTCTAACTTCAACACTAACCCCAACACACCCCTAATCCTAATCCCAACTGTAGCCATAACCCTAATCACAACCCTAACCCCAACACACCCCTAACCACAACCCTAACCGCAACACACCCGTAACCCTAATTCCAACCCTAACCCTAATCCTAACCCTAATCCCAACCGTAACCCTAATCCCAACCCTAACCACAACTGTAACCCCAACACACCCCTAACCCTATCCGTAACCCTAACCACAAGCCTAATCTTAACCCTATTTCAAACCCTAGCCCTAATTCCAACCCTAACTCTAATTCCAACCCTAACCCTAAGGCTATGTGCCCACGTTGCGGATTCGTGTGAGATTTTTCCGCACGATTTTTGAAAAATCTGCAGGTAAAAGGCACTGCGTTTTACCTGCGGATTTACAGCAGATTTCCAGTGTTTTTTTGTGCGGATTTCACCTGCGGATTCCTATTGAGGAACAGGTGTAAAACGCTGCGGAATCCGCACAAAGAATTGACGTGCTGCGGAAAATAAAACGCAGCGTTTCTGCACGGAATTTTCTGCACCATGGGCACAGCGGATTTGGTTTTCCTTAGGTGTACATGGTACTGTATACCTGATGGAAAACTGCTTCAAATTTGCAGCGGCCAATCCGCTGCGGATCCGCGGCCAATCCGCTGCGGATCCGCGGCCAATCCGCTGCGGATCCGCGGCCGATCCGCTGCGGATCCGCGGCCGATCCGCTGCGGATCCGCGACCGATCCGCTGCGGATCCGCGGCCGATCCGCTGCGGATCCTGTTATGATCCCAATGGCAGGGGACCTCTAAGATTACAGCAAAGTCTGCAAAACATAAATACCAGCTCATAGGGAAGTGGTAACTAGGCTGACCATATACCTGATCCTAGCGCAAACACTAACAGCAGCCGGGGAACGTGCCTACGTTGATTCTAGACGTCTCGCGCCAGCCGGAGAACTAACTACCCCTATCAGGGAAAATAAGACCTCTCTTGCCTCCAGAGGAAAGACCCCAAAGTAATACAAGCCCCCAACAAATAATAACGGTGAGGTAAGAAGAAAAGACAAACGTAAGAATGAACTAGATTTAGCAAAGAGAGGCCCACTGACTAATAGCAGAATATAGTAAGAAGACTTATATGGTCAGCAAAAAACCCTGCAAAATATCCACGCTGAATATCCAAGAACCCCCAAACCGACTGACGGTGTGGGGGGAGAATATCAGCCCCCCTAGAGCTTCCAGCAATAACAGGAATCACATATTGTACAAGCTGGACAAAAATATGAACAATGCAAATGATCAAGAGTACGAAAGCAGGACTTAGCTTATCTTGCAAAGAACCAGGACCTGAAGACAGGAGCAAACAGAAGTGAACTGATTACAACGAAGCCAGGCACTGGACTGAGAATCCAGGAAGTTTAAATAGCAACACCCCAGGCCAAACAAAGCAGGTGAGCACAAACCTGGTAAAAGACAATCCAAGTGCCAAATCACTAGTGAACACAAGAGGGAGCCAAAAAGTATAGTTCACAACAGTACCCCCTCTTTAAGGAGGGGTCAACGAACCCTCATTAAGACCACCAGGGCGACCAGGATGAGCAGCGTGGAAGGCACGAACCAAATCGGCCGCATGAACATCAGAGGCGGCCACCCAGGAATTATCCTCCTGACCATAGCCCTTCCATTTGACCAAATACTGGAGCCTCCGTCTAGAGAGACGAGAATCCAAGATCTTCTCAACCACGTACTCCAACTCGCCCTCAACCAACACCGGAGCAGGAGGCTCAACAGCAGGAACCACAGGCACAACGTACCGCCGTAACAAAGACCTATGGAACACGTTGTGAATGGCAAACGACACCGGAAGATCCAAACGAAAAGAAACCGGGTTAAGAACTTCCAAAATTTTATAAGGACCAATAAAGCGAGGCTTAAACTTAGGAGAGGAAACCTTCAGATGGACATACCGAGAAGACAACCAAACCAAATCCCCAACACGAAGTCGGGGGCCCACACCGCGGCGGCGGTTGGCAAAACGCTGAGCATTCTCCTGTGACAACTTCAAGTTGTCCACCACATGATTCCAAATCCGCTGCAACCTATCCACCACGGAATCCACCCCAGGACAGTCAGAAGACTCAACATGACCCGAGGAGAAACGAGGATGAAAACCAGAGTTGCAGAAGAATGGCGAAACCAAAGTAGCGGAACTAGCCCGATTATTAAGGGCAAACTCCGCCAATGGCAAGAAGGTCACCCAATCAACCTGGTCCACAGAAACAAAACATCTCAAATAAGCCTCCAGTGTCTGATTAGTTCGCTCCGTTTGACCATTAGTCTGAGGATGGAAGGCAGATGAAAAGGACAAATCAATGCCCATCTTAGCACAAAAAGATCGCCAGAATCTGGACACAAACTGGGATCCTCTGTCAGACACGATATTCTCAGGAATCCCGTGCAAACGAACCACATTCTGAAAAAACAAAGGAACCAGATCGGAAGAGGAAGGCAACTTAGGCAAGGGTACCAAATGGACCATCTTGGAAAAACGATCACACACCACTTAGATGACAGACATTCCCCGAGACACCGGAAAATCAGAAATGAAATCCATGGAAATGTGTGTCCAAGGCCTCTTCGGGACGGGCAAGGGCAAAAGCAACCCGCTAGCACGAGAACAACAAGGCTTAGCCCGAGCACAAGTCCCACAGGACTGCACAAATGACCGTACATCCCGTGACAAGGAAGGCCACCAAAAGGACCTAGCCACCAAATCTCGGGTACCAAAAATTCCCGGATGCCCTGCCAACACCGAGGAATGAACCTCGGAAATGACTCTGCTGGTCCATTTATCAGGAACAAACAGTCTGTCGGGTGGACACGAGTCAGGTCTACCAGCCTGAAATCTCTGCAACACATGTCGCAAATCCGGAGATATGGCCGACACGATAACTCCCTCTTTAAGAATACCAGCTGGCTCCGAGACTCCAGGAGAGTCAGGCACAAAGCTCCTAGAGAGAGAATCAGCCTTAACATTCTTCGAACCAGGCAGGTATGAGACCACAAAGTCAAAACGAGAGAAAAACAATGACCAACGAGCCTGTCTAGGATTCAGGCGCTTAGCAGACTCGAGATAAATCAGATTTTTGTGATCAGTCAAGACCACCACACGATGCTTAGCACCCTCGAGCCAATGACGCCACTCCTCAAATGCCCACTTCATGGCCAACAACTCCCGATTACCAACAACATAGTTCCACTCAGCAGGCGAAAACTTCCTAGAGAAAAAGGCACATGGTCTCATCACAGAACAACCAGAGCCTCTCTGCGACAAAACAGCCCCAGCACCGATCTCAGAAGCATCCACTTCAACCTGAAAGGGAAGTGAGACATCAGGCTGGCACAAAACCGGCGCCGAAGTAAACCGGCGCTTCAGCTCCTGGAAGGCCTCCACGGCTGCAGGAGCCCAATTAGCCACATCAGAACCTTTCTTGGTCATATCCGTCAAAGGTTTAACAACGCTAGAAAAATTAGCGATAAAGCGACGGTAGAAATTAGCGAACCCCAAGAACTTCTGAAGACTCTTAACAGACGTGGGCTGAGTCCAATCATGAATAGCTCGGACCTTGACTGGGTCCATCTCCACGGCAGAAGGGGAGAAAATAAAACCCAAAAAGGAAACCTTCTGCACTCCAAAGAGACACTTTGAGCCCTTCACAAACAAAGCATTATCACGCAAAACCTGAAACACCATCCTGACCTGCTTTACATGAGAATCCCAATCATCCGAGAAAACTAGAATATCATCAAGATACACAATCAAAAATGTATCCAGATACTTCCGGAAGATATCATGCATAAAGGACTGAAACACTGAAGGGGCATTAGAGAGCCCAAAGGGCATCACCAAGTATTCAAAATGACCTTCGGGCGTATTGAATGCAGTTTTCCATTCATCTCCCTGCCTAATGCGCACAAGGTTGTACGCACCACGAAGATCTATCTTGGTGAACCACTTGGCGCCCTTAATCTGAGCAAACAAGTCTGACAATAGCGGCAACGGATACTGAAACTTAACAGTGATTTTATTCAGAAGCCGATAGTCTATACAAGGTCTCAAAGACCCATCTTTCTTGGCCACAAAAAAGAATTCCGCACCGAGAGGGGAAGAGGATGGACGAATATGCCCCTTCTCCAAAGACTCCTTGACATAAGAACGCATCGTGGCATGCTCGGGTACAGACAAATTAAATAATCGTCCCTTAGGAAATTTACTGCCATGAATCAAATCTATAGCGCAGTCACAGTCCCTATGAGGAGGAAGAGCACTGGACCTGGACTCACTGAATACATCCTGATAGTCACACAAATACTCAGGAACTTCTGAAGGAGTAGAAGTAGCAATAGACACCGGCGAAGAATCGCAATGAATTCCCTGACAACCCCAACTTGAGACAGACATAGCCTTCCAATCCAAAACAGGATTATGGGTCTGTAACCATGGCAGACCTAAAATGACCAAATCATTCATTTTATGCAGAACAAGAAAACGAATCACCTCCCGATGTTCAGGAGTCATGCACATGGTCACTTGTGTCCAATACTGCGGTTTATTTTCCGCCAGTGGCGTAGCATCAATTCCTCTGAGAGGAATCGGAACCTTTAAAGGCTCCAGGACAAAACCGCAGCGCTTGGCAAACGACAAGTCCATAAGACTCAGGGCAGCACCTGAATTCACAAATGCCATAACAGGGTAGGAAGACAATGAACAAATTAAAGTCACAGACAAAATAAATTTAGGCTGCAAATTACCAATGGTGACAGGACTGATAACCTTGGTTAGGCGTTTAGAGCATGCTGATATAACATGTGTAGAATCACCACAGTAAAAACACAGCCCATTCTGACGTCTATGATTTTGTCGTTCGGTTCTAGTCAGGATTCTATCGCATTGCATTGAGACAGGTGTCTGTTCAGACAACACCGCCAGAGGTTTAGCGGATTTGCGCTCCTGCAAACGCCGATCAATCTGAATAGCCAGCGCCATAGAATCATTCAGACTTGTAGGAATTGTAAAACCCACCATCACATTCTTAATGGCTTCAGAAAGGCCATTTCTGAAATTTGCGGCCAGAGCACATTCATTCTATCGAGTAAGCACGGACCATTTCCGAAATTTTTGGCAGTACACCTCAGCTTCATCCTGGCCCTGAGAGATGGCCAGTAGAGCTTTTTCTGCCTGAATTTCAAGATTAGGCTCCTCATAAAGCAATCCGAGCGCCAGAAAAAACGCATCAACATCCGCCAATGCAGGATCTCCTGGCGCTAACGAGAAAGCCCAATCCTGAGGGTCGCCACGCAAGAAGGAGATAATAATTTTAACTTGCTGAGCTGAATCTCCAGACGAACGAGGTTTCAAAGATAGAAACAATTTACAATTATTCCTAAAATTCCTAAATTTAAATCGATCTCCAGAGAACAGCTCAGGAATAGGTATCTTAGGCTCTGACATAGGACTGCTAACAACAAAATCCTGAATGCCCTGCACACGTGCAGCAAGCTGATCCACACTAGTAATCAAGGTCTGAACATTCATGTCTGCAGCAAAGCTTCAAGCCACTCAGAGATAAAGGGGAGGAAGAAAAAAAAAAAAAAAAAAACCTCAGAACTTCTTTTCTTTTAATCCCACTTCAGCAATGCATTAACTATTTATTGGCCTGGCTTACTGTTATGATCCCAATGGCAGGGGACCTCTAAGATTACAGCAAAGTCTGCAAAACATAAATACCAGCTCATAGGGAAGTGGTAACTAGGCTGACCATATACTTGATCCTAGCGCAAACACTAACAGCAGCCGGGGAACGTGCCTACGTTGATTCTAGACGTCTCGCGCCAGCCGGAGAACTAACTACCCCTATCAGGGAAAATAAGACCTCTCTTGCCTCCAGAGGAAAGACCCCAAAGTAATACAAGCCCCCAACAAATAATAACGGTGAGGTAAGAAGAAAAGACAAACGTAAGAATGAACTAGATTTAGCAAAGAGAGGCCCACTGACTAATAGCAGAATATAGTAAGAAGACTTATATGGTCAGCAAAAAACCCTGCAAAATATCCACGCTGAATATCCAAGAACCCCCAAACCGACTGACGGTGTGGGGGGAGAATATCAGCCCCCCTAGAGCTTCCAGCAATAACAGGAATCACATATTGTACAAGCTGGACAAAAATATGAACAATGCAAATGATCAAGAGTACGAAAGCAGGACTTAGCTTATCTTGCAAAGAACCAGGACCTGAAGACAGGAGCAAACAGAAGTGAACTGATTACAACGAAGCCAGGCACTGGACTGAGAATCCAGGAAGTTTAAATAGCAACACCCCAGGCCTAACGAAGCAGGTGAGCACAAACCTGGTAAAAGACAATCCAAGTGCCAAATCACTAGTGAACACAAGAGGGAGCCAAAAAGTATAGTTCACAACAGGATCCGCAGCCAAATCCGCACATGCCATAACCCTAACCCTACCCCTAACCCTAACCCTACCTGTAACCCTAACCCTACCGGTAACCCTAACCCTAGTTCTAACCCTAACCCTAGTGGAAAAAGAAAAAAAAATATTTTCTTTATTTTATTATTGTCCCTACCTATGGGGGTGATAAAGGGGGGGTTTATTTATTAATTTTTTAATTTTGATCGCTGTGATAGAACCTACCACAGCGATCAAAATGTACTTGTAATGAATCTGCCGGCCGGCAGATTCGGCGGGCGCACTGAGCATGCGCCTGCCATTTTGGAAGATGGCGGCACCCAGCGAGGAGACGGACCGACACCTGGAGCCTCGGTAAGTATAAGGGGGGGAGATCGGGGCACGGGGGGGCGTCGGAGCACCGGGGGGTGACATAGGAGCAGGGGGGGAGCGGGCAGGAGGACGGGGAAGCGGAGCACAGGATGGAGGGGACCGGCCCCCTTAACGGAGGACTGGGGGGGCGATCGGTGGGGTGGGGGGGGTCACTTCAGGTTTTTCAGCCATGGCCGATGATATTGCAGCATCGGCCATGGCTGGATTGTAATATTTCACCAGTTTTTTAGGTGAAATATTACAAATCGCTCTGATTGGCAGTTTCACTTTCAACAGCCAATCAGAGCGATCATAGCCACGGGGGGGTGAAGCCACCCCCCCTGGGCTGAAGTACCACTCCCCCTGTCTCTGCAGATCGGGTAAAATGGGAGTTAACCCCTTCACCCGATCTGCAGGGACGCGATCATTCCATGACGCCACATAGGCGTCATGGGTCGGATTGGCACGGGTTTTCATGACGCCTACGTGGCGTCATGGGTCGGGAAGGGGTTAACCTCATGATTCAAATTTTTCTGACATAAACTGTGAGCTATGAGGTCTTATATAGACAGGTGTGTGCATTTCTACATCAAGTCCTATCAGTTTAATTAAACACAAATGGCCTCCAGTGAAGGAGTAGAACCACATCAAGGAGGATCATAAGGAAATGGACAGCGTGTGACTTAAATATGTGTCAGAGCAAAGGGTATGAATACTTATGACCATGTGATATTTCAGTTTTTCTTTTTTATTAAATTTGCAAAAATTTCTACATTTCAGTTTTTTTAGTCAAGATGGAATGCAGAGTGTACATTAATGAGAAAAAAAATAACTTTTTTGAATTTACCAAATGGCTGCAATGAAACAAAGAGTCAAACATTTTAATGAGTATGAATACGTTCCATACCCACTGTATCTTTTCAGAGAAGTCTGCATTGTGTGAAGCTTCTGCTTTACCTCCTTGAAGCTAATGAATTAACAACTGAGTATTACTGTTTACCAGGTTGCTTAATTGTCAATTTATTAATAAATTTGTTAGTAAGAAATATGACACAATAAAAAGAAAGTAAAAGTTCTCTGCTATTTCAAAATACTAAAACTCTGTAAGAATGAAAAGAAAGTGCTTTTCTTTCATTTTTGTTTTATGTTTATGCACATATACAAATAACTAAACTGTATAGTGTTGTCACGAGTGTGTCACATCCTCCTGGGAGATTTTGAGTTAGAAGATCACTATTTTGACTCTTAGATCTTCCATGCACCTTGTATGTTTGTGTCCCAAAATTAAATGTATTTGGTTTCCTTTGGTGCTGAAGAGATTAACGACCCTGTCCATGCTGCTCAGAAACATGCAGCTCTGTTTCAGCTGCTTCTGATCTGGTCGTTACCTCTCCGTATAAAACCTAGCCAGACCTTCTCTTCCTTGCCAGCGAATGCTTTGCTTCCTAGGTCCCTGGAGACACTGTGCTAAATTAGAGATTGTTGTTGCTGCTGGTGATTGTTGCACGTTGTTTTTTGTGTATTCTTTCCTCATTGTCCTATTCTCATTTGGTTAGTAAATTCCTATCCTTCCCTATATACCTCTCTACCGTCAGTGAGTGTTTATACATTTGTTGCTTTCTGTTATCCCTGTCTGTCTTACATGTTGTTACACTAGCATTGCTGCCCCTAACCTCCTGGGGTAGGTGGAGGGAACAGCTTAGGGAATAACAGGAGAACAGAAGGCTGGTGGCCCAAACCTCTTCACCTTTAGAGGTACACTTCAGAGCAGGGATATTTAGGGCCCAAGTCCTAGGGACGGTTCAGGGCCCTTTTCCCTAATCAAGAACGGTCACAACAGGACATGTGTCTTGTCTACTGTTGATATAAAAATTCTACAGACTGTTAAAATGTAAGGTTTCTGTCTATCAAGAAGAATAATTTCAGCACATTTTCTACCTTTAATGTCACCCATAATCTGTACCCATCTATTCGGAAATAAACTAAAATTATTTAGAGGGGAAAAATAAAAATAACTGCTGAAAGGTAAAATCCCCCTTCATTTTCAGCTTTTTAGCAGGGGCCTGAAAATTTTGTTGCAAAAGTGACTAATATTTGGAATTGTTTATAATGACCTCCAATTTAACTAAAGCCTAAGTATCAGCTGATGAAAAGCAGCCCCAAGTATAATGCTGCCTCCACCATTCTTCATTTTGGGTATGGTGTTCTATTGGTGAAGCGCAGTGTTGCCTTTCACATTTTATAGTTAAAAACACATATCTTAATAAAACAGCTACATTTTTTATGAGGTTAGTCAGAATTACTTTAAATCACAGAATCATAGAATATTAGAGTTGGAAGGGACCTCAAGGGTAATCGTGTCCAACTGTCTACTCATAGCACTAAACCATCGCAGACAGAAGTCTGTCCAGCCTCTGTTTGAAGACTTCCATTGAAGAAGAACTCACCACCTTTCATGGCAACTTCACTGTCAAACAGTTTTTTCTAATATCTAATCTGTATCTTCCCCCTTTCAGTTTTATTCCATTGCTTCTCGTGTTTCCATGTGCAAATGAGAATAAGGCTGATCCCTCTACACTGTGACAGCCCTCCAGATATTTATTGACAGCTATTAAGACGCCTCTTAGCCTTCTTTTTTGCAAGCTAAATGCTCCCAGGTCCTTTAAACATTCCTCGTAGGAAATACTTTGCAGTCCGCTTATCATCCTGGTAGCTTTTCCCTGTACTTGCTCCAGTTTTCAATGTCTTTTTTAAAAAAGTGTTGCCCAGAACTAGAGACTGTATTCCAGATGCAGCCTGACCAAATAGGAGCAGAGAGGGTTAGTTACTTGACGTGACCTAAACTTATTTCTTCTCTTAACCCCTTCATGACCCAGCCTATTTTGACCTTAATGACCTGGAAATTTTTTTTGCAATTCTGACCAGTATCCCTTTATGAAGTAATAACTCAAGAACGCTTCAACAGATCTTAGCGATTCTCAGACTGTTTTTTCGTGACATATTGAGCTTCATGTTAGTGACAAATTTAGGTTGATAATTTTTGCGCATATTTGTGAAAAAAACTTTTAATTTTTATTCTGTTAAACCAGAGAGTTATGTGACACAAAAAAATTAATAAATAACATTTCCCACATGACCAGCGATTTCTCATTTTTACAACCAAATTTACAAAACCATTTTTTTTAGGGACCACCTCACATTTGAAGTCAGTTTGAGGGGTCTATATGGCTGAAAATACGCAAAAGTGACACCATTCTAAAAGGTGCACCCCTCAAGGTGCTCAAAACCATAATCAAGAAGTTTATTAACCCTTCAGGTGCTTCACAGCAGCAGAAGCAACATGGAAGGAAAAAATTTACATTTAACTTTTTAGTCACAAAAATGAACTTTTAGCAACAATTATTTTATTTTTCCAAGGGTAAAAGGATAAACTGGACCCCGAAAGTTGTTGTACAATGTGTCCTGAGTATGCCAATACCCCATATTTGGGGGGAATCACTGTTTGGGCGCACGACAGGGCTCGGAAGGGAAGGAGTGCCATTTTACTTTTTGTATGAAAAATTGGCTCCAATCTTTAGCGGACAACATGTCGCGTTTGGAGAGCCCCTGTGTGCCTAAAGATTAAACTGACCCCATTTTGGAAACTAGACCCCCCCAAGGAACTTATCTAGATGCATAGTGAGCACTTTCAACCCCCAGGTGCTTCACAAATTGATCTGTAAAAATGAAAAAGTACTTTTTTTCACAAAAAAAATTTTTTGCCTCAATTTTTTTTGTTTTCACATGTGTAACAGGATAAAATGGATCATGAAACTTGTTGAGCAATTTCTCCTGAGTACACCGATACCTCAGATGTGGGGGTAAACCACTGTTTAGGCACGCGGCAAAGCTCGGAAGGGAAGGAGCGCCATTTGACTTTTTGAATGAAAAATTAGCTCCAATTGTTAGCGGACACCATGTTGTGTTTGGAGAGCCCCTGTGTGCCTAAACATTGGAGCTCCCCCACAAGAGACCCCATTTTGGAAACTAGACCCCCCAAGGAACTTATCTAGATGCATAGTGAGCACTTTCATCCCCCAGGTGCTTCACAAATTGATTCGTAAAAATGAAAAAGTACTTTTTGTCACAAAAAAATTCCTTTAGCCTCAATTTTTCCATTTTCTTATGGGCTACAGGATAAAATGGATCTTAAAATGTGTTGGGCAATTTCTCCTGAGTACACCGATACCTCACATGTGGGGGTAAACCACTGTTTGGGTACATGACAAGGCTCAGAAGGGAAGGAGCGCAATTTGACTTTTTGAATTAAAAATTAGCTCCAATCATTAGCGGTCACCATGTCGCGTTTGGAGATCTCTTGTGTACCTAAACATTTGAACTCCCCCACAAGTGACACCATTTTGGAAACTAGACCCCCCAAGAAACTTATCTAGATGTGTGGTGAGCACTTTGAACCCCCAAGTGCTTCACAGAAGTTTATAACGCAGAGCTATGAAAATAAAAAAATCACTTTTCTTTCCTCAAAAATTATTTTTTAGACTGCAATTTTTTATTTTTACAAGGGTAACAGGAGAAATTGGACCCCAAAAGTTGTTGTCCAGTTTGTCCTGAGTACGATGATACCCCATATGTGGGGGTAAACCACTGTTTGGGTGCATGGCAAAGCTCAGAAGAGAAGTAGTGACTTTTTGAAATGCAGACTTTGATGGAATGGTCTGCGAGTGTCATGTTACGTTTGCAGAGACCCTGATGTGCCTAAAGAGTAGAAACCCCCCACAAGTGACCCCATTTTGTAAACTGACCCCCCAAGGAACTTATCTAGCTGTGTGGTGAGCACTTTGAACCCCCAAGTGCTTCACAAAAGTTTATAACGCAGAGCCGTGAAAATAAAAGAATCATTTTTTTTTCTAAAAAAGGATTTTTTTAGCCAGCAATTTTTTATTTTCACAAGGTAACATGAGAAACTGAACCCCAATAGTTGTTGTCCAGTTTGTCCTGAGTATGCTGATGCCCAATATATGGGGGTAAACCACTGTTTGGGCGCACGTCGGGGCTCGGAAAGGAAGTAGTGACGTTTTGAAATGCAGACTTTGATGGAATGGTCTGCGGGTGTCACGTTGCATTTGCAGAGCCCCTGATATACCTAAACAGTAGAAACCCACCACAAGTGACCCCATTTTGGAAACTAGACCCCCCAAGGAACTTATCTAGATGTGTGGTGACTGAGCACTTTGAACCCCCAAGTGCTTCACAAAAGTTTATAAAGCAGAGCCATGAAAATAAAAAAATCATTTTTTTCCCACAAAAATACTTTTTTAGCCCCCATTTTTTATTTTTCCAAGGGTAACAAGAAAAATTGTACAACAATTTTGGGGGACTAATTTCTCCTGAGTATGCTTATGCCCCATATGTCAGGGCTCGGAAGGGAGGGAGCACCATTTGACTTTTTGAATGCAAGATTGGCTGGAATCAATGGTGGCACCATGTCGTGATTGTAGACCCCATGATGTGCCTAACCAGTAGAAACCCCTCAATTCTAACTCCAACACTAACCCCAACACACCCCTAACTCTAATCCCAACTCTAACCATAACCGTAATCACAACCCTAACCCCAACACACCCCTAACCATAACCCTAACCCCAACACACCCCTAACCCTTATCCCAACCCTAACCCTAATCCCAACCCTAACTCCAACACACAACCAACCCTAATCCCAACCCTAACCATAACCCTAACCTCAACACACCCCTAACCCTAATCTTAACTGTAATTCCAACCCTAACCCTAATTCCAACCCTAACTCTAGTTCCAGCCCTAACCCTAACGCTATGTGCCCACATTGCGGATTCGTGAGCGGATTTATCCGCACTGTTTTTGAAAAATCCATAGGTAAAATACACTGCATTTTACTTGCGGATTTACTGCGAATTTCCAGTGTTTTTTGTGCGGATTTCACCTGCAGATTCCTATTGAGGAACAGGTGTAAAACGTTGCGGAATCCGCACAAAGAATTGACATGTTGCGGAAAATACAACGCAGCATTTCAGCATGGTATTTTCCGCACCATGGGCACAGCAGATTTGGTTTTCCATAGGTTTACATGGTACTATAAACATGATGGAAAACTGCCACGAATCCACAGCGGATCCGCAGCCAAATCCGCACCGTGTGCACATATCCTATTTCTAACCCTAATTGCAACCCTAACCCTAGCCCTAACCCTAGCCCTAACCCTAGTGGAAAAATAAAAATAAATATATTTTATTTATTTCATTATTTTCCCTACCTATGGGGGTGATAAGGGGGGGCTTTATTTACTATTTTTTTTTATTTTGATCACTGTGATATAAACTATCACAGTGATCAAAATGTACCTGTAACCAATCTGCCGGCCGATTCTGTGCAAGCGCCCGCCATTTTGCAAGATGGCGGCGCCCATCGAGGATGCCAGGCGGACACCGGGAGGGTCCCCGGGACACCAGAGGTACAGGGGGTGGGATCGAACAGCGGGGGGGCACCGGAGGGGAGAGGAATGCAGCGGAGGGCAGCGGAGCACAGAACGGAGGGGAGGAAAGACTGACAGCGGTGGCAGATCGCTGCTGTCAGTCGGTGGGGGGGTCAGATCGCGGTCTCCAGCCATGGCCAATGATATTGCAGCATTGGCCATGGCTGGATTGTAATATTTCACCAAATTTCATAGGTGAAATATTACAAATTGCTCTGAGTGGGTGTTGCACTTTCAACAGCCAATCAGAGCGATCGAAGCCACGTGGGGGCAAAGCCACCCCCCCCTGGGCTGAAGTACCACTCCCCCTGTCCCTGCAGATTGGGTGAAATTGGAGTTAAGCCTTTCACCCGATCTGCAGGGACGTGATCCCTCCATGACACCACATAGGCGTCACAGGTCGGATTGGCACAGACTTTCATGACGCCTACGTGGTGTCACAGGTCGGGAAGGGGTTAATACATCCTAGAACTGTGTTTGCCTCTTTAGTTGCCGCATCACTCTGTTGACTCATGTGCAGTCTGTGATATATTAGTATACCCATTGTTTTCACACATGCTGTTGATTAGTTTTATTCCATAGATTTTGTAGATGTAATTTCATTTTTCTTGCCCAGATGTAGAATCTTGCATTTCTCCTTATAAAATGCCATTCTTTTAGTTGCTTTGTTTTCTCTAGTGTCAGCTTTCCCTCCTAGCTTTGCATCATTTGCAAATTTGATCAGTATGCCTTCAGTTCTCTTATCTAGATCATTATAAAAATGGTGTAAAACACTGGGGACAGGACAGAGCTTTGTGGTACACCATCTTGAAATACTCTTCCAATTGAATGCACAAAGATTTATTACCACTCTTTGAGTACGATCACAGAGCCAGTTATGAATCCACCTAACCTTAGCCTTGTCAATTCCATACTTGGTATTTTTTCAATAAGGGTAGTATGAAATACTTTATCAAATACTTTGCTGAAATCAAGATATACTCTATCTACCACATTTCCCTGATCCACCCAGTCAGTGATTTAATCATAGAAGGAAAATAGATTGGTCTGGCGTAAATTGTTTGCTACAATCCCAAGACTGGAGAATTTGGCCTTCTCCAATCTTCTGGGACTTATCCTGTTTTCCATGATTTTTGATAGATTCTGACTAGTGGTTCTTCAGTTTCCTATGCTAACTCTTTCAGTACCCTATGATGGAATTCACCTTGACCAGGAGATTAAAGTTAATTAAGTTAGCTAAGTGTTCCCTCACCATCTCTCTGTTTATAGTGTGGATTATTTTATTCCTTTGATGGCACCATGATGATCAGTTGATGTTACAAATGCTTTGATAGAGAAGACAGATGCAAAATAGGAATTTAAAAAACTGCTGATACACCTTTTAACGTCAGCAGTTAATGGGGCCTTATTCCTCAACACCACTTTTTAACAGCACTGCAAAATAAGTGTATAGCGCCCCCCAGCATCAGAAAATCTCTGGGATCTTGGCTACCAGGAGTAGCTGAGACTCCGGAGAACATGATTCAGGTTGTTTTTTGCCATCCCCAGTCACGTGATTGCCATTATTCACCAAATTAAAAAAAATTCAGATTTTCCATACATTTCTCTCTCCTCTGATATAATTTAGCTTGGGTCTAAAGTAAATTTTTTGTGAAAAAAGTGAAATATTAACTTTCTTTCTGCATTGCTTTAGTTCTCGTGAAGCACCTGAAGGGTTAATAAACTTCTTTAATGTGGTTTTGCACACCTTGAGGGGTGCAGTTTTTAGATGGTGTCACTTTGGGTATTTTCTGTCATATTAACCACCCAAAGTAACTTCAAATATGATGTGGCCCCTAAAAAAATTGTTTTGTACATTTTGTTGGAAAAATGAGAAATCACTGGTTGTTAGGGCTAGCGGAACGCACCAAGTAAATATAGAGGTTTTATTATAATAGATGCGTTCGCAGCCCGGGGTCCACCGTGCAGGAGAACCTGCTGCTAGCAAATGGCGGAACTATATGGCGGTATGAGCTTACCCTGTTACTTCACAGAGAAGCCGAAACTCAAAGCACTGCGCCCTGTTAGACTTTACAGTGGCACAGGCTAACTACTCAACAGAGAGCAGTCAGTGGTCATGCATGCTCACAAACTCCTCGCCGGAGGTGCCAGTATTCTAGGGGTTTATTTCAGCCGGGTCCCTGAACACAAACTCACATGACCACACTGACGCAAAGCACATAACATAGGACAATACTAGCGCATGGCTGTATGGCCATGCGAGCCTTAAATAGTTGCAGCACGTACAGGACCTGCCTAGAAAGACCAATGAGAGGCTGCCACAGAGCGTGAGCACCTACAGGACCTTCCTGAAGGACCAATAGCCTTAGCTGCAGTGTCTGATCATGTGACCCTCAATCTCCACTGAGAGATCTTATTCTAGGCATGCTCAGAACGAGAAAAGCAGGACTTAGTCCCAGAAGCGTCTGCTCGCCACTGCCCAGCACTGACTTCCATGGCAGAAGCAGGAAAAGCAGCAGTAACTCTTTGTACAGAGTCAGACTGAGCGAGACGCTGGGACCGACGTCTCCGCTGAGCAAGCTCCAATGCGGCAGAAGAATGGGAGACCGCAGCGGAGATGGCCCGAGATTCCCCTTGTGCAGAGGCGGGAACTCGACCCCTAACACTGGTCAACTTTTAACCCTTATAATGTCCTGACAAAAAAAGTATGTTTCTAAAATTGTGCTGATGTAAAGTTCACATGTGGGACATCTTATTTATTAACTATTTTTATGACATAACTCTGATATAAGGGCACAAAAATTAGAAGTTTGAAATTGCAAAATTATCAACATTTTTGCCAAATTTCCTTTTTTTATATGTAAACCCAAGTCATATCGAAGAGATTTTACCACTAACATGAAGTACAATATGTCCCGAAAAAATGTTCTCAGAATCAGTGGGATCCATTGAAGCTTTCCAGCGCTATAAACTCATAAAGTGAAAGTGGTCAGAATTGTCAAAATTGGCTAGGTCATTAACCCCTTAACCCCCAAGGGTGGTTAATGACCGGGCCAATTTGTACAATTCTGACCACTGTCACTTTATGAGGTTATAACTCTGGAATGCTTCAACGGATCCTGATGATTCTGACAGTGTTTTCTCGTGACATATTGTACTTCATGATGGTAAAATATATTTGATATTACCTGTGTTTATTTGTGAAAAAAACGGAAATTTGGCGAAAATTTTGCAATTTTCCAACTTTGAATTTTTATGCCCTTAAATCACAGAGGTATGTCACGCAAAATACTTAATAAGCAACATTTCCCACATGTCTACTTTAAATTTTTTGTTGTTAGGGAGTTATAAGGGTTAAAATTTGACCAGTAATTTCTCATTTTTACAACACCATTTTTTTTAGGGACCACATCACATTTGAAGTCACTTTGAGGGGTCTATATGATAGAAAATACCCAAGTGTGACACCATTCTAAAAACTGCACCCCTCATGGTGCTCAAAACCACATTCAAGAAGTTTATTAACCCTTCAGGTGTTTCACAGGAATTTTTCGAATGTTAAAAAAAATGAACATTTAACTTTTTTTCACAAAAATTTACTTCAGCTCCAATTTGTGTTATTTTACCAAGGATAACAGGAGAAATTGTATACCAAAAGTTGTTGTACAATTTGTCCTGAGTATGCCGATACCCCAAATGTGGGGGTAAACCACTGTTTGTGCACATGGTAGAGCTCAGAAGGAAAGGAGCGCTAAGGAACTTATGTAGATGTGTGGTGAGCACTTTGACCCCCCAAAGTGCTTCACAGAAGTTTATAATGTAGAGCCGTAAAAATAAAAAATCATATTTTTTCACAAAAATGATCTTTTCGCCCAAATTTTTTATTTTCCCAAGGGTAACAGAAGAAATTGGACCTCAAAAGTTGTTGTGCAATTTGTCCTGAGTACACTGATACCCCATATGTGGGGGTAAACCACTGTTTGGGCGCATGGCAGAGCTCGGAAGGGAAGGAGTGCAGTTTGACTTTTCAATGCAAAATTGACTGGACTTGAGATAGGACACCATGTTGCATTTGGAGAGCCCCTGACGTGCCTAAACATTGAAACCCCCACAAGTGACACCATTTTGCAAAGAAGACACCCTAAGGAACTTATGTAGATGTGTTGTGAGAACTTTGAACCCCCAAGTTTTTTTTTTACAGTTTATAATGCAAAGTCGTGAAAATAAAAAAAATCATTTTTTTTCCACAAAAATTATTTTTTAGCCCCCCGTTTTGCAGTTTTCCAAGGGTAACAGGAGAAATTTTGACCCCCAAAGTTGTTGTCCAAATTGTCCTGAGTACGCTGATATTCCATATGTTGGGGAATACCCCTGCTTGGGGGCACGGGAGAGCTCAAGAGGGAAGGAGCACTGTTTTACTTTTTCAACGCAGAATTGGCTGGAATTGCGATTGTATGCCATGTCGCGTTTGGAGAGCCCCTGATGTGCCTAAAACAGTGGAAAACCCCCAATTCTAACTGAAACCCTAACCCAAACACACCCCTAACCCTAATCCCAACCCTAACCACACCCCTAACCCAAACATGCCACTAACCCTAATCCCAACCACACCCCTAACCCCCAACACACCCCTTATCCCAACACACCCCTAACCCTAATCCCAACCCTAATCCCAACCGTAAATGTAATCCAAACCCTAACTTTAGCCCCAATGCTATCTCTAACTTTAGCACCAACCCAAACTGTAGCTCCAAACCTAACTGTTGCCCCAACCCTAACTTTAGCCCCAACCCTAAATATAGTCCTATCCCTAACTTTAGCCCCAACTCTAACTTTAGCACCAACCCTAACTTTAGCCCCAACCCTAAGCCTAATGGGAAAATGGAAATAAATACATTTTTTTAATTTTATTATTTTTCCCTAACTAAGGGGGTGATGAAGGGGTTTCTATTTACTTTTATAGCAGTTTTTTAGTGAATTTTTATGATTGGCAGCCGTCACACACTAAAAGACGCTTTTTATTGCAAAAAATAGTTTCTGCGTCTCCACATTTTGAGAGTTATAATTTTTCCATATTTTGGTCCACAGAGTCATGTGAGGTCTTGTTTTTTGTGGGACGAGTTGACGTTTTTATTGGAACCATTTTTGGGCACAAGACATTTTTTGATCGCTTTTTATTCCGATTTTTGTGAGGCAGAATGACCAAAAACCAGCTATTCATGAATTTCTTTGGGGGGGGGGCGTTTATACCATTCTGCGTTTGGTAAAATTGATAAAGCAGTTTCATTCTTCGGGTCAGTGCAATTACAGCGATACCTGATTTATTTTTTTTATGTTTTGGCGCTTTTATACGATAAAAACTATTTTATATAAAAAATAATTATTTTTGCATTGCTTTATTCTGAGGACTATAACTTTTTATTTTTTCGCTGATGATGCTGTATGGTGGCTCGTTTTTTGCGGGACAAGTTGATGGTTATTTATATCCATCTTTGGGATCGCGTGTTATTCCACTTTTTGTTTGGCGGTATGATAATAGTTTTTTTTTTTGCCTCGGTTTTTTTTTTACGGTGTTCACTGAAGGGGTTAACTAGTGGGACAGTTTTATAGGTCGGGTCGTTATGGATGCGGTGATACTAAATATGTGTTTTTTTTGTTTGTTTTTTTATTTAGGTAAAGAAATGTATTTATTGGAACAATATTTTTTTTTTCTTTATGTAGGTTTTTTTTTTTTTTTACACATGTAAATATATATTTTTCTACTTTATAACATAGCCCCAGGGGGGACATCACAGTACAGTGTCAGATTGCTGATCTGACACTTTGCACAGCACTGTGTCAGATCAGCGATCTGACAGGCACTGCAGGGAGTCTTGAAGGCACCTGCTCTGAGCAGGCGCTTGCAAGCCACCTCCCTGCAGGACCCAGAAGGATCCTAGAAGGAGCCCTGTTGCCATTTTGGATCCGGGGCCTGCAGGTAGGAGACGCTTGGTATAACGCGATCACATCGCATTGTACCGAGGATCTCAGGGAAGCACACAGGGAGCCCCCTCCCTGCGCGATGCTTCCCTATTTCGCTGGAACGCTGCAATCATGTTTGAATGCAGTGTTCCAGGGTTAATGTGCCGGGAGCGGTCCCTGACGGCTCCTGGCACATAGTGCCAGATGTCAACTGTAATACTCAGCTGACACCCGGCGACGATTAGCCGCGCTCCCCCGTGAGTGCGGCCGATCGCCTATGATGTACTATCCCGTCCCTGGGAATTAAGTCCCAGGTCACCTCGACGGGATAATACATTCAATGGGATTAAGGGGTTAAGGTCAAAATTGGCTTAGTCACTAAGGGGTTAAAAATGTTTGCCAATGGGTTTTATTCACAACACAATCTTAAAGAATAAAAACAAAGCTGGTAATCTTGCAATTTCCATATTAGCCAAAGGTGCATTTTTAGTCTGTAACCTCTTCTTGTACTATTGCCGCAGTAAAGAGACTCAGACCCTATCTTTTATTTTGAAGCAACTAATGAGCATATGCTAAGATAATTGTAAAGGGAAGAGGGGCATCAGCTGTTATGAACTGAGGATCATGTGTTTTCAGTTATGTATATAGGCATTAGTGGTCATTGTAATCCTGCCTTCGATCATAATGAGACATCTGAGAACTCTTCTAGAAATGATTAGTAAACATGACTTATTGTTTAAATCAGATTATTGTGTTTCATGTATTTTTCATTTGTGGCATTTTTTTGCACGTTACAACCTGTATTAAAAATATGATTTAGAAATCTTGAAATTTTCACGCTGTTCACTGGGGATATTTTAGAGTCCCATTTTTTATTGTTTCAGGAAAGTACAGCTTGTAAATTAGCAGGAATAGACTGACTGAGACTCCCCACGACGAAGGCACGCTGCCGAAACGCACATAGGGGAAGTGGCACCATCACCTGGGCTTAGATAAGTTGTTTCCATATGTACCTGTAGGGGTTTTGTTAAAAGTTTTGGTGCTTTTCCTTATTACTATCTGCTGTATCTATATAGGCATGTTACATGATTCTATTTGTTTGACTAAATGCTATGGACTATTAGTGTCCCGGTCTATTCACTTGGATTTGGTATAGACATTTAATTCAGCGCCGCTACTTTATGCTGTCTAGTTGTAACTTCCAGACTTGCCTGCCCAGGGTGGTGCCACCTAAACCTGTTTGACTCCTTTACAAGCACCATTGGCTACTTTTTAATCATTATAATTGTATTTGCTGTTCGTGTTATCAATAAAGTTTTCTACTTTGTTCATCTTACGTTTTTTGCTTATATCTATATACGTAGAACTATCTATATACAGTCCTATACTTTGGATGCGGTTACCTTCTTATTTTCATCTCATGAAACTATCTGATACCATCTCGCATCCCATTCTTTAAGGATACTGATTTCTCTACTGACTGAGACCATGTCTATTGCTTTGAAGCATCTTACAAATGTGTATAAAAGTACAGCAGAAGAAGCAGGGTCAGTTGTAACATTGTTTATTCTGAATGGAGGATCCTGTGTTATCAGCTGTTTAAAGGGGTGTTAATTGTCCTTGTAATCCTGCCTTTCATTATTGTGAGAAATCTGAGAACCTTCTTGAAAGGACAGGAAGTCTACGAAACACTTTAGAAAAGCCCCAGTGGCCAGTGTGAAAATTGATAAATTATTACGTTTTTAATAAAGATTGTCATATGAAAAAAAGAATGCTACCAATAGTAAAAAAAAAAAAATGAAATACATTTAACCCAAAAACCTGATTTAAATAATAGGTTGTTTTCCAATTATGCCTTCCATTTAAGCCTTCTGATTAAATGGTAGGGTATCCTGAATGGTAAATGAATGTCATGAGCTCAAACTCAGTATACATAAATGAGTGATTTACTCAATATTGGAATTTAAAATGTATTAAAATAGACACAATCAAGCATTGTTGAAACTGTGACATGTACTTTTATTCAAATATAGAATTAAATCAATTATCTTTTACAATTGCCTTTCAGGTTTTGAAAAAACTATTACCATAGTCACTAGATCTCTCAAAATAACACACATCCATATGGAAACGTTAGAAATACTGTATCAAGCAATTATGGAAAATGTAAACCTAATAAAAAAGGATGCAGAACTAAGAAATGTTTAATATAATCTAGAATAATAACATAATACAAGTAGATTCTAATTCATAAATAGCAACCAATGCTAGGCATAACAGACCAAAGTTTGGTAATTCAGTATTTGCTTGAGTGGGACCCATAAGGGGCAAGTTAAAGAGTTAGCGAGACAAATCACTGATATCAGTGAAACATCAGATCATGTTAAATTTGTGCAATATATTGGCCAAAATGCAGAAAGTATATGCATACGCTTGATGCTAACCCACCTATTCAAGGAACAGATGTATCTGATATATATTCTGACAAAGAAATAGATTTCTTTTATATACGTACTTAATTTATTTTTTTCACTTTTTTACTCTTTTATAGCTGATATCTATTATACAAAGCTGGAATACTTTTTTAAATAAAGGCACAAGTAACTTTAAGTTCATGTGTAAAAACAGTTCAGGAAGCGGAGTTATGAATGATGTTTGACAATGTCTATGAATTAGTATTTTACACTTTCATAAAAAATCTTAACCCTGTCCTGACATGTGACATACATGTATGTCACAAGTCAGTGCAGGGTTTTTATAGTGGGTTTGGGAGGTGAACCTGTTTCGCACAAGGTGCACAGCAGGAAGGGGCTCTCTATTTTACCCTTAAACAAAAATGAGAACATTTGTATGAAGTAATGCTTAATAAGGATCTACATACCATTAGTAGATTATTCATTCAAGTCTCAGCCGCCTCAAGATGCTGGCTTACATGTTTTTACTATAACAATGAAACATGTCAGTTCCAAGCCTACATTGCCCTCCATTGTTTTTCTTTCTATGTTTATTGTTTATTCACCTCCACATTTTTGTTATGATCTCTGAAGACCACTGAGTTAAAAAAGAGACGTTTGCAGATTTTTTAGTTTTTTTTACAAAGACTTTTTTTGGATCCCAAAACTTAAAAAAATTATATAAGTTTGGTAATGTATAATAGTACTGACCTGAAGAATGCCATAAAAAATAATAAAATGGTGGCATTGTGACTTTTTCACCTTTTCACCAAACTTTGATTTTTTTAACTTTTTTTAGTAAATGATTTTAGAAACTGGTGCCATGCAAATACAATTGTTCTGCAAAAACAAGCTCTAATGTTGATTTATGAGTTAATGGAAAAACAAAAAGGTTATGGCTCTTGAAAGAAGGGGTATAGAAAATAAAAAACAAAAATTAAACCCCTCAGGATGAAGTTCAGTTTAATTTAAATATAGATTGTTTTGACCCTATAGTGTTACCATTGTTTTTATTAATGAAAAATGAGATGAGATAATTTAAACAAGAATAATAGTTAATGGTAAAGATTATGGGAGAATCCTGCCAAACTCATTATATCTCAGCTTCACAAAGATTTGTTAAAAAGAATGTGTCATCAGAAAATTACGTATTTTTTAAATCTGGTTTTTGTGTTACATATATACATATATTTTATTTAAATGCTAGAAATGATTTTTGTTTTTTTTAAAAAAACTAAATAAGTAATCTTTCAATTTTCACACTGCACACTGGGGATATTTTAGACTTATACTTCCTGTCCTTAGAGGAGGAGTGTTCAGAAATATCATTGTCGGCAGAGGCAGGATTAAAATAGCAGGGAATAATTCTATACACAGCTGATAACACACGATCCACCATTCCTAATGAGGGATGTAACAGCTGACTCTGCTCCCTCTCTCTGCACAATCACCTTTGCACACATTTATTAGGTGCTTCAATACATAAAGTAGATAGGTTGTTGCTGAAAATCTATGTGAGCTTCTTAAAACAACCGGAAGTAGGACTCTAAAATAGACTTAGTGGCCAATGTAAAAGTTGCAATATTTCTCATTGTTATTTTTAATGCAAAGTGCGATATGGACAAAAAAATGTCAAAACAAAAAATACATTACATATACCTGATATAAACAATAAATAATTTTCTGATTACACATTTAATTTAAGACAATCTTGTACATTGCAGATTTTTTGCAAAAATGTCTGCAACAAACGTAATCAGATGAGTTTAACTAAAATTTACTTGCACAAATTTCTGTAGAAAAAAATCTGCCTAGTGCGAATACCTTAAATGTGATTTGTGGTTGGAGAAATGGGATACTCACAAAGTATTTTGAATACATTTTTAAACCAAAATAAGCGGTGCGTACATTAAAGAGCATAAATGTTTTAATTGCGCGCGTTTAACTTTATGACCCTGTTCTGATTTTGGCCATAAAAAGAGATAAAAACACAAACCAAATCTGCACCGTGTGAATTATCCTAAATAAGTTATTTCCAGAAAATACATTGAATATTCTCATACTAACAGGTTTGTTTTTCAAAACTAGTCTATAAATTTGTTATGAATATTACATAGCATTATTTCTTTATCTTGCATTGTGATCAGTCAGACTTCCAAGTTATCATTTTCATTTATTTAAAAATAGACTATTCTCAAATTCATACTTCATCTCTAAATCTCTGAATTTCTAACAAAAGCAAAATCATCATTTTAAGGCTTTATGAGATAAGAGCATAATAAAGCAAAAGATACATAGAATTAAAATAACAATCCTAAAGTGCAGACACCAATAAAATAGTCATTTTTTGTTGAAGACTTGAAACAAATTTACTTTACAGCATCTTAAACATAGACACAATCACCCATATGCTTACAAAGCCCTCACTTTAGAAGTATAAAATACTATTCTAAGCACAGATCACTCCTAACCAATTACTGCTCACAAATATAAAAAAATGATATAAAAGAAAAAGTACTAAAATGTATAAAAGCAAATAAAGAAATGCATATGGTAATAACATAAAATTGAGAACATACTTATTCATTTTTCTGCATGATTTTCCTTTTTCGCATTTATTACGGTAAACTAAGAACAATTATATTGTGACCTGCGTCTATTTGAGTACATTTTATAAAGCTTGTATTGCTACAATATACATTTTGGGGCCCATAAATATGGTGATAACTTGTATTATTCAAAAATAATGAAACTTTAAATTGACCCAAATGTTATGGAGGCAAATACTACAAATAAGTAAACCTAAAAATTACGGCATACAGAAAAAAGTATGATCAGCATATTCAGTATTATCAGCTGTACACAAATTATAAAATGTGGTTGGTCAAGCTTCTTCTTACTGTAAAGTGGTGTGTCTGAAATAACATAAGGATAGGATATCACTTCTTGTTTCCACACTGAGCTACTGTAGTCATGCACTCAACAGCTCTAACATTCGCAGTGCAGTCCAGAAATTCGGGAGGGATTGTGCTCTTATCCTTTTTGTACATAACAGTTGGCTCAAGTTCTGTTAGACATTGTCTCTACAAATGCTTGGATGTTTGGAGCTTTCTTCATTAGTCTTTCACAAAGAAAACCTCTGTTTTTATATTTATTCACACAGCTACCGAGTTACCTAAGGGATGAAAAAAAATAGAATCATTAGACTTATGATTGGTTTAAAATATGGTTTTAATATATTTTTGGACCAGCTATTCTACAATGATATAGTTATTATTAAAAGTTCATTTTCTTGAATCCATGAAACACTGTGTACAATTCACAATCTATTGTAAAGACTGCTCAATGCAATAATTCATTTGTAACAGATAAAATGTGATAAAAGTGATGAATAACAAAGTCCTATATGAAGTTCACTTACTGTATGTATAAATTTTTTATCTGGATTCCTCCCGTGTTCAAACCTCTTTATACTGCTGTCAGCTGAAACATCTAAAAACTCTTTAAAACTGTTTATTACATATCTATTTCATAACTCTCTCTCACAAAACTTGTTAAAGTTAATATTATATATTCCTAAAGTAAAAAGGTGAGTATATAGAGTACCACTGGTCCAATAGATACTGTTAGCAAATAGTGGTAATATTAAAAATTAACCTTTATTCTTAACTATCATAAACCATGAACACAACAATCATAAAAAAATCCCTAGGGACTAATAATGCAATAAGGTCAAAAAGTATATTTGAAATAAAATACCATATGTGTCCTATGCCCCCTATAGGAATCCAGTCCTATCACAGCAGCAAATAGTCATGTGAGAATGTCTGGTTCAGGTTAAAACAAACTATCAAATTACTGGAAAGATTAACATGATATAAAAGGAGACAGCATAATAATGGTATGTGAGGATTTTCACACATACAGATCTACATATTGGAACAATCTCACCATTTAAAGTCTTAAGTATAGAGTCTCCTTGACTGCTGGATTAATGTAGAGGTGCTATTAGGCCATCACCATGTCACGATTAGGCACATTGCTCCCGATGCTTTCTCTCTTGTAAGACTCTTCGGGGAGATCATATAGCTGGTGCAATCCTCATAGCACCATGCTTAAAGAATTATACAAGCGGTCATCTATTTGACCCTCGGCGTAACCCTGACAGCATGTTTAATGATTTTAAATCCCTTCATATCGCGGTTGCCAATCGTGGTCATGTCACTTCTGGTATCGACCCCTCAGATCCAGTGTGTAGGAACACAACAGCCTCTTGTCATGACTACCACCCTGGCCACCTCACAAAATTGGCATAGTCGGCACGATTTAGAGTCCTGGTGTTTGAAAAGTAGAGGAATCCTTGGGATGACAAAGATGGCGGCCGTTAGAGACACTAAAATGGCGGGTGATGGAGCAGAGCCAGGTGAAAGGTCATGTTAGGGTTGGTGGATTGCACTAAGTAAATTTAATAAAGAAGTGCAATCGTAACCTGGGGTCCAGAGATGCAAAACTGCAGCTACAGTGCCTTGCGAAAGTATTCGGCCCCCTGGAACTTTTCAACCTTTTCCCACATATGATTCTTCACCAAAAATTTACATTTGGTATCTTTATATTTGAAGAATCAACAACAAGTGGAACACAATTGTGAAGTTGAACAAAATTTATTGCTTTTAAATTTTTGAGGATATTCAAAAACTGAAAAGTGGGGCGTGCAATATTATTCGGCCCCTTTAACTTAATACTTTGTTGCTCCACCTTTTGCTGCGATTACAGCTGCAAGTCGCTTGGGGTATGTCTCTATCAGTTTTGTACATCGAGAGACTGAAATTCTTGCCCATTCTTCCTTGGCAAACAGCTTGTGCTCAGTGAGGTTTGATGGAGATCGTTTGTGAACAGCAGTTTTCAGCTCTTTCCACAGATTCTCGATTGGATTGAGGTCTGGTCTTTGACTTCGCCATTCAAACACCTGGATACGTTTATTTGTGAACCATTCCATTGTAGATTTTGCTTTATGTTTGGTATCATTGTCTTGTTGGAAGACAAATCTCCATCCCAGGCTCAGGTCTTTTGCAGTCTCCAGCAGGTTTTCTTCAAGAATGGTCCTGTATTTGGCTCCATCCATCTTCCCATCAATTTTAACCATCTTCCCTGTCCATGCTGAAGAAAAGCAGGCTCAAACCATGATGCTTCCAAAACCATGTTTGACAGTGGGGATGGTGTGTTCAGGGTGATGAGCTATGTTACCTTTACACCAAACATATCGTTTGGCATTGTTGCCAAGAAGTTTGATTTTGGTTTCCTCTGACCATAGCACCTTCTTCCACATGTTTGGTGTGTTTCCCAGGTGGCTTGTTGCAAACTTTAAATTACATTTTTTATGGATATCTTTGAGAAATGGCTTTCTTCTTGCCACTCTTCCATATAGGCCAGATTTGTGCAGTGTACGACTGATTGTTGTCCTATGGACAGACTGTCCCACCTCAGCTGTAGATCTCTGCAGATCATCCAGAGTGATCATGGGCCTCTTGGCTGCATCTCTGAGGAGTCTTCTCCTTGTTTGAGATGAAAGCCTACAGGGACAGCCAGGTCTTGGCAGATTTGCAGTGGTATGATACTCCTATTTCAACACGATTGTTTCCACAGTGCTCCTTGAGATGTTTAAAGTTTTGGAAATTATTTTGTATCCAAATCCGGCTTTAAACTTCTCCACAACAGTATCACGGACCTGCCTGTTGTGTTCCTTGGTCTTCATGATGTTCTCTGTGCTTCAAACAGAACCCAGAGACTATCACAGAGCAGGTGCATTTATATGGAGACTTAATTACACATAGGTGGATTATATTATCATTATTAGGCATTAAGGACAACATTGGATCATTCAGAGATCCACAATGAACTTCTAGAGTGAGTTTGCTGCCCTGAAAGTAAAGGGGCCGAATAATATTGCACGCCCCACTTTTCAGTTTTTGAATTTCCACAAAAATTTAAAATAACCAATAAATTTCGTTCAACTTCACAATTGTGTTCCACTTGTTGTCGATTCTTCACCAAAAATTTACATTTGGTATCTTTATGTTTGAAGCATAATATGTGGGAAAAGGTTGAAAACTTCCAGGGGGTCGAATACTTTTGCAAGGCACTGTAATGTGTACAGTGGCGGAACACACAGCGAGCGATTGCTAGCAGGCACTGAGTTAGATGTCACTTGCACACAGTAACGAAGTAGATGCTCTGCAATAGAGCTGTGTCACTCACACACAGTAACGAAGTAGATGCTCTGAACTAGAGCTGTTTAACTCGCACACAGTACGAAGTAGATATGATGCAAGATATGATCCCTGTTAACCTCACAGGGGATCAAAGCCTGCTAAGGGGTAAGAAGCAAACAGAGGTCACACAGTCATCAAAAGCACTCAACCAACTCCTCTGGAGGTGCCGGAATTCTAATAGCTAGACGCCAGCCCTGAATCCATACAGACAAACTCCTCTCCAGATGTGTCGGAATTCTAATGGCTTACTGACGACTTTGAGCACATGCTGACAAAGGCCCCACTGTTGCAATGTCTGATTCCCACAAGAAAGAGGTTGATACTAGCGTGCCTGCATGCGACTCTGAGACGCTTTCATATATCCAGCTCAAATCCAGTCAGACAGGAACTTACTCCCGAACAAATCCAGAGCTGTCACATCACCAGAGCAGCTGACAACCGACCACCAATGAGACGTTGCCACATCATGAGCATGCTCAGTAGGGTGATTTCTGTACTTAGTCTCCAGAGTGTTCGCTCGTCGCTGCCTACCGCTGGTTACCATAGGCTTGTCTGAAGAGCCAACAGTAACAAGACGAATAGGAAGAGCCTGAGTAAGACACTGGGACTGACGTCTATGCTCAGCAGCACCCGCAGCGGCCAAAGCTGGATGGGAGACTGCAGATGTAGGCAAGGCTTGGTATCTATTCTGTGCAGCGGGAGAATCCAGATGCCTAACAGCTCCACCCATCATGGTTGTCCTGCACGTAAAACAGTGCAAAAGTCTGCTTGACAGAGGCAATGGCCTGATTCCCAGGTCACATCCCCTTGTGAATGGTGCCCACCCTTGGTGGGCGAGGCAAAGAAGCCACCTGCAGCAGATTCCTGAAGAATGGGAGGATTCTGAGTCATAAAGGGTGGAGCAACTGGAAGCGGCTCCACCCATGAATGGGCGGAGTCCGGAAGGAGAGGCTCAAGTGGAGAACAGAGCGGTGCCATTGCTCAGCACACAGTCTACACAAATGTAGCAACAGGAGGACAAAGCGGTCAGGATATCCAGATCGAGTGGCCATGAAGCGGTAAAGGGTGGTGAGTCCAACAACCACCTAAGCCCCTGCCCCACAACCCATCAGATACCAAGGAGAGTCCTGGGTTCTCACCTTTGAGGAAGCTAGATGATATCAGGGGTTATGGAAGAGAAGAAACAGTGGGAGTATTGCATTAGGCAAAAGCTGCAGTATACTGGAGGCGGAGCCATGGCTGGCCAGGTGACCCATGGCCTGATAAAATACTTCAACTTCTCCAAAGGGTACAGGTTCACCCAAGAGGCTGGGACCGGTGAGAAGGTTTATGTGAGAAGGTTTATGTGAATGCTGGGTCCATTTGGTATGAGGGTCCCCTGTAGGCGTGTGACTGAGTGATCTTTATAAAAGAGGAGGAGCCCAGGGGACCATACACAGTCGTGGTCACCATGATCTTCAGTAGGGAAGAGCAGCAGGTGAGTGAGGCCCAACATATTGTGCAGTCACCTGTTAAGGCCTCAGCTCAAGTGGCCACCCCTATTCCTAAGGGCCTCACATCCCCAAGAGTGCCAACACCTGCAAACAAAGTGGTGGTCACAGCAGGGCCGCAGGAGCTGGTGGCTCTAAGGTCGCCAGTCCAACTGTCTGCTGGAGGAAGCAGCAGGAGAAGCAGCAGAGTCCTCCTGTGGATCTTCATGCCATACTTTTATTAAAATGCAGTGTCCTGGAATGGCTTAGTACGTCAGTCACAAGGACACTGAATGAAGGCAGCTCCTTTAAATTTTTTCTGTTGTGCTAGTTGAACAAAAAAACAAATGGGACTGTTCTGCATCCCTGAGGGCAGGAGCCAGAGTAACCTGAAACAGCTGGAGTAGGTCACTGTGGTCAAAATCTTGTTAAAAGTTTTTGCATTGTTTTCCGCCTCCAAGTCCTTTTGTGTATGGTTGCGCACTCCCCTGTAAGATTACAGGGGTCAATAATCCTTTGAGAAAAAGGACTGTGTGCGTGGCAGCTCTCTGGACTGTGCTCCTTGATTGTGAACTTTCTTCCCAGGAGCTTAGAGCAGCACACTTGTTTCAAAGGAGCCGTACTCTGTAAAAAGGAGGGAGGTGAAAGCCCAGGAAGGCCCAAGGAGTGAGCCAAGTCAGGACCACATGGTCTGTGAAAGCTCCTGGACTGTCAGAGGTGTGGTGAGTTGGCCACTGGGCCATTTTGTTTGTTTACATTGACTTCCTGTGTTTGGACACCTAGAGCAGGGAAGGACTGGCCAATGGGCCTGGAATGTTTTAAGTGAGCAAGATATGTCCGGGTACCAGGAACAAGGGGACCGGGGTCAGTCAGACCCAGGATTAAGAAAAAGAATTTGGACACTCTGTGTCAAGGTCCCTATGGAGAGGGTCAGACTGTGGTCAGTCGGACCCATGTAAAAGGGACTCGAATAATCTGTGTTGCTGTCCCCAGGAAAAAAAGACTGGGGTCATGTGGACCCATGCTTGCAAAGGTACTTAGACATGTTGTGTCATGGTCCCCATGGCAGAGGGACCATGGTCAAATGGACCCATACCATAGGATGGACAACCGGAGGGTCGTGCCAGGTTAAAAGGGACTGTGCCCATGCTTCTTCAGGCAAATATGTATTGTTGGCCAAAGAGCCAGGTTAATAAAGTGTTGGTTTTATGAGTATTAAAAGTAGTTGCCTAATGTTTTAAGTGAAAATTGGTGTCTTACTGGTATTATATGGTCAGGGAAAACCATATTTTAGGAGGGAGGTATGTAAGAATGTGACAGAGGCTGTCATGTGCCTCTCCCTCTCTAAACAGTGTAGATATTAAATGTGTGCTGATAGTCACTGTTATACTATGTGCTGCTGCATAGAATTTTATGAACATTACTGTATTTGCTTGATGTTATTATATAGTGATTAAATGTCATTTATGCATAATGATTAGGGAAAGATGTAAAGAATAAGATAAGAGGGTATCTATAAATTAGGATAGGATTGGGTTTAGTATCGTGGGGCACAATAGAGTTAGGAAAACTAGGGTGCCAGTATAGGAATAGTTAAGGAAATAAGGGGGTACCCAAGTTGGGAGGGGTAAGAGTGAGTGAATGAGTTTGTCAGTGGGACACTTCCTGATTCTGAGTCAGTCAGTGGGAGCAGTGTACAGCAGTGCATTATAGTTGTAACATTAAGAAAGTGCTGGAGAATGATTCAGGAAAAGGCATAGAAGGCTTAGAAAAAGCAGAATGCAGTCAGCATCCACTTGTTATTATGGTATCCCTTAGAGAATACGGAGCCTATGGCTCGAATGAGGGCAGAGGAACCCTTTTCATCTGCCAGTGAAGGGGAGCCGGAGTGGGAACCAGTATGGGAAAGTGGACGCAGGAATATGGGGACCTCAGAGCCAAGATGAGCGTTTCAGATGCTAGAGCCAGCATTGAGAAGGAAAGCTCAGGCTGAGTATGGGACTGCAAAGCCAGAATGAGCATCTCAGAGGCTAGAGGAGCCAGCATTGAGAAGGAAGCTTAGGCTAAGTATGGGACTGCAGAGCCACAAAGAGCATCTCAGAAGCTAGAGGAGCCAGCATTGAAAGGGAAAGCTCAGGCTGAAAACATGAACTTTTGCTCTACTGAAACTGCCATGGAATGTTTGTTATCAAGTAAAGTTACACTGTTAAAGTGGAATACGGTGTCTGTTCCTGAGTGTATGATATCATCCTGAGAAGGGACTGTGGTATCAGCAGGATCTTCAAATGCAAACTTGAGTTTTGTGCAATACTCCCACACCACACATCAGACGGCACATTATGTCTTCTTTGTGGGGTGCCAGGGTGTGGGAACACAATAGCCCCTCACAACGACTTCCACCCTGGCCACCTCACAGAGGCACGATTTTCCTGATTACAGCACACTAATCTCAGAAGATTATTAAGGATTAACATTCTGTAATAAAAGTATGCCCAGATAAAGATGGCATAATAAGGGGCTAATATTAGATTATATGTGTGTTAATAGGAAGATAAATTTGTGGGTTATTTTACACTAGATTATATCCAGTCAGAGAAACAATAAGTAGAGGAGAGGGTAAAATGGTGGAAGTGTAGGGAAAGTGGGATAGTCCCTCAGTGGAGATCTGCCAATACCATAACTGAGGATGATTCCAGTATATCCTCTACCTACCAACGGAGGTTGACACTGTATCACCTGTGTGGTGGCGCTCCCACTCAACAGCTGCTATCCCTACACTCCTGACCCTATTGTGCCCTAAAGTTATAAGAAGCATCTATATGAGATTTGTTCATTTAAACCCCTAGGTAACCACGGTATGAAAGGATTTAAAATTATTAAACACGCTGCCAGGGTTGTACAGAGTGTCAAATAGATGACTTGTGGTATAATTCTTTGAAGGGAATCTGTCACCTAATTTTGGCCTTATAAACTGGGGCCACCGCCATCAGTGGCTTTTCTACAGCATTCTGTAATCCTGTAGATAAGCCCCGATGTAACCTGAAAGAGAAGAAAAACAAGTTAGATTATACTCACACAGGGACGGACCACAGAATGCTGCAGATAAGCCCCTGATGGCAGTGGCCGCAGTTTACAGGGCCAAAATTAGGTGACAGATTCCCTTTAAGCATGGTGCTATGAGATTGTACCAGCTATATACTGTAGTCTCCCTGAAAAGTCTTAAAAGAATAAACAAGTTGGGAGCAATGTACTTAATCCTGGACATGGTGATGGCCTAATAGTACCTCTACATGAATCTAGCAGACAAGGCGACGCTATACTTTAGACTTCTAATGGTGAGATCGTTCCAATATGTGCATCCTTATGTGTGAACGTCCTCACGTACCATTATTATGCTGCCTCCTTTTATATCGTGTTAAATTTTACAGTAATATGATAGTTTGTTCTAACCTGAATCAGAGCTTCTCACGTGACTATTTTCTGCTGTGATAGGACTGGATTTTTATAGGGGTCATAGCACACATATGGTATTTAATTTCAGGTATACTTTTTGACATCATTGTATCATTAGTTTGTTGTGTTCATGGTTAATAATAGTTAAGAATAAAGGTTAATTTTTAAAATTACCATTATTTGTTAATATTATATATTCTTCACAGTAGAAAACTACAGGTGGCTACTTAGTAAATAAGAAAATGTTTTTTTTTTTCAAAGGCCGAGTACAATACCTTTCTCTATTTTCAGCTGTATTACTATTCTCAGGAGATACAGTGCTTATTACCCAATTACATAATTGCACAACAATCATGTCATATGTCTCAAGAGAGCAACACAACAGTCTTGTTTTTTTATTCACAGCCTCATTAAGAATTTTCTTTCCGTGAACAAAGTGGATTTACACACTGTGATTTTGGGCACAGTTTTTATTTGACCACATCTATCCAAAACACAGTATGTATATAATCCAATAGTGATCTTTACAGCCCACCATATTTGCTCTCATAAAAACATATCTAAAACACAAAAATATATTTTTTTGCCTGTGAGCAGAGAAATTTCATTTGGAATGGAAAACAAAGATGTAACACTTAAATGCACGCCATGAAGGAAAAGTCTAGGCATAAAATCGATAGAAATCCAGAAATCCATAATCTGCATTTTAAACCTCCATCGCAGATCCAGCCAAAAATACAGGATACAAAAGTTCATCATGCTGCACTATTTTATTCTGTAAAATGCTAGACAATATGAAGGAAACCTGACAGATCCCATCAGTCAATTCTGTCTGTGAGGTTCTCCTGTTGGTCATCATGTCAGAGATCTGACACTTCTGAATTATGGAATGCTGGTGTGGATAAACATAATTAGGCATCAGCTATGCATAAAGGAAATAAATCTTTCTTATAGATGAGGTTTTGTGACTGCAAGGCGGAATTCTGAAATCTGTATATCATGATACAAGTAAGAACCATGACTTCACGACTGAGTCAAACTCAACAGCTTCTTATATGCCCATGAGGCTGTGGAGTTTGGGTCAGGAGGCCCTTGGCCATTGCAGTCCATACTTGGACCATGTTACATGGACATTTGTATATGGGTTAAAAAGAAAAAGACTATACTGCAAGCTATGGGTATCAATTTATAGCGATGGGTCATTGAGTCCAGGAATTTAATTAGTTTTTTTAATTTATTTTGCTTCCTAAAATTAACACTACTTGTTGATAATTTTAAGAAGATAATATTGTCATAATAGTGTATGGGTTGTGGTGGTAGAAAAAATAGTGAAGCTATAGACATGAATATTACTTGTTACTTCTATTTTAAAAAGCAAAGGTTCAGTTTTAATGTGTATAATGCACACCCAGGAACTGTTGACAGTATTATAAGTGGCATGTAGCTTGTGAAGGCCTTCTTACAAATTTTTCCTTTGTAAATTATTGTCAATCGGTGCTATTATTATCAATAACCTATTATATCGTACACCTTTAAATAGTATTTTTGTGCATATTAAACAGACTAGTGTTCAAATATATGATAATTAGCAAAGGATTTCAAAGAAGTAAGACTGCAATATGCTCTCTTTCTCTTACCATATGCAGGACAGGTGTACACATCTCAGGTGACTTCCTTCACATCACTAGGGAAAGGCATGTCTTTTGAATTCTTATTGCAAACACATTTCATGTGCACAGTTATTACATGTGTATACAATGTGCTTGAATCTTGTGGTGAATGGCTCAAAGGGATTTATCAGACATGTGTACTGATTTTCATTTTATTTTGTTTTCAACATTTCCAGTTTGCAACCAAAAGCAGAACTAACTTTCATCATCATTATGGAAACACCATTCACAGTCGTGTAATCAAGACTCCCCAGAGGAGCACACCGGCTGTTGAAATTATGATGTGTTTTAAAGTCAGTCAGTATGGTTGGGAATTTAGAATTCTCAGCAGTAGGAGTTGCGAGTCTACGTACAAGTCAATTCATCTGGTAAATTTATATTTAGATCTTTTCTAAAACGTTGTGGTCGTAGAAGTGGTATTTTTCACATAATCAGTCTCTACATGCATCTGGAAATGTAATATTTATATTCAGCCTTTGTCAATCAAATCGTTTCTCCCATTTATATGAATTATAGGGTTTCAGAAACTTTTTCTTTGCCACCACTTATTTTTGGATTTCCATATTTCTAATGTTCATATTTTTAACCAGTTTACTCTCTTGAGTTGCCTCAAAAGTAAAACAAAAAAAGTGTTTGCATTAAAACTTTTATCAGTGTACAGAGCCATATATAACTCACAGTATATGTTTATTCAACCATTGATAATAGACATTTTTATCACTATTACACCATCCTTTCTTTATATGAATACAGACATTATTGCATGATATTATAGGTTGAAATATAAGGCTAATTTTGTGCTTGTGCATGAAAAATTCTGTCTCTGCGATGGCCGATTCTCACAAAGTAATGGTTTTCCAACATCAGAAAGGATGGATTGGTTATTTTTAAATTAGGTCAAAGACAATGCTTGGCTTATCAGTATCAAGAGACGTGATCATCGTGGTGCACTTCAGATAAAACTGCATCTGTTAGACAGATGCCGGCTATGTAATACATGGTCGTAGTATTGTGTTAAGGAGTAATCACGAGCATGAAAAGTTGTACAAGTTTCTGACCTACTTTGCGTTCCAACTGCTCATTATTTTTAAGATATTTGTTTGCTGCAAATGATTGAAATTATTCTTGATTGCATTCAGAGGCAGAAAGGCCTAACAATTTTAGTCCTATTCTCAAGTGAGAAGTGAATATGAAGTCTGGACAGAGTTCTGCAAGCTTCGAAGCCTGGACTCTAGACTGACACTGTAGCACCAATTCAGCAAAGTTTTCACCAGAAATCTTGCATAAAGTACTTTGATTAGTTGCAAAAAATTTAGTAACTCAATGTTGATAAAAAATGTGGCAACTTTTTACATCTTCAAACAAGACGAGTGAAGCTGTGGTAAGATGGGGTGGAATGGGGTCGTGATTCCATTAGCTCATCTATTTTGTAACTTACTGGAATAAAATTTGTGGTGAGGCATTGCCACTTTTCAGATGTGCCTAATTCATTAAGATGCGTGTACCTCTTAATGAATTGGGCACCTCTGACTTCAACATGCCCCCTCATCAAGGCCCCTATGGACAATGCCAGTCTTGATGAATCATGGCCATAGTAGCAAAAATGAAGCCAGATTTGTGTAGCTGCCGCTGTGTTTAAAAGTCAGAAAATTTTCTAAACCTAATATCATTTGTTCTAACTAAACTCAATCCCTGATACTCAGTAAAAATACAGTACAGAGACTTATTATAAAGTACATACATGTGCTTCTCACTAAATTAGAATATCAAAAATCATTCAAGTCATTACAAACAGAGTGATCTATTTCAAGTGTTGATTTCTATTAATGTTGATGATTATGGCTTACAGCCAATGAAAACCCAAAAGTCATTATCTCAGTAAATTAGAATACTTTATAACACTAGCTTGAAAAATGATTTTAAAATCCGAAATGTTGGTCTACTGAAATGCACTCAATACTTGGTCGGGGCTACTTTTGCATCAATTACTGCATCAATACAGCATGGCATGGAAGCGATCAGCCTGTGACACTGCGGAGGTGTTATAGGAGCCCAGGTTGCTTTGATAGCAGCTTTCAGCTCATCTGCATTGTTGGGTTTTGTGTCTCTTATCTTCCTCTTGACAATGCCCCATAGATTCTCTATGGGGTTAAGGTCAGGTGAGTTTACTGGCCACTCAAGCACAGTGATATTGTTGTTTTTAAACCAGGTATTGGTACTTTTGGCAGTGTGGACAGGTGCCAAGTCCTGCTGGAGAATGAAATTTCCATCTCAAAAAAGCTTGTCGGCAGAGGGAAGCATGAAGTGCTCTAAAATTTCCTGGTAGATGGCTGCGTTCATTTTGGTCTGATAAAACACAGTGGGCCTACACCAGCAGATGACATGGCTCCCCAAACCATCACTGATTGTGGAAATGTCACACTAGACCTCAAGGAGCTTGGACTGTGTGCCTCTCCACTGTTCCACCTGACTCTGGGACCTTGATTTCCAAATGAAATGCAAAATTTACCTTCATCTGAAAACAACACTTTGGATCACTGAGCAACAGTCCAAACTTGGTCATGAGTGGCTTGACACAAGGAATGCAACACTTGTAGCCCATGTCCTGGATACTTCTGTATATGGTGGCTCTTGAAGCAATGACTCCAGCAGCAGTCCACTCAATGTGAATGGTACCCAAATTTTTGAATGGCCTTTTCTTAACAATCCTTTCAAGTTTGCGGTTATCCCGGTTGCTTGTACAGCTTTTTCTACCACACTTTTTCATTCCACTCAACTTTCCATTAATATGCTTAGATACTGCACTCTGTGAACAGCCAGCTTCTTTAGCAATGACCTTTTGTGGCTTACCCTCCTTGTGGAGTGTGTCAATGACTGTCTTCTGGAGATCTGTCAAAATCAGCAGTCTTCCCGTGATGGTGGAGCATATTGAAACATACTAAGGAACCTTTTTAAATGTTTAGGAAGCCTTTGCAAATATAGGGTAGTCTTGCAAAAAGGTATTCATTATGTTTTTACATTGCTTATAATTGAATTGCTAATATAGCTAACAGTATTAATACTGGTATTAAAGTTGTATATGAATTAGCTTAACTTACCTTTGTGGTTTTCACTTTAGTACCTGAGGCACAACTCCATCCTTTTTGGTCTGGAAGGACTTTGCATTCCTCTCCATCAAGACACGGATGCATTTGACACCACCATTTCTGTTCCACTATCGATGCTGAAATTAACAAAATGAACATCTAGACAATGACATTTATTAGATTTAACATGATTATAAGTAAATTGTACCACAAACATGATCGATAATCTAATCTCTTCTGGTATTAATATTATGCACTGTAAAATCATGGCCCAGAATTTTTGGGACTGACACAAATTTTGGTTTCCACAAACCTTGCTGCTTGAGTTTTGTGTAGGGACGCTTTGCATTAACTCTAGATTGTTAGAAAGAGTGATCAGATGAATTGGAAAACAAATCTAAGTCACTCCTTGTTATGAGAATGACCTTATTCACAAATTAAAATATTTCCACTGGTTTTCAACCCCCGCCACAAAATAAATTAGTTACATAATTTCAGTGATCGTTTCGTAAGTTCATGAGAAAGTGTTTTCTAGAACAAGGCTGTTAATATGACCCTGTCATGCTCATTGAATTTTAAGAACAATCTAGATAATGTTGTATCTCCTGTGCTAACTCCATAATAGGAGAAAAAACTAAAAGCAGCAAGGAGAATCTTACACCCCTGGTGATGGTGTATATAGAGAGCTATAGTTATGCAAATGCTGAACAAAAACCATGGGGCTAAAAGGAATATACCTAGACACTCCAAAGACTGCTTAAGTGGATACTAAAAAAAACAAGCAGCTGATATTAAAAAATACAGAGAAAAATGAGGTAGTATTAATCAGTTGTGGGCTTTCATTCAGTTAACCACCGCTAGCAGCTTACATTAAATATCATAGACAACAACAAATGAAAGAAATCAGTCCATGGAAGCTAACCAGGTTATCAAAAAAGCATAAAATTGTATAGTGATAATGTGTTATAAAAACCTAACTGTATTTTTAAATATCAGTTGATTGTTTATTCAGTACCCACTTGAGCAGTCTTTGAGGTCAATAGATATATTCCTTTCAACACACTAGTTTTTTATCCGACGTTTAAGAGCAGACTTGCTGCTTCTAAAAGGGGGGTGGTGCTTGAAATCATTGTCTTCTTCTGTTAACCACAATTTTCTCCAAGGAGAAACTTGAAGTCATTATTGCTTTGCATCAAATGGACTTTAAAGCAAGTTGCTTGAAAGACTACACCTAAATCAACCTTTTATTGAATTATCATGAACTTAAAAAAAAAGGTTAATTTGCTGAGAAGAAGGCTTCATGGTGCCCAAGAAAGTCCAGCAAGTGCCAGGACCGTCTCAGGATAAATTTATGGAATTGTTTCAACACCAGTGCTGAGCATGCTCAGTAATATCAGCAGACAGGTGTGAGTGCATCTGTACGTACAATGAGGTGAAATCTTTTGGAGGCTGGTCTGGTGTCAGGATGGGCAATAATGAAAGCACTTCTCATCAAGAAAAACAGCATAGACAGAATGCAAATCTCCAGCAAGAGCAAAAATCAGACTGCAGAAGTGAAGAGAACTGGAGTAAAGTTATTTTTCTGATGAGGGCCATTTCAGACTGTTTGGGGTATCAGGAAGGATTAATTTCAACAGAAGAAAAGACCGTTATGTCAACGGTAAAGCATTCTGAGACTAAACTTGTGTGGGGCTGCTTATTCTCCAAAGTACTGGGCTCACTCACAATTTTGCCTAAGAACACTACCATGAATAAAGAATAGTATCAAAAGAACCTACAGGACCAACTTCTCCCAATGATTCAGAAGCAATTTAGTAATGAACAATGCCTTTTCCAGCATAATAAAGACCATGTCATAATGCAAAAATGATAACTAAGTGATTTTGTGAGAAAAACATTGACATTTTTTGTCCATGGCGAGGACATTCCCCAGATCTCAATCAAATGGATAACCTATAGTCAGTCCTCAAAAAGTGGATAGACAAAACACAATAAATATAATAAACTTCAAACAGTGATTAAGCAAGAATGGGATTCCATCAGTCAGAATTTGGCTAAGAAGCTATCAAGTATACCAAGGCTAATTGTAGAAGTTTGGAAAAAATTGTAATTTGTAAATATTGAGTCTTTGCATAAACTTGATTTTACATTTATCTATAGAAGTTTTAAAATGTATAAAATGCTTAGAATTGTGCTCCAGTATATCATAGAAACATCTGACGAAAAGATGTAAAAACACTGAGTAAGCTTTGTGAAAAATATGTCACTCTCAAAATGTTTGGTCATGACTATATATAATGACACAATAGGTAATCATAAATTATTTGGCCTTTTTGTAAAATGTTTGCCCACAATTGGCATCACCTTGGATAAAGTTCCACCAATTTATTAAAGTGGATGAACCACTGCGATAACTTTGGTGTATTTCATGTCTAAATAGTCACACAATAAATAAATCTCTTCCTTAGTATTTTATTTAGTCATCAAAATTCTGGATTACAACGCATAAATAAAGTATGATGGAAAACATTTTTTCATAGTAATTATTATAGACCAGAGCACAACACTTAGCAAAGTCAAGATACATACCATCTACACAAGATGGAGTAGCTCTTGTTGTTCCTGCCACTTGTCCTGGGAAGCATGAGCACTTTACTGTCTGTGACCTTTCCTCTATCTTGTTCTTATTACAGCATCTGTGAAGAGCCACAACTTCACATGTTCCAGTTTTAACATGATGAGCTGAAGAGGAAAGAAGATAAGTGGCTTTTAAAAAAAAATAAAACATTTTATTTACAGTTGAAATAATCTCTGTGGTGACTCATAACTAGAGAACATGTATCCCAAAGTAGAAAGAAATAAAACAAAACAATAAAAATCAATCTTTCAGAGGTTCTAAAATGTCACATTATTCTCACAAAGCTCCCTTTATACCCAACAGACAGCAGAAGAAAAAGCAGATGGAAGGTAGTAACATGTCTGTATTAGACCAAACACATTTGTTTTTAATAAGACCAATGTTTTTTTTTTATTTCTAGCAATTTAGATATTGGAAATGTCACATTTATGAGTAATGAGGAAATCCGCTATCCATAAAAAATAATTATAAATATTACTTTATCAAGATCATATCTGACATTTATGGGGAGACAAACGTCTAATAATTTATTTGTATACTCACCTTTGTTAAGAACATAATATAAGAGGTGACTATTCACAGCTAATGACTGAAAGCTAATACATTTCAAAACATGATTCTTGCATGACAACTAAGCAGTTCAGTCTGCAGAGAAAGGCAGCTGTGAAATTACACATTTCTCTGGAGATTCAGCCATATTTACATCAGACAAGTCCTTCACTTTAAAAAGCACAGTACAACTATAAACAGGGTTTTTAGGTCTTAGGCTACTTTTACACTTGCGTTTTTAGCAATCCGTCTCAATCCGTCGTTTTGGGCAAAAAACGGATCCTGCAAATGCCATCTTTGGTGTGGCATTACTATGACTGCCTGGTCGTTCAGCGTCATAGGGGATATTTAAATGTGCATTTTATGCACATTGCATCCGGAAATAGGGAGAGCATAGTTTGAGTGTTGGGAGAGTGAAAGGAGAATAGGAAGAGTGATAGGAGGTTATAGTAAGCGTTATTTATTCCAAAAAGCTCTTTTAAGAGCTGAAGATTGTGAATAGATTACTTGCTTGTTAGGTGGAGATTTAGTTGGGAGAGATTTAATAGGAGGGAGAGTGAAAGGCAGGCACCTAGGTGTTCTCATTATTGCAAGTACATGCTACATATCTCTGCTATTTTCCACTGTATTGTACAGTAGTTAGTATTAGGAACAGAATGTGGGATTAGGGTGAAATAGGGAGGGTTTCATCCACTACCAAAATATAAAAATCAGGTCTTTGTAGAGGGAAATAATATTAGGTAGTAACAGCATATAAAAAAACATTTTTGGGGGAGCTAAATAATATTCCTGTGTAGCAGCCTATAATTTTTTTTAACCATAAAATAATATTCCTCAGTGCCAGCATACAGTAACATCCATTTTAAAAATTTAATCTAATTCCTCATCTATTGCTTAAATACCTAATATTTGTCAAGCAGTTGTGTGACTGGCCCAAAACCTCTTGAACTACTGAAACTTCACTATTTATCATTAATTTCCCTGAGTCTGCTGTTGACGTGTCTCATAAAAGCAATGTAAAAAAGTCCCCAAAAAATATATATTTGTTTAAAAAATAGTGTATCTTTATCTAGCAGTTGTGCGACTTGCGCAATCCTGGTACAGATAATATTATGTAATAATTTAGCAGAGGCAATAATCTTCATTACTCAGCATTTGGAGTGTGTCAGCAAGGCGATCTAAAAAACAATCCTAATTTTCTACTGGTTTAATAAATAGCGTATCTTTATCTAGCAGTTGTGATACTGGTGCAATCCGGGTACAGATAATGTTATGTGTAGTGATGAGCGAATACATTCAGTACTATTCTTTACTCACACAAATAGTACGGTGTTCGAGCTATTAGCTACTCGGCGAGTAATTTGGTACTTGCCTCGGTATATTGAAGCGACCCGCCCAGCATGTTTGTCGCTTTCTTTACAGCCAATGAAAATGATGGGCTGGTGTTGTGAACTCTGTTTTCAGGCTCCCTCTTGTGGTCTCTGGTGGTATGGTGTGACTTTTGCTTTGGGCTCCCCCTGGTGGCTTTGTTTGTTATCCTGCTGGTCTCTGGCTATCAGCTGGTTCGTTATCCCCTGGGAGGTTGGTTCCTATATAGCTCTGTTTTACTTCCACTTGTTGCCGGCTGTCGATGTAATCAGTGCTACTCAGATTCCTTCTGACTACCTTGCTCCCAGTCCATCCAGGACAAGCTAAGTTTTCCTTGCTCATTTTTTGATCAGCAGTGTTTATCATGTTTTCTTGTCCAGCTTGCTAAAATGTGATTCCCTCGCTTGCTGGATGCTCTAGTGGACTGAGTTTCTCCCCACACACCATTAGTTGGTGCGTGGGTTCTTGAAATCTCAGGATGGATATTTTGTAAGGTTTTTTTTATTGATCGCATAGACCCCTGCTCTATTTTCTGCTTTCTAGTACTAGTGCGCCTCTTTTGCTGAATCTGATTTCATCCCTACGTATGTGCCTTCTTCTTACTTCACCGTTAATATTTGTTGGGGGCTTCTATATCTTTGGGGATTATTTCTCTCGAGGAAAGCGAGGTCTTTCTTTCTCTTTAGGGGTAGCTAGTTCCTCAGGCTGGCTCGGGACGTCTAGGAATTTTTTAGGCACGTTCACCGGCTACCTCTAGTTGTGTTGGATAGGTTCAGATTTGCGATCAGTCCAGTTACCATCTCCCTAGAGCTTGTCCTTAGTTTATTCACTTGCTGGTCTATTCGTGATCCTCAGCCACTAAGGATCATAACAGTACAGCTGGCCTGAAAGTGTTAATTGCATGGCAGAAGCAGGAGAAAAGAAGCCTTGAGAATTTTTTTTTTTTTTTTTGCCGTGTGTCTAGCTGCTGTGGCTAGCTTCTCTCCTCCTCTTAATCTTGGTGTGGCTCTGAGTTCAGCTGCTGACATGGATGTCCAGAGCTTGGCTTCCAGTCTGGATCATCTTGCTGCTAGGGTTCAAAGTATTCAGGATTTTGTTGTTCACAGTCCTATGTCAGAGCCTAGAATACCTATTCCGGAGTTGTTTTCTGGAGATAGATCTAGGTTCCTGAATTTTAGGAACAATTGTAAGTTGTTTCTTTCTTTGAAACCTCGTTCCTCTGGTGATGCCGTTCAGCAAGTTAAGATTATCATTTCCTTTTTGCGCGGTGACCCTCAAGATTGGGCCTTCGCATTGGCGCCAGAGGATCCTGCATTGCTTAGTGTAGATGCGTTTTTTCTAGCCCTTGGATTGCTCTATGAGGAACCTAATCTTGAGAACCAGGCTGAAAAAACGTTATTGGCCCTCTCGCAGGGGCAAGATGAAGCAGAGGTGTACTGCCAGAAATTTCGGAAATGGTCGGTGCTTACTCAGTGGAATGAGTGTGCCCTGGCTGCAAATTTCAGAGAAGGTCTTTCTGAAGCCATTAAGAATGTCATGGTGGGGTTCCCTACGCCTGCAGGTCTGAATGAGTCAATGACTCTGGCCATTCAGATTGATCGGCGTTTGCGGGAGCGCAAACCTGTGCACCATTTGGCGGTGTCTTCTGAACAGACACCTGAATCTATGCAATGTGACAGAATTCTGACCTGAAGTGAACGGCAAAATTATAGATGGCAAAATGGGTTGTGCTTTTACTGTGGTGACTCAGCTCATGTTATCTCAGCATGCTCTAAGTGCAAAAAAAAGGTTGATAAATCTGTCACCATTGGTACCTTACAGCCTAAGTTCATTTTGTCTGTTACCCTGATTTGTTCCCTGTCATCTTACCCGGTTATGGCTTTTGTAGATTCAGGTGCCGCCCTGAGTCTGATGGATTGGTCATTTGCCAGGCGCTGTGGTTTTGATTTGGAGCCTTTAAAATTCCCTATTCCACTAAGGGGAATTGATTCTACACCATTGGCTACGAATAGACCTCAGTACTGGACACAAGTGACCATGTGCATGACTCCTGTTCATCAGGAGGTGATTCGCTTTCTTGTACTGCATAATTTGCATGATGTCGTCGTGTTGGGTCTACCATGGTTGCAGACCCATAATCCAGTCCTGGATTGGAAAGCTATGTCTGTGTCAAGTTGGGGTTGTCAGGGAATTCATGGTGACGCTCCTGTGGTGTCAATTGCTTCGTCCACTCCTTCTGAAGTCCCTACGTTTTTGTCAGACTACCAGGATGTATTTGAGGAGCCCAAACTCAATTCTCTACCTCCTCATAGGGACTGTGATTGTGCTATAAATTTGATTCCTGGTAGTAAGTATCCTAAGGGACGACTTTTCAATTTATCTGTGCCGGAGCATGCTGCCATGCGGAGTTATATAAAGGAGTCTTTAGAGAAGGGACATATTCGCCCGTCCTCATCCCCTCTTGGTGCAGGATTCTTTTTTTGTGGCTAAAAAGGATGGTTCCCTGAGACCCTGTATTGATTATCGCCTTTTGAATAAAATCACGGTCAAATTTCAGTATCCTTTGCCATTGTCAACTGATTTGTTTGCTCGCATAAGGGGGTCTAGTTGGTTCACCAAGATAGATCTTCGTGGTGCGTATAACCTTGTGCGTATAAAACAGGGTGATGAATGGAAAACTGCATTTAATACGCCTGAAGGCCATTTTGAGTACTTGGTGATGCCTTTTGGACTTTCTAATGCTCCTTCAGTCTTTCAGTCCTTTATGCATGACATCTTCCGTGAATATCTGGATAAGTTTATGATTGTGTATCTGGATGATATTCTGGATTTTTCGGATGATTGGGAGTCTCATGTTAAGCAGGTCAGGATGGTCTTTCAGGTCCTGCGTGACAATGCTTTATTTGTGAAGGGCTCAAAATGTCTTTTTGGAGTCCAGAAGATTTCTTTTTTGGGTTTCATTTTTTCTCCTTCTACTATTGAGATGGACCCAGTCAAGGTTCAGGCTATTCATGACTGGACACAGCCTACATCTGTTAAGAGTCTTCAGAAGTTCTTGGGTTTTGCTAATTTTTACCGTCGCTTCATAGCTAATTTTTCTGGCGTTGTTAAGCCTTTGACGGATTTGACCAAGAAGGGTTCTGATGTGACTAATTGGTCTTCTGTGGCTGTGGAGGCCTTTCTGGAGCTGAAGCGTCGGTTTTCTTCAGCTCCGGTCTTATGTCAGCCAGATGTCTCACTTCCCTTCCAGGTGGAGGTTGATGCTTCCGAGATTGGAGCGGGGGCTGTTTTGTCGCAGAGAAGCCCCGATGGCTCTGTATTGAAGCCATGTGCTTTCTTTTCAAGAAAGTTTTCGCCTGCCGAGCGGAATTATGATGTCGGTAATCGGGAGCTGTTGGCTATGAAGTGGGCATTTGAGGAGTGGCAACATTGGCTCGAGGGAGCTAAACATCGTGTGGTGGTCTTGACTGATCACAAGAATTTGATTTATCTCGAGTTGGCCAAGCGGCTGAATCCCAGACAGGCTCGTTGGTCGTTGTTTTTCTCTCGTTTTGATTTCATGGTCTCGTACCTGCCGGGTTCGAAGAATGTGAAGGCTGATGCTCTTTCTAGGAGTTTTGTGCCTGACTCTCCTGGAGATTCAGAGCCGGCTGGTATCCTTATAGAAGGGGTGATTTTGTCTGCAATCTCCCCAGATTTGCGACGTGTGCTGCAAAAGTTTCAGGCAGATAGACCTGACCGCTGTCCACCGGAGAGACTGTTTGTCCCGGATAGATGGACCAACAGAGTCATCTCCGAGTTTCATTCTTTGGTGTTGGCGGGCCATCCTGGAATATTTGGTACCAGAGACTTGGTGGCCAGGTCTTTTTGGTGGCCTTCCTTGTCGCGGGATGTGCGTTCCTTTGTGCAGTCTTGTGGAATTTGTGCTCGGGCTAAGCCTTCCTGTTCTCGTGCCAGTGGTTTGCTGTTACCTTTGCCTGTCCCGAAGAGGCCTTGGACGCACATTTCCATGGATTTTATTTCAGATCTCCCTGTCTCTCAGAGAATGTCTGTCATCTGGGTGGTGTGTGATTGTTTTTCTAAGATGGTCCATTTGGTGCCCTTGCCTAAGTTGCCTTCCTACTCCGAGTTGGTTCCACTGTTTTTTCAAAATGTGGTTCGTTTGCACGGGATTCCTGAGAACATTGTTTCTGACAGAGTATCCCAGTTTGTGTCTAGATTTTGGCGGACCTTTTGTTCTAAGTTGGGCATTGAATTGTCTTTTTCGTCGGCCTTCCATCCTCAGACGAATGGCCAAACCGAGCGATCTAATCAGACCTTGGAGACTTATTTAAGATGTTTTGTTTCTGCTGACCAGGACGACTGGGTTACTTTTTTGCCGTTGGCCGAGTTTGCCCTTAATAATCGGGCTAGTTCTGCTACTTTGGTTTCTCCTTTTTTTTGTAATTCGGGGTTTCATCCTCGTTTTTCCTCGGGTCAGGTGGAGCCTTCTGACTGTCCTGGACTGGATGTTGTGGTGAATAGGTTGCATCAGATTTGGAATCATGTGGTGGACAATTTGAAGTTGTCACAAGAGAATGCTCAGCTCTTTGCCAACCGCCGTCGCTGTGTGGGTCCCCGACTTCGCGTTGGGGACTTGGTGTGGTTGTCTTCTCGCTTCGTTCCTATGAAGGTCTCCTCTCCTAAGTTCAAGCCTCGGTTTATCGGTCCTTATAAGATTCTGGAAGTCCTTGGCCCTGTGTCATTCCGTCTGGACCTCCCGGCATCATTTGCTATTCATAATGTGTTCCATCGCTCGTTGTTGCGGAGGTATGTGGTGCCTGTGGTTCCTCCGGTTGAGCCTCCTGCCCCGGTGCTGGTTGAGGGAGAATTGGAATACGTGGTGGAGAAGATCTTGGATTCTCGTGTTTCTAGACGGAGGCTCCAGTATTTGGTCAAGTGGAAGGGCTATTGTCAGGAGGATAATTCTTGGGTTGTCGCCTCTGATGTTCATGTGGCCGATTTGGTTCGTGCCTTCCATGTGGCTCATCCTGATCGCCCTGGGGGTTTTCATGAGGGTTCGGTGACCCCTCCTTAAGGGGGGGTACTGTTGTGAACTCTGTTTTCAGGCTCCCTCTTGTGGTCTCTGGTGGTATGGTGTGACTTTTGCTTTGGGCTCCCCCTGGTGGCTTTGTTTGTTATCCTGCTGGTCTCTGGCTATCAGCTGGTTCGTTATCCTCTGGGAGGTTCCTATATAGCTCTGTTTTACTTCCACTTGTTGCCGGCTGTCGATGTAATCAGTGCTACTCAGATTCCATCTGACTACCTTGCTCCCAGTCCATCCAGGACAAGCTAAGTTTTCCTTGCTCATTTTTTGATCAGCAGTGTTTATCATGTTTTCTTGTCCAGCTTGCTAAAATGTGATTCCCTCGCTTGCTGGATGCTCTAGTGGACTGAGTTTCTCCCCACACACCATTAGTTGGTGCGTGGGTTCTTGAAATCTCAGGATGGATATTTTGTAAGGGTTTTTTTATTGATCGCATAGACCCCTGCTCTATTTTCTGCTTTCTAGTACTAGTGGGCCTCTTTTGCTGAATCTGATTTCATCCCTACGTATGTGCCTTCTTCTTACTTCACCGTTAATATTTGTTGGGGGCTTCTATATCTTTGGGGATTATTTCTCTGGAGGCAACCGAGGTCTTTCTTTCTCTTTAGGGGTAGCTAGTTCCTCAGGCTGGCTCAGGACGTCTAGGATTTTTTTAGGCACGTTCACCGGCTACCTCTAGTTGTGTTGGATAGGTTCATATTTGCGATCAGTCGTTACCAGCTCCCTAGAGCTTGTCCTTAGTTTATTCACTTGCTGGTCTATTCGTGATCCTCAGCCACTAAGGATCATAACAGGCTGGATTGCAAATCACAGTAACGCCAGCGCTATATTAGGTGTGGCATTATTGTGATTGGCTGGACTTCCAGTGTCATAGGGACTATTTAAAGGCTGCCAGTGCCATCGTGCGCACATTGCAGCCAGAAACAGCATAGAGAGCATAGTTTGAGCGTCAGGAACGTGAAAGTAGTGTAGGGAGAGTGACAGGAGATTATACTGAGCGTTTTTTCATTCCAAAAAGCTCTTTTCAGAGCTGAAGACTGTCAAGATTACTTTTTTGTTTGTTTGGTAGGGATTTAGTAATGAGAGATTTAATAGCAGGGAGGGAGGGTGAAAGGCAGGCAGGCACCTGGGTGTTATGATCATCGCAATTACATGCTGCAGCTCACTGCTATTTTCCACTTAAAATACCTAATATTTGTCTAGCAGTTGTGCGACTGGTGCAATCTGGGTAGAGATAATCATATGTGACAATTTAGCAGGGGCAATAATCTTCATTACCCCACATTTGAAGTGTTATAGCATGCCAATTGAAAAAAATCTTAGTTTTGTATTCTTTAAAATGCATATCTTTATCTACCAGTTGTGTGACTGGAGCAATATGGGTAGAGATAATCATACGTGACAATTTAGCAGGGGCAATAATCTTCATTGTTCCGCATTTGGAGTGTGTCAGCAGGACAATCTCCCAAAAAATAGCCACACATTGCTAGATACAATGAATTTGTACATAAGACCTTTGTAATGGTACTTGTGAAAAATAAAGCCAGTATTTTTTGGTTTCATAAGCATAACGCATTCAAGACACGAAAGGGTGACGTTAAGGGACATGGATGTGGTGGAGCCAGCCAAGGGTGTGTTACAGATCTGATGGTGACTGTATCTTGTTCTACACGGTGTTCCAAATTATTATGCAAATTGATTTAAGTGTCATAAAGATTTAATTGTTTTATTTTTCAAATAAACTCGTGGATGGTATGGTGTCTCAGGGCTCAATGGATCACTGAAATCAATCTTAAACACATGTGATAATTAGTTTTCTAGGTGATTCTAACTAAAAGAAAACTACTTCATGTTCCACATTATTAAGCAGGCCACAGGTTTCAAGCAATATGAGAAAAAAAGGATCTCTGCTGCTGAAAAGCATTAAATAGTGAAATGCCTTGGAAAAGGTATGAAAAAAATTAGATATTTCACGAAAACTTAAGAGTGATCATCATACTGTGAAGAGATTTGTGTCTGAAACACAGTATAGACAGAGTTCATGCAGATAAAGGCATACTAAGGAAGGTTTCTGCCAGACAAATTCATTGGATTAAGAGAGCAGCTGCCAAAATACCATTACAAAACAGCAAACAGCTATTTGAAGCCGCTGGAGCATCTGGATTCACTCAAACCTCAAGGTGTAGGATCCTTCAAAGGCTTGCTGTGGTGCATAAACCTACTATTCGGTCACCCCTAAACAGTGTTCACAAGCAGAAACGGTTGCAGTGGGCCCAGACATACATGAAGACTAATTTTCAAACAGTCTTGTTCACTGATGAGTGTCAAGCAACCCTGGATGGTCCAGATGGATGGAGTAGTGGATGGTTGGTGGATGGCCACCATGTCCCAACAAGGCTGCAATGTCAGCAAGGGGATGAAGGAGTCTTGCTTTGGGCTGGAATCATGAGGAAACAGCTGGTAGGGCCCTTTAAGGTTCCTGAAGGTGTGAAAATGACCTCTGCAAAGTTAATAGAGTTTCTGACTGACAACTTTCTTCCATGGTCTAAAAAGCAGAAACGTGCCTTCAGGAGCAAAATCATCTTCATGCATGACAATGCACCATTTCATGCTGGAAAGACTACATTTGAGTCATTGGCTGCTATGGGCATAAAAGGAGATAAACTCATGGTGTGGCCACCATCTTCCTCTGACCTCCACCCTATAGAGAACCTTTGGAGTATCATCAAGCAAAAGATCTATGAGGGTGGGAGGCAGTTCACATCAAAACAGCAGCTCTGGGAGGCTATTCTGACTTCATGCAAAGAAATACAAGCAGAAACTCTCCAAAAACTCACAAGTTCAGTGGATGCAAGAATTGTGAAGATGATATCAAAGAAGGGGTCCTACGTTAACATGTAACTTGGCCTGTTAGGATGTTTTGGAGTTAAATAGCTTTTTTGTTCAGTGAATGTGACCTCCTAATGCTGCAAATTCCACAAATGAGCATTTTCAGTTCTTTAAAACATATCAAATGTTTAAAAATTCTACTGTGCCTAATAATTTGGAACAGTGCATTTTGAGTTTTTATTCATTTTGGAGATTATACTGTTATCATTGGGATGTTTCTTCAATAAAATTTGGTGTATACTCTAATGGGTGATGACTTTTATTAGACTGACTGTCATTTGCCCCAACCCTTTAGGAAAATCCGAGAAAAATATAGTTTGCATAATAATATGGAACATGGTGTAGGTTCCTGTCTAAATTTGGTCAGCGTGCTACACCACTAACAAACCCAGACAAGAGCGAGGATGTTGTGGGTTGGATGGCAGACAAATTCTCCAGTGTGCTGACAAGCAGCACTACGAAGTCTTCCACTTGGTCCAGTGTCAGCACTGCAGCCAAAAGGCTGGGCCTCTGAATCCTCAACCTAGTCCTTCTTCCTCCCACCATCAAGAGTCCCAGGAGACATATGACCCCAATGCTGGCCACTTTGAAGAACTGTTTACGTTCCCTTGTAATTTGTCAGGACTCTAAATGTGCACCATTAAAGAGGGTCATGAGGAGGTGGAGTGCAGTGATGCCCAAACATTTGAGCACCCAAGGCCAGGAGAAAGCCTTGTTGGGGAAGGTCAATTCATGTCTGAAGAGGTGGAGGATAATCATGAGGCACAGTTGCCATCAGGTCAAACTCAAATCGCAGCTTAGGAGGATCAGATTGAGGATCAGTCGGAAGCCGACGTAGTCAATGATGAGGCCACTGATCCAACCTGCAAAGTGGCACGCCTAGCGAGCACAGCAGTGCAGAGAGGGATGGATCCGTAGCAAGAAAACAGGCAAGAAGAGGTAGTGGTTTGCCCAGAAGTAGAACACAGTCAACTATTCCACAGAGCCCCCCTTTTGGTTAGATAACATGCCAAGGGTGCGCTGTTCCCCCGTATGGCAGTTTTTTTCTTAAAGTCCTTCAGATAAAACATCTGTAATTTGCAGTATCTGCCAAACCAAACTAAGAAGAGGCAAAAACACTGCCAACATGAGCACCACCAGCATGGAAAAGCCCATGGCAGCCAAGCACCCCAGTAGGTGGGTGAAACACCTTGGTACCAAATCTGTGTCTGAGGGTCAAACCACTGCCCATGTTACGGCTTTCCCAAACTGCTGACTGTGAAGCAGGGGCTGATGCCTCCTGCCCACAACCAGAGGTTGCAGACACACAACAGTCAATAATCAAGTCCACTTTATTGTCTCAGCACAGTGTTCAGTTGTCCATGCCCCAGACATTTACCAGAAAGCAGAAATATCCAGCCACCCACCCACAGGCCCAAACGCTAAACACCCACATTGCCAGATGGAAATGTTGCTGTTTCAACTTGTGGGAACTGAGTCTTTCTACGATCTCATGGCGGTGGTAGCCAACAATTTTTTCCTGGTGTGCTGTCCCCGTGTTACATAAGCGCGTGTTGGGAATAAACTGTAGGAGAGATCAGAGCGACTTTTATTTTTATAGGATCGGGTCGGGTTTCACGAAACCAGACTTTCTCAAAAGTCGGGTCGAGTGAAATCGGCCGATCCTATAAAAAAGTCGGGGTCGGCCGAAACACGAAACCCAATGCAGTGCAATGGGATACTATGGTTCCCAGGGTCTGAAGGAGAGGAAACTCTCCTTCAGGCCCTGGGATCCATATTAATGTGTAAAATAAAGAATCAAAATAAAAAATATTGATATACTCACCCTCAGACGCGCCCTGGTACTAACCGGCAGGCTTCCTTCCTAAGAATGAGCGTGTGAATGACCTGCGGTGACGTCGCGGCTTGTGATTGGTCGCGAGCGGTCACATGGACAAGCCGCGTAGTCATCTAAGGTCCTTCACACGCTCATTCTTAGGAAGGAAAGCTGCCGGAAAGAAGCAGGGCATATCCGAGGGTGAGTATATACCTAATAGGAATATACTCACCCTCGGACGCGCCCTGCTTCTTTCCGGCAGCCTTCCTTCCTAAGAATGAGCGCGTGAAGGACCTTAGATGATGTCGCGGCTTGTCCATGTGACCGCTCGCGACCAATCACAAGCCGCGACGTCACCGCAGGTCATTCACGCGCTCATTCTTAGGAAGGAAGCCTGCCGGTTAGTACCAAGGCGCGTCCGAGGGTGAGTATATCAATATTTTTTATTTTGATTCTTTATTTTACACTTAAATATGGATTCCGATACCGATTCCCGATATCGCAAACATATCGGAACTCGATATCGGAATTCCGATACCAGATTCAGAAGATCGCCGACCTCATGGCCGACCCCACACAGGGGTCAGGTCGGGTTTCATGAAACCCGACTTTGCCAAAAGTCGGCGACTTCTGAAAATGGCCGACCCGTTTCGCTCAACCCTAATCAGAGAAATAGGGTCTTATTCGATCGACACAAATTTCATTTAATTCAAATTGCACTAACCAGATAGATCTATTGGTAAGGCATATATATCTCAATGAGGATTCCAGCTGCAGCAGATCCACGGATCCGCAAAAGACCGTATCAATGTGACAAGATAGAGGATTTTGTGGATTTAGTCCGTGCTGCCGATAATGATGAAAAGTCAAGGTGTTCAAATAAACAAAAGTGGTTTAATTCAACGAGTTTCAAACTTCAAATTACCTTTTCCTGAGGACATAACCACAAGTGTACACAGACAAAAGAAAATGGCTGTACAAATAGATCAGATTTTCAATTCTTGTGCCAAATGGGCATGTACGATACGATACGATACGATACACTTTATTGATCTCGTGGGAAATTATGGTATCACAGCAGCACAACTTACATCATAAGAATCATAAAATGAATTACTTAATTGACATGACAGTTTGTTGACAGAAGAACATTATACATTATACATTAGAATAGGACATACACAGCGGGTGAACTGAAAAGTAGAAGGAATAAAGTAGACATTCACCTTGATGATTTAACCCTAATGTTATTGTTGTACATCCCCATAGCAGTTGGCACAAACGATTTCCTATATTTTTCCTTCTTACACCTTAGAAGTATTAGCCGGTTACTGAAGGTGCTCTTCTGTCTCATGAATAGCTCATATAGTGGATGTGCATTATTGTTCATAATTGCCATACACTTTTTCAGAATTCTTCTCTCCACTACCTCCTCAAAAGAGTCCAGATTGCAGCCGACAGCAGAGCTTGCCTTTTTGATAAGCTTATTCAGCCTATTAGCATCAGAGGCCCGCACACTACTACCCCAGCATATGATTGCAAAAAAGATGGCACTTGCCACCACAGACAGGTAGAACATTTCTAACATTTTGCTGCACACATTAAGAGACCTCAGTTTTCTTAGGAAATACAATCTGCTCATCCCCTTCTTGTAGACAGTCTCTGAGTGGCATCTCCAGTCCAGTTTGCTGTCCAAATGGACCCCCAAATATTTATGACTCTCCAGTGATGTTAGCTTGGCGCCAGATTTGAAAATTTGTTCTATTTGTATAGCCATTTTCTTTTGTCTGTGCACACTTGTGGTTAAGTCCTGAGGAAGAGGTCATTTGAACCTTGAAATGCATTGAATTAAACCACTTTTGTTTTTTTAACACTTTGACTTTTTATCATTACCTGCAGCGCGGACTAAATCCACAAAATCCTCTATCTTGTCATAAGCGCGTGTTGTACACACGGTTAACCTGGTGGAGACTGGAACAGAGGCTGAGACTGAGAGAACACACATCTTACCGACACCAAAAAAAGCGGGCCCTACTTCCATCAAGTTTTCAGTCTCCTCGTTTTCCACTTCCTGTCTCTCCTCCTCATCATCCTCAGCGGAACTTGCCTCCCCATTACTCCCCAGCTGGTAAATCTGCAGCACTGCCTTGGCAAAGTGGCAGCACGCTCTGCTGAAGCTCATCTATTTAGGTGATAAAGCTTCCAACACAGCAGAGCTGGTGAAAGGGATACAAGAACAGACCAATCAGTGGCTCTCCCTGCTGAACCTACCACCAGGTCTGGTTGTTTGCAATAATGGGCGTAACTTGGTGGTGATGTTAAAGCTCGGCAAGCTTGTACACGTTCCATGCATGGCCCACGAGCTGAACTTGGTTGTACAGCAGTTTTTAAAAACATACCCTGACTTGCCTGACCTACTTGCCAAGGTACGCCGTGTTAGCTCACATTTCCGAAAGTCATCTCAGGCTTTCACCGGACTAGCCTCACTGCAGCAGCGCTTTTATTTGCATTGTTACCAACTGATTTGTGACCTTCCATATGTTGGCAAGCCTTAGTAAGCAGCAGAGTGTAGTCTCTGAATTCCAGCATCTCAATGACTGTCAGAGTAACACTCATCCCCCACACAACTGCCGAGTGAGCATGAATCGCTGACCTATGTGAGGTTCTTTAAAACTTTGAGTACTGCACCAAGATGGTGAGCACTGATGACGCTATTATGAGCGTAACCATCCCACTGCTCTGTCTTTTAAAATTTTCACTGCAGATTCTGAAAGAGGAAGCTTTGAATGCCAAGCAGGTGTCTATGGAGCAAGATTGTACAGTGCCTGATACCACACAGCCCAGTCTCATACAGTATTCTCAGGCAACATTGGGTGATGACGAGGAAAAGGTGGAGGATGAGAAGAAGGAGGAACAGGATTTTTTGATGTGCGCTACAGAGGGGACTCCCAGTCCCAGATTTATGCCTGTCCTGAAATGATGACCTGAAGAGGAGGAGGAGGCTATGCATTGTGAGGAGAAGAGGATGTTTAGTATTCTTCCTGGTGAGGACAGTGAACATTTGACTATTTGTAGTCAGCCACACATGGCAGAGTTCATGTCCAGATGCCTTTCCAAAGACCCTAGCATGAAAGACATTTTGTCCAGAATTAAATACTGGCTGTGCACCTTTCTTGACCCATGGTTTTATTTGCCGAGATTCTCCCGCTGCTCAGGATGGATCTTAAGCCTTGTCTGGCTCTGCAGTCTCTCATTCAGCTTCGACTGCTGAGAGTGCTGCTCAGCAAGGATGTCAGTCCCAGGGCCTTGCCCAGGATCCTAATGTATGCGCAATTACTGCTGGTTCTCCAGCTAAGCCTAAGGTGATTACTTGTATACACATGCAGCATTATGCTCTGGAGCATAAGTCCAGATTTCCAATACTGAGCATGTCCATGATGTGGCGTCTTCTCATTGGTGCTTGGACGTCAGCTGCTCTGGTGATGTGGCAGCTTCAGATTGGTCCACAGGCATGGTCCTGTTTGTCTGGACATGAGGTTAAGGTATAAAAGGTTTTCAGAGGCGCACGCCGGTGCGCTACTATCAACTTATGTTCATGTGTGTATGAGCTTTGCTACTATGCTGTCTGTGACAGCATGTGCTCTGGGTCGGCTGTAAGCCAATAGAATTCCGGCACCTCCGGAGAGGAGTTTGTTTGTATGAATTCAGGGCTGGCCTATAGCCACTAGAATTTCAACACCTCCGGAGAGGAGTTGTTTTTAGTGCGGTTGCTGACTGTATGACCACTGTATGCTACCTGCTCCGTTAGTGAGCTTTGATCCTCTGTGAGGTTAACAGGGATCGTGTCTAGCGTCATATCTTTCATTACTGTGTGCAAGTGACACAGTTCTATAGCAGAGCATCTGCTCCGTTGCTGTTTGCGAGTGACACAGCTATATTTCAGGGCATCTGCTCCATTACTGTGTGCGAGTGACACTATTGCGTGTGCTGTTCACTCAGTGACGTCTAACTCAGTGAGAGCTAGCAATCACTCACTGCGTTCTCCCCCATTGTATACATTAGCTGCAGTTTTACATCTCTGCACCCCGGGTGGCGAACGCACTTTATTATTATATCTTATTTAGTGTGTTCCGCCAACCCTAACAGTATACTAGTGCCAGGGTCTGGCTAGCAATGTTGGGCGATCAGCATCTTCAAGAGTACGTCCAGCAGCCTGAGAGCAGGTAGACCACTCTTGAGTGGTCATCTTAAGCTGTGGATCTTGCTGCAATGGTAGCACAAGCAGCCACCGAAACCACTACTAAGGTTAATGCTGTGGCCCCTTGTTTCCTCTGTTCCATGTTTTTTGCTGCCGAAAAAGTTTTCCGGGGACAGCAAGGCTTGTAGAGGGTTTGTTAATCAGTGCTCAATCCACCTGGAGTTACTGGCTTCACGATTCCCAACAGAACGTACCAAGGTGGAATTTATAATTTTCCATTTGTCAGGCAGGGTATTGGAGAGGGCTACACCATTATAGGAATGAGATGATCACCTGATCTTTAGCGCCACTCATTTTTTGGGGGCCCTGAAAGAGGTTTTTTGGGAGCCACAAGTAAACCATGATACCGCACTCCAACTCCTGGCTTTATCTCAGGGTTTGTCTTTGGTTAGTCAGTTTGCCATCAAATTTCGGACTTCGGCTACCGAGTTGGAGTGGCCAGATAAGGTCCTGATACCTATTTTTTGAAGGGGCTTCGCAGATCATATCAGGGATGCTTTGGCCACTAGGGAGATACCAACTACCCTGGAAGAGTTAATATCAGTGGCCACTCGCATAGATCTGCAGCATGCTGAGTGTAATTTGGAGCAAGCTCATACTAAATCAAGGGTTCTGCTGGCTCCGAACTTAGCCAATCCCATGTATCCCCCAACTCAGGTTCATGACTTTGTGGAGCCCATGGACATCTCTGAAGCAGAGCCAATCTGCCGCTCTGTGTGCCCGCAGCCGACTTGTTTTGCCTGTGGGCAAGTCGGTCACTTTGACGATAAATGCACTAAGCGTCAGAAAGAGCCACATCATCAAGTGGCCTTGGGGAGAGCTTCACTAGTTCCTGTTGAGGTGTCATCCAAGTTGGCTTTTGGGGTTTCTCTGATGTTTGGGTTGGCTACTCTCACAGCACAGGCTTGCGTGGACTCCGGGGCTGAGGGCAATTTCATGTCCACTACATTTGCCCAACGGCACGCTATCCCATTAGTAATGCTACCTAAGCCTATTTCTTTTCGGGTAGCTAATGGGTCCATTTTGTCAACACCGATTTCCTATCAGATTGTACCCCTTACTCTCACTGTGTTTCCAAAGCATGGATGAGGTACTTCTAAGGCTACCTTGGCTGCGCCTCCATTCCCCCCAGATTAATTGGGCAACGGGAAGCATACAAAAATGGGGCAGTTTCTGTGAGAGTCTGTGTCTGAAGGCCCAGGTACCCCTGGGCAAGTTCTGTGTACCAGCTGGAGCTTTAGCCGATCAGTAAAAACATCCATGCCTCCCAGTGTCTGACAGCTTTTAAGCATGGCAAATGTCACCATGGAGGAGGTGTTAGAGGGGGGGTAATGTTAGGCGCTGGGATTCTTCCACTGCTCTGGATGGATCCCAAGCCTTGTCTGCTTCTGCGGTCTCTCATTCAGCTTCGACCACTGTGAGTGCTGCTCAGCAAGGATGTCGGTCCTGGCGTCTTGCCCAGACTCATGCTGTATGTGTAGATACTGCTGGTTCTCCAGCTAAGCCTATGGTGATACTATATAATACTGAGCATATCCATGATGTTGTGTCTTCTCATTGGTGCTTGGACGTCAGCTGCTCTGGTGATGTGGCAGCTTCAGATTGGTCCACAGGGAAGGTCCTGTCTGTCTGGACTTGAGCTTAAGGTATAAAAGGTTTTCAAAGGCGCCCGCTGGTGCGCTAGTATTAACTTATGTTCATGTGTGTATGAACTTTGCTACTGTGTGGTCTGTGTCAGCATGTTCTCAGGGTCAGCTGTAAGCAGTTAGAATTCCAGCACCTCCAGAGAGGAGTTTGTTTGTATGAATTCAGGGCTATTTTATTTAGTGCATTCCGCCAACCCTCACATATGGTACAAGGATACATTTCCGTCTCATGTCGGAGGCAGAGGTGCCATTTTCAGTCCATGTATGCCAGGGATCCTTTGTGGAAGGCTTGCTAAAATTTTTACCCTCAGACAACGCTGCTGGCAGAGGTACCGGCTTTTTTCACCCACAAGAATTACAGGGTAGGGCCACAAACCCCAGGTGCAACTCGGGGGGAAGGGAATGTCCACCAACTGGGCCATTTTCATGACAATGTCCCATCAGCAAAGGCTATCTGTGGGTTTCACTATGACCATACCAGTGTCCTTGCTTATTCTTCAGTGCCATTTAACTATTGGTTGTCCAAATTCCACATTTGGCCCAACCTCTCCTTTTATGCCTTGGATGTGCTGCCATGCCCTGCCAGTGTGTTGTCTCAGAGGGTTTTTAGTTCGGCTGGTGCAATCATAACCGATAGGCGCACACACCTGTCAATGGAAAGTGGAGACATGCTGACTCTTGTAAAATTGAACAAGGACTGGATTTCCTCTGACTTTGCAAGCCTTACGGATGACCGCAACGTAATGTAAAAACAGCCCCAATTATTTTTTGAGAAGTTGTCTTAACATCCATCCCTTACTATCCAAAACCATTTTGCTCAGGAAATCACCTCCTCCTCCTGCTTCTGCAGCAAGTACTTAGTGGTCATGTATGTATACCCCATATTGCTAATGTTTTGTACTTTGTGAAAACTTGGCACATTGTACTCCCTATCAATTGCCTTTCTGACACACTCCAACAGCAGAGTAATGAAAAGTATTGCCACTGCTAAATTATCATATAAGATTATCTCTACCCAGATTGCACCAGTAGCACTGCTAAATAAAGAAATGCTATTTTTTAAAATAGAATTTTTTTTATTTTCAATTGCCTTGATGACACACTCCAAATGCGGAGTAATGAAGATTATTGCCACTGCTAAATTGACACGTAACTAGTGATGATCAAATAGTAAAATATTCGAATTTGGGAAAAAAGCTGAAATGGATGGGAAATAGTTAAAACTAATGGTAACGGCATGGAAAAGATGCCTACATGCCTTTCTGACTCACATATGGTATCTGGGAATAATGTTGTCAGACTATTGCACCTGTTTTATGGATTTTTAAAAAGAGCTACCAAACCCAAACATTTTTTTAAAGGGAAAAATGCTAAGAAACATTATTTCCTTCATTATTTCGCAGCAGCTCAGTCACCAGTGGTTCTCAGCCTGGACAGTTGCATCTGGGCACTGTCCATGTTGAAAACTATTAATCCCCCAGACATGGATTACGACATGGGACAGAACGACCGACAGGTGAGGGATATCGTTTTTTTTTATTTGAGTTTTATTACAGAGATCTAGGGCTTCGGTGGAATTAGGCGTTGGATGAGTATAGCTGTGTGTTAGGGGTCGAGTTCCTGCTTCTGCACAGGGGGAATCTCGATCCATCTCCGCTGCGGTCTCCCATTCTTCTCCTGCCACAGTGGAGCCTGCTCAGCGGAGGCATCGGTCCCAGCGTCATGCTCAGTCTGACACTGTGCGAAGGGTTACTGCTGTCCTTCCAGCTTCTGCCATTGTGGCCAGTACTGGTCAGCAGCGAGCAGACGTCTTTGGGACTAAGTCCTACTTTTCCTCCTCTGAGCATGCCCAGGGTAAGATCTCTCATTGGAGATCAAGGGTCACATGCTCAGGTACTGCAGCAAATCCTATTGGTCCTCTAGGAAGGTCCTGAAGGTGTTCAAGTCTGTGGAAGTCTCTCATTGGTCCTTCTAGGAAGGTCCTGTACTTGCTGCAGCTATAAGAGGTGCGCATGACCGCACGGTCATGCGCTAGTATCAATTTATGTACGAGCTCAGCGCCAGTGTGGTCATGTTTGTGTGTGTATTCAGGGACCCGGCTGAAATAAGCCCCTAGAATGCTGGCACCTCCGGCGAGGAGTTTGGTGTCTGTGTATTCAGGGACCCGGCTGAAATAAGCCCCTAGAATGCTGGCACCTCCGGCGAGGAGCTGTGTGTTTGCATTTGACTGCATGACCACCATCTGCTCTACTAAGTAGCTGTGTTCATCTGTGAGCCAAACAGGGCACAGCGTTATCCTTGCTAACAGACTCTGTGAAGTAACAGAGTCTGTTTATATTACTAAATTGTACAGCCATATCTAGCTGCAGGTGCTTTCCTGCACGGTGGATCCCGGGTTGCGAACTCACCAAGCTTCTTCTAATAAATATATATATTCGGTGCGTTCCGCCAACCCTAACACTGTGTTTGTTATTTTTAAATAAAAATGTATTTCTAATAAAGGACTTTATTCTTACTGTGTCTTTATTTACCATATACTTTACAAGACTAAGACACAAAGGGCACCGCTAATTCATAATTGAACTGAAGGGGTTCTCCTAAAGCATGCTGCATAGCAATGGAGAAAATAGAAGAGAAAAGGATGCATGCTAAAAAAATAGGGAACTTCCAGGAAAATATATAAAATTTGAAATTTATTAATGTAAATAACAACAAATCATGTGCAACGAGAAAGACTCATAAAACATTTAAAAACCAAATACAGGTTCAATAGCTGGTTATGCCCTTGATATGGCAAGAACCTACCTCCACAAAAGTTCACAAAAATCCAAATCGCAGTATATTAGTATATAATACCAACAGAAAATTTTCATATAAACAAAGATTCATGAAAAAATAGAACATTGATATGTACTCTTACTAAATGGTTAAACCTATAGATGCGCAAAAAAACACACACAACATGAAGACAGTAAAAGTCTAAATAACCCTATTCACAACACCATCTCAGTATTTAAGGGATAGCAGCTGTGACAGAAATACAAAAACACAGCTGGTTGTGGACTACCAGAAGATTTAAACCGTAAAGTGATTATCCCAAAAGAAAATACAGAAGGGAAAATAAGAAACAAAAAATAGAAAAGCTATTAAGAGCAAGAAAACCTTGCAAGCAAATAAAAAATATTTGTGAAAAAATGTCAGGGATCAAACCTGCTGGTATTAGGGTATTAAGATGTAAAATTCCTATTTGGAGCCATTTTTGCCAGTAGAAAATTTGTGGCGGAGCAAACCCCATGTGTATTGCTAGCTACATCTGTGGCACCCCAGGATTCCGGTTGCCACAGTGGCATTGCCTCCCTCAAAGGGGGTGATGTCATGCCTGGAAGCAAGAAGTGATCCCCATAGCAGGTAACACTAGCATGCAACACTTTCCTGACTCCAGACCCAAAGGGGGAGCTCTAAACCCAGTTTCAGGGGAGCTGCTCTATAAGTTCTGGTCTGAAGACAGGGTTAGGTAGTTAGTCAGAGAGCAGACAGAGAAGAGAGAGGAAGTCAAGCTGTAGATAAGCTCACATCAGAGCCAAGTGCTAGAGACTGGACGCCGGAGTTCGTGGTTGTGCGGGTACTGAAGTTCAGGTCTGTCCATGCATCGGGACACCTGCATCCATGGTTTAACTGGTTCTACACCTTGCCTCCTGATGAACCGTATGATGGGGAAACGCGTCGAGGCGATTGGCTGGAAGCTAAGTGTCCTTGGGCTAACACCCTTCTTTGCTTTCCTCTGAATCATCCATCAGTGCCTATAAAACTGCATATCGCTGAAAGTTTTGATGTCAGCTATGATGGACCATCTATCATTACTTGAACCAGGCTTTAATTGTTTGGTGATATGACCTCCCCCTTGTTTATTCTTTATCTATTTTTTCTGGAGTCCTATGGAATATAGGCTATGTGTATCTATGAAGTGGCCATCATAGCCAACACATTATAGGATTCTTTATAGCTACTGTATACGCAAGTGCATTGTTTAGCTATAGTCTATTTCTGGTTATTAGTAATATATGCATGGGGGAAGTAAAGTATTTTGTGCATTATAACCCTCTTTTTACCTAGCGCTTCCCTTTCATTTCTTTATTATGCTTATTGTTTTCCCACCTATAGTTTGATAGGAACAAATAGGGCTAGCTGGGGATAGCTGCCTTTGAGTGGGGGTGCCAAAAAAATCGCTTCTATCAGGGTGCCAACCTCCAATGACAGGAAGGGACAGCAGCCAAGCGCAGGGATATTGCTAGGTTATGTGCATGGTTAGATCTATTGTGTTTCACTGGGATTAGGTATTTTTAATGTTTACATTAATTAAAATATATTTTTTAAGGGACTACATGTTACACATACTACCGGAGATTCATCATGGGCTTTACCAAGATAGCCGCACCTCTGCAAGACCTCCTAGTCGGCCAGTCCAAGAAGACTAAGAACAAGAGTTCTCCGTTCGAGTGGAACGACAGGCTAGAAGAATCCTTCACTCGGTTGAAGTTGGCTCTTACAGGAGATGAAGTCCTGGCCTATCCTGACTATGAACAACCATTCATACTTTACACAGACGCCAGCAACGTGGGATTGGGAGCAATGTTGTCCCAATTACAGAAAGGCAGAGAGAGAGAGTGTTTGACTATGCCAGCAGGAAGCTTCATCCCACTGAAAGAAACCCTGCCAACTATAGTTCCTTTAAGTTGGAGTTTCTCGCCATAGTCTCGGCTGTGACCGAGGAATTCAAATACTAGCTGGCTTCAGCAAAGTTTACCGTCTTCAAGGACAATAATCCACTGACTCACTTGGAAACCGCAAAGCTAGGTGCACTGGAACAGCGATGGATGGCCTGGCTGTCAAACTACGAGTTTACCATCAAGTACCGAGCGGGACATAAGAACTCTAATGCTGATGTGCTGTCCAGGATGCCCAATTTACCAGATGAGGAAGAAGATCCAGAAGCACTCGAATAAATCGAGCTACCAGCTTTCCACCGCCCAGTTGTGGCCCAACGCTCCCAGGGGGTAAGGAACAAGCACTGCATCGTGCAAGAGGCCACGTTAAACCCATTGCCCCACCATGAGTGGGCAGAGACACAGGATAGCAATCCAGCAGCCCACCTAGTAAAGGAGCTACTGACCCAAGCTGATTCGCACCCTTGTCCGGACGCCCCACAAGAAACCCAACAGTTGTGGAAAGAGAAGGGCAAAGACCTTGCCCCGGGAACAGAGCAACCGATGGCCAGAGAAGTTGCCGGGCTAGGTAGATGTATACAACCATATCCCTGTAAACTCTACCAACTGCACTCCAGCCTACCTGATGAATGCAAGACCTGGCAAGTTACCCATCGACTTGGATATGGGAGTTTTAACACCTGAGACGACATCACTAGATAAAGACTGGGATACATAATGGCAGCAGCAATACCTCAAAGTGCAAGAATGTGTAGAGAAAAGTTTGTCACAGGCAAGACAGAGACAGGAAAAGAGCTACAACCAACAAGCTCTGGCTACTCCTTTAGTACCTGGAGAGCAGGTCCTCAAAAGGAAAAGGAGGATACACAAACTAGATGATCAGTGGGAGGCTGAACCGTACACCATCATGCCTTCAAACTGCGATAACACCAAGGTGTGCCTCATTAGTAAAGATGGAGGAGAAACCTCAGCAGCAGTATCAAGAGATCATCTGAAGATATGCCCTGACCAATTAAGAAACAAAGAGGAAGATCAAGATGCCCCTCAACCTATAGAAGAGGAGGAAGAGAAAATCCATACCATTCTTGGAGACTTTCCCCAGTCATGGACACAGGTAAACCAAGCCATCATAGTACCTGTCCTGATCTTTCCCCAACCTACTGCACCTGAAGCAGCAGAGACTCTAGATCTGTTGGCTCAAGCAACAGATGCCACACCAGCAGCGGAGCAAGAGAATCTACCCCCTGCTAACAGTGAATCTGTCAGACCCATAGTGAGTCTAAGAAGTCACAGACAGTTGCCCAGTTTACCAATACAATGCAGGGCTACAAGTAGCACAGACACTAGTGGTTCCACAACAGCAGACACATCAGACCAGGCTAGGCCATCAGAGGTACCTGTACTGCGTAGATCCACCCGTAGTACCAAAGGTCAGATCCCAGCCAGGTATAGGGACTAAAATGCCACTGTATTAGTAATGTAAATATGTTGAAATGTATAAGTTATAATTGCAACCATTAAGCATATGAACATACAGAGACTCTGTAAAAACTTTTGAAGCATTCCATTTTACTTGTTGAAGGACAATTGGGCCACAGGACTATGAAGTCAGGACCTTCATTGTATATAGTTCCCATGACCTGACATAAATATAAACCATCGGCGTGGCTGAAGAGCCAGGTAAAGTCAGGTCTGGAGTCCCGTAGCCACGCCCAGGAGCAAAGCAAAGGTGGGTTGGGGCTGTTCCCACTGAGGAAACTCAAAAGTCCTTAGGGCAACACAAATGGACCAGTGTTGCCCTTAGGAACTTAATTGACAAATTCTTATCGTTATCAAGGTTTTTGTAATTTTTCATTTTTCAAACCTTGTAATAGCTACAACTGTTCATTTGTTAATATGTTTGTTTCATGTTTTCTCAGTCCGGGAGTAAAGAATTTCACTAGGGGGGAATGTGGCACCCCAGAAATCCAGTTGCCACAGTGGCATTGCCTCCCTCACAGGGGGTGATGTCATTTGTGGAAGCAAGAAGGGATCCCCTTAGCAGGTAACACTGACATGCAACACCTTCCTGACTCCAGACCAGAAGGAGGAGCTCTAAACTCAGTTTCAGGGGAGCTGCTCTATAAGTTCTGGTCTGGAGACGGGGTTAGTTAGTTAGTTAGAGAGCAGACAGAGGAGAGAGGAAGTCAAGGAGGAACCTGAGGATTGGAGCTGTAGATAAGCTCACCTCAGGGCCAAGTGCTAGAGACTGGACACCGGAGTCCATGGTTGTGTGGGTACTGAAGTCCCGGCAGCTAAATCTGGAGGGCAGGGGACAGCAGGTATCCTGACCCATCACAACATCTGAAGGCAAAGCAGCAGCTTAGAGCCCAGAGATGCCCCAAGGAGTGACATCTGTGAAAGGCTCAAGCTGCTTGCCATACAGACAATGACTAAAGAACAAGAAGGAGCAGAGGACTGAGCACAGCTTTAGGCAGCAAGGACCTCAAAATACAGCGCAATAGGGAGGCCTACTCTGATCTCACCTGGTTAGGTGGATCCCAAATTGCTTCCAGGCTGTCCGGATCTCCTTAACCATCTGTAATCAGTGCCATGGACTGCACCACAAACTGTGAGTAAAAGTGTGGAAACTGAACCCTGCTGTGTCCTCAGAGTTAGGTACTGCACCATCCACTCTGCACTACAATCATCACTACTATCTTTCACATCCTAAAACCCTGGGACTTAGCTCTACCTGTGGAGAGCTGTACCACCTCTGCTGCATCACCATCAGCCCCAGCAGTTCTTTAAGCAGCATCGGCTATCCCTTGCCAAATACCACAGGTGGCGTAACGAACAATTCCCCTATAAACTATTCCCCTTTCACTACATTGACTATTTTATTGGACGCCCAGGGCCATGGACTGGGTCACTGCTGCTGTGACACTTCCCCTTTAAGAACCCGGTACCCAGTATCCCCATGGCCATGCAAGGTGCTCCACATCCGTGGCTTCTTCAGGGGAAATGTCTGCTTCATGCTGCACATGATGAATATATGTACTTTGCCAGGGGAGAAAAGACAATTAGTCACATATGAACAATAATTATCGGTTGATGGAAGAGGAAAGAGAGCAAATCCATTCAGCTTGACCGTCGCCATCTTTTTAGCTTTCAAAGAGCCCAGGGACAATAAAGTTGGTTGACGGTAAAATTTTGCGCATGCATGAAAAATCACGTTTGCGCATGCACTGTATCGAGTAACAAAAGGCATGCCGTTCACATGCGCCATATGGCTAGCGATGGAAGCGATGGTTCACCTGAGCCAGGACCCCTGCACAAGTCTAAAGCACCAGTGCACAGGGGCCCACGCATAAAACCCATGTGCTAGCGCACAGGGAACAGCCGACGTCGAGATATAGCCTATCAGGCAAGTCAGAAGATTTTTACCAATACATGGTAAGAAGTCATATGAAATGGAAAAAGTATATAAAAAAATAATTATTTCTTAATTCGGCTGCACTCTTGTTAATTGAACAAAGAAAATAAATGATCCGCTAATGAAGCAAGTTACAATTTAAGAGACAAGTGCAGAAAATCATAAAAAATCAAGCAATGAATCATTTCTTCAATTGTGTCACAAGCATATCCCAGCCACATCAAGCTTGTCTAAAGATTATAGATTGTGTCATACAAGAAATGTGTATAAGATTAAAAAGACAAATGCGTCAGAATGAATGAATTAAAGTATGTAAAGTGAACAAAAAAATTGTGTATGTGAAAAAAGTGATTATGAATAAAGTGTATGCAGAATAAAAGACGAAATAATGATTGAGTGGAATACGTGATAAGTGTCTATATGACTAAGCAGAACGTGTTGCTGATACTGTGAGAAAAAAAAGTGTGAAAGGGAATTTTTGTTAGAGGTGTGAATAGTTAAGTGCAAAAATGTGAGAAAAATGCAGTTGTGTGAAAAGAATTAGTACCTTTGAATAAAGATCAACATTACTGCAATGCTGAAATACACTATTTATTAATATAAAACCAGAATACATTATATTATTAGGTAGCAAAATGCATTCAAAATGCTGAGGCAGGGAATACTGATCCCTAATGCATACCGATGTGACTGTTTGAGACACGTCCTCCTCATAAATATTGCATTGTTTCCAACATTCCAACATTCAACATTGTTTCCAACATTCCAACATGAATATTGAATTGTTGGTTTATACCGCTATAAGATTAAAAAAAAAAGAAGGAAGGATAAAGAACCCTAGTGTGTCCTTATGGGGCTGTGCTATATACTGCGTGGGTTGTGTTATATACTATGTGGGCTGTGCTATATATTACATGGGCTGTTATATACTGGCTGACTGCTATATACTATGTGGGCTGTGTTACGTACTGCGTGGCCTGTGTTATATACTACGTGGGCTGTGTTATATACTGCCTGGCTGCTACATACTACATGGGCTGTGCTATATACTGCGTGGGCTGTGTAATATACTGAATGGGCTGTGCTATATACTACGTGGCCTGTGTTATATACTGTGGGGGCTGTGCTATACATTATGTGGGCTGTGCTGTATACTATGTGGCTGTTGTATACTATGTGGCTGCTATATACTATGTGGGCTGTGTTATATACTGCGTGGCCTGTGTTATATACTATGTGGGCTGTGTTATATACTGCCTGGCTAATGTATACTATGTGGGCTGTGCTATATACTGCATGGGCTGTGTTATATACTACATGACCTGTGTTAGAAACTGCGTGGGCTGTGCTATATATTACGTGGGCTGTGCTGTACACTATGTGGCTGCTATATACTATGTGGCTGCTACATACTACGTGGCTGTGCTATATACTACGTGACTGTCTGTTACGTGGGCTGTGCTATATACTGTTGTGAATTCTGTTCTCGAACTCCCTCCTGTGGTGATGAATGGTACTTCGGCGAGTTCTGTCCATGGACTCCCTCTGGTGGCTGTGAGTGGAGCTGCTGGTTCTGAGGTTCCTTCCTCAGCTGACCTCGTTTAGTCCTAGGCTGGCTGCTCTGTTTAACTCCACTCAGATCGTTACTTGATGCCAGCTGTCAATGTCCTAGTACTGGTTCAGTTCTCTCTTGGATCTTTCAGATGACCTGTCTACTCCAGCAAAAGCTAAGTCCCTGCTAGCTTATTTGTTTACCACTGTTTTCTTGTCCAGCTTGCTATCATGATTTTGCCTTGCTAGCTGGAAGCTCTGGGATGCAGAGTGGCACCTCCGCGCCGTGAGTCGGTGCAGGGGTCTCTTTTGCACACTCTGCGTGGTTTTTTGGTAGTTTTTTATGCTGACCGCAAAGATACCTTTTCTATCCTCAGTCTGTTTAGTTAAGTCTGGCCTCCTTTGCTGAAACCTATTTCATTCCTGTGTTTGTGACTTCCATCTTAACTCACAGTCAATATGTGAGGGGGGCTGCCTTTTTCTTTGGGGAATTTCTCTGAGGCAAGCTAGGCTTTATTTTCTATCTTTAGGGGTAGTTAGCTCTTAGGCTGTGAAGAGGCGTCTAGGCAGAGTCAGGTACGCTCCACGGCTATTTCTAGTTGTTGTGATAGGATTAGGGGTTGCGGTCAGCAGAGCTCCCACTTCCCAGAGCTTGTCCTGTATTACTAGTTTGCTCATCAGGACATTCCTAGTGCTCCTAACCACCAGGTCATCATAACAATATACTATGTGACTGCTATATACTATGTGGCTGCTATATACTATGTAGCTGCTATATACTATGTGGCTGCTATATACTGTGTGACTGTGCTATATACTACGTGGCTGTGCTATATACTACGTGGCAGTGCTATATACTATTTGGCTGTGCTATATACTACGTGGCTGTGTTATATACTACGTGGCTGTGCTATATACTACATGGCTGTGCTAAGCGCGATGTACATACATACATATTCTAGAATACCCGATGCATGTTATATACTACATGGGCTGTGTTATATACTGCCTGGCTGCTATATACTATGTGGGCAGCATTATATACTGTTTGGGCTGTGTTATATACTACGTGGCCTGTGTTATATACTGTGTGGGCTGTGCTATATATTACGTGGGCTGTGCTATATACTACATGGCTGTCTGTTACGTGGGCTGTGCCATATAGTATGTGGCTGCTATATACTATGTGGCTGCTATATACTAAGTGGCTGTGCTATATACTATGTGGCTGTGGTTTATACTACGTGGCTGTATGTGTTATATAATACATGGCTGTGCTAAGCGCGAGGTACGTACATACATACATTTTCTATAAAACCCAATGTGTTAGAATCGGGCCACCATCTAGTGGAAAATAATTAACCATATGTCCCAGGAAATCCTCTACCAAGCGATGGAATGGCTTACCAGGTAGAGTATATAGAAAATATGAGTCATAAGTAAATCCTGAACTCCATGTCTGTTAGTAGTCCTATTAAATGATATGGTGTTGTGAAAGAGGTATGAAAAAAATGGAAAAAAATAAAATAAAAATGAAATAAATAAAAAGTGAAAAAAAAAAAGAAAAAAGTACATGAGAGATAAGCAATAATGCAGGACAAGATTAAATTCAATTCTCAGACGAAAATAAATTGTCTAATGAACCTTCAAAGTTGTCATAATGTAAGACAAAAAATTGAAGCTTAGAGTCAGAGTTAATCCGAAGAAGACTTGGGGTCCAAGAACAAGGGAGAAGATGGTTCTGAAGAATATTGGTGTTACCCAGAATAGACAACAAAGGAGGCATGACCTTTCTCTTTATCACCTTTCACCAGACTAGATTTGCTGCAGCAGTGCATTAATTTGCCTTGTCACTGACTGATTTGTGACCTGCTCATACACTGTAATCATAATAATAATAAATAATAATAATTTTATTTTTTATGGGGCCAACATCTTCCGCAGCACTTTACATTTCAGAGTGGACTTGAACAGACAATAAAAGACATTACAGAATAACAATAATCACATAAACAACAGATACCATGATGAATGAGGGCCCTGCTCGCAAGCTTACAATCTATGAGGAAATAGGGGAGACACGAAAGGTGGATGGTAACAATTTCTTTCATTGTTCTGACTAGCCATAATGTAATAAATCGGGTGTTCATGTAATGCTGCATGAACCTGTTACCAACCATTATGTGTAAAAGTACAGGCGCAGAGGGCTATTAAATGCATAAAGTGTGTGAAAACATGATACAAGGATCCTTGTTATGAAGAAAATGTGAATGAGAAAATGAAAGAAATATAAAAATATATTTAAATTAATATGTAAGAAAATAAAAATAAATAAAAAGATAATGAAAAAATACATACACATACCCACATATATCTGTGTATATATATACTGTATATATGTGTGCACACAAATGCCATGCATATACAAGCATTGCATACATATCCATACATGCTCATACACATAGCCATCCTCATAACACCAAGCAAGTAAACATACCTGGCATCAAATTACTCTAATCAGGCCATGAATGATTACACCACCTAATGTGAATATTTTATTACTCTATATTAAAAGTTTTACACTACCCCAAATCCTAAGTATATAAACTCAAATATTAATACTTATATGTTCTCCTTAGTAATGTCAAAACCCCCGAATCCCCACCACTGAAACTAATACCTATATAGAAGGTGTTGTGCCGTCGTGTGCCACCTCCGTCCTGTGGCTGGATGCTTGGTATGTGCGTTGCCGACTGTGTCATATGACGCCCTCGGTGATGCACTTCCAGTTCCCGGCCCCCGGTGATGGCGGCGACTGTGTGCGCATTTGCGGCGCCATGTACCTATGGTGCCTCCTGATTTTAGATAGATCGCAGCTGTTTCCCTGCTATATAGGGACCTCCCTGCCCCACTCACATCACTCCCTGCGGCAAGGGAAACGTACGTTGGAGTGGTGTGTGCGGGGCAGTGGCGTCCTGATACTGGTTGGTATTTTGCACTAATTTAATGTGGCACTTCATATTGGCAGCAATTGTGATCTTGGGTATAGCTATATTTTGGTGACATTCTTTGGATTCATGCACTTGCTGTTATTTGTGTTACACATTTGAGTCTAGTCTTGCATATATTTTGAGTATTTTGCACTTTTTCACTATGATTATTAAATAAATTGGGATAAATAATATATACACTTACATATAATTTTACCACTGGATTTGTTTAAATTTTATATTTTATTTTTTATTTTTTATATCACATATTTATATGAATTATTATTTCATTGCTGCCAATTAATTTTAGTATTGCATATATTTATATAAATACCACTTGTATTATTTGTGCCAATCAGTTTTGGTATGCCCTGCCCTGCACATACATAGGTTTCAACAAATTTTGATCTCCACAAACCACACTTACAGGAGATATATATACACATTTTATAAGTTATATAGATTTTTAATTTTTATTAATTGTTTTAATTATTTTATCTTGTCAATATCAATAAAGATTTCAAGCATATGAATTGTTGTGGTGATATAATTGTGATTTTGTTAAAATAAAACTAATATTTTGTTGTTGTTTTTTTAAATTTTGGTCTGATGAATATTTTTTGAGGGTTATATTTTGTAGTTATATTCATTGACTATACAAGGTCATTATTTCTGGTATTTCTTTTCTATATAGGAGTTTGCTTTTTTCCATCAGGTTCAGCCTGTGTGCCATAAGGTAAATGTAGCATCCCTATCCACAAGAACTTGTCCACATGTCTTTGGTAAAGTAGACCTTCCCTGTGACTGCGTTGGCCAGAGCACAGCTGAAATTGTGTAACACATGCTTATGTAATACGTTGAAAGCACACCAGGAAAAATAGTGTTGGATAGGAATCGAGTACTGTGGGGCTGCTACCGCCAAGAGGTCGCAGTAAGACTCAGCTCCCACAATTTTAACCCTAGAACGCATACCTGGGGCCTCGCAGGCCTGCCAGGTTACTTGTTTTCTATTTTCTGTAAAAGTACTTTAGTTAGAATTTTGAAAATCTAGGTAATCCTCAGGTATATAGTTGTTAGTAATTTCCAGTTATTCATATATTTTTATGTTACAGAAATTTCGGTATAACAACCTTTTTTGGGGACTGCCCCATATTCACGCACCTGGGGCCTTTTAGGCCTGTACTAGGTTTACATGTGATACTCAGTCTTTTTGTCTGTATTGTTGCTGGGGAAGAACTTTTATGACTCTGCTATTGCTGGGAAGAGTGTGTTAGGGGTCGAGTTCCCGCTTCTGCACAGGGGGAATCTCGGGCGGTCTCCCATTCTTCTCCTGCCACAGTGGAGTCTGCTCAGCAGAGACGTCGGTCCCAGCATCTTGCTCAGTCCCGCTCTGTACAAAGAGTTACTGCTGCTTCTCCGGCTTCTGCCATTGAAGTCACTGCTGGGCAGTGGCGAATAGACGCTTCTGGGACTAAGTCCTGCTTTTCTCGTTCTGAGCATGCCCTGAGTGAGATCTCTCAGTGGAGATCGAGGGTCACATGGTCAGACACTGCAGCTAAGTCCATTGGTCCTTTCAGGAAGGTCCTTTAAGTGCAAAGGCTAAGTCTTGCTTTGCACACACTGAGCATGCCCAGGGCAAGATCTTTCAGTGGAGATTTAGGGTCACATGCTCTGGTATGACAGTCTCTCATTGGTCCTTTTAGGAAGGTCTTTTACTTGCTGCAGCTATATAAGGCTCGCATGGCTGCACGGCCATGCGCTAGTGTACATTTGTATACGTGTGTTTTTTGTGAGTGCAAGTCGTTCATTAAATACCCCTACCTAGCGCCGGACTAAACACTCCACGTGTTACACATGAGTCAGCGTCTATCGCTGTGACCGCCAGTGCAGCGCCACGCGCCAGTAGTGCGCTTCTTAACCCACGTCCGGGTACTAGTGGTGTCTGCCAGCACGGCACAGTTCGCACTTTGGCGCTCTTACCATACCTACACACCCAGTTGCGGTGTGGTGAGCAAGTTGTCTGTACAGACTTCTACCCTGAGTCTTGGGATTGAGTTCGCCGACTCCTTGCTTGCACTCATTTGTGCGGTATTGGGGACCTGTGGCTTAGCAGGGTTCACTTCCACCGCCATATAGCGCCGCCATTTGCTAGCAGCGGGTTTTCACCTGCACGGTGGACCCCGGACTGCGAACGCATCAATATTATTACATCTTTTACAGTTAGGTCCATATATATTTGGACAGAGACAACATTTTTCTAATTTTGGTTACAGACATTACCACAATGAATTTTAAACAAAACAATTCAGATGCAGTTGAAGTTCAGACTTTCATCTTTCATTTGAGGTTATCCACATTAAAATTGGATGAAGGGTTTAGGAGTTTCAGCTCCTTAACATGTGCCACCCTGTTTTTAAAGGGACCAAAAGTAATTGGACAGATTCAATAATTTTAAATAAAATGTTCCTTTTTAGTACTTGGTTGAAAACCCTTTGTTGGCAATGACTGCCTGAAGTCGTGAACTCATGTACATCACCAGACGCTGTGTTTCCTCCTTTTTGATGCTCTGCCAGGCCTTCATTGCGGTGGTTTTCAGTTGCTGTTTGTTTGTGGGCCTTTCCGTCTGAAGTTTAGTCTTTAACAAGTGAAATACATGCTCAATTGGGTTGAGATCAGGTGACTGACTTGGTCATTCAAGAATATTCCACTTCTTTGCTTTAATAAACTCCTGGGTTGCTTTGGCTTTATGTTTTGGGTCATTGTCCATCTGTAGTATGAAACGACGACCAATCAGTTTTGCTGCATTTGGCTGGATCTGAGCACACAGTATGGCTCTGAATACCTCAGAATTCATTTGGCTGCTTCTGTCCTGTGTCACATCATCAACAAACACTAGTGACCCAGTGCCACTGGCAGCCATGCATGCCCAAGCCATCACACTGCCTCCGCCGTGTTTTACAGATGATATGCTATGCTTTGGATCATTAGCTGTACCACTCCTTCGCCATACTTTTCTCTTTCCATCATTCTGGTAGAGGTTGATCTTGGTTTCATCTGTCCAAAGAATGTTCTTCCAGAACTGTGCTGGCTTTTTTAGATGCTTTTTAGCAAAGTCCAGTCTAGCCTTTTTATTCTTGATGCTTATGAGTGGCTTGCACCGTGCAGTGAACCCTCTGTATTTACTTTCATGCAGTCTTCTCTCTATGGTAGATTTGAATATTGATACGCCTACCTCCTGGAGAGTGTTGTTCACTTGGTTGGCTGTTGTGAAGGGGTTTCTCTTCACCATGGAGATTATTCTGCGGTCATCCACCACTGGTGTCTTCCATGGGCGCCCAGGTCTTTTTGCATTGATGAGTTCACCAGTGCTTTCTTTCTTTCTCCGGATGTACCAAACTGTAGATTTTGCCACTCCTAATATTGTAGCAATTTCTCAGATGGGTTTTTTTTGTTTTCGCAGCTTAAAGATGGCTTGTTTCACCTGCATGGAGAGCTCCTTTGACCGCATGTTTACTTCACAGCAAAACCTTCCAAATGCAAGCACCACACTTCAAATCAACTCCAGGCCTTTTATCTGCTTAATTGAGAATGACATAACGAAGGGATTTCCCACACCTGTCCATGAAATAGCCTTGGAGTCATATGTCCAATTACTTTTGGTCCCTTTAAAAGCAGGGTGCCACATGTTAAGGAGCTGAAACTCCTAAACCCTTCAACCAATTTTAATGTGGATACCCTCAAATGAAAGCTGAAAGTCTGAACTTCAACTGCATCTGAATTGTTTTGTTTAAAATTCATTGTGGTAACGTCTATAACCAAAATTAGAAAAATGTTGTCTCTGTCCAAATATATATGGACCTAACTGTACATGGTGCGTTCCGCCAGTCCTAACAGAACACTAGCGCCTGGGTCTGGCTAGTAAATGGCGGACGATCAGCATTTACAGCGGTACATCCAGCAGCTGGAGGGAAGGTTAACGACTCTTGAGCATTCAACTTCGGATGTGGATGTCACTGCTGTCGCTGTTCAGGCTGCCGTTTGTCTGCTGCCACCCCTGCCCCAACTTTATCCCGTCTCCTGCTTCCCGACAAGTTTGCTGGTGACAGTAGGCAATGTCGCAGATTCGTGAGCCAGTGCTCCATACACCTTGAGCTCCTGGTGTCACGTTTCCCTACGGAACGGGCAAAAGTGGGATTTATTCTATCTCTCCTGTCGGGCAGGGCGTTGGAGTGGGCAACACCACTTTGGGAGCGTGATGATCGTGTGGTACAAAGTGCTCCTCTCTTTCTGGATGCACTGAAGCAGGTCTTCTTAGGACCTCGTGTTACCCACGATACCGCGCTCCAATTGTTGACTATTACTCAGGGCTTGTCCGTGGTCAGCCAGTTTGCCATCCAGTTCCGGACTCTAGCTTCAGAGTTAGAGTGGCCAGACAAAGTTCTAATTCCGGTGGAAGGGACTGGCAGACCACGTGAAGGACACCTTGGCCACCAGGGAGATACCCGCCACACTGGAGGAGCTTATTTCCATATCTACCCGCATTGATCTCCGTTTTCACGAGCGGAGGTTAGAGCGGACCCAGTGTAGGCAGAGGTTTCGGCTGGCTCCCACCTTCGCCAGACCTCTTGTGTCTCCTGTTTTGGCGTCCGACTCCCATGTGGCCATGGAGGTTTCTCGAGCGGGACCTAAGTCCCAGGCCGCTCGAGTATCCGTGGTTTGCAAGTATTGTCATCAACTAGGACATTACGCCAATAAATGTCCACGGCGATCGGGAAACGATCGCGTCTAGTAACCATTGGGGGAGGTTCACTAGACACGGCTACATTTTCCTCCAAACTGTCCTTTAAAGGGACAATCCTGTTAGGCTCTTCCACTCTAACAGTCAAGCTTTGTGTGGATTCAGGAGCAGAGGGGAATTTTATGTCCTCTGCTTTTGCTTTGTGCCACGCTATACCATTAGTTATGCTCGCTAAACCTGTAACAGTTAGAGTTGTGAATGGGACCACACTTCCACTGCAAATCACACACCAGACTGTACCTTTCTCGCTGTCCATGTCCCCTTCCCACCAGGAGATTATTTCCCTTCTTGTCCTTCCCGAGGGAATGGATGAGATTTTACTCCGAATACCCTGGCTCCGTTTCCACTCTCCACATATTGAGTGGTCCTCAGGGAGAATATTGGGTTGGAGTAAGGCTTGTATGGGCAGGTGTGTGAGTGAGTGTGTACAGGTTTCTTCTACCGAGGTACCCGCAGACCTTTCTTCTCTTCCCAAATGTTATTGGTGCTATGTAGACGTATTCTCTAAAAAGGCAGCTGAGACTCTACCGCCTCATCGCCCCTACGACTGTCCTATTGACCTCTTGCCTGGAGCTGAACCTCCTCAGGGAAGGGTATATCCCCTCTCTCTCCCTGAGACAGAGGCTATGTCTCAATACATCCAGGAGAATTTGGCAAGAGGATTCATTAGGAAGTCAGTGTCTCCTGCAGGGGCGGGATTCTTCTTCGTACAGAAGAAGAACGGGGAATTACGTCCTTGCATCGATTACAGGGGTCTTAATGCCATCACCATTAAAAATAAATACCCTTTGCCCCTGATTTCTGAGCTCTTTGACAGGCTAAGGGGAGCAAAGGATTTCACCAAACTAGATCTGCGGGGTGCCTACAACCTGATTCACATCCGTGAGGGGGACGAATGGAAAACGGCTTTTAATACCAGGGATGGGCACTATGAGTATCTGGTGATGCCCTTCGGGCTCTGTAATGCCCCAGCCGTTTTTCAGGACTTTTTCAACGATATCTTCCGGGATATGCTTTCCACCTCGGTCGTAGTCTATCTGGATGATATTCTCATCTTCTCTCCAGATATTGACTCCCACCAGAGAGATGTTGGCAGAGTTTTCGAACTCTTACGGGCGAATTCTCTTTATGCAAAGTTGGATAAGTGTGTGTTTGAGCAGGAGTCTTTACCTTTCCTGGGCTATATCATCTCCGCCCAGGGATTGGCTATGGATCCTGAAAAGCTACAGGCTGTGATGGACTGGCAAGAACCCCATTCTCTTAAAGCGGTGCAGCACTTTATGGGGTTCATAAATTACTATCGCCAGTACATTCCCCACTTCTCAACTTTGGTAGCTCCCTTGGTATCCCTCAGCAAGAAAGGAGCAAATCCCAAATTGTGGTCGGAAGAGGTCTCCAAGGCCTTCACTTCTATAAAGTCTCATTTTGCTAGCGCTCCCATCTTACATCGTCCCGATGTGGACAAGCCATTCCTAATGGAGGTGGATGCCTCATCCGTTGGTGCTGGAGCAGTCCTCTATCAAAAGGATGCTCAAGGTCGGAAGCATCCATGCTTCTTCTTCTCAAAGACCTTCACACCAGCGGAGAGAAATTACGCCATCGGGGATAGGGAGTTGCTAGCAATGAAGTTGGCCTTTTCAGAATGGAGACATCTTTTGGAAGGTGCTCTGTTTCCCTTCCAAGTCTTCACAGACCACAAAAATTTGGTCTATTTGCGTACAGCTCAGCGGCTGAATTCTCGTCAGGCCAGATGGTCCTTGTTCTTCTCCCGGTTCTACTTCACTCTCCATTATCTCGCCGGGGAGAAGAACATTCATGCTAACGCCCTCTCTCGCTCCCTTGTGTCAACTGAGGAGGACGAAGAGGAGCCTCGGCTTATTGTCCCTTCGGAGAGTCTTAGAACTGTAGCTCCGGTTTCGCTAGAGTCTGTGCCTCCGGGCAAGACTTTTGTTCCCATCAATTTGCGACCGGAGGTTCTCTCTTGGGCTCATTCGTCCAGAGTGGGTGGACACTTTCGGGCAAAGAGGACATCTGAGTTGCTGGCGAGAACGTACTGGTGGCCACATATGGTCCATGATGTCGGGGACTACGTTCGGGCATGTGTCTCTTGTGCCAAAAATAAGTCTCTCCGTCAACGGCCAGCTGGTTTGTTATACCCTCTGCCGGTGGCAGACAGACCCTGGGAGATGGTCGGGATGGTTTGCCCTAGTCTCGTGGCTGTACCGTCATTTGGGTAATCACCGACCATTTTTCTAATATGGTGCATTTGGTGCCACTTCCTCGGCTACCTTCTGCACGGGCCTTGGAAGCGTTATTTATTATGCATATCTTCCGCCTTCACGGTATGCCGGACAAAATTGTCAGTGATCGGGGTCCCCAGTTTGCGTCTCGGTTCTGGAGAGAGCTTTGCCATCTTCTCAGTATTGAGTTAAATCTCTCTTCTGCCTATCATCCCGAGACGAATGGGTTGGTAGAGAGAGCCAACCAGGCCTTGGTCACATATCTGCGACATTTTGTCTCTGCTAGGCAAGATGACTGGGCATCTTTGCTATCATGGGCGGAGTTTGCTCTGAACAACGCTGTAGCCGACTCCACTGGACAGACCCCATTCCTCCTTAACTATGGTCAGCATCCGCGGGTACCTGTGCCCATGCCCGTGTCCTCCGCCGATTCCAGGGTGGCAGACTGGGCTGTGGAGGTATGGGACATTTGGGATCGCACTCAGGATGCCATTCGGGCTTCCAAGGAGAGAATGAGGTCCTCCGCCGATGCACATCGGCGCCCTGCTCCGACCTTTGCTCCTGGCGACTTAGTGTGGCTCTCCGCCCGTAACATCAGGCTGCGAGTTGAGTCTACAAAGTTTGCACCTCGCTACTTAGGTCCTTTTAAGGTCCTCGAACGGGTTAATCCAGTGTTCTACCGTTTAGCCCTTCCGCCTCGCCTAGGTATCACCGACACCTTTCATGTGTCCCTTTTGAAGCCCGTATACATGTCCCAGTTTTCCGAGTCATCTGCTGGGACATCAGGTTCATCTACGGACGATTACGAGGTGAATGTCATTCTGGGATACAAGGTGGTACGTGGCAAAAATTTTTATCTGGTGGACTGTGGTCCTGAGGACAGGTCTTGGGAGCCTGCTGAGCACATTTGGGCTCCGCAGCTTATTGCTGCCTTCGAGCGTAGCGAGGTCCAAGGAGGGGGGGTAATGTTAGGGGTCGAGTTCCCGCTTCTGCACAGGGGGAATCTCGGGCCGTCTCTGCTGCGGTCTCCCATTCTTCTCCTGCCGTAGTGGAGTCTGCTCAGCGGAGACGTCGGTCCCAGCGTCTTGCTCAGTCCCGCTCTGTACAAAGAGTTACTGCTGCTTCTCCGGCTTCTGCCATTGAAGTCACTGCTGGGCAGCGGCGAATAGATGCTTCTGGGACTAAGTCCTGCTTTTCTCGTTCTGAGCATGCCCTGAGTGAGATCTCTCAGTGGAGATCGAGGGTCAAATGGTCAGACACTGCAGCTAAGTCCATTGGTCCTTTCAGGAAGGTCCTTTAAGTGCAAAGGCTAAGTCTTGCTTTTCATACACTGAGCATGCCCAGGGCAAGATCTTTCAGTGGAGATTTAGGGTCACATGCTCTGGTATGACAGTCTCTCATTGGTCCTTTTAGGAAGGTCTTTTACTTGCTGCAGCTATATAAGGCTTGCATGGCTGCACGGCCATGCGCTAGTGTACATTTGTATACGTGTGTTTTTTGTGAGTGCAAGTCGTTCATTAAATACCCCTACCTTATTGTATGAAAGATCACGTAAGGTGTATCGCTGCTACCTAGCGCCCGACTAAACACTCCACGTGTTACACACGAGTCAGCGTCTATCGCTGTGACCGCCAGTGCGGCGCCACGTGCCAGTAGTGCGCTTCTTAACCCACGTCCGGGTACTAGTGGTGTCTGCCAGCACGGCACAGTTCACACTTCAGTGCTCTTACCATACCTACACACCCAATTGCGGTGTGGTGAGCAAGTTGTCTGTACAGACTTCTACCCTGAGTCTTGGGATTGAGTTCGCCGACTCCTTGCTTGCACTCATTTGTGCGGTATTGCGGACCTGTGGCTTAGCAGGGTTCGCTTCCACCGCCATATAGCGCCGCCATTTGCTAGCAGCGGGTTTTCACCTGCACGGTGGACTCCGGACTGCGAACGCACCAATATTATTACATCTTTTACTTGGTGCGTTCCGCCAGTCCTAACAGAGTGTGGATTCTGCATGACAACATAAAAATAAGAAAAATAAGAAAAAAAAAGAATACAAATATTACAATGGATAATTACTTTACCAATTTTGAAATGGCCAACTTCTTGCTTCAAAAGCAACTTACACTTGTTGGTACTATGAGGCCAAACCGCCGCGAAATTCCTCCAATCATGAAGCACAATGCACAGCGAACAATCTACGAGAGTGTATTTGGTTTCTGCAATCAAGCAACAATGGTGTCTTATGAACTTTTGATGCCTACTATGATGACGAGAAGCAGCATGATATGCTTATCAAGGCAAATTACAGAGGCAATGATCCGATGTGGAATACGCTTTCTGGAACATCCAGAGCAAAGAGAAAAAAAAAGACAGCGCTGCTATATTTGTCCAGCAAAGAAGGAAAGAAAATCGGAGCATTTCTGTTCTACTTGCGGACAAAATTTATGCAAGGAACATTCAGCCGAAAAAATAATATGCGAGAATTGTCGGGGGAATATGTAAAGTTACAAATAAATATTCCTGCACCAAGTTTGCTACAACCAAAAAATGTTTTCATAAAAAAATTGCATAATAGAATGCCTATATTTGGCGTGCCCGTTTACTTACTTTTTTGTTGTTTTATGCACATAATTATGTTTTGAAATATACACATCTTAGGCTGTGTTCCCAGTAGTGCTGGGGTTTGCCAGAAGGGGATCCATAATGGATCTGACCTCCTGGTAACTCCAGCTAAGGCTGTCGGAATGGCGGGATTCCGCCAGCCTTAGCTGGGGTCACCAGGAGGTCAGATCCATTACGGATCCCCTCCTGGCGGACCCCAGCGCTAGTTGGAATGCATCCTTACCTTGCAATTGTAAAATAAATTTTGAAAAGTATTTTTATTTGAGTTATTCCGTGTTATTTGCACTAAAAAGGCCCCAGGTGCGTGAATATGGGGTAGTCCCAAAAAAAGGTTGTTATACCGAAATGCCTATAACATAAAAATATATGAACAACTGGAAATGACTAACAACTATATACCTGAGGAATACCTAGAGTTTCAAAATTCTAACTAAAGTAATTTTACAGAAAATAGAAAACAAGTAACCTGGCAGGCCTGCGAGGCCCCAGGTATGCGTCTGCCAGCCTTAGCTGGGGTCACCAGGAGGTCAGATCCATTACGGAATTTCATCCTGGCGAACCCCTGCGCTAGTGAGAATGCATCCTTACTTTGCAATAAACTTTGAAAAGTATTTTTATTTGAGTTATTCCATGATCATTGTAAACAGGCCTAAAAGGCCCCAGGTGCGTGAATGTGTAGATTTCTATGGGTATGGGTTCTAGGGTTAAAAGGCAACATTTCCAGAGCTACCAATCTGCCAATGTTTAGCGTTTTGGCCTGCGGGTGGCTGGAGTTTTCTTCTTTCTGTTAAACGTCTCGTGGCAGGGACAAGTGTACTCTGCACTGGAACAAGGAAATGGAGGTGGTTGCTGACTGTTGTGTCTGTGCAACTGCAGGTTGTGGGCAGGGGGCATCAGTGCCTGTGTCATGGACAGCAGATTGGGAAGGCCATAACACAGGGGAAGGGGCAGTGATTTCACCATCAAAGATTTTGTACTTAAGTATTTCGCCCACCTACTGGGGTTGTTGGCTGCCTTGTGCTTTTGCATGCTGGTGGTGCTCAGGTTGGCAGTGTTCTTGCCTCTTCTTAGCTTGTTTTGTCAGACGATGCAAATTACAGTTGATTTGTCTGAATGAATTTCAGAAAAAACTGCCATACAGGGGAACAATGCACCCTTGGCATGTTATCTAGCCAAGTGCGGAAGTCTCTATGGAACAGTTGACTGAGTTCTCCCTCTGAACAAACCATTACCTCTTCTTGCCTGTTTTGTGCTATGTATCCATCCCTGTCTGCACTGCTGTGCTTGCTAGGCGTGCCACCATGCCAGGTTGGATCAGTGGCCTCATTGATTTCCAAGGTCTAGTGTGAAGTATCCACAATCAATGATGGTTTGGGGAGCCATATCATCTGCTGGTGTAGGTCCACTGTGTTTTATCAAGACCAAAGTCAGCACTGCCGTCTACCAGGAAATTTTAGAGCATTTCATGCTTCCCTCTACTGACAAGCTCTTTGGAGACGGAAATTTCATTCTCCAGCAGGACTTGGCACCTGTCCACACTGCCAAAATACCAATACCTGGTTTATAAACAACAGTATCACTGTGCTTGATTGGCCGGGAAACTCGCCTGACCTTAACCACATTTCTATAGGGTATTGTTAGGAGAAAGATGGGAGACATCAGACCCAACAATGCAGATGAGCTGAAGGCTGCAATCAAAGAAAACTGGGCTTCCATAACACCTCAGCAGTGCCACAGGCTGATTGCCTCTATGCCATGCCACATTGATGCAGTAATTGAAGCCAAAGGAGCCCTGACCAAGTATTGAGTGCATTTACTGAACATACATTTCAGTAGGCCAACATTTCAGATTTTAAAATCATTTTTTCATGCTGGTGTTATAAAGTATTCAAATTTACTTAGATAATGACTTTTGGGTTTTTATTGGCTGGAAGCAACAATCATCAACATTAAAAGAAATAAACACTTGGAATTGATCACTCTGTTTGCAATGACTTTAAATAATATATGAGTTTCAATTTTTGTATTGAAGAACTGAAATAAATTAACTTTTTGATGATATTCTAATTTTATGAGATGCACCTGTATTTGACGTGAGGGCGAGACCTCCCAAATGTAGGAGTAAGAGCTCTTCCAAATGTATGATACAGGGCCATCTGAGGGCCCTTACCAAACTCAGGTTTCATGCCACCTGCTGGCACTCTGCAAATTGTAAGCGAGGGCCGCATAATGACATGGTGGTGGACACTGTGGTGGTGGCGGGCGATGCCCAAAATTCAAATGGACATGTTTGAAATACCATTGTAAAGGGATAGGGAATATGTATTCCACTATCTTGCTAACTATTTGGCATGAGGGAGGGACTTCCCAAATGTAGGAGTGAGAGCCCTCACAAATGTTAAAGGAAAACTAAAGCCAAAATGCTCCGTGTGAGCATATGCTAAAGCAGAGGTATAGTTTTGTTTTATTTTTATTTAACATTATATACATGTAGTTATGAATAGTGTTGAGCATTCCGATGCTGCAAGTATCGGGTATCGGCCGATACTTGCTGTATCGGAATTTCCGATACCGAGATCCGATATTTTTGTGATATCGGGTATCGGTATCGAAACAACATTAATGTAAAAATGTGTAAAAGAAAGAATTAAAATAAAAAATATCGCTATACTCACCTGTCCAACGCAGCCTGGACCTCAGCGAAGGAACCGGCAGCGTTGTTTGTTTAAAATTCGCGCTTTTACTTGGTTACGTGAATTCCCGGCTTGTGATTGGTCAGGGCGGCCATGTTGCCGGGACGCGGACCAATCACAGCAAGTCGTGACGAAATTACGTCACGGCTTGCTGTGATTGGTCCGCGTCCCGGCAACATGGCCGCCATTAACCAATCACAAGCCGTGACGTCACGGGAGGCTGGACTTGCGCACTTTTTAAAAAACGCGCGTGTCCAGCCTCCAGTGACGTCCCGGCTTATGATTGGTCACGGCGCCATGTTGCCGGGACGCGGACCAATCACAGTAAGCCGTGACGAAATTACGTCACGGCTTGCTGTGATTGGTCCGCGTCCCGGCAACATGGACGCCATTAACCAATCACAAGCCGTGACATCACGGGAGGCTGGACACGCGCGTTTTTTAAAAAGTGCGCAAGTCCAGCCTCCCGTGACGTCACGGCTTGTGATTGGTTAATGGCGGCCATGTTGCCGGGACGCGGACCAATCACAGCAAGCCGTGACGTAATTTCGTCACGGCTTGCTGTGATTGGTCCGCGTCCCGGCAACATGGCCGCCCTGACCAATCACAAGCTGGGAATTCACGTAACCAAGTAAAAGCGCGAATTTTAAACAAACAACGCTGCCGGTTCCCTCGCTGAGGTCCCGGCTGCGTCGGACAGGTGAGTATAGCGATATTTTTTATTTTAATTCTTTCTTTTACACATTTATATGGTTCCCAGGGCCTGAAGGAGAGTTTCCTCTCCTTCAGACCCTGGGAACCATCAGGGATACCGTCCGATACTTGAGTCCCATTGACTTGTATTGGTATCGGGTATCGGTATCGGATTGGATCCGATACTTTGCCGGTATCGGCCGATACTTTCCGATACCGATACTTTCAAGTATCGGACGGTATCGCTCAACACTAGTTATGAAGGAAAATATGATTCTTAGCATTTTTTCCTTTAAAAAAAATTTGGTTTGGTTTGGTAGGTCTTTTCAAAAACCCGTAAAATTGGCACAATAGTCTGACAACATTGTTCCCAGATTCCATATGTGAGTTAGAAATGCATGCAGGCATCTTCTCCATGCAGTTCCATTTAGTTTTAGTTCTTTCCCATCCATTTCAGTTTTTTCTCAGGGACCCCCAGACCTGTTTGTTGGGTCCAGCAGAAAAATATTCGGCTTTCCCACTGACTTGCATTGAATTTGTTATTCGGTACAAATACACGGATATTAGGTATTATTCAGAATTAATTTCCCGAATCCAAATATTTCACTATTCAACCATCACTAGTGACTGACAGGTCTAGGCCAAGGGTTGTGAAATAGCTGGATAAAAGAGGGGAAGGGTACATCCAGGATATCCAAAGACTTTAGTGGTGTGTGCCAATATTCTTTTGAAATGTGGAGACTCCAAGTTGAGTCTCCATCTGGTGGCTTGCCTGTAGTTTAAGGGGTCTCAGATCATCATTATACTATTTCTACTCTAGGAAATCTGATGTCCTTTTAGTGGTGTGTGCCAATATTTTTTTTAAATGTGGAGACTCTAAGTTGGGTCACCATCTGGTGGGTTGTTGGTAGTGAAAGGGGTTTCAGAACACCAAGCCTACACCTGTCATTAATCCACCTCTTACTGATCAATTTGTTAGCAAGAAGTGCTGGGACAGGCCCTGTCAGTGCTTCGCTATTCTATAATCTCTACTGTGGGTCAATTGATGCCACTGTTCCTGGTGTCTACCTCTAATTTTTGGAAATATTTGGAGTCAAAGTTGGGTCTCCTTCATGTGTTTTGCCTGAATTTAGCAGGGCTCTCATTTACCTGTCACTGATCAATGTTTAAGCTAGAAATTATGGTCCAAGCCCTGTCCCAGGCCCTGTTCTATTCGATGTGATTCTGATAGGTTTGGCGAACTGTCCGGTGATGTTCTCCTTTCATTCAGCACTTTTTGCATCCATTTCAACATTTTCACTGCCCCTCAGACTTATTTGTAGGGTCTGTTGAAAAAATGCTCGAATTTCCTATTGACTCCCATTATACTCATTACTCGAAATGAGTACTCGAGCATTAGTAATTGCTTAGTTCAAGAAAAGAACATCCGAGCATTTTAGTGCTCGCTCATCTCTAGTCAAATGTTATAAAATTTTTGTGGAACTTTGAGTTAAGCAAAAATGTTGTGACATTTTAAAGTGTTTTATGCCAGAAAACTGGTGAAAACAACTTGATCAATAGGGCCCATAGACATTTGGATAATATTAGTCCTTTTAAAACATAACATGAATATTATTAGCAGTTCAACAGTCTTCTGTAGCGATGGACAAACCCCTGGATGTTCGGATCTGACGAGATCGGCCAAACATCTAAAGAAAAGTTCAATTTGGGAAACAGAACAGTACCCAAACGCAATCCTAGACTCCATTCAGATTCATTGTTTGAAACACTGTCATCTGCATAATTGCATGGCAAGTACTGCCTCTGATTGGTGGTAAAATCATTACAGTTGATCAGAGAACTGCAGTTCCCATTGTCAGATTGAGGTCACCGTAGTTGATTGTCCTGGCTCACAGTGAAGTGTGGTAGCCTCAGTGACCTGCGGTAACCTGAATGATGTCACCGCTAGTCACTGAAGCTGTGTTCGCAGCACCTCATTCTCTCATGGTTTTCAGCCTGGATGGTTGCATCATGGCACCATCCAGGTTGTAATCCACATATCGCAGACATGGATTATGGCATGGGACATCTTCACCTCGGACAGGTGAGGGATATGGTTGTTTATTATTTTTCTTTTTCTACAGGGTACAAGGGTTTCAATGAAAAGGGCATAAGATGAGTAATTTTGCTGTTTATTATTTGCTATTTATACAGGGGACAAGGGCTTCAATGGAATGGGCGTAAGGTGAGTATCTAGGTTGTTTATTATTTTGTTTTTTTACAGGTGACAAGGGTTTTAATAGAATGCGCGTAAGGTGAGTATAATTTTGTTGGTTATTGGTGAATAAATTTGTAAAACTGGGTATGGATTTTTACTTCAAATAAAGGATTTTATTCTGGGTGTTTTTTGCTAATACTAATCATGAATTCCAGATGTGAAAGGCAGGTATGTCTATGTACAAGCTGTATTTTTCTAAATCATTGTCCCTGCTGCTTAATTAACCTATTTTAGACAAAATCAAAGCTTTTGCACAGGACTCATGTTGGCATAATGTGTTGCAAGTATCACTAACAGAGCTAATGATTACGAGTCTGAGAGCACCACATGAGACTATTGCATGTGTGTTGCCAAGATAGAACATCAGCTCTTCTTGAAAATGATACATACTAGTCATCTATGTGTAGCCATGTACACTTTATGCTACACTGTAAAAAGCTAACATAATCACATTTAAAACTACACACTGTATATGAAAATAGTTTTAAAATGAACATTTTAGCATTTAATTAAAATAGAAATAAAATATCCATGTATGTATAAGGCCCCATTCAGACATCCAATACTCACATGCATGTTCTAGCCATGTTTTTCACATACCTATTATATTCTATGTGGCTGCTCACATGTCCATGATTTTCGTCGACTATGTGTCCACAAAGAAATAATGGAGACTATAGATGAGTGGATCGATATGTGTTGGATTAAGTTTAAGTAGAATTTCCTGAAGTTTGCAGCTCCACACAAATTCAAACATTTTGAGATTCGACTCACAAAAAAAGGAAACTTGTCCAGTATTTCCCTTACTGCTGAAACATCAGAGAAAGAAAATTTTGGGGGAATATTTTACAATATTTGGCTAATTCAAATCAAAAGATATGCTCATTTTTAAAGGAGGCATGTCTATTTTTGATCTGAGAAAAATTATTCATGTAAGGCTGCTTTCACACTAGCGTCGGTACGGGGCCGTCGCGCTGCGTTGGCCTGATGTACCGACGCATACTGTGCAAAAAATGCCCGACGTGGGCAGCGGAAGCAGTCTTAGGATGCTTCCGCTCGCCCATTGCAAGGTCCGGGGAGGAGGGAGAGGAGTTTCGGCCGCGCATGCGCGGTCGAAAATGGCGGTCTCGACGCACAAAAAAACTTTACATGTAACTTTTTTTTGAGGCGGTGGTGCTCCAAAACACGACGCAACCGTCGCACGACGGTTGCGATGTGTGGCAATTCGTCGCAATGCATCGGTAATGTAAGTCTATGGGGAAAAAATGCATCCTGCAGACAACTTTGCAGGATGCTTTTTTTTCTCCTAAACGACGAATTGCGACGTCCGCCGAAAAACGCTAGTGTGAAAGTAGCCTAAGTTTTAGAGTTCGTAAAAATTCGGGAGCAGCAAACAAATGTCCGATATTAACATTACAAGGGGTTGGAGAAAACTAGCAATTTATTCTTTATTTTTGCATAAGGGAAAATCCCTGATGAAAATCTGACGGTAAAACTTGATCAAACACTGATGAAAATCGGGTCAAAAACACTGATGAAACCAGAGCTATTTTTTTCACTGATTCTGTGATATGCTCGTATGCAAAAAAATGCATAGTTTCTTCTATCAATTGCAATGTTAGGCCAGTTTCACATGTCTGTTAATTTCCAGTACCGGAAAAGACAGTACCAGACCTGTTTCACGTCTGTTAATTTCCGGTGCCGGAGATATCTGTGTCCGTGTGTCTGTGTATGTAATACTTGAAGCACATGTGTGGCAACCGTGTGCCGCCGTGTGCTGCATCAGTAAAACACGGACAGCCGCCAGGGAAAAAGCGCTACAGTAAGCACTGTTCCTCAGTGGCTGGTGCTGAAGACAGCTCTGATCATTCTTCCATGCTCTACTGGTGATCGTCGCGAGCAGAGGAGAATGATGAGAGTTATATTAAAGTCAGAACGATAAAAGCAGGTGGGGGCTTTTTAGGTGAGGTCATAAGTATAGTTTAATTGAAATTTATAAAGGACATTATTCTGGCTGTTTCTTTATTTACATATAACTATAGGATTAGTAATGGAGAGGTGTCTCATAGACACCTCTCCATTACTAAGCCGTAAGCTTGATGTCACCTGACAATACAAAGGTGACATTAATCCCACAAATATCAGAGCTGGGCAAACATCAGAATTGGCGCATCTAATACATGCGCCTTTTCTGGGCAGCTGCGGGTTGCTGTTTTTAGGTTGAGGGCCTATATCAATGGCACCTTACCAGCCTGAGAATAACAGCCCCCAGCTGTGAGCATTAGTGAGGCTGGTTGTCAAGAATAATTTAAAAAACAGCATAAAGACCCCTCTATTTTTGATAACCAATAGTGCTGAGCGATACCTTCCGATACTCAAAGGTATCGGTATCGGATGGTTTCGGCCGATATCCCAAAAATATCGGATATCGCCGATACCGATACCCGATACCAATGCAAGTCAATGGGACACAAGTATCGGAAGGTATCCTGGATGGTTCCCAGGGTCTGAAGGAGAGGAAACTCTCCTTCAGGCCCTGGGATCCATATTCATGTAAAAAATAAAGAATTAAAATAAAAAATATGGATATACTCACCCGTCCGGCGGCCCCTGGACCTTACCGATGTAACCGGCAGCCTCCGTTCCTAAGAATGAGGAGTTTCGGACCTTCGATGATGTCGCGGCTTGTGATTGGTCGCGTGACCGCTCACATGACCAATCACAAGCCGCGACGTCATCGCAGGTCCTAAACTCCTCATTCTTAGGAACGGAGGCTGCCGGTTACATCGGTAAGGTCCAGGGGCCGCCGGACGGGTGAGTATATCCATATTTTTTATTTTAATTCTTTATTTTTTACATGAATATGGATCCCAGGGCCTGAAGGAGAGTCTCCTCTCCTCCAGACCCTGGGAACCATACACTGGGAACTTCCGATTTGGATTTCCGATATCACAAAAATATCGGAACTCGGTATCGGAATTCCGATACAGCAAATATCGGCCGATACCCGATACTTGCGGTATCGGAATGCTCAACACTAATAACCAACCTTGCTGAAGCTGACAGCTGAGGGTTGCAGTGCCCAGCTGTGAGTTTTGCCTGGTTGGTTCAAGAAAATAGGGGGAAACCACGTCGGGTTTTTCATTCATTTATTCCGCTATATCGCAGGCGGTGGCTGAGGAATACCCCAATTATCCGCTCCTGCTGTCACTGTTATTAGTGGCAGCAGGTATCGGATGATGGGAGTAAGATTCCCAAAAGCCCCCACATGCTGTCATTGTTCTGACTTTATTATAACTCTCATCATTCTCCTCTGCTTGCAGAGCAGGGGAGAATGATGAGAGCCATCTTCAGCACCTGTCGCTGGGGAACAGCATTTACTGTAGCGCTTCTTCCCTGGCGCAGATGCGTGTCATACAGATTACATCAATTTGTGTTCTCCATGTGCACATGTGCGGGATGTTTTGCCGCCCGTGCTGATGGTAAAAAACGGACAGGTCTACGTATGGGGCACACGGACACATGGTTCGTGGAAATACACTGACATGTGCACAGACCCATTAATTTCTATGTGTGTCAGTGTCTCCGGTACGTGTGAAAACTGTAACCACACGTACCAGAGACACGGATTTGTGAAAGAGACCTTAAAAAGGGACAGAAAATGGATTGCACACTGATGGTATCCATATGCTGTCTGTGATTTTCATGGACCTATAGATATTTCTGTGTGATTTTAATCCATCACTGAAGAACGATGGACAATTCTGTGTTTTTCATGTTTAGAACTCGTACCTATTATAATCTATGGAGCTGTTCACATGCAGATGGAGTGGTTCACACCAAAACAGAGACATGTTTAATTTTGATCCGAGTCAAAGTTGCCAATGTAACTAAAAAAAGTGATGAAACACTGATGGTAAAACTGACACTTTGTTCAAACCTTGATGAAAATCTGATCCATGAAGGTATGTTCCCAAGGTCAGTAAACGCTGCGTACCTGCACAGCATCCAACCCACAGAGGCCAGATGTTACAGCATAGTGGATGGGATTTCAATAAATCCTATGCCCGCTATGCGTGCACCGATGCCCGCGACTCACCTGCAGAGACGAGCATGCAGTGCATCTTTCCAGACCGCAGCATGTCCATTTATCTTGCGAAGGCACGAGCATCCGCAAGATAAATCTCACCCAGTGGCGTAACTACAAAGTTATGGGCCCCGGTGCAAACTTCCAAATGGGCCCCCCCCACCCCACCCCCGCCTTCCCCTAGATACGCCTCGGACTGTTGCAGGAATCTCCTGCACTGCAACATGGTGTTGGGTGCCAGCACAGCCCGCACAGCGGTATATCCAGCACAGCCCGCACAGTGGTATATCCAGCACAGCCCTCACAGTGGTATATAGAGCACAGCCCGCACAGTGGTATATAGAGCACAGCCCGCACAGTGGTATATAGAGCACAGCCTGCACAGTGGTATACAGAGCACAGCCCGCACAGGGATATATACGGCACAGGGGTATATAGAGCACAGCCCTCACAGTGGTATATCCAGCACAGCCCGCACAGTGGTATATCCAGCACAGCCCTCACAGTGGTATATAGAGCACAGCCCGCACAGTGGTATATAGAGCACAGCCCGCACAGTGGTATATAGAGCACAGCCCGCACAGTGGTATATAGAGCACAGCCCGCACAGGGATATATACGGCACAGGGGTATATAGAGCAAAGCCCTCACAGTGGTATATCCAGCACAGCCCGCACAGGGATATATACAGCACAGCCGGCACAGTGGTATATACAGCACAGCCCGCACAGTGGTATATCCAGCACAGCCCGCACAGTGGTATATACAGCACAGCCCGCACAGTGGTATATCCAGCACAGCCCGCACAGGGGTATATACCGCACAGGGGTATATACAGCACAGCCCGCACAGGGATATATACAGCACAGCCGGCACAGGGGTTTATACAGCACAGCCAGCACAGGGGTATATCCAGCACAGCCCGCACAGGGGTATATAGAGCACAGCCCGCACAGGGATATATACAGCACAGCCGGCACAGTGGTATATACAGCACAGCCCGCACAGGGATATATACAGCACAGCCGGCACAGGGGTATATACAGCACAGCCCGCACAGTGGTATATACAGCACAGCCCACATAGGGATATATACAGCACAGCCCGCACAGGGGTATATAGAGCACAGCCGGCACAGGGATATATACAGCACAGCCCACACAGGGATATATACAGCACAGCCCGCACTGGGGTATATAGAGCACAGCCAGCACAGGGGTATATACAGCACAGCCCGCACAGGGATATATACAGCACAGCCCACACAGGGATATATACAGCACAGCCCACACTGGGGTATATAGAGCACAGCCAGCACAGGGGTATATACAGCACAGCCCACACAGGGATATATACAGCACAGCCCGCACTGGGGTATATAGAGCACAGCCAGCACAGGGATATATACAGCACAGCCCACACAGGGATATATACAGCACAGCCCGCACAGGGATATATACAGCACAGCCCGCACTGGGGTATATAGAGCACAGCCCACACAGGGATATATACAGCACAGCCCGCACAGGGATATATACAGCACAGCCCGCACAGGGATATATACAGCACAGCCAGCACAGGGGTATATAGAGCACAGCCAGCACAGGGGTATATGCAGCACAGCCCGCACAGGGATTTATACAGCACAGCCCGCACAGGGGTATATACAGCACAGCCCGCACAGGGATATATACAGCACAGCCCGCACAGGGATATATACAGCACAGCCCGCACTGGGGTATATAGAGCACAGCCAGCACAGGGGTATATACAGCACAGCCCGCACAGGGATATATACAGCACAGCCCGCACTGGGGTATATACAGCACAGCCCGCACAGGGATATATACAGCACAGCCGGCACAGGGGTATATACAGCACAGGGGTATATACAGCACAGCCCGCACAGGGATATATACAACACAGCCGGCACAGGGGTTTATACAGCACAGCCAGCACAGGGGTATATACAGCACAGCCCGCACAGGGATATATACAGCACAGCCCGCACTGGGGTATATAGAGCACAGCCAGCACAGGGATATATACAGCACAGCCCGCACTGGGGTATATAGAGCACAGCCCGCACAGGGATATATACAGCACAGCCAGCACAGGGGTATATAGAGCACAGCCAGCACAGGGGTATATACAGCACAGCCCGCACAGGGATTTATACAGCACAGCCCGCACAGGGGTATATACAGCACAGCCCGCACATGGATATATACAGCACAGCCCGCACAGGGATATATACAGCACAGCCTGCACTGGGGTATATAGAGCACAGCCAGCACAGGGGTATATACAGCACAGCCCGCACAGGGATATATACAGCACAGCCCGCACTGGGGTATATACAGCACAGCCCGCACAGGGATATATACAGCACAGCCGGCACAGGGGTATATACAGCACAGGGGTATATACAGCACAGCCTGCACAGGGATATATACAGCACAGCCGGCACAGGGGTATATACAGCACAGCCAGCACAGGGGTATATACAGCACAGCCCGCACAGGGATATATACAGCACAGCCCACACTGGGGTATATACAGCACAGCCCGCACAGGGATATATACAGCACAGCCCACACAGGGATATATACAGCACAGCCGGCACAGGGGTATATACAGCACAGCCGGCACAGGGGTATATACAGCACAGCCGGCACAGGGGTATATACAGCACAGCCCGTACAGGGATATATACAGCACAGCCCGCACAGGGATATATACAGCACAGCCCGCACTGGGGTATATAGAGCACAGCCCACACAGGGATATATACAGCACAGCCCGCACAGGGATATATACAGCACAGCCCGCACAGGGATATATACAGCACAGCCAGCACAGGGGTATATAGAGCACAGCCAGCACAGGGGTATATACAGCACAGCCCGCACAGGGATTTATACAGCACAGCCCGCACAGGGGTATATACAGCACAGCCCGCACATGGATATATACAGCACAGCCCGCACAGGGATATATACAGCACAGCCCGCACAGGGATATATACAGCACAGCCTGCACTGGGGTATATAGAGCACAGCCAGCACAGGGGTATATACAGCACAGCCCGCACAGGGATATATACAGCACAGCCCGCACTGGGGTATATACAGCACAGCCCGCACAGGGATATATACAGCACAGCCGGCACAGGGGTATATACAGCACAGGGGTATATACAGCACAGCCTGCACAGGGATATATACAGCACAGCCGGCACAGGGGTATATACAGCACAGCCAGCACAGGGGTATATACAGCACAGCCCGCACAGGGATATATACAGCACAGCCCACACTGGGGTATATACAGCACAGCCCGCACAGGGATATATACAGCACAGCCCACACAGGGATATATACAGCACAGCCGGCACAGGGGTATATACAGCACAGCCGGCACAGGGGTATATACAGCACAGCCCGTACAGGGATATATACAGCACAGCCGGCACAGGGGTATATACAGCACAGCCCACATCTCATCTTCCCCCCCCCGATAATGGCCTCACAGTCCCATTAAAAAGAAGAAAAAAAACTCTCCTCACCTTTCCTTTTGCCCGCGCTACTCCTGGCGGCTGAAGTCTGCCCAGGACACAGCAGGTGCGCGATGATATGACGTCATTGCGCACCCGCACTGTACTGTCAGAGACAGAGCGGGGAATGATGGGAGAGGGAGCGTCAGGTGACGCTCTCTCCTCCATCATTGCATTGAACTATACCGGTGTCATAGACGTTGGTATAGTTAAATGTGGCGGTGGCACTGGGGGGGGGGTTCCGGGGGAGGAACCATGCAGCGGCCCACTACTGGCATCGGCTCTACTGGCATTTGCCAGAAGTGCCCGATGGCCAGCCCGGCCCTGCTCTGACCTGCCGGCCCAGGGCCCCTGACCTGCGGGGCCCGGTCGCAATGGCGACCGCTGCGACCACGGTCGTTACGCCCCTGATCTCACCCATACAATATATTGGATATGGTGATTCCACACGGTTCAATAAACACAAGCGGACTCACCTGCATTCAAAAGCTGGCAGCGCTGCCGAGTACGGACCGTGGGAACATGCCCTAAGGCTAGAGTCACACTAGACCATAATACGGCCGAGTGCAATGCACTAAAAAATCGCATAGCACTCGGCCCAATGTTAATCTATGGGGCAGCTCCTATTATCCATTGTTTTCTCGGCCGTATTCAAGATCCGAGTGAAATCGCAGCATGCTGCGTTTGTCAGCATATCTCGGCCAAGAATCGCCAATGCAAGTCCATGGGTACGAGAAAAAAATGGATTACACATGGACCATCAGTGTGACTTGCGAGAAATATGCACCGGTGTTCTACAGAAAAGCCGGCAATTCAGTGCGGTGTACAGTAAAATCACACTGACAGGTTAGAATAGAATAGAGAAAATAAATGTCTACACATAGTATAGGTATATATATATATATATATATATATATATATATATATATATATATATATGTCAGTGAGACACATATATATATATATATATTATATATATATATTTATATTTATATTTCATACAGCGCCAGATAGCAGAGAAGCCAGTAATTCAATTGCCGGCTTTTGCTATCTCCTTATCAAACCCGACAGGATATGAGACATGGTTTACATACAGTTAACCATTTCATATCCCTTATTTTTTTACATATTCCTCACTACTAATGTTAGAAGTGTCTGTGTGCAAAATTTGGGGGCTCTAGTCGTTAAAATAAAGGGTTAAATTGCGGGGAAAAAAGGCGTGGGCTCCCGCGAAATTTTCTCCGCCAGAGTGGTAAAGCCAGTGACTGAGGGCAGATATTAATAGCCTAGAGAGGGACCATGGTTATAGGACCCCCCCTGGCTAAAAACATCTGCCCCCAGCCACCCCAGAAAAGGCGCATCTGTAAGATGCGCCTATTCTGGCACTTGGCCACTCTCTTCCCACTCCCCTGTAGCGGTGGGATATGGGGTAAAAAAGGGTTAATGTCACCTTGCTATTGTAAGGTGACATTAAGCCAGGTTAATAATGGAGAGGTGTCAATTTGTGGGAATTTTTTTGAATCTTTTCTCACGCTCGAGTTCATACGAGTTTATGTCAGCAGGGGGCGCAGCACCGCAAGTCTAGGTAGCTACGTTCCCCTGCTTCCCATTCATTCCCCAGTTTTCACAGGCAGGGGTGGCTGCATTAGCAGGCTTCTGCTTGTAAAATTATTTAACCCCTTCTGATGGATTTACATCGTGGGACTTGACTGTAACGCCGGGGAGGTATGGGAGATTGTTGTTTTTTTATTTTAACTTTGTTTCAGGTGACAAGGGTCTTCAATTGGATTGAGCGTTTAATAAACTATTACAACACCATGTGCCTTTATTTCCTTAAGATACTTTTTTCCTAATGTGTGTGTGTGTGTGTGTGTGTCTGTTTTTAACCCTTTATTAATATAGGATTAATAATGGATAGGCATCTTATTGACACCTCTCCATTATTAACCTGGCTTAATGTTACCTTACAATAGCAAGGTGACATTAACCCTTTATTACCACATATCCCACCGCTACACGGGAGTGGGAAGAGAGTGGCCAAGTGCCAAAATAGGCGCATCTTACAGATGTGCCTTTTCTGGGGTGGCTGGGTGCAGATGTTTTTAGCCAGGGGGGTCCTATAACCATGGTCCCTCTCTAGGCTATTAATATCTGCCCTCAGTCACTGGCTTTACCACTCTGGCGGAGAAAATTGCACGGGAGCCCACGCCAGTTTTTTCCGTGATTTAACCCTTTATTTTAACAGCTAGAGCCCCCAAATTTTGCACACAGACACTTCTAAGATTAGTAGTGAGGAATATGCAAAAAAATAAGGAATATGAAATGGTCTACTGTATGTAATCCATGTCTCATACCCTGTCGGGTTTGGGAAGGAGATAGCAAAAGCCGGCAATTGAATTACCGGCTTTTCTGCTATCTAGCGCTATATGAAATATAAATATATGTACAGTATATATATGCGTCTCACTGACATATATATATATATTTAGACTGTATATATGTTTTTACGAATATTTGAGGTCATGGATCCATTCTATGTCCATTTTGCAAGCCGGCGAGAGAAACTCGCTGTACGGATGCCAAACGGATGCCATACGGATGACACACGGATAATTTTTGGAGAAAAAAATTGCATCCTCGCATTGAATACGGATCACTGTTCAGGAAATTTTCTGCGTATCTCGGCCGTAAAAAATGGACCGTATTTTTATACGTTGTGTGTGGCCCCGGCTTCAGGTACAGAAAATCTGCAGGTAAAAAACGCATATGCATCTTTTGTGTGTTTACGCTGCAGAAATGCATAAAAAACGCATGTAATCCACACATGACTGTATCAATAAAGTTTTGTCAAAGCCAACTGCAAGGAAATATCAAGAACTAAGCAGTTTACTTTAGACATGCTAAAAAAAGATAAAAACTGCAGCATTCAAATAGTGATACAAACAAGCGCTAAAAATAGCTTTGCAAATCCAATGAAAAAGCAGGTAATCTAATTTAGTTAATAGGTGCAGAAATTTTTCAGGAAATCTGCAACATTGAAAATTCATCCAATACTCATCACGGAAATTTTGACAAAGAGGTTGCGTTAATTTGTGGAGTGAAAAAATATGCAGCATAAAAACTCATTATGGGAAGTGTTGAGCGATACCTTCCGATATTCAAAAGTATCGTTATCGGATTGGATCGGCCGATATCCAAAAAATATCGGATATCGCCAATACCGATACCCGATACCAATACAAGTGAATGGGACACAAATATCGGAACGTAAATCAGCCCTTTCTGTCCTTCTATATGCTGTTCTGGAGGGGGGAAGAGTGTGGGCGGTGCGTGGGCGAACACTGAGTGTCTGTGTGTGCGGGCCTGCCAGGGATCTAATTCTATGTGGTGCAGTATCTGGGCTGCCCAGGCTCGATGCGGCGTGGGGGAGTCTCTGTGTGGCGAGGGGGGGTGTCTCTGCGGCGTGGGGGATGTCTCTGCGGCATGCTGGGGGGTCTCTGCGGCGTGGGGAAGGTCTCTGTGGCGTGAAGGGGTCTCTGCGGCGTGGGGGGTCTCAGTGCGGCGTGCGGGGGTCTCAGTGCGGGCATCGTCCGATGTGACTACAAGTCCCATCGGGCTATGCCTGCTACACTGACAGTGATTGACACATTAGCCAATGATGGGACAGTAGTAGTCCCATCATCTGGCTAATGTGTTGAATGAAAAAAAAAATACCCCATACATGCTACATACATACATACATGCTACATACATACATACATGCTAAATACATACATGCTACATACAACATAAATGCTACATACTACATACATGCTACATACATACATGCTACATACTACATACATACATACATACATGCTACATACATGCTACATACATGCTACATACATACATTCTACATAAATACATACATGCTTTATACTACATACATACATGCTACATACATACATGCTACATGCATACATACATACATGCTACATACATGCTACCTGCTACATACATACATGCTACATACGTACATGCTACATACATACATACATGCTACATACTACATACATGCTACATACATACTACATACATGCTACATACATACTACATACATGCTACATACATACATGCTACATGCATACTGCATACATCCATACATACTACATACATGCTACATACATACTACATGCATACATACTGCATACATACATACATACAGTACATACATACAGATATACAGTACATTAAACATAGATTACATACTCACCATTACTTGTCATTTTGATCCCCGAAGCCAGTGTCATCTGTAAAAAATGTGAAAAAAAACAAACAACCAATATACTCCCTGTCCGCAGAAATCCACGAGTGTCCCACGACGATCTCCCGTGGAGAGCAGCAGCAACAGCTGTTGCAACCGCTCTCCAGGGGCCCCAGGCACACAATGACGGGTGGAAGGTATCCTTCCGCCACTGTATTCCTCCGCCGCTGTAAAAAAAAAGTCCCTAGTCTCACTTTATGGCATTGCTGTATGAGACATTTTCCCATGCAGCAATTGCCATAAAGTGACACTTTGAACTATAGTAACCTCAGTGATGCACTGCAGGAGCCATTGTCTCCTGTCAGTGTGTCACTGAGGGTCCTATAGAGCAGTGACATCACCCGATGTCACTGTTCTATAGGAGAGATCGTCGTGGGACACTCGTTATTAATTGGACTACGGCGGACAGGTAGTATGCGGTTTATTATTTTATGTTTTTTTGCAGGCGCTGAACTATGGTAAGTATGGTGAAATGAAGAATATTAAAATACTTTTCCCTAATGTGTGTGTGTTTTATTAACCCTTTTCTTACTATTGGATTAATAACGGATAGGCGTCTTATTGACGCCTCTCCGTTATTAACCCGGCTTAATGTCACCTTACAATAGCAAGGTGACATTAACCCCTTATTACCCCATATCCCACCGCTACACGGGGGTGGGAAGAGAGGGGCTAAGTGCCGGAATTGGCGCATCTTACAGATGCGCCATTTCCGGGGCGGCTGCGGACTTGTATTTGTAGCCGGGGGGCCAATATCCATGGCCCCTCTCTAGGCTATGAATATCAGCCCGCAGCTGTCTGCGTAGCCTTTCTGGCTATAAAATATAGGGGGACCCCACGTCATTTTTTTTGGGGGGGTCCCCCTATTTTAGTAGCCAGTAAAGACTACGCAGACAGCTGCGGGCTGATATTCATAGCAGGCTGCAAATATTGGCCCCCGGCCGTCGGCTTTCCCCCTCTGGCGCAGGAAATTGCATGGGAGCCCACGCCGTTTTTTTCTTTTTTAAATTCAATGCTCATAATGGCCTCTTTCACACTTGCGTCGGTACGGGTCAGTCGCTATGCATCGGGCCGACGTACCGACGCACATTGTGAAATTTGTACATGACATGGGCAGCGGATGCAGTTTTTCAACGCATCCGCTGCCCATTCTGAAGTGCGGGGAGCAGGGGGCAGAGTTTCTGCCGCACATGCTCGGTAGGAAATGGCGGACGCGACGGACAAAAAAAACGTTCACTTAAACGTTTTTTCATGCCGACGGTCCGTCAAAGCACGACGGATCCATTGCACGACGGATGCGACGTGTGGCCATTCGTCGCGATCCGTTGCTAATACAAGTCTATGGGAAAAAAACGCATCCTGCGAGCACATTTGCAGGATCCGTTTTTTTCCGCCAGATCCGTTTTTTTCCGCCAGATCTGTTTTTTCCACCGGATCCGTTTTTTTCCACCAGATCCGTTTTTTTCCGCCAGATCCGTTTTTTCCTGCCGGATCCGTTTTTTTCCGCCAGATCCGTTTTTTTCTCAGAGTTGTATTAGCGCTGCATTGCGCCTGATGACCACAAGTTTCATCAGTTTTTTGCAGGATCCATCAAAAAAGCTGTTTCCGCTGGACGGAAAACACATAGGAACGGGTTTTGTCCAGTTTTTTCATGCATGTTACCATTCAAATCATGCACATTTTCCATTTATTTATTTTCCAAAAACCTCATCAAAACCTGCATCAAAATTGCACCAAAAACTGCATCAAAAACCGCACCAAAAACCTGCATAAAAAAGCACCAAAAACTGCATCAAAACCACACCAAAAAGCTACATCAAAAACAGCACCAAAAACTGCATCAAACACCGCACCACAAACCTGCACCAAAAACTGCACCAAAAACTGCATCAAAAACCGCACCAAAAACCTGCACCAAAAACAGCATCAAAACTGCATCGAAAACCGCACCAAAAACCGGCATAAAAAAGCACCAAAAACATACATCAAAAACAGCACCAAAAACTGCATTAAGGCTATGTTCACACTTTGCGGCTTATGCTGCGCATCCGCAGCAGTTTTCCATGCAGGGTACAGTACAATGTTACCCTATGGAAAACAAAAACCGCTGTGCCCACTTTGCGTTTTTCCGCTTGAAAATCCGCGCGGATTTTCTGCGGAAAAAAAGAAGTAGCATGTCAATTCTTTCTGCGGATTCCGCAGCGGTTTTCCACCTGCACCAATAGGAAAGTGCAGCTGGAAACCCGCAGTGGAATCCGCAGTTGAAACCGCACAAAAAACCACAATGAAAACCACCACGGTTTTGCACTGCGGTTTTTCTAAATCCGCAGCTGAAAAATCCGCAGCAAAAAAAGGAACGTGTGAACAAGCCCTAAAAAAACGCACCAAAAACCTGCACCAAAAACTGCATCAAAACCTGCATAAAAAACTGGTGCAGTTTTGATGCAGTTTTTGATGCGGTTTTTGATGCTGTTTTTGGTGCAGTTTTTGTTGCTTTTTTGATGCAGGTTTTTGGTGCGGTTTTTGATGCGGTTTTCGATGCAGTTTTTGGTGCGGTTTTTTATGCAGTTTTTGATGCAGTTTTTGGTGCAGTTATTCGTGCAGGTTTTTGATGCGGTTTTGATGCCGTTTTTGGTGCAGTTTTTGGTGCAGGTTTTTGGTGCAGTTTTTGATGCAGTTTTTGGTGCTGTTTTTGATGTAGGTTTTTGGTGCGGTTTTTGATGCTGATTTTGATGCAGTTTTTGGTGCTTTTTTGATGCAATCTTTTGGTGCGGTTTTTGATGCAGTTTTTGGTGCGGCTTTTGATGCAGTTTTTGATGCAGTTTTTGGTGCAGTTTTTGGTGCAGTTTTTGGTGCGGTTTTTGATGCAGTTTTTGGTGCTGTTTTTGATGTAGCTTTTTGATGCGGTTTTTGATGCTGTTTTTGATGCAGTTTTTGGTGCAGTTTTTCATGCAGTTTTTGGTGCAGTTTTGATGCAGGTTTTGATGAGGTTTTTGGAAAATAAATAAACGGAAAATGTGCATGATTTCAATGGAAACATGCATGAAAAAACCGGACAAAAACCGTTCCTATGTGTTTTCTGTCCGGCGGAAACAGCTTTTTTGACGGATCCTGCAAAAAACGGATGAAATGTGTGGTCATCAGGTGCAATCTGGCGCTAATACAACTCTATGAGAAAAAACCGGATCTGGCGGAAAAAAAACAGATCCGGCAGGAAAAAACAGATCCGGCAGAAAAAAACGGATCTGGTGGAAAAAAAACGGATCCGGTGGAAAAAAACAGATCTGGCGGAAAAAAAACAGATCCAACGGAAAAAAACGGATCTGGAGGAAAAAAACGGATCCTGCAAATGTGTTCGCAGGATGCGTTTTTTTTCCCATAGACTTGTATTAGCGACGGATCGCGACGAATGGCCACACGTCGCGTCCGTCATGCAACAGATCCGTCATGTTTTGGCGGACCGTCGGCACGAAAAAACGTTCAAGTGAACTTTTTTTGTCCGTCGCGTCCGCAATTTTCTACCGCGCATGCGCCGCAGAAACTCTGCCCCCTCCTCCCCGCACTTCAGAATGGGCAGCAGATGCGTTAAAAAACTGCATCCGCTGCCCACGTCGTGTACAAATTTCACAACATGCGTCGGTACGTCAGCCCGACGCAAGTGTGAAAGAGGCCTTTATGAGCGTTGAATTAAAAAAAAAAAAAACTGAAAAAAACGGCGTGGGCTCCCGCACAATTTTCTGCGCCAGAGGGGGAAAGCCGACGGGCGGGGGCCAATATTTGTAGCCTGCTATGAATATCAGCCCGCAGCTGTCTGCGTAGCCTTTACTGGCTATGAAAATAGGAGGATCCCCCCAAAAAGTGACATGGGGTCCCCCTATATTTTATAGCCAGAAAGGCTACACAGACAGCTGCGGGCTGATATTCATAGCCTAGAGAGGGGCCATGGATATTGCCCCCCCCAGCTACAAATACCAGTCCGCAGCTGCCCCGGAAATGGCGCATCTGTAAGATGCGCCAATTCCGGCACTTAGCCCCTCTCTTCCCACACCCGTGTAGCGGTGGGATATGGGGTAATAAGGGGTTAATGTCACCTTGCTATTGTAAGGTGACATTAAGCCGGGTTAATAACGGAGAGGCGTCAATAAGACGCCTATCCGTTATTAATCCAATAGTAAGAAAAGGGTTAATAAAACACACACACATTAGGAAAAAGTATTTTAATATTCTTCATTTCACCATACTTACCATAGTTCAGCGCCTGCAAAAAACGTAAAATAATAAACCGTATACTACCTGTCCGCCGTAGTCCAATTAATAACGAGTGTCCCACGACGATCTCCCCTATAGAAAAGTGACATCGGGTGATGTCACTGCTCTATAGGACCCTCAGTGACACACTGACAGGAGACAATGGCTCCTGCAGTGCATCACTGAGGTTACTATAGTTCAAAGTGTCACTTTATGGCAATTGCTGCATGGGAAAATTTGTCAGCCAGCAATGCCATAAAGTGAGACTAGGGACTTTTTTTTACAGCGGCGGAGGAATGTCTGCAGTGTGATTTCTAGAAGTGTGTTCTAAAAGTGTGGATTACATTAGAATTAAAACCTGAAAGATGTATACAGACTGTGCCCTTCTACCTGCCACCATCGCACTCTAACAAGCATCTCTATTCTTCCAACAGGTATGTTCACCCACCCAGTCCACCCAGCTCTCCTGCTGTCTGTCTGTGAAGTGCACATAGTACATCACCCAGCTTTGTGCATAGACTTTCCTCTGCTCCTAGCATTGTGATGGTATGTTCACCCACCCAGTCCACCCAGCTCTCCTGCTGTCTGTCTGTGAAGTGCACATAGTACATCACCCAGCTTTGCGCATTGACTTTCCTCTGCTCCTAGCATTGTGATGGTATGCCTTTCAGCTAACCCCCAACTTACTCTGTGATATTTATGACCTTGTTTACTTAGTCTTGATGGTATGCATCTGGTCCACCCTTAATTCTCTGACCAAGATGAGCAGAGACCACTCCTCTCTGCTCCACACCTGAACGCACTTAGTTTTCCATATATTGCATAGCACAAGTCTGCTAGACTTCAGTCTGCAGTGTGATTTCTAGAAGTGTGTTCTAAAAGTGTGGATTACATTAGAATTAAAACCTGAAAGATGTATACAGACTGTGCCCTTCTACCTGCCACCATCGCACTCTAACAAGCATCTCTATTCTTCCAACAGGTATGTTCACCCACCCAGTCCACCCAGCTCTCCTGCTGTCTGTCTGTGAAGTGCACATAGTACATCACCCAGCTTTGCGCATATACTTTCCTCTGCTCCTAGCATTGTGATGGTATGTTCACCCACCCAGTCCACCCAGCTCTCCTGCTGTCTGTCTGTGAAGTGCACATAGTACATCACCCAGCTTTGCGCATAGACTTTCCTCTGCTCCTAGCATTGTGATGGTATGCCTTTCAGCTAACCCCCAACTTACTCTGTGATATTTATGACCTTGTTTACTTAGTCTTGATGGTATGCATCTGGTCCACCCTTAATTCTCTGACCAAGATGAGCAGAGACCACTCCTCTCTGCTCCACACCTGAACGCACTTAGTTTTCCATATATTGCATAGCACAAGTCTGCTAGACTTCAGTCTGCAGTGTGATTTCTAGAAGTGTGTTCTAAAAGTGTGGATTACATTAGAATTAAAACCTGAATTGAACCTGAAGGGAACTGAAGGTAACTGGCCTGTCACTGCAAACAATGTTTCTGTTTGTTGTCACTTTTACCCCTATAATCTTTCACTTTCTGGTACCTCCCCCAATCCCCACACCAAGTAAGGAACTGTTCATCTCCTCTTCAATCCTCCCCATCCATCTCACCTCCTCCTCAGAACTGTTCCTTAACATACAATCCTCTGTCTCAAAACACAGGCAGCCCCTTCATGCCCTCTCCTGCTCCCACCTGCTAACACTAGCTCTGCTCCTTCTCACTGCTGGTGATATCTCTCCAAATCCTGGTCCTCCTCACCACATTCCCACAGTCATTTCTACCTCCCATCCACGCTCCATCACAAACTTCCGTAACCTCTCTAACCTTATACCCATTCGCCCAGCCCCCGCTTCCCCAGTCCCACTAACAGGAGCTCTGTGGAATGCTCGCTCTGTCTGTAACAAGCTTTCCTACATCCATGATCTTTTTGTTACTACCAAACTTTCCTTCCTCGCCATCACCGAAACCTGGCTCACCCCTTCTGACACAGCCTCTCCTGCTGCACTCTCTTATGGTGGCTTCCACCTTTCTCACACACCCCGCCCCAGCAGCAAGCATGGCGGAGGAGTTGGTTTTCTCCTGTCAGATGACTGCTCCTTCACCCCAATCCCACTGCCACCCTCTGTTACCCTCCCTTCCTTTGAGGTGCACTCTGTGCGCATCTACTCCCCCTCCAACCTCCAACTGGCTGTCATTTACCACCCCCCAGGGCCAGCCACCATCTTCTTTGACCACTTTACCACCTGGCTACTTCATTTCCTTTCTGCAGACATCCCCACTATCATCATGGGCGATTTCAACATCCCCATTGACACTTCCCTCTCAGCTGCCACTAAACTTCTATCTCTCTCTTCCTCCTTCGGCCTCACTCAATGGTCTTCTGCAGCCACTCACAAAGATGGTCACACACTGGACCTCATCTTCACCCGCCTCTGCTCCCTATCTAACCTCTCTAACTCACCTCTTCCACTCTCTGACCACAACCTTCTCACATTCTCATCTCTCTCCACTCCATGTCTAGAGTCCCCACCCCACAAACTTTCACACCCTCGCAGAAATATTAAACATCTTGACCTACATTCATTCTCTGAATCCCTCCTCCCTCTCACAGACATAAGTTCCATACACAATGCGGATGACGCTGCCGCTCTATATAACACCACAATAGCTGTAGCTTTGGAATCTGCTGCCCCACTTACACATACCAAAGCTCGCAAAATCAACAGACAGCCCTGGCACACCAGCCTGACCAAAGAACTGAGGCGAGCTTCCAGGGCTGCTGAGCGCAGATGGAAAAGATCCCACTCCAACGACCACTTCATCGCATTCAAACAGTCCCTCACTACTTTCAAGGCCACACTCGCCACAGCTAAACAAACCTACTTCTCATCTCTCATATCCTCCCTGTCTCACAATCCTAAACAGTTATTCAACACCTTCAATTCTCTCCTCCGTCCCCCAGCACCTCCTCCCTCCCCACTTATCTCTGCTGAAGACTTTGCCTCATTCTTCAAGCAGAAGATTGATAACATCAGAGACAGTTTTGGTCAACAACCCCCAGAGCCCTTCCTCCCAACTTCCCTACCCTCCACCTCCAAAACCAACTTCCCCACCATTACAGAAGATCAACTCGCCACTCTACTCTCAAGATCGCATCTCACCACCTGTGCACTTGACCCGCTCCCATCCCACCTCATCCCAAACCTCGCCACAATCTTCATCCCAACCCTAACCCATCTCTTCAACCTATCACTAACAACTGGTGTTTTCCCCTCAAGCTTTAAACATGCCTCCATCACACCTATCCTCAAAAAGCCCTCTCTTGACCCATCCTCTGTATCTAGCTATCGCCCTATATCACTTCTCCCCTATGCCTCAAAACTACTGGAACAACACGTCTACCTTGAATTGTCCTCCCATCTCTCTTCTTGCTCCCTCTTTGACCGCTTACAATCTGGCTTCCGGTCACACCACTCCACTGAAACTGCCCTAACTAAGGTCACCAACGACCTCTTAACCGCCAAGAGCAAGCGACACTACTCTGTTCTCCTCCTCCTCGACCTGTCGGCTGCCTTTGACACAGTGGACCATTCCCTATTATTACAGACCCTCTCATCCCTTGGCATCACAGACTTGGCCCTATCCTGGATCTCATCATACCTAACAGACCGGACATTCAGCGTCTCCCACTCACACACCACCTCCTCACCTCGCCCCCTATCTGTCGGAGTCCCACAAGGTTCAGTCCTTGGGCCCCTGCTCTTCTCCATTTACACCTTTGGCCTGGTACAGCTCATAGAATCTCATGGCTTTCAGTATCACCTCTATGCTGATGACACACAGATCTACATCTCTGGACCAGATATCACCTCCCTACTAACCAGAATCCCTCAATGTCTGTCCACTATTTCATCCTTCTTCTCCGCTAGATTTCTGAAACTTAACATGGACAAAACAGAATTCATCATCTTTCCCCCATCTCACGTGACCCCCCCAACGAACCTATCCATTACAGTACACGGCTGCCCACTCTCCCCAGTCCCACAAGCTCGCTGCCTCGGGGTTATCCTTGACGCTGATCTCTCCTTCAAACCACATATCCAAGCCCTTTCCACTTCCTGCCGACTTCAACTCAAAAATATTGCACGAATCCGTTCATTCCTCAACCAAGAATCTGCAAAAACCCTAGTCCATGCCCTCATCATCTCTCGCCTTGACTACTGCAACCTCCTGCTCTGTGGCCTCCCCTCAAACACTCTCGCACCCCTCCAATCTATTCTAAACTCTGCTGCCCGACTAATCCACCTGTCCCCCCGCTATTCTCCGGCCTCTCCCCTCTGTCAATCCCTTCACTGGCTCCCCATTGCCCAGAGACTCCAGTACAAAACCCTAACCATGACGTACAAAGCCATCCACAACCTGTCTCCTCCTTACATCTGTGACCTCATCTCCCGGTACTTTCCTACACGCAACCTCCGATCCTCACAAGATCTCCTTCTCTACTCCCCTCTTATCTCCTCTTCCCACAATCGTATACAAGATTTCTTTCGCGTATCTCCCCTACTCTGGAACTCTCTACCGCAACATATCAGACTCTCACCTACCATCGAAACCTTCAAAAAGAACCTGAAGACCCACCTCTTCCGACAAGCCTACAACCTGCAGTAACCACCGATCGACCAAACCGCTGCATGACCAGCTCTATCCTCACCTACTGTATCCTCACCCATCCCTTGTAGATTGTGAGCCTTCACGGGCAGGGTCCTCTCTCCTACTGTACCAGTTATGACTTGTATTGTTCAAGATTATTGTACTTGTTTTTATTATGTATACCCCTCCTCACTTGTAAAGCGCCATGGAATAAATGGCGCTATAACAATAAATAATAATAATAATAATAATAATAATAATAATACAGTGGCGGAAGGATACCTTCCTCCCGTCACTGTGTTCCTGGGGACCCTGGAGAGCGGTTGCAACAGCTGTTGCTGCTGCTCTCCACGGGAGATCGTCGTGGGACACTCGTGGATTTCTGCGGACAGGGAGTATATTGGTTGTTTGTTTTTTTCATATTTTTTACAGATGACACTGGCTTCGGGGATCAAAATGACAAGTAATGGTGAGTATGTAATCTATGTTTAATGTACTGTATGTCTATATGTATGTATTGTATGTATGTATGTAGTATGCATGCATGTAGTATGTATGTAGCATGTATGTATGGATGTATGTATGCAGTATGTATGTAGCATGTATGTAGCATTCATGTAGCATGTATGTAGCATGTATGTAGTATGTAGCATGTAATATGTATGTAGCATGTATGTATGTATGTAGTATGTAGTATGTAGCATGTATATAGCATGTATGTATGTAGTATGTAGCATGTATGTATGTAGCATGTAGTATGTATGTAGCATGTATGTATGTATGTAGCATGTATGTATGTAGTATGTAGCATGTATGTAGTATGTATGTATGTATGTATGTAGTATGTATGTGGTATGTATGTGTTATGTACAGTTATATGAAAAAGTTTGGGCACCCCTATTAATCTTAAGCTTAATGTTTTATAAAAATTGTTTTTTTTGCAACAGCTATTTCAGTTTCATATATCTAATAACTGTTGGACACAGTAATGTTTCTGCCTTGAAATGAGGTTTATTGTACTAACAGAAAATGTGCAAACTGCATTCAAACAAAATTTGACAGGTGCATAAGTATGGGCACCCTTATCATTTTCTTGCTTTAAATACTCCTACCTACTTTTTACTGACTTACTAAAGCACTTTTTTTTGGTTTTGTATCCTCATTGAGCTTTGAACTTCACAGCCAGGTGTATGCAATCATGAGAAAAGCTACTTAAAGTGGCCACTTGCAAGTTGTTCTCCTGTTTGAATCTCCTCTGAAGAGTGGCATCATGGGCTCCTCAAAACAACTGTCAAATGATCTGAAAACAAAGATTATTCAACATAGCTGTTCAGTGGAAGGATACAAAAAGCTGTCTCAGAGATTTAACCTGTCAATTTCCACTGTGAGGAACATAGAAAGGAAATGGAAGAACACAGGTACAGTTCTTGTTAAGGCCAGAAGTGGCAGGCCAAGAAAAACATCAGAAAGGCAGAGAAGAAGAATGGTGAGATCAGTCAAGGACAATCCTCAGACCACCTCCAGAGAGCTGCAGCATCAACTTGCTGCAGATGGTGTCACTGTGCATCGGTCAACTATACAACGCACTTTGAACAAGGAGAGTGATGCGAAAGAAGCCGTTTCTGCAAGCACGCCACAAACAGAGTCGGCTGAGGTATGCAAAAGCACATTTCGAGAAGCCAATTTCTTTCTTCCTGTGGACTGATGAAACCAAGATTGAGTTGTTTGGTCATACAAAAAGGCGTTATGCATGGTGGCAAAAAAACACAGTGCGTTGTATAGTTGACCGATGCACAGTGACACCATCTGCAGCAAGTTGATGCTGCAGCTCTCTGGAGATGGTCTGAGGATTGTCCTTGACTGATCTCACCATTCTTCTTCTCTGCCTTTCTGATGTTTTTCTTGTCCTGCCACTTCTGGCCTTAACAAGAACTGTACCTATGTTCTTCCATTTCCTTACTATGTTCTTCACAGTGGAAATTGACAGGTTAAATCTCTCAGACAGCTTTTTGTATCCTTCCACTGAACAGCTATGTTGAATAATCTTTGTTTTCAGATCATTTGACAGTTGTTTTGAGGAGCCCATGATGCCACTCTTCAGAGGAGATTCAAACAGGAGAACAGCTTGCAAGTGGCCACTTTAAGTAGCTTTTCTCATGATTGCATACACCTGGCTATGAAGTTCAAAGCTCAATGAGGTTACAAAACAGAAAAAAGTGCTTTAGCAAGTCAGTAAAAGTAGATAGGAGTATTTAAAACAAGAAAATGATAAGGGTGCTCATACTTATGCACCTGTTAAATTTTGTTTGAATGCAGATTGCACATTTTCTGTTAGTACAATAAACCTCATTTCAAGGCAGAAACATTACTGTGTCCAACAGTTATTAGATATATGAAACTGAAATAGCTGTTGCAAAAAAAACAATTTTTATAAAACATTAAGCTTAAGATTAATAGGGGTGCCCAAACTTTTTCATATAACTGTATGTATGTAGCATGTATGTATGTAGCATGTATGTATATAGTATGTATGTAGCACGTATGTAGTATGTATGTAGCATGTATGTAGCATGTATGTATGTATGTATGTAGAATGTATGTATGTAGCATGTATGTATGTAGTATGTAGCATGTATGTAGCATGTATGTATGTAGCATGTATGTATGTATGTATCATGTATGCAGCATGTATGTAGCATGTATGTATGTATGTAGCATGTATGTAGCATGTATGTATGTATGTATGTATGTAGCATGTATGTAGCATGTATGTAGCATGTCCCATTGGCTAATGTGTCAATCACTGTCAGTGTAGCAGGCATCGTCCGATGGGACTTGTAGTCCCATCGGACATAGCCTGCACAGACACAAAGACCCCCGGCAGTCCGCACAGACCACCCCCAGCAGGCCATACAGACCCCGGAGAGGCCGCACAGACCCCCCGCAGGCCATACAGACCCCGGAGAGGCCGCACAGACCCCCCGGCAGGTCGTACAGACCCCGGAGAGGCCGCACAGACCCCCCGGCAGGTCGTACAGACGCCAGAGAGGCCGCACAGACTCCCCAGCAGGTGTACAGACCCCGAAGAGGCCGCACAGACCTCCCAGCAGGCCGTACAGACCCCAGAGAGGCCGCACAGACCCCCCAGCAGGCCGTACAGACCCCCTGGCAGGCACACACACTTACACAGACCCCGCCCGCACAGAGACACGCAGTCTCCGCCCACGCACCGCCCATACTCCATTATAGTGATTTTTGCACTGTGGGGACTTCCGATTCCGATTTCCGATATCGCAGAAATATCGGAACTTGGTATCGGAATTCCGATACAGCGAATATCGGCCGATACCCGATATTTGCAGTATCGGAATGCTCAACACTAATTATGGGACAATATCGCTGACCTGCTACCGAAATACCCTCAAATGACAACCTTTCATGACAGCTGTCACCTTGCAGTATTGATCCTGGACAGTTTTGGAACTGATTGAAGCCGATTCTCACCTTAAAACACTACTTGACAGCAGTGTCTGAGTGGTTAAAAGGAACCTAAAAAACACCCTTTTGACTGGATTGACCACCCACGATTGCAACCAGAAATCATGGGTGCTGATCAATGACACGGTACCCTGACGACATCTGATGACCCAAGGGTATGGTGGCCTGTAAGATCCTGCTATAAACAGGGTCTTGCAGGCTCTGTCAGTAACTCACTAAGAGTCCTCTGGCACTGAAGTACACAAGTACTACAATGCACGAGACCAATGATCAAAGCAAAAAACATTCATTTCCCACACTGGGACTAAGAGAGAAAGTAAAAAAGTAAAATAAAATATGTAAAAAAATGAAACAGAAAACAAAAAAAGCACACACGAATCATGAAAATCCAATGCACCACTTAAAGCGCAGCCTTCGTAAAAATATAAAATTAAGCAAAAAATAAAACAAAAATAAACAACAAAATAGTACACATAATTGGTATCACATATAACTCATTCAGCAAAACAATAAAAAAGCTACAGCTCTCAGAATATGGTGATGCAAAAGCAAACTAAGTTTTGTAAAATAGTTTTTAGTCCATAAAAGTAGCAAAGCATATAAGTCTAGTGTTGCTGTAATTGTACTGACCCAAAGAAGAAATCGGTCTTATCATTTTTACTGCACAGTGAACCACGCAAAAATAAATAAATAAAAATAACTGAATTGCTGGATTTTGTACTTTCTGTATCCAAAAAATCTGAATAAAAATCGATCAAAAATAATAAGAACCCAAAATGGAACCAGAAAGAACTCAAATTCGTTACACAAAAAATATGCCACCATACAACGTTGTTTGCCAAAAGATAAAAAGGTACAGGTCTCCAAATGTTAGTGTATATGTTATGTAATTATGGTATATGGTCATTTTGTTCCTATCTTAGGTCTTGTCTATTTAATGGCCAGTGTGAACATGCTCCTATATTTTCATACATACTCCAGTTCATTTTTTCAGCAATGCTCTTATAATATGGGTACAAATAAAACTTTTTTATTTTTTATTTTTTTTTAAAAGCATTTTTTCTTTTAAACATAAAAAATTATATAAATTTGTTATCACTTTAATCGCACTAACCCAAAGAATAAAGCAGTCTAATCACTTACACAGCACGGTGAACTGTTCAAAAACAAAAATAAAAACTATTCTTGTACAGCTATCTATTTCCTCATTCTACTTGCCAAAATTAAGAATAAGACTTGAGTAACATTTATCCTGTGCTCTCCACTGAGTGTTTACAATGAGGTTTCCGTGAAAATAATAAAAATCACACTTCAGACAAAACCCTCAACGGAACCACTCACTTATGAGGCACATGGAGACATTTTGGATCCTTTCTAGCCTCCGTTCCGGAAAGTCACAAGTGTGGAAAACCACAGTTCTCTGCATGCCTAAACAATGGACAACACCAGAACAGATGCCAAAAGGCATAAAAAGTGTCTCCATCTGCCTCATTATAGTGGGTAGTTTTCACAGAAACCTTGATGTAAGTGCTCAGCGCAGAAGACAAGAATGCGATGCCAGCCTTGAACTGAAAGTGATCCAAATATGTTATGTACCCCCAAAAATTACCAATAAAAACCCTAACTTGTCTCTCACAAAACCAGCCCCCACTCAGGTCTGTCATCTGTCACTGGAAGTATAGGGCTTCCTACATTACTAGGAGAACAAAGACTCTGGAAAAGTTACCTGGTTCTTATCTCAGCAAATAAAATCCAGTAAAATCTGCACTCCCAAATCTAAATGCCTATTGTGTCTAATTGTGCCTAAAAAATAGTAAGGTGCCATATGTTTTACATTATTATAGTGGGGAGAGCCCAATTAACAATTTACGGGGTGTATGGGGTGGCCTGAACTCAGATGAACTTTTGAGCGTGGTAAAATGCCAGTTGATTTTCCCACGCTGAAGAGTTCATATGAGTTAATGCGCAGCTTTGGTGATGTCACCGCTAGTCACTAAAGTGCCTCTCCCAGCATTTCATTCATTCCCCAGTAGTTTACAGCCGGGGCAGTTGCATTAGAACTGCTCCCGCTTGCAAACTGTACATTCCCTTAGATATGGATTACTGTTTGGGACTGACTGTACGCCGGACAGGTATGGGTATATTTTTGGTTTGTTATGTTTTCATTTTTTGCAGGAGATTGATGGCTTTGCTTGGATTACCAGTACAATAAAATGGTCAATCAGTGTTTAGTGTTTTATTCCATTAAAAGACTTTATTCTGCATGTGTGTGTGTGTTTACTTAACCCTTTACAAACTTTAAGATTAGTAATAGATAGGTGTCTTATTGACACCTCTCCATTACTAAGCCGGCTTAATGTCACCTTCCAATGCAAAGGTGACATTAACCCCTTATTACCCCATATGCATTTTACAGATGCACCTTTTCTAGGGTGGCTGGGCAGATATTTTTAGCCAGGGGGGCCAATAATCATGGTCCCTCTCTAGGCTATCAATATCTGCCCTCAGTCACTGGCTTTCCCTCTCTGGTGCAGAAAATTGCACGGGAGTCCACACCATTTTTTTCCGTGAAAACATTCTTTTATTAAGTACATACAAGTCCCAAATTTTACACACACACACACACTACTAACAGTATTAGTCACTGACATATATAAATCTAATTGTTCCGCAATGGTTTACTGTATGTAAACCATGTCTCCTATCCAGTCAGCTCCTGCAATGATTGTACAGAAGCCAGCAAATGAATTGTTGGCTATTCTTCTATCTGTCTATGAAATATAACGATATATATATATATATATGTGTGTGGCACTGACATATATATATATATATATATATATAAATATATATATATATATATATACCTATACTATGTGTATATATTTATCTATTCTCTAGTCTAACCTATTCTATACTATACGCGGCATCTGCCGGCTTTTAACCTATCTATTTATCTATCTGTCATGAATCACAGAGGGGATATTTTTGATTATCCCACTGCTGCCAACAATATGCCATGAATCACAGGGGGGATATTTTTGATTATCCCACCGCTGCCACCAATATGTCATGAACCGGGGTTGTTTGGTTGCCCCCAGTTACTTTCTGAAGGGGATTTATTTATTTATTTATTTATATCCCACTTCCCAGTTCCGGTTTGGAACTCGCAGCTCTCTGGCGCCCCCTTACACTTGTCAGACAGAGAACTGTACGTAGGATAATTAGTCACTAGAAAGGCTGTCTTGCTATGTACTGGCTATTGGGCACACTGCATCCAGGATGATATAACTACTCCCACTCAAGCAGGACCAATAATTATCAATGCTGTTTATTGCTGCCAGTTTTCCCATAAGCTCAGGACACTTCCGCTGCCACCAGCTCCTATTTCTTATTTAATGATGGGTCAGGATCCTACCCAATTAGAAGCAATGGCTTAGGTCAGAGGCTTTAGGGTAAATTTTAGAGCAAGGAAAACAACGCTAGTAAATATTATAACTTTTACTCCAAAAAAGGTTAGGCAGTGTTTACAAAATTGTATAAAAAGATATTATAAAAGAAAACAATTATCGTATGTACAGACAATTACAAAATAAAAAGGGATTAAAGGAAGAAAAAAAAGGAAGAAAAAAAACTACAATACCCAGATAGATTAGCAAAATTAGGATTATTTAGTCTAGAAAAAAGACGACTGAGGGGCGATCTAATAACCATGTATAAGTATATAAGGGGACAATACAAATATCTTGCTGAGGATCTGTTTATACCAAGGAAGGTGCCGGTCACAAGGGGGCATTCTTTGCGTCTGGAGGAGAGAAGGTTTTTCCACCAACATAGAAGAGGATTCTTTACTGTTAGGGCAGTGAGAATCTGGAATTGCTTGCCTGAGGAGGTGGTGATGGCGAACTCAGTCGAGGGGTTCAAGAGAGACCTGGATGTCTTCCTGGAGCAGAACAATATTGTATCATACAATTATTAGGTTCTGTAGAAGGACGTAGATCTGGGGATTTATTATGATGGAATATAGGCTGAACTGGATGGACAAATGTCTTTTTTCGGCCTTACTAACTATGTTACTATGTTACTTACAGTTGCTTAAGTCATTTCATTTCATGGCAGACCATGCAGGGTGGGGGGAGGGGCGATACATCAAAATGCATCACAGAGCATCTCTCAGGTAGCTCCCTGGACAAAGATGATTGCAAAATCTATCTATCTATCTATCTAATATATATATATATATATATATATATATATATATATATATATATATATTCATATATATTTTTTTTTTGAAGATTATTTGGTTTTAAAATGATGTGTACAGTTGTATTTTACAATGCGTTTTTAACATGAGCTTTTACATACAGAGAACTGCCGTATGTAAAACCTCATGTTAAAATCGCATTACATGCGGATTGCATACGCATGTCATATGGATGTTCCGTGGAAAAAAATCGCACAAAAATCGCATGACACTCGTATAGCGCTCTTCCGTTTTTCCAGATATTGGACTGTTTTTTTCTCGCAAATGGGTACGTTCCCTAAAGGTACCTTCACACTAAACGACTTTGCAGCTATAACAATAGCGATCCGTGACGTTGCAGCGTCCTGGATAGCGATATCATTGTGTTTGACACGCAGCAGCGATCTGGATCCTGCTGTGATATCGCTGGTCGTTGCTGAAAGTTCAGAACTTTATTTGGTCGTCAGATCGGCGTGTATCGTCGTGTTTGACAGCAAAAGCAACGATGCCAGCGATGTTTTACAATGGTAACCAGGGTAAATATCGGGTTACTAAGCGCAGGGCTGCGCTTAGTAACCCGATATTTACCCTGGTTACCATTGTAAAAGTAAAAAAAAAACACTACATACTCACCCTCTGATGTCTGTCACGTCCCCCGGCGTCCGCGCTGCTGCGAGCTTCCTGCACTGAATGTGTCAGTGCCGGCCGGAAAGCAAAGCACAGCGGTGACGTCACCGCTCTGCTGTTAGGGCCGGCGCTCACACAGTGCATGGAAGCGGACGCCGGGGGACGCGAATGTAAGTATGTAGTGTTTGTTCTTTTACATTTACACTGGTAACCAGGGTAAACATCGGGTTACTAAGCGCGGCCCTGTGCTTAGCAACCCGATGTTTACCCTGGTTACCCGGGGACCTCGGCATCGTTGGTCGCTGGAGAGCTGTCTGTGTGACAGCTCTCCAGCGACCAAACAGCGACACTGCAGCGATCGGCATCGTTGTCGATATCGCTGCAGCGTCGCTTAGTGTGAAGGTACCTTTAGTTAAACTCTCATAACGCTTCATGTGCTTGAAGAAAAACTCAGAGTTTTATACCACTGACACTATTAGGCATAGTGAAACATATCTCCCCTCCAGCACTTTACCAGTGTATTAGTGACAATGCTTTGCTGAAGTTAAGATATACTATTAGGGAGAAATTGCATAAAAAACAACATCTACATTTTAAAAAGTTCTGTTCAACATGCACAACACAGCCCTAAATTAATGATTTGATGGGTGTAATTTACAAAATTGAGTCACTTGGAGTTTCTGCTGTTTTGGTACCATAGGGGCTCTGCAAATGAGACATGATGTCTGTGATCTATTCCAGCCAAATTTACATTACAAACACCAAATGTTGCTTCTTCCCTTCTGAACCCTACCATGTGTACAAACAATATTTTCTAACTACATTTGGGGTATCTTTATGCTCAGAAGAAAGTGTGTAATGAGCTGAGTGGTCTACTTTTTAGTGTTTCCTCTTGCAAAAGGGAAAAATTCAGAGATAAAGCAACATTTTCATGAAAACAACCTAATGTTATCATATTGCACAAGAGGTGTAGTTTTCAAAATGGGGTTACTTGTTAAGGGCTCTGCTGTTTAGTCAACTCAGGGGCCCTGCAAATGCGATATGGCATCTGAAATCAATTTCAGCCTAATTTGTGTTTCAAAACTCAAATGGTGCTACTTGCCCCCAGAGCTCTGCAATTTGTCCAAATAATAATAATAATAATCTTTATTTATATAGCGCCAACATATTTCACAGCGCTTTACAGTTTAACAGTTTCAAACACAACAGTCATAAGTAACAACATTAACAATACAATAATTAAAGAAAAATAAGACGACCCAGCTTGTGAGCGCTTACAATCTACAATGAGATGGGGGAGATGCAAAGTACAGGTGTGTATTTACAAAGATGTGTTTACAATGATGGCCGAGCAATCTTCAGGGGGTGGGGGATAGATGGAAGTAGTGAATGGGCTACACACACACACAAACATAAAGTGACTTTGATTAGTGAATGTGGTAGGCCGCTCTGAACAAATGTGTTTTGAGGGAGTGCCTGAAACTATGCAAATTTTGGATGGTCCTAATATCTTGGGGTAGAGCATTCCAGAGGATTGGCGCAGAATGGGAGAAGTCTTGGAGTCGGGAGTGGGAGGTACGGATTAGTGAAGAGGTTAGTCAAAAGTCGTTTGCAGAGCTCAGTAGTTAGTTAGGCCAATAGACTGAAATGAGGGAGGAGATGTAAGGGGGTGCCGCACTGTGGAGAGCTTTGTGGGTGAGAACAAGTACTTGGAATTGGATTCTATAATGAATGGGCAGACAGTGTAACGACTGGCGAAGAGCGGACACGTCTGAATACCGATTAGCTAGATGGACAACCCTATCTGCTGCATTAAGGATAGACTGGAGAGGGGAAAGTCGAGTAAGGGGGTGGCCAATTAATAGAGCATTGCAGTAGTCCAGGAGGGAGTGGATCAGTGCGACAGTGAGGGTTTATGTTGTTTCCATGGTGAGAAAAGGGCGGATTCTAGAGATGTTCTTTAGGTGTAAGCTTCAAGAGCGGGCAAGAGATTTTTGATCACATTTGGGGTATAAGTGCGCTCAGAAGAAATTGGGTCCATTTTCTCATGCTATTCCTTCTAAAAGTGAAAAGATTGGTCCTAAAGCAACATTTTACAAGTAATTTTTTTTCATTCCAATTTGTATTAATTCCTGTGCAGCACCTGAAGGGTTAAACAATTTCCTGAGCACAGGTTTGAAATATTTGAGGGTTGCAGGCTTTAAGATGGTTTCACTTTCATGGTTTCCTATATACAGGCCCCTCAAAGTCCATTTAAATCTGAATGACCTAAAACAGGTTATGAAAATATCTTGAAAAAATGAGAAATTGCTATTCAACTTTTAACTCTTCTAACATCTTAACAAAATATAATGAAGTTTTGCAAATGCTGTAGATAAACACTGACAAGCGAAAGGGTGACAATTAATTGAACTATTGACTTTCATGCTCCATATGTAACCATCCACTACTGCTTCAAACATGAAACTGCCATCATTTTATAGGCAATCTTCTTGGCTAGCTCATGCATAAATTTAACTTGCAACTTTTTAGCATATGATTAGTTATGCATATTCTTGTCATGTCACTACATTGTTACCGTTTTGCTTCTAATAATCAAAATTTAAATTTTTTGTATTGTGTAAATCCACTTTTGGCTTTCAACACTGCTTGAATCCTTCTGGGCATGCTCTTGATCAGACAAGCAAGTCTCAACTGAAATCTGATCCCAGGTCTGTTCTGCACGTTCCCAAAATTGGTGCATACTGGTCAACTCATTTGGGTATGTATGAGGCTTTTTCTCAACTCTACCCACAGGTTTTCGATTTGGTTGAGGTCTGGGGACTGAGGGGGCTACTGTAGCCCTTTACTTCATTGTCGTTCCACCATTTCTTTGTCAATCTCGACATATGCTACTGGCCCTTGACCTGCTAGAACAATATGTCATCCTTTTCATATCCATAGTACTTGAGTGTACAAAGTAACTCGTCTTGTAGAATACTCACATATAGCTTAGCTTTGAGACCACCATTGATCCTGGTCAAGTATCCAATGCCTTTGAGTGTGAAACAAACCCATATAATTAGGCTTCCTCCACTGAACCTGGCAGTTCCTTTAATTTATCGATCCATTATCCCCTTTTTTCTTTGTTTCTTCAAGATCGATTTGCACCCTTCAGAGCCTAGTCTATTGACTTTCATTGCATCGCTCTAAATCACCTGTTTCCAATCTTCTACTGTCCACTTTTAATACTTTATTGAATATTCAAGATGATGCTTCTTATGATGATGAAGTTATTATGGTGCTTGAACCTCCTAGGTTCAAGCAACATATTGTAATCCGATTTCTTATATTTTCTTCTTATTCTTCTCCGCGTATTCTGCAATTAATGCGGCCCGAACCGCTCGGCGCAGAGACCCCGTTCAGGCGGCGTTTCGAAGGCCTCGGTGGGGACAGGTGTGCTATGACTTTTATAGTCGATCCGATATGTAGATTTTATTTAAATCGCATTTTTTAAAAAAAATTTCCCATAGGAAATAATGGCGAACTTTCCATTACCCCCAACTTGACCTTCCAAAGATGGCAGCTATGCAAATGTACGGTGTCCATTTTAGGACATGATCATTTATCAAAGTCAAACATCAGAATAAAGTGACTATGACACCCTCTCGTCCCGTGTGTGAAAAGTAAGTGCCCCCCCCCGGCACCGTGTGTGAAAAGTAAGTGCCCCCCCCCGGCCCCATGTGTGAAAAGTAAGTGCTCCCCGGCACCGTGTGTGAAAAGTAAGTGCCCCTCCGGCCCCGTGTGCAAAAGTAAGTGCGCCCCCGGCCCCGTGTGTGAAAAGTAAGTGCCCCCCGGCCCCGTGTGCAAAAGTAAGTGCGCCCCCGGCCCCGTGTGCAAAAGTAAGTGCGCCCCCGGCCCCGTGTGCAAAAGTAAGTGCGCCCCCAGCCCCGTGTGTGAAAAGTAAGTGCCCCCCAGCCCCGTGTGTGAAAAGTAAGTGCGCCCCCGGCCCCGTGTGCAAAAGTAAGTGCGCCCCCGGCCCCGTGTGTGAAAAGTAAGTGCCCCCCGGCCCCGTGTGTGAAAAGTAAGTGCGCCCACGGCCCCGTGTGCAAAAGTAAGTGCGCCCCCGGCCCCGTGTGCAAAAGTAAGTGCGCCTCCGGCCCCGGGTGTGGAAAAGTAAGTGCGCCCCGGTCCCGGGTGTGGAAAAGTAAGTGCACCCCGGTCCCGGGTGTGGAAAAGTAAGTTCGCCCCGGTCCCGGGTGTGGAAAAGTAAGTGCGCCCCGGTCCCGGGTGTGGAAAAGTAAGTGCGCCCCGGTCCCGGGTGTGGAAAAGTAAGTGCGCCCCAGTCCTGGGTGTGGAAAAGTAAGTGCGCCCCGGTCCCGGGTGTGGAAAAGTAAGTGCTCCCCGGTCCCGGGTGTGGAAAAGTAAGTGCTCCCCTGGTCCCGGGTGTGGAAAAGTAAGTGGCCCCCCTGGTCCCGTGTGTGAAAAGTGCTGCTGTAAAGCTGGCAGCGCTGTTCAAGCACCATGTATTTCCTTCAGGAAATACCCATCTAGTTATTATTATTATTATTAGTAGTATTATTTATTATTATTATAGCGCTATTTATTCCATGGCACTTTACATGAGATGAAGCATCTTCCCCATTTTTTTGGGCCAACATTCCAGACTTGTACAATGTGTGTTGCACTGCGCCTGAAGGGACATCTGTGATCTCACTATTATGAAGCATATGAGCCACCTCCACTGCTGTGTTTGTCACTGATAGATATTGCGATGAGTCAACTTGCTGACTCCGATATTTTTGAATGGAAAGATGGACTTTCATATTCTTCCAACTGTAATGGCACTCACATGATGCAGTCTGGAAATTTTCTTGGCAGAGAGACCACTTTTGATGAGCTGGATAATGCTGTTTCTGTTTTCATGGGAAATCTTCTTCATGGATGCTCCTAAAACTAGTTACCTTTCATTTGGTAATCAACCTAATAACACGATGTTCTATTAGAGAATGTGAGAACAGGTTGTAATTTGTAGTATGCAGGAAGAAAAAGATTATTCCACCACCAGGAGCAAAACAGTAAAAATGCTGTGACATGAAAAGAATCTGCATAACTAATCATATGCTAAACAGTTGCAAGTCAAATTTATGCAGCCAAGATTATTGTCTATGAAATGATGGTAGTCTCATGTTCAGAGTAGTAGTGGATGGTGGATATGGAGCCTGAAAGTGTAAAGTCGACATATTGGAAATGTTATTAATTAATTATTTTGTACAGAATTATTAACTAGTTTAAGGATATCAAAATTGAAATTGATCAAAATTTACCACTAACATAAAGTACAATGTGTCACTAAAACATCAAACTCGAAATCACTGTGATACATTGAAGCATTCCAGAGTTATTACCGTATGATATAACATTGGTTAGATTTTAAAAATTTGGCCTGGTCATTAAGGTCAAACTTGGCTAGGTCACTAAGGGGTTACAAGACATTTTGTCACTTGACATTTGTAAGCAGGCAGTTTGTTTTCTATGATCTGTTCTCATAGTGAAATTAATGGAGTTTAAAATAAAAGTACTTAAAGAATAACCATTGTTTTCATTTTTAATTCATGCATTAAAATTTAGACTACACACCTAAAAGGGCTCCACATTATTGTTATGTAGGTTTGCTTCCTATACCCCTTACTCTTCTATTTGATGTTTATGTTAACCAAAAGGGAATATACTACAATAGGAATGTGGGCACACTAATCGTATACTGTTCATTGCCTTGGAATGTTTGTTGATAGCCCTCCCGTGAGTTGATACATTTGTGAAATATTTTGCAGCACCATCTTTCTTTGGGTATGTCTCATTGACCTGTATTGATTGTTGATCACTATTTAAGCATTAAGACATAATACTAGGAATGTATTATAAGTAGTGTTGAGCATTCCGATACCGCAAGTATCGGGTATCGGCCGATATTTGCTGTATCGGAATTCCGATACCGGTATTCCGATACTTTTGTGGTATCGGGTATCGGTATCGAAACAACATTAATGTGTAAAATAAAGAATTAAAATAAAAAATATTGCTATACTCACCTCTCCGACGCAGCCTGCACCTTACCGAGGGAACCGGCAGCGTTGTTTGCTTAAAATTCGCGCTTTAACTTCCTTACGCGAAGTCCCGGCTTGTGATTGGTCGCGCGCCGCCCATGTGGCCGGGACGCAACCAATCACAGCAAGCCGTGACGTAATTTCAGGTCCTTCAGGATTTTAAAATTACGTTCCGGCGTTGTGATTGGTTGCGTCGCGGTCACATGGGCGACGCAACCAATCACAAGCCGTGACGTCACGGGAGGCAGGAGACGCGCGCATTTTAAAATGCGCGCGTGTCCAGCCTCCCGTGACGTCACGGCTTGTGATTGGTTGCGTCGCCCATGTGACCGCGACGCAACCAATCACAGCAAGCCGTGACGTAATTTCAGGTCCTTCAGGATTTTAAAATTACGTTCCGGCGTTGTGATTGGTTGCGTTGCGGTCACATGGGCGACGCAACCAATCACAAGCCGTGACGTCACGGGAGGCTGGACACGCGTGCATTTTAAAATGCGCGCGTCTCCTGCCTCCCGTGACGTCACGGCTTGTGATTGGTTGCGTCGCCCATGTGACCGCGACGCAACCAATCACAACGCCGGAACGTAATTTTAAAATCCTGAAGGACCTGAAATTACGTCACGGCTTGCTGTGATTGGTTGCGTCCCGGCCACATGGGCGGCGCGCGACCAATCACAAGCCGGGACTTCGCGTAAGGAAGTTAAAGCGCGAATTTTAAGCAAACAACGCTGCCGGTTCCCTCGGTAAGGTGCAGGCTGCGTCGGAGAGGTGAGTATAGCAATATTTTTTATTTTAATTCTTTATTTTACACATTAATATGGTTCCCAGGGCCTGAAGGAGAGTTTCCTCTCCTTCAGACCCTGGGAACCATCAGGGATACCGTCCGATACATGAGTCCCATTGACTTGTATTGGTATCGGGTATCGGTATCGGATTGGATCCGATACTTTGCCGGTATCGGCCGATACTTTCCGATACCAATACTTTCAAGTATCGGATGGTATCGCTCAACACTAATTATAAGTTATGTCTATCCTAATGACTGTGAACCAAACAAAATGGTATCTAAGCCAAAAGCCAAGTTCCACATTAAAATTGCCATTAAAATTTAAAGACAAGATGCTAGAGAATTAGAAATAAAATATATTCACCATGATTTGTCTCAGGAGTAATTTCTTTTGCAAATGTATTGCTGACTGAGTCAGAGTCAATTTAGTTCAACCAAATGCAGTAATGCCTTTGCTATTTAAAATACTGTTACTAGATAACAAAATAATTACTCCTTCAAAATTCTGGACTAAAATTTTAGAAGGACAATAGAATGGCACAGTAAACAAAAAAGAAGTAGGAATAAATAGGTGTAAATTGCAAGAGTAGAAAGCAAACTGTGTTGCAAATACAGGAGAATTTGACTTATTCAGGAGATTTTATTAGCGGAAACAATCACTGGTCAGCATCCATGGCGTTCAGCTAAGACAAACAAAACTTTTAGCAACTCTTTTAACATGGGAAAACTATGGCTTTTGCATGCTGAGAATAAAATACACTATTAAACCAAGGTGTAGATATAGTAGATGAGGGGATCCTCTCTGGGGCAAAATACATATAGCCACACAAAGAATTGTAAGAATAAAATGTCAAATTATTCGAAGCTCCTTACATACAGATTAATAAAGCAATGAAAACCTTAAAAATCAGAATGCAGTAAGTTCATTCTTGTGGTGCTATCAGGCCAACTTTTATCATTTAGCTCAGTACTTTCTAGAACCACGAACCCTTAATACATTTTATGTAGAAATAGTTAATGCAAAACATGAAAAGAAATCTTATTAAAGTGAGTATAAAGAGGACTAGTATGTCCTCCACAAGCACAAAGGATTCACAAAGGATTTAAATATAAAGACTCTGAATTTACTTTAGAACCACATTTCTAACTATTAAGAAAATATACACTGCCGACTTTTTTCTTTCTGTACTTTACAAAATTTCACTAAATATTTTAATTGTATGTCTTATTTCGCTTAACTTAACAACAACAACTATGGACATTATGGACAACTTTGATTTTGAAAAAATATTTTTACACATTAGTGGTTGCTTTTAGTTAAAACAAGTGCACTCCATTTCAGTCTGCAGTCTTCAGTCATTCATTTTTGTTAGATCCTTTACAGCCTGCTCTAACTTGCAGATTTTTCTCTTGTGGGAGTGTCCCTTCTAGTAGCATAGGATGGATGCGAGCTCTGTGCGTATCCAGGGTCCACAGCAGCTTATAAATCAGCACAGCCAGGCTTGGACTGGCCCACAGGAGAACAGGAGAATCATCAGGTGGGCCCCCATGGAGGAGTGGGCAACCTTTTATCTGAGCAGCACTCTATATTTGACTCACATTGTACAGACAGAGGCAGCTTCCTATTCATTTATCAATCTACCAAGTTTATTACAATAGAAATGTATGAATGAGAATAAAGTGGGACTCTGGAGCTGAGCTTACTGGTGGGCCATTGACACACCAGACTGATACTGCACACAGCCCTATTGCTGCAAAAATTTAATTTTCATGTCCTTTCCTCCTAACCTTTAGTTTGCTTTCTCTGCCCTCACTGAGACATTGCAGAAAACAGTGTAAAACCATTGTCCACTCTGCTAGCTCTAACACTGCAAGAATGGTGAAGGAGAGCAGAGAGGTGTCAGAGCCAGGAGCAGACTTTGTGATGGATTGGAATCTGGTTTGAAAAACAGGCAGCTAGATGATGGATTTACAGACACTGCAGTACCCAAATGGGATAACATTTTTAATGAAAACTATTTGTTAAGTTGCTTAAATTGACACAACTGAGTAGGGTTGAGCGACTTTCATTTTTTTAAGATCGAGTAGGGTTTTGGGAAACCCGATTTTGTCCAGAGTCGAGTCGAGTGCAGTCGGCCGATTATCGCTAAAAGTCGGGGATCGACCGAAACACGAAACCCAATGCAAGTCAATGGGGAAGCATAGTCGGCAGTGAGTGGAGGCCAGGAAAACACCTACAGTGCCCATTTTAATGCCAAAAACATCCATTCTTGTTTCTGAAGCTTGCCAATCTTAATTAACTGTATAATAATAGTTGGGCATAGGGAATTGGGGGAAAGTTGTGGGGGGAGTAGGGCTGGCTCAAGTTTTTCGTGGGCCCAGGAAATGCGGACTACGTCACGGCGGTGTTGCAGGGAAAGGTAAGTATTTAAAAGTTGCAAGTGCTGTGATCCTGAGCAAGCAGGGGGGGCCCACTCGTTCGCATTGCCACTGGCACAGGGCCCCTCAAAGTACGGCGGTGTGTTTGCATGGCGGGGGCGCCTCCCACCAGCAGCGACACTTTTGCGTACTCTGAGGGGCCCTGTGCCAGTGACGTCGCCAACGAGTATGCCCCCCCACCTGATGAAGGAACCTGCACTTTCATCTGCACCTTCCTCTTTGTCCCTGTGTAAGGTGGTATAACATGCGGGAAGGGGAACCTTACTTTCAGCAGGGACAGATTCTGGCTGTGTAGAGTACAAGGGGAATGTAGTGGTCTAGGTCAATGTACCAGCAGACTCATTTAGCAGTGGCTGGGCAATGGGCAGGATGAGGAGGAAACAGATATAGGGCCAAAGAATAAAGTAGGCTACATGCAGTTCAAAATTGGTAACAGGACTAAACAGGCGGCATTGCTTTGTTCAGTGGAGTAGCAAACCCAAGAGCAGCAGACACTGTTTCAAGGGCCTAACCACACTAGTAGGCCAAATGCAGTTTAATATCTGATAGTATAGGGCGAAAGCCAGAATGTGGAAGCTCAGCTTTGTTCAGTTGAGGACAACACCAGGGAGGGGCAGACACCTTTAGTAGGCCGGAAAAGCCTATTGCATTTTTTAAAATGGTAATTTGGAGCAGAAGGTTGAAGCTCAGCTTTATTTAGTTGAGGGCAACACCAGGGAGGGGCAGAAGCCGTTAGTAGGCCCTAACCACCATTTTTTTTTTTTTTAAAACCACTTAATGAGAGCCGGAAGGTTGAAGCTCAGCTTTATTTAGTTGAGGACAACACCAGGGAGGGGCAGAAGCCGTTAGTAGGCCCTAACCACCATTTTTTTTTTAAAACCACTTAATGAGAGCCGGAAGGTTGAAGCTCAGCTTTATTTAGTTGAGGACAACACCAGGGAGGGGCAGAAGCCGTTAGTAGGCCCTAACCACCATTTTTTTTTTAAAACCACTTAATGAGAGCCGGAAGGTTGAAGCTCAGCTTTATTTAGTTGAGGACAACACCAGGGAGGGGCAGAAGCCGTTAGTAGGCCCTAACCACCATTTTTTTTTTTTTTAAAACCACATAATGAGAGCCGGAAGGTTGAAGCTCAGCTTTATTTAGTTGAGGACAACACCAGGGAGGGGCAGAAGCCGTTAGTAGGCCCTAACCACCATTTTTTTTTTTAAAACCACATAATGAGAGCCGGAAGGTTGAAGCTCAGCTTTATTTAGTTGAGGGCAACACCAGGGAGGGGCAGAAGCCGTTAGTAGGCCCTAACCACCATTTTTTTTTTTAAAACCACATAATGAGAGCCGGAAGGTTGAAGCTCAGCTTTATTTAGTTGAGGACAACACCAGGGAGGGGCAGAAGCCGTTAGTAGGCCCTAACCACCATTTTTTTTTTTAAAACCACATAATGAGAGCCGGAAGGTTGAAGCTCAGCTTTATTTAGTTGAGGGCAACACCAGGGAGGGGCAGAAGCCGTTAGTAGGCCCTAACCACCATTTTTTTTTTTAAAACCACATAATGAGAGCCGGAAGGTTGAAGCTCAGCTTTATTTAGTTGAGGGCAACACCAGGGAGGGGCAGAAGCCGTTAGTAGGCCCTAACCACCATTTTTTTTTTTAAAACCACATAATGAGAGCCGGAAGGTTGAAGCTCAGCTTTATTTAGTTGAGGACAACACCAGGGAGGGGCAGAAGCCGTTAGTAGGCCCTAACCACCATTTTTTTTTTTAAAACCACATAATGAGAGCCGGAAGGTTGAAGCTCAGCTTTATTTAGTTGAGGGCAACACCAGGGAGGGGCAGAAGCCGTTAGTAGGCCCTAACCACCATTTTTTTTTTTAAAACCACATAATGAGAGCCGGAAGGTTGAAGCTCAGCTTTATTTAGTTGAGGGCAACACCAGGGAGGGGCAGAAGCCGTTAGTAGGCCCTAACCACCATTTTTTTTTTTAAAACCACATAATGAGAGCCGGAAGGTTGAAGCTCAGCTTTATTTAGTTGAGGACAACACCAGGGAGGGGCAGAAGCCGTTAGTAGGCCCTAACCACCATTTTTTTTTTTAAAACCACATAATGAGAGCCGGAAGGTTGAAGCTCAGCTTTATTTAGTTGAGGGCAACACCAGGGAGGGGCAGAAGCCGTTAGTAGGCCCTAACCAAAGTTGAAGGCCAAATGCAGTTTAATTTCTGATACTATAGGCCGAAAGCCAGAAGGTGGAAGTTCCGATTTAGACAGTGGAGGACAATTTGAATTAGGGACTGCAGACAGACTTAGTAGGCTGTCCCCTGTGGACCATGCATCCACCACATTAACCCATTGCGCCGTAATGGACACGTAATCTTCCGTGGCCATGCCTACAGGTCCATGCGTCTGTTGTCAGGTGCACCTTTGTACTCACAGATTGCCAGAGTGCATGGACAATGCGGTCTTCTACATGCTGGTGGAGGGTTGGGATGGCTTTTCTCGCAAAAGAAGTGTCGACTGGTTAGCTTGTAGCGTGGTACAGCGTAGTCCATCATGGCCTTATTAATAGTAAATAAAATATATAACTAGGCTCTATGAACTTTTAAATAGGTTCCAGGGGTACACGGGCAGCATTGGTGTGGTCAGTGGAGGAGTATTGCAAGTAGGGGCTGCAGACAGGCTATCAAAGGCCTAAAATAACAAACAGTAGGCAGTCATGGCAGTTTTACATCGGTTACATGGATACACAGGCAGGCACTCCAGGCAGCATTGTGCTCAGTGGAGGAGTATTGCAAGTAGGGGCCGCAGACAGGCTATCAAAGGCCTAAAATAACAAACAGTAGGCAGTCATGGCAGTTTTACATCGGTTACATGGATACACAGGCAGGCACTCCAGGCAGCATTGTGGTCAGTGGAGGAGTATTGCAAGTAGGGGCCGCAGACAGGCTATCAAAGGCCTAAAATAACAAACAGTAGGCAGTCATGGCAGTTTTACATCGGTTACATGGATACACAGGCAGCTAGGTGGTGAGTGGAGGAGTATTTAAAGTAAGGACCGCAGACAGGCTATCAAAGGCCTAACATAACAAACAATAGGCTCATGGCAGTTTTACAGCGGTTACATGGATACACGGGCAGGCAGCTTGGTGGTGAGTGGAGGAGTATTTAAAGTATGGACCGCAGACAGGCTTCGAAGGCCTAACACAATAAAATGGGCTGGCTGTAGGCACTTTAAAATTGGTTCCAGGGGTACACGGGCAGCAGTGGTCTGGTCAGTGGAGGCCTAGTGGAAGTATGGACCGCAGACAGGCTTCGAAGGCCTAACACAATAAAATGGGCTGACTGTAGGCACTTTAAAATTGGTTCCAGGGGTACACGGGCAGCAGTGGTCTGGTCAGTGGAGGACTAGTGGAAGTATGGACCGCAGACAGGCTTCGAAGGCCTAACACAATAAAATGGGCTGGCTGTAGGCACTTTAAAATTGGTTCCAGGGGTACACGGGCAGCAGTGGTCTGGTCAGTGGAGGCCTAGTGGAAGTATGGACCGCAGACAGGCTTCGAAGGCCTAACACAATAAAATGGGCTGACTGTAGGCACTTTAAAATTGGTTCCAGGGGTACACGGGCAGCAGTGGTCTGGTCAGTGGAGGACTAGTGGAAGTATGGACCGCAGACAGGCTTCGAAGGCCTAACACAATAAAATGGGCTGGCTGTAGGCACTTTAAAATTGGTTCCAGGGGTACACGGGCAGCAGTGGTCTGGTCAGTGGAGGACTAGTGGAAGGAGGGAGCGCAGAAAGGCTTCAAAGGCCTAACATAACAAACAATAGGCTCATGGCAGTTTTACAGCGGTTACATGGATACACGGGCAGGCAGCTTGGTGGTGGTGAGTGGAGGAGTATTTAAAGTAGGGACCGCAGACAGGCTATCAAAGGCCTAACATAAAAAAACAATAGGCTCATGGCAGTTTCACAGCGGTTACATGGATACACGGGCAGGCAGCTTGGTGGTGGTGAGTGGAGGAGTATTTAAAGTAGGGACCGCAGACAGGCTATCAAAGGCCTAACATAACAAACAATAGGCTCATGGCAGTTTTACAGCGGTTACATGGATACACGGGCAGGCAGCTTGGTGCTGAGTGGAGGAGTATTTAAAGTATGGACCGCAGACAGGCTTCGAAGGCCTAACACAATAAAATGGGCTGGCTGTAGGCACTTTAAAATTGGTTCCAGGGGTACACGGGCAGCAGTGGTCTGGTCAGTGGAGGACTAGTGGAAGGAGGGAGCGCAGAAAGGCTTCAAAGGCCTAAAATAACAAACAATAGGCTCATGGCAGTTTTACAGCGGTTACATGGATACACGGGCAGGCAGCTTGGTGGTCAGTGGAGGAGTAGGGACCGCAGACAGGCTATCAAAGGCCTAAAATAACAAACAATAGGCTCATGGCAGTTTTACAGCGGTTACATGGATACACGGGCAGGCAGCTTGGTGCTGAGTGGAGGAGTAGTGCAAGGAGTGTCTGTCCCAGTACTCCCAAAATATAAATAGATGTTAATGTCTCGCAAAACAACCAAAACAAAAAAAAAGATGGCATACTTAGGTACAGGGGTGGGCTCATCTGCTGTGTTTCTGACATAGTAATTTGGCAGTAACTATTTAATGGTGCCAATATAGGACACAGACACAGACTACTTTAAGTTGCATCATAGATGTCTACAAATTTGTATTGTCAGTGCCAGACATTGAATGATGTCAGCGAATAGACTAAAGATTGGTGGAGCTGTGCGACATAATTTTGCACGTAGTAGAGCCCAGTTTGAGCTGGGGTAGGGGGGAACTCTCTTGAGGCCGGCGGGACCGCCCCAGGGCCACTCATGTTACAACGGTGTGTCTGACGTTGGGTGCGCACCACCACCGCCAGAGACACTACATTGTACTATGAGGGACCCAGTAGCAATGCCGTCAACCAAAAGCGAGCACACCCACCTCTTCAGACAAACAGCAGTCTCACGGGTGCTTGCGCCAAGTCGCGATACCACGGCCCCGTGTGGGGAGTTTGGCCATTTAGGGAGGTGTAAACATGTCGTATGCTGTACAATCTGCAGCAGCAAATTAGACATTAGAAAAGTAATTCACAGGCAAGAGCTTTTCATAGGAAAGCTAGGTGTCGGCCGGGCAAGGTGGGGCAAAAGATTTTGAAATCCAGTTGTGGTTCATTTTAATGAATGTTAGATCGTCAACATTTTGGGTAGCCAGACGAGTCCTTTTTTCGGTTAATATTGACCCTGCAGCACTGAATACTCTTTCTGATAGGACACTTGCTGCCGGGCAAGCAAGCTCCTGCAATGCATATTCTGCCAATTCTGGCCAGGTGTCTAATTTGGAGGCCCAGTAATCAAATGGGAATGACGGTTGAGGGAGAACATCGATAAGGGATGAAAAATAGTTAGTAACCATACTGGACAAATGTTGTCTCCTGTCACTTTCAATTGATGCAGCAGTACCTGTCCTGTCTGCGGTCATAGCAAAATCACTCCACAACCTGGTCAGAAAACCCCTCTGTCCAACGCCACTTCTGATGTGTGCACCCCTAACACTCCTAGTCTGCTGCCCCCTGGAGCTCGTGTGAGAACGATCACGTGCGCTGTGTGCTGGGAATGCCTGAAGCAAACGGTCAACAAGAGTTGATTGTTTGGTTGCTAATATTAGTTCCAAGTTCTCATGTGGCATAATATTTTGCAATTTGCCTTTATAGCGTGGATCAAGGAGGCAGGCCAACCAGTAATCGTCATCGTTCATCATTTTCGTAATGCGTGTGTCCCTTTGTAGGATACGTAAGGCATAATCCGCCATGTGGGCCAAAGTTCCACTTGTCAAATCTCCGGTTGTGATTGGTTGAGGGGCAGTTGCAGGCAAATCTACGTCACTTGTGTCCCTCAAAAAACCAGAACCCGGCCGTGACACGCAACCAATTTCCTGTGCCCCCGTGAAAGTTTCCGCATTAAAAATATACTCATCCCCATCATCCTCCTCGTCCTCCACCTCCTCTTCGCCCGCTACCTCGTCCTGTACACTGCCCTGACCAGACAATGGCTGACTGTCATCAAGGCTTCCCTCTTCCTCTGGTGCAGACGCCTGCTCCTTTATGTGCGTCAAACTTTGCATCAGCAGACGCATTAGGGGGATGCTCATGCTTATTACGGCGTTGTCTGCACTAACCAGCCGTGTGCATTCCTCAAAACACTGAAGGACTTGACACATGTCTTGTATCTTCGACCACTGCACACCTGACAACTCCATGTCTGCCATCCTACTGCCTGCCCGTGTATCCTCCCACAAATAAATAACAGCACGCCTCTGTTCGCACAGTCTCTGAAGCATGTGCAGTGTTGAGTTCCACCTTGTTGCAACGTCTATGATTAGGCGATGCTGGGGAAGGTTCAAAGACCGCTGATAGGTCTGCATACGGCTGGCGTGTACAGGCGAACGTCGGATATGTGAGCAAAGTGCACGCACTTTGAGGAGCAGGTCGGAGAACCCAGGATAAGTTTTCAATAAGCACTGCACCACCAGGTTTAAGGTGTGAGCCAGGCAAGGAATGTGTTTCAGTTGGGAAAGGGAGATGGCAGCCATGAAATTCCTTCCGTTATCACTCACTACCTTGCCTGCCTCAAGATCTACTGTGCCCAGCCACGACTGCGTTTCTTGTTGCAAGAACTCGGACAGAACTTCCGCGGTGTGTCTGTTGTCGCCCAAACACTTCATAGCCAATACAGCCTGCTGACGCTTGGCAGTAGCTGGCCCATAATGGGACAACTGGTGTGCAACAGTGTCATCTGCCGATGGAGTGGTTGGCCGACTGCGTTCTGTGGAAGAGCTGTAGCTTCTGCAGGAGGACGAGGAGGAGGAGGAGGGGGTGCGAACGCCTACAGCCAACTGTTTCCTAGACCGTGGGCTAGGCACAACTGTCCCTAAATTGATGTCGCCTGTGGACCCTGCATCCACCACATTCACCCAGTGTGCCGTGATGGACACATAACGTCCCTGGCCATGCCTACTGGTCCATGCATCTGTAGTCAGGTGCACCTTTGTACTCACAGATTGCCTGAGTGCATGGACGATGCGCTGTTTAACATGCTGGTGCAGGGCTGGGATGGCTTTTCTGGAAAAAAAGTGTCGACTGGGTAGCTCGTATCGTGGTTCAGCGTACTCCATCAGGGCTTTGAAAGCTTCGCTTTCAACTAACCGGTAGGGCATCATCTCTAACGAGATTAGTCTAGCTATGTGGCCGTTAAAACCCTGTGTACGCGGATGCGAGGATAAGTACTTCCTTTTTCTAACCAGAGTCTCATGTAGGGTGAGCTGGACTGGAGAGCTGTAGATCGTGGAACTTTCGGGTGTGCCGGTGGACATGGCAGACTGAGAGACGGTTGGAGACGGTATTGTTTCCGCCGGTGCCCTACATGCAATATTTCCTCCTACAAAACTGGTGATTCCCTGACCCTGACTGCTTTTGGCTGGCAAAGAAACCTGCACAGATACTGCCGGTGGTGCGGAAAATGGTGGCCTTACAGTGACGGAAGGGATGTTGCGTTGCTGACTAGCTTCATTGGCCGAGGGTGCTACAACCTTGAGGGACGTTTGGTAGTTAGTCCAGGCTTGAGAATGCATGGTGGTTAAGTGTCTATGCATGCAACTAGTATTTAGACTTTTCAGATTCTGACCTCTGCTTAAGCTAGTTGAACATTTTTGACAGATGACTTTGCGCTGATCAGTTGGATGTTGTTTAAAAAAATGCCAGACTGCACTCTTCCTAGACTCTGATCCCTTTTCAGGGATTGCAGACTGAGCTTTAACCGGATGGCAACGCTGTGCTCCAACAGGTTTTGGCTTTGACACGCGTTTTGGTCCAGATACGGGCCCGGCAGATGGAACCTGTTGCGATGTTGATGCCTGCTGCGGCCCCTCCTCCACCTCCGCTTCTGAACTACTGCCGCCTGCACCCTGTTCCCCCAATGGCTGCCAATCGGGGTCAATAACTGGGTCATCTATTACCTCCTCTTCGAGCTCGTGTGCAACTTCGTCTGTGTCACTGTGTCGGTCGGTGGTATAGCGTTCGTGGCGGGGCAACATAGTCTCATCAGGGTCTGATTGTGGATCTGTACCCTGAGAGGGCAATGTGGTGGTCTGAGTCAAAGGAGCAGCATAGTACTCTGGCTGTGGCTGTGCATCAGTGCACTCCATGTCAGAATATACTTGTAATGGGCATGGCCTGTTAAATGTTTCACTTTCTAAGCCAGGGACGGTATGTGTAAAGAGCTCCATGGAGTGACCCGTTGTGTCGCCTGCTGCATCCTTCTCTCTTGTTGTAGTTTTTGCTGAGGAGGACAAGGAAGCGACTTGTCCCTGACCGTGAACATCCACAAGCGACGCGCTGCTTTTACATTTACCAGTTTCGGAAGAGGAGGCAAAAGAGCTAGAGGCTGAGTCTGCAATGTAAGCCAAAACTTGCTGTTGCTGCTCCGCCTTTAAAAGCGGTTTTCCTACTCCCAGAAAAGAGAGCGTTCGAGGCCTTGTGTAGCCTGACGACGAAACTGGCTCCACAGCTCCAGACTTAGGTGGAATATTTTTATCCCCACGACCACCTGATGCTCCACTACCACTACCATCATTACCAGCTGACAATGAACGCCCACGACGACCTCTTGCACCAGACTTCCTCATTGTTTTAAAATCTTAACCAAAGTAACTTTATTTGTTGCTATCAAACAACTTACACGGTGAGCTATAACTTCAGTATGATTTCAATATCCCTTAACAGGTTGGTGAGACCACAAGGAAAATCAGGCACAATGTTACACACTCTGTTTTCTGTGGCACAAAATCACAGAGATGACACACACGCAGGACTGTCACTCAAGCACTAATGTCAATATTAATCTCCCACCTAATTTATTTATTTTTTTTTCTCAGGGAGACTTTAGAAACCAAATAATATTAAAAAAAAAAAAAAAAAAGGCTTTCTATGGCCCACAATTAGAGAGAGAGAGGTGGCACAACCAGGAGTCAAGACTGGCGCACAAGCTGAAAGGGCAATATTACTCTCCCACTGTTTTTTATGTTTTTTTTGTTTTTTTCAGGGAGACTTTAGAAACCAAATAATATTAAAAAAACCAAAAAAAAAAAAGGCTTTCTATGGCCCACTGAATGAGAGGGAGAGAGGTGGCACACCCAGGAGTCAAGACTGGCACACAAGCTGAAAGGGCAATATTACTCTCCCACTGTTTTTTTATGTATTTTTTGTTTTTTCAGGGAGACTTTAGAAACCCAATAATATTTAAAAAAAAAAATAAATAGGCTTTCTATGGCCCACTGAATGAGAGGGAGAGAGGTGACACACCCAGGAGTCAAGACTGGCACACAAGCTGAAAGGGCAATATTACTCTCCCACTGTTTTTTTAGGTTTTTTTTTTTTTTTCAGGGAGAATTAGAAACCAAATAATATTAAAAAAAAAAAAAAAAATAGGCTTTCTATGGCCCACTGAATGAAAGGGAGAGAGGTGGCACACCCAGGAGTCAAGACTGGCACACAAGCTGAAAGGGCAATATTACTCTCCCACTGTTTTTTTATGTATTTTTTGTTTTTTCAGGGAGACTTTAGAAACCCAATAATATTTAAAAAAAAAAATAAATAGGCTTTCTATGGCCCACTGAATGAGAGGGAGAGAGGTGGCACACCCAGGAGTCAAGACTGGCACACAAGCTGAAAGGGCAATATTACTCTCCCACTGTTTTTTTAGGTTTTTTTTTTTTTTTCAGGGAGAATTAGAAACCAAATAATATTAAAAAAAAAAAAAATAGGCTTTCTATGGCCCACTGAATGAAAGGGAGAGAGGTGGCACACCCAGGAGTCAAGACTGGCACACAAGCTGAAAGGGCAATATTACTCTCCCACTGTTTTTTTATGTATTTTTTGTTTTTTCAGGGAGACTTTAGAAACCCAATAATATTTAAAAAAAAAAATAAATAGGCTTTCTATGGCCCACTGAATGAGAGGGAGAGAGGTGGCACACCCAGGAGTCAAGACTGGCACACAAGCTGAAAGGGCAATATTACTCTCCCACTGTTTTTTTAGGTTTTTTTTTTTTTTTCAGGGAGAATTAGAAACCAAATAATATTAAAAAAAAAAAAAATAGGCTTTCTATGGCCCACTGAATGAAAGGGAGAGAGGTGGCACACCCAGGAGTCAAGACTGGCACACAAGCTGAAAGGGCAATATTACTCTCCCACTGTTTTTTTATGTATTTTTTGTTTTTTCAGGGAGACTTTAGAAACCCAATAATATTTAAAAAAAAAAATAAATAGGCTTTCTATGGCCCACTGAATGAGAGGGAGAGAGGTGGCACACCCAGGAGTCAAGACTGGCACACAAGCTGAAAGGGCAATATTACTCTCCCACTGTTTTTTTAGGTTTTTTTTTTTTTTCAGGGAGACTTTAGAAACCAAATAATATTAAAAAAAAAAAAAAAAAAAAAAAAATAGGCTTGCTATAGCCCACTGAATGAGAGATAGCACACACAGCAGTGGCACACAAGCCCTGACTGAGGCCAATATTTTTCTCCCACTGATTGATGTAGTGTTTTTGTGTTGAGGTAGAATTTAGAACACAAATCACGGAAAAAATAAATAGGCTTTCTATGGCCCACTGAATGAAAGGGAGAGAGGTGGCACACCCAGGAGTCAAGACTGGCACACAAGCTGAAAGGGCAATATTACTCTCCCACTGTTTTTTTATGTATTTTTTGTTTTTTCAGGGAGACTTTAGAAACCCAATAATATTTTTAAAAAAAAAAAAGGCTTGCTATGGCCCACAATTAGAGAGAGAGAGGTGGCACAACCAGGAGTCAAGACTGGCGCACAAGCTGAAAGGGCAATATTACTCTCCCACTGTTTTTTATGTTTTTTTTGTTTTTTTCAGGGAGACTTTAGAAACCAAATAATATTAAAAAAACCAAAAAAAAAAAAGGCTTTCTATGGCCCACTGAATGAGAGGGAGAGAGGTGGCACACCCAGGAGTCAAGACTGGCACACAAGCTGAAAGGGCAATATTACTCTCCCACTGTTTTTTTATGTATTTTTTGTTTTTTTCAGGGAGACTTTAGAAACCCAATAATATTTAAAAAAAAAAATAAATAGGCTTTCTATGGCCCACTGAATGAGAGGGAGAGAGGTGGCACACCCAGGAGTCAAGACTGGCACACAAGCTGAAAGGGCAATATTACTCTCCCACTGTTTTTTTAGGTTTTTTTTGTTTTTTCAGGGAGACTTTAGAAACCCAATAATATTTTAAAAAAAAAAAAAGGCTTGCTATGGCCCACAATTAGAGAGAGAGAGGTGGCACAACCAGGAGTCAAGACTGGCGCACAAGCTGAAAGGGCAATATTACTCTCCCACTGTTTTTTATGTTTTTTTTGTTTTTTTCAGGGAGACTTTAGAAACCAAATAATATTAAAAAAACCAAAAAAAAAAAAGGCTTTCTATGGCCCACTGAATGAGAGGGAGAGAGGTGGCACACCCAGGAGTCAAGACTGGCACACAAGCTGAAAGGGCAATATTACTCTCCCACTGTTTTTTTATGTATTTTTTGTTTTTTTCAGGGAGACTTTAGAAACCCAATAATATTTAAAAAAAAAAATAAATAGGCTTTCTATGGCCCACTGAATGAGAGGGAGAGAGGTGGCACACCCAGGAGTCAAGACTGGCACACAAGCTGAAAGGGCAATATTACTCTCCCACTGTTTTTTTAGGTTTTTTTTGTTTTTTCAGGGAGACTTTAGAAACCCAATAATATTTAAAAAAAAAAAAAAGGCTTTCTATGGCCCACAATTAGAGAGAGAGAGGTGGCACAACCAGGAGTCAAGACTGGCGCACAAGCTGAAAGGGCAATATTACTCTCCCACTGTTTTTTTAGGTTTTTTTTGTTTTTTCAGGGAGACTTTAGAAACCCAATAATATTTTAAAAAAAAAAAAAGGCTTTCTATGGCCCACAATTAGAGAGAGAGAGGTGGCACAACCAGGAGTCAAGACTGGCACACAAGCTGAAAGGGCAATATTACTCTCCCACTGTTTTTTTATGTATTTTTTGTTTTTTTCAGGGAGACTTTAGAAACCCAATAATATTTAAAAAAAAAAATAAATAGGCTTTCTATGGCCCACTGAATGAGAGGGAGAGAGGTGGCACACCCAGGAGTCAAGACTGGCACACAAGCTGAAAGGGCAATATTACTCTCCCACTGTTTTTTTAGGTTTTTTTTGTTTTTTCAGGGAGACTTTAGAAACCCAATAATATTTAAAAAAAAAAATAAATAGGCTTTCTATGGCCCACTGAATGAAAGGGAGAGAGGTGGCACACCCAGGAGTCAAGACTGGCACACAAGCTGAAAGGGCAATATTACTCTCCCACTGTTTTTTTAGGTTTTTTTTTTTTTTTCAGGGAGAATTAGAAACCAAATAATATTAAAAAAAAAAAAAATAGGCTTTCTATGGCCCACTGAATGAAAGGGAGAGAGGTGGCACACCCAGGAGTCAAGACTGGCACACAAGCTGAAAGGGCAATATTACTCTCCCACTGTTTTTTTATGTATTTTTTGTTTTTTCAGGGAGACTTTAGAAACCCAATAATATTTAAAAAAAAAAATAAATAGGCTTTCTATGGCCCACTGAATGAGAGGGAGAGAGGTGGCACACCCAGGAGTCAAGACTGGCACACAAGCTGAAAGGGCAATATTACTCTCCCACTGTTTTTTTAGGTTTTTTTTTTTTTTCAGGGAGACTTTAGAAACCAAATAATATTAAAAAAAAAAAAAAAAAAAAAAATATAGGCTTGCTATAGCCCACTGAATGAGAGATAGCGCACACACAGCAGTGGCACACAAGCCCTGACTGAGGCCAATATTTTTCTCCCACTGATTGATGTAGTGTTTCTGTGTTGAGGTAGATTTTAGAACACAAATCACGGAAAAAATAAATAGGCTTTCTATGGCCCACTCAGTGAGAGATGGCACACACAGGGATGGCACTGTAGCAGAAATGCCAATCTTAATCTCCCACAAAAAAAAAACAAAAAAAAAAAAAAAACTGTCCTACAATTACTATCTCCCTGCAGTAATGTAAGCCAGGTATGGCAGGCAGCAATAGGAGTGGACTGATGCACAAATTAAATAAAAAGTGTGGACAAACAAAAAAGATAGCTGTGCAGAAAGGAAGGAACAAGAGGATATGTGCTTTGAAAAAAGCAGTTGGTTTCCACAGTGGCGTACACACAGCAATACAGCTATCACGGAGCCTTCTAGGGCAGCCCAATGAGCTACAGCGCTGAGGGGAAAAAAAAAAAAAAATAGCTTCCACTGTTCCTGCACACCGAAGGTGGTGTTGGACAGTGGAAATCGCTGCAGCACAAGCGGTTTGGTGGTTAGTGGACCCTGCCTAACGCTCTCCCTGCTTCTGATGAAGCGGCAGCAACCTGTCCCTAAGCTCAGATCAGCAGCAGTAAGATGGCGGTCGGCGGGAACGCCCCTTTATAGCCCCTGTGACGCCGCAGACAGCAAGCCAATCACTGCAATGCCCTTCTCTAAGATGGTGGGGACCAGGATCTATGTCATCACGCTGCCCACACTCTGCGTTCACCTTCATTGGCTGAGAAATGGCGCTTTTCGCGTCATTGAAACGCGACTTTGGCGCGAAAGTCGCGTACCGCATGGCCGACAAGCACAGGGGTCGGATCGGGTTTCATGAGACGCCGACTTAGCCAAAAGTCGGCGACTTTTGAAAATGATCGACCCGTTTCGCTCAACCCTACAACTGAGCAATAGAAAAAAATATTTCCGAAGGTCTACATAGCCTCTAAATATATATAAAAATGTTACATTTTAGCATATGGTAACATGCAAACACCAAATGTATACAACATGAATAATTATATAGCTCCAAATATAACCATTTGAAAAGTTGTTTTTGTAATTCTTAAAGATAAAAACTCTTTAAGATTTTCAATTCCATTCATTTCATTTATTTCTACTCTAGCAATAAATGTAATGTAGCTCTACTCTTGTAATAGTTATAACAAAACATTTTAGATTAGAAAACAATGCCCCATCCATCCTTTTTTTATATATTAAAAATAAATATCTTACATACAAATTACCTTTATATTTAAGACAAATTTGTTTTCATATGAAGAGACAGCTTACCTCTTTGATGAACTGCCCCAACTGATAACTTGCCCCAAAGACTTCCAATAAATATTATTATGAGAAATGTCCGTTTTGTTGCCTTCTGCAGATATCTTCTATTCATTCTGTTACAAAAATAAACTGCAAAATGATTATTGTTCAATATCACCCTTTTCTTACTATGCTAGGTATTTTTTTATAATAGTTTTTTAAATACAGGTGAACATTATTTATTGTGAATGTTGACTTGAGAAGTTGATTCTGATATTATATATAGAAGAAGGACTGCTATGCTCCATCCATAGGCTAATGGCATATTTTTACTGCCTAGTAGTGTTGATTACTTTGCCTTTATACTTATATGAATAAACATCAAAAGAAAAAGTGATGGCAAGAGAAGTGAATATTGTTCATTTCATGTAAGTTCATCCATGATTCAACACAACTTCTAACTCTACTCCTACTCCTATAAGGCTTTTAAGATGTTAATAGTGGATTATATATTTCATAAATTTAGATCATTTTTTACATTATCCAATTTTCATTTGAACTGGCAAAATATTCAATGGGCTGTAAGAAAGACACTGACACTGTGCACTAGATCTATGTGACTAACACCCTATACTAGCTTTACCTGTGTAATTCTAAAACTAGGCAATCACCCCCTCCATGAATGGTAGGCATGTGAGTGGTTATTTCATCAGTATTTTGCACCTTTGATCCCTCAGTCTTTATCCAAGGAGGCTGTTGCATTCTGTAGTGCAATGCAATGTTCCCCAACTTCCGTCCTTAAGAGCCACCAATAGATCATGTTTTTAGAATCACCTTATTATTGGACAATAATTCCATAACCCATGCAATAGTAAGGAAATCCTGAAAATATGAAAATTTAGTACCTATCTACCACTTCTTGCTGCATGAAATGTTCAGCGGCACCAGAATCTAGGTAAGCTGTTTCAACAAACCATGAACCTCCATAAGATATTGACACAAACAGAACTCTGATGGAGAAGAATTACTTTCGACCAGGGATGCTTTTCCTACTGACCCTAATATCTCTTGGAATAGCTCCAAGAGGGGAGAAGTCTTGGAATCAAAGCGGTCCATGGCCGGAGCAAACTGTAACACACGTGTATCGTGGTCCCACTCGCCAGGGACTGGGAATAACCTGGAGGAGCGTGACTAGGTGACCACCTGGGTTTTCACTAGAGTCCCTGATGGTGTGGTTAGACTTGCACCACAGGTGGACACCAGGTCAGGTCCCAGATCCATACTCTACGTCAGATCCTGGTACACCTGCAGCTGACCCCAAGGGTTAGGAAAGTAGACAGACTAGGAGTCCATGGTGTGACTGGATACTGGTAGAACAAATAGTAGTGCTAATACAGATGCGACAGGGTAGTAAGCACAGGTACATGTTTATGTACCACTGGAGCAGATTCAGGCTTGGATACCACAGGTGCAGTTTTAGCGTCACTTACCGCCAGAGCAGTTTCAAGTTCAGGTACCGCCAGAGTAGTTTTAGGCTCAGATATTGCAGGTGCGGTGTCAGGTTCACATACAACCAGATTGGGTTCAGGTACTGCTGAAGCAATTTCAGATTCAGGTATAACCAGAGCGGCTGCAGGCTCAGGTACGGCAGATACTGTTTCTGGTTTTAAAGTATAATTTCCCTTCTAGGAATGATACTCGACTCATCCCAGGGATTGGTTCTTCTTCCCCCAGAAAAGATCTCGGTTTTACAGCGAGAAGCTCTCTCAGCCTCGCATTCACTCTCAGATCAGACTGGAACAGTTACTAGAACAGATGCAGATTCAGGGACCTGACAACAGACTTGCAGCTAGGAGACTGCCAAAATGTAATTGTTGACCGAGCACCTGCCTACAGGTGGAGGTGCCTTAAGTACTAAGCACCTCCCAGCTATTTGCTGGAGACACATAGGATTGTGCTTTCTCTTTAAGAGACCGAGAGTTTGCTTGCACGCACCTTAAGTGTGCTGCCAGGAGAGCAGAGTCATGCGCACCGAGCCAGAGTAGGGGACACAACAGGGTGGCCCGGGCTGTAAGTCAGCGCCAATGCCGAGAGAGAGAAGCAGAGGTATGCAGGGACACCGACGTTAAACATGATCTGGTTCTTGAAGACTGGAGTTGGGGAACACTGCTGTAGTGCATTGGTTTTGTGACCTGTGTTAGTTAATATGGTTGCCTTTTTTCTACTATGTTTTTGGATTTTTTTTTGTGTTCTTTTGCTTTGCTTTTGTTCAGGAAAATAATCAACATAATTTCAAGGACAAGCATGTAGTTCTCTCTCTGCTATTCCTTAAACATGTTGTGAAGAAGTCCACTCTGAACTGGAATTACCGGTACCAGGGGCTACAATCTTACCAAATTTATCCGCTGAAGGAAAGAAGAGAATTCCTGGCATAATTCTCCCATAAGTGGTAGATTATTACATTGTTTACATTTGTATGTAAAACAAATGTAAACTAAAATGTAATTTACATCTAATCAAAATTTTGATTATTATGATTTGTTGCAAACCATATTTACTCATAACAGAATCTTTTAGGTAGTTAAACTTCATTTTTGGAGAATAAATTAAACTCTGATTCAGGAAAGCTATTGAGTTGTCAACTGAAAGAATTGTAACTCTTTCTATTGACAGTGGTGCTTTTTTTCACAGATTTTGTTCATTTTCCGCCACTCTATTCATACTCAAATCTCAAAATTTGTGCCGAAAGATAAATAATATTTGGGCAGCCGTGCATTGCATGAGAAGTGACTTCAATTATTTCAGTTATTATCTTGAATGTATTTCAATAATTATCTGTGAAAAACATTTTAAGCAACTTACTGTATATGGAAAATTAATCGGATTTTACTAGGTCTGAATCTGTGACAGAAGTAATTAAGGAGTTGATTCAGCGGAATAATAATCCTTCCGTAACTTTTGGATAATCCTTGAAAACTTTAAATACATATGTCAGAATGATATTGTAAAGGTTTACTGGAGTATTTCTAGCAGCTTTTATAGCATGTAATACAAATAGAAATCGTTAAAGCCTACTCTATAAAACACCAGCAGAATATGCAGTATATAAATGTAAAAAAAAATTCCTGAAGGCTGGCAGTTAAAAAAGTTTAATCTCCTCCATATAAGCATCCTTTAGTGGTTTATCGACTTGGCATTTACTGCCCAGAAGCATTGTTTCTACTTGCAGTAAAAAAATTATATCAAGTTTTCTTATACTTTACTAGTAAACTACATATAAATCTTGACAAAACTATTTTGTTTACTATCTTGATATACTTTATACTGTTAAGAGCAATGTAAATTTCTTCTCAGAGAACATGCTACTGACCTACAATATTTTTTTACTTAAAATATTGAAAGTGTTATTTCAAAACAGGAAACTGTGATTTCTTGTCCTGATAAGTTTATGTGTTTTGCTGGAGGCTGGTGGCCATGTTCACAGAAGACCAAGATCAAACACTGGCAAGTGGCAAGACCTTGCATAATAAGACACTTTATGGGTTCGTGCAGATGTCTATGGATCTCGGTCCAATTTCGAACCAAAATGTGACTGGCAACTGCTTTCCAAGCTTGATAGCTTCATATATTTCTATGAGGCTGTCATTTTCGGGTGAGGAGACCCACGCCCAGTCCGTACATTTGAGGTACGTGCTCGGACCAATTTGCATGGCGACAAAAGAGGGGAAAGAAATTCTGTTACCCAAAATTGAAAGCACACCTTTAGAATTCTTTCATGTTTAATATGATATATTTTTAAATGACATGGAAATTAAATTTTAACCCTTTATCAACATGACGATATTCAGTTATACGTTTTCATTTTTTCCTCCACTTTTTAAAAAGCTATAACTTTTTAATTTTGTCTTCGACATAGCCAAATTAGATCTTTTCAAGACAAGTATTCATTTTGAATGCATCATTCAATGTACTGGAAAATGAAAAAAAAAAAAAACACGTGTGTTGAAATTGCAAAAAATAAAAGCTGAATTTCGCCAGTTTTTTGTGCGATTTGCCTTTACAGTTGTTACTGTATGAAAAAAATGACTTGTCAAGAAAATTCAACAGGACAGTATTATTATAGCAATACCAAACTTGTATTGTTTTTTTATTTAAGTGGTAAAAAAAATGAAATTCGTAAAATTAAAATTTCTCTATTTTCCAAGACCCATAACAGTTTCATTTTTAAGTTAATGAAACTGGCTGACTGTTGTTTTGCAAGGCAAACTGGTGTTTTTATTAAGACCATTTTGCGACAGAAATTACACTTTGTGTTGTGGCGATAAAAAAGAAACCCAATAATATCCTTTCGATTTTATTCTCATTATAGAGTTTACTGATCATGTTAAGTAATTTTATATTTTGATTGACTGCATTTTTATGGATGTGGTGATACTAAATATGTTTATTTTTTTAATTTTTAAGTTTAATGGAGAAAAGGAAGGTGATTTGTATGCTTTTTTATATTTAGAAAAACATTGGTTTTTAATTTGTACTTTAGTATTAGTACATTTAGTATATTTGAACCTGTGATTGTTTGATCACTTTTACTATATACAACAATATTGCATTATTGCAGAATATAGTAAAAATTACAGTCTCCTATGAATGCTAGCTTCATGCTCATCTTCACACAAAAACCATCATGGCGGATACGAGAGATTTCAGAAAACCTCCGGCTGCCATAGTAACCCATGCAATTGCGTCATGGGGGCCCAATAGACACATAAAACAGCACTTTTCCAAGTTCACACACTTTTACTGTTGGGGTCAAAGACCGACAGCAGCATTTAAATGGTTAAAAGTAGTGAGTGGAGCTCAGCTTCCCTCACTTCTGTTAGCAGCAGATGACTGTTTTATAACATGGCTGTTATTTACTGAGAAAGTTGCACGATCCCATTTCCATTTTGCATTTCGTTACCTCCCTGGTAGCCTTAGATACTATGCTTATCCAATCTAAAATTCAAAAAACTGTTTGAGAGGAGTTTTCAAAGATGATACTCTTATCCAATTATTGACTGTGACATTTAAATTGCACTTGTTGTTTCATGTGACTTTGCAAATATAGCTGTCATGTGTGTGCACAGAAGGAATCACACTATTTCTTGCAATTCTATAGCTTGTATCTTGTATTTTCACTAGATTTCCCATCTACAGGAAACATTTTTCTCTAAACTGTGGGATGGAGACAAGGGGCTTTGATATCTCTCATACACAGCTCTCAAAGAGATGATGGATTCCTGCTCTCCTGGCTATGTTTAGAAAAAAACATAAAATTGGAAGATATTTTAGTATTAATGAGCAGTATAGATGGGAATACAATACTATGCTGAGAAACTCTTACTAGATAAATGCACTGTCTCTCTACCGTAGGAGGTGTGCAGGTGGCTGGTTTGGGCCCTGCGTTCCTGTGCATTCCAGTGGAATAAAACCGGGTACGGTTTATATGTTTTGATATGTGTACAGTGTAATGTGGTAGCATTTGATTCTATTCTAGTGTGTTGACCAATGTACTTGTGTTTATACATTGTGCAAGTAATGTTTATATGTCTCTAGGTGTGAGGGATAGAGCTAGGGATATGTAGTGATACAGCTAAGTATAGTGTTCAGTAAGGGTTATGTAGGATTTAGGACTGTGGGGGGCACAATAGAGTCAGATTCAGATTTAGATGACAGAGAAGATAGGAAGAGTTAGCCAATAGTGTTGAGCGATACCGTCCGATACTTGAAAGTATCGGTATCGGAAAGTATCGGCCGATACCGGCAAAGTATCGGATCCAATCCGATACCGATACCCGATACCAATACAAGTCAATGGGACTCAAGTATCGGACGGTATTCCTGATGGTTCCCAGGGTCTGAAGGAGAGGAAACTCTCCTTCAGGCCCTGGGATCCATATAAATGTGTAAAAGAAAGAATTAAAATAAAAAATATCGCTATACTCACCCTCCGACGCAGCCTGGACCTCAGCGAGGGAACCGGCAGCGTTGTTTGTTTAAAATTCGCGCTTTTACTTGGTTACGTGAAGTCCCGGCTTGTGATTGGTCAGGGCGGCCATGTTGCCGGGACGCGGACCAATCACAGCAAGCCGTGACGAAATTACGTCACGGCTTGCTGTGATTGGTCCGCGTCCCGGCAACATGGCCGCCATTAACCAATCACAAGCCGGGACGTCATGGGAGGCTGGACACGCGCCCATTTTAAAAAGCGCGCGTGTCCAGCCTCCCGTGACGTCACGGCTTGTGATTGGTTAATGGCGGCCATGTTGCCGGGACGCGGACCAATCACAGCAAGCCGTGACGTAATTTCGTCACGGCTTGCTGTGATTGGTCCGCGTCCCGGCAACATGGCGCCGTGACCAATCATAAGCCGGGACGTCACTGGAGGCTGGACACGCGCGCTTTTTAAAATGGGCGCGTGTCCAGCCTCCCATGACGTCCCGGCTTGTGATTGGTTAATGGCGGCCATGTTGCCGGGACGCGGACCAATCACAAGCCGGGACGTCATGGGAGGCTGGACACGCGCCCATTTTAAAAAGCGCGCGTGTCCAGCCTCCAGTGACGTCCCGGCTTATGATTGGTCACGGCGCCATGTTGCCGGGACGCGGACCAATCACAGCAAGCCGTGACGAAATTACGTCACGGCTTGCTGTGATTGGTCCGCGTCCCGGCAACATGGCCGCCATTAACCAATCACAAGCCGTGACGTCACGGGAGGCTGGACACGCGCGCTTTTTAAAATGGGCGCGTGTCCAGCCTCCCGGCTTGTGATTGGTTGATCGCGGCGCAACCAATCACAAGCCGGGACGTCACGGGAGGCTGGACACGCGCCCATTTTAAAATGCGCGCGTGTCCAGCCTCCCGTGACGTCACGGCTTGTGATTGGTTGCGTCTCCCATGTGACTGCGACGCAACCAATCACAAAGCCGGGACGTAATTTTAAAATCCTTAAGGACCTGAAATTACGTCACGGCTTGCTGTGATTGGTTGCGTCTCCCATGTGACTGCGACGCAACCAATCACAACGCCGGAACGTAATTTTAAAATCCTGAAGGACCTGAAATTACGTCACGGCTTGCTGTGATTGGTTGCGTGCCGGTCACATGGGCGGCACGCAACCAATCACAAGCCGGGAGTCACGTAAAGGAAAGAAAAGCGCAAATTTTAAACAAAGAACGCTGCCGCTTCCCTCGGTAAGGTGCAGGCTGCGTCGGAGAGGTGAGTATAGCAATATTTTTTATTTTAATTCTCTCTTTTACACATTTTTACATTAATGTTGTTTCGATACCGATACCCGATATCACAAAAATATCGGATCTCGGTATCGGAATTCCGATACAGCAAGTATCGGCCGATACCCGATACTTGCAGTATCGGAATGCTCAACACTATTAGCCAATGAAAAGCTAGCTGGTGGGAGGAGTTAAGAGAGGGATTCTAAAAGCTAGAGTCTAGAGAGTGGGATTCTGAGAAATGAAGGATCATAGTTGAAAAAGCATGACATGTCTATCTTCAGAACATGTGTGGATCTGGGCAGTTGGAGGGAATCAGCGGTTAGGCCTTTGGGTGACTCCCGTGACATCTGGGACTTACTGTCCGACAAGGATTGGTAGCGGCATCCTGTAATTTCGCCCAAGATGGGGAAAGTGGACAGGGAGTACCAGGGACAAGCTAGACTGGTAACCCAGAAAACTGTGGGAATGGAGACCACGGTGCCAGATTACACGTTGATAGGAAAGACCAGGGACAGCTTAGCAGAAGGAGCATCCATGACATGTGAAGACTGTTGGACGGTATCTGTAATGAAGCTGAATGAGTTGAGTAAAATTTTATTGAAAATTAATCTGGACTTTGAGAATATTTGCGTGCTGAAACAGATCAGAACTTTACTTGCTGAGGAGACTTCTGACCCACAGGAGGGTGAAGTATATTGCAAACACAGCACACAGCAAAAGGAATCTCATGTTTCTGTAGCGGAGCATCTGGTTGTCCCAGAACAGCAGCGGGCCCTCACCATGACTTTCACTCTGACACTCATTACACTACTACCCCCACTTATCTTCTTCTCCCCTACTATCCTTTCTAAAGTCTTCAATATGCAACTGCAATCTGATACCTCAGTGAGCTTGTAGTCTGTCCACTCTTCACCACAACATAATTTATCTGAGTGCAGAGGAAGAAGGAGCTTATGTGTGAAGAAATAAGCATATTTTTCTTAAATGAAAACTTAAAAAGTTTCTTATTTTTTTTGTATTGATCTAGGCAAAGTTTGTTGAAATGATAATGACCATTAAACTCTTAGAAATATGCAACAGAAGTCTACAAGAGTGCTGGAAAATGATAGTGTTATTTACCAAAAAGCTTGAATTGACAGTGCGTTAGAGCAGTATACCTGCTTGAAACATGTAGGTTTGACAGGTTTTGACTGTGTTTATCAAGCTACATGGAATAAAACAACAACGTTTTTAAGGCTTAACGAATACTGGTTTATTATTTTATGGTTCTATCTTTTCTAAAACCATTTATCAGAGAAACATAATATAAGGGTGTAAAATGTCATGCTTCTTTTTTACTCCAAAAGTGTATATATTTTTAGGAAATAGGAATAGAATTACTATTGTTCTCACATTTCCTGATCTTCCACTCATGCTCAAAGGGCCATGGGCACAAGCAAATAGCTCAGATTTCCCATACTGAAAAGTAAATGTTTTATCCATCTCAACTGCACATCTTAGAGATCTGCAAGAAAACTGTACCACACTAAATGCAATGCTGCAGTGAAACAGTGATTTCCCTAGAGCACTGTTGTGAAGGATAGATTTCAACAAAGTGCTTGTTTCCCAATAGGAGAGGAAATGTGTTTTGATCCTATTCTGACTGATGCGTAACCCAGATCTTGCACATCTTGATCAACAGAAAAGTACCAGAGCAAGTATCATAAGACGAGAAGCCAAGTACAACATAAACCTTGCCCAAAGCCAGCACAAATTAAGAGCACAAATGTTAGAAAAATCTTTAACAGAGGTTATAGGGTATGTGTTCTGCCTCTCGGTATATGCTTCATCTCCCACCTGTCATTACAAAGTATACAGCTGAATATAATTTAAAGGTTAAAACATATTTACAGTTTAAAAACTTGATGAGAGAATTCACAATCCAAATGTCAAGAGGCCACTCCAAATCAAGTGTATCATTTCTAAATTTATAGAAATTAAATTTACATCTTGTAACAGCTACTGAAATAAAATAACACAAAGATGCTAATGTAAAAAGTTAATGGTAAAGATGAGTGAAACATTGGATCTGATTTACTTACTCATTGAGTCACAGGTTTGTTAGTCTTTATTAGAGATGAATTAACCTTTTAAGGTTCGGTTTAGCTATGTTCAGTGAACTTCTCAATGCAAGCCAAACATAAGAGAACACCATTGAATTCAATAGAAAGGTAAAACCAAACACATAGACAACACTTTCAGGGGGGCCTGAAAACTGACAAACCAGCTCAAATTAGGGGCAAACACCATGAAAAGTGGCATCAATTGACCCATCAATTGCGCTATAAATAAATCATTAAAAAAAAGGTTGACATGGGATCCCCTGTATTTTTGATAACCAGCCAGGGAAAACTGACAGCTGTGGGCTGCAACCCTCAGTTGTAGCAAGACTGGTTATCAAGAGTACAGGGGTCCCTAAGCTGTTTTTTAATTATTTAATAATTAATAACCAGCCAAGCTAAAGCTTGGCAGCTGGGGGCAGGTATTCTCAGGCTAGTAAGAGGACATGGATATTGGATCACCCCAGACTTAAAAATAGTAGAAAATTTGCATTTATTAGATACGGCACTTCTTGCACTTTTCCTGGATCTTCCCACTTGCCATGTGGCGATGGCAAGTGGGGTAATATTTGTGGAGTTGATGTAACCTTTGTATTGTCAGATGACATCAAGCCCAGCAGTTAGTAATTGAGAGGCATCTATAAGACGCTTATCCATTACTAACCCCATAGTCATATTGTAAATAAAAAACACCCAGAATAAAGTCGTCTATTTGAAATAAGAGTCCACACTCCATTTAACAAATTTATTTCAAAATAACAAAGTTATACTCACCTTACACCCATTCCATTGAAGCCTTTTCCACTTGTAAAACAAACTGAAAATAATAAACAACCATGACACTTACCTAACGCTCAATGTATAATTTAAAAAAATGGCATTAGGTCCCCCCCATTTTTTAAAACCAGCCAAGCTAAAGCTGACAGATGGAGGCTGGTATTCTCTGGCTGGTAAGGGACCATGGATATTGCCTCCCCAGCCTAAAAATAGCAGCCAGCAGTCACCCCAGAAAAGGCACATCTATTAGATGCCTCAATTGTGGTGCATTGTCCGTCTCTTTCCCCTTGCCCTGTGGCGCTGTCAAAAGGGTTCATATTTTGTGGGGTTGATGTCACCTTTCTATTGTCCGGTGGCATCAAGTCCAGAGGTTAGTAATTGAAAAGCGTCTTTAAGACACCCCAACTACTAACCCCATAGTGATATTGTATTAAAAAACACACACCCAGAAGTGTGTTAATTGAAAGAATGATACAGACTCCTTTTTTTACTCTAAATTAAACCATACTCATGTCATCGCCCAGTTCAGTGAAGCCAATGTCCGCTGCAAATGAATTACAATAATAAACAACCATATCCCTCACCTGTCCGAAGTGAAGATAATACGTAATGTCCCACAATGATCCTGATGACTTTGACAGCAATCAATAATGTAACTGCTCTACCCAGTAGCCAGCGACACACTGAAAAGAGTGTGTTATCACTACTGCAGTGTGTAGCGCTGAGCTGCGGTGAGAAAGTTGACCAGAGTTCATCAGCTGATGACCCCCGGTGACCTTACTTATGTGTTATGACCCCAGTGGACAGGGTCTCAGAGGAACGTGTAAGTCTGCAAGATACAAAAATCCAGCTCATAGGGCTGTGGTAACTGGGTTGACCAAATAGCTACTCCTAACGCCAACACTAGAAGTAGCCGGGGATCATGCCTACGGTGATCGCTAGATGACTCGCGCCAGCCGGAGAATCTAACTACCCCTAGGAGAAGAAAACAAAGACCTCTCTTGCCTCCAGAGAAAGGGACCCCAAAGCAAGATACAAGCCCCCCACAAATAATAACGGTGAGGTAAGAGGAAATGACAAACACAGAAATGAACCAGGTTCAGCAAAGAGAGGCCAGCTTACTAATAGCAGAATATAGCAAGATAACTTATCTGGTCAACAAAAACCCTATAAAAATCCACGCTGGAGATTCAAGAACCCCCGAACCGTCTAACGGTCCGGGGGGAGAACACCAGCCCCCTAGAGCTTCCAGCAAAGGTCAGGATACAGATAGGAACAAGCTGGACAAAAATACCAAACAAAACAAAAGCAAAAAGCAAGGAAGCAGACTTAGCTTGAAAAAACAGGAACCAGGATCAGAGGACAAGAGCACAACAGATTAGCTCTGATATCAACGATGCCAGGCATTGAACTGAAGGTCCAGGGAGCTTATATAGCAACGCCCCTGAACTAACGGCCCAGGTGAGGATATAGGAAAAGACAGACGCTCCAGAGTCAAATCACTAATGACCACTAGAGGGAGCAAAAAGCAAAATCACAACAGTACCCCCCCCCTTAGTGAGGGGTCACCGAACCCTCACCACGACCACCAGGGCGATCAGGATGAGCGGCGTGAAAGGCACGAACTAAATCGGCCGCATGAACATCAGAGGCGACCACCCAGGAATAATCTTCCTGACCATAGCCCTTCCACTTGACCAGGTACTGAAGCCTCCGCCTGGAGAGACGAGAATCCAAGATCTTCTCCACCACGTACTCCAACTCGCCCTCAACCAACACCGGAGCAGGAGGCTCAGCAGAAGGAACCACAGGCACAACGTACCGCCGCAACAAGGACCTATGAAACACGTTGTGGATAGCAAACGACACAGGAAGATCCAGGCGAAAGGATACAGGATTAAGAATTTCCAATATCTTGTAAGGACCAATAAAACGAGGTTTAAATTTGGGAGAGGAAACCTTCATAGGAACAAAGCGGGAAGAAAGCCACACCAAATCCCCAACACGTAGTCGGGGACCCACACCGCGGCGGCGGTTGGCAAAGCGCTGAGCCCTCTCCTGTGACAACTTCAAGTTGTCCACCACAAGATTCCAGATCCGCTGCAACCTATCCACCACAGAATCCACCCCAGGGCAGTCAGAAGGTTCCACATGACCCGAAGAAAAACGAGGGTGGAAACCAGAGTTGCAGAAAAACGGCGAAACCAAGGTGGCGGAACTAGCCCGATTATTAAGGGCAAACTCAGCTAACGGCAAGAAGGTCACCCAATCGTCCTGATCAGCAGAGACAAAACACCTCAAATAAGCCTCCAAAGTCTGATTAGTTCGCTCCGTCTGTCCATTAGTCTGAGGATGGAAAGCAGACGAAAACGACAAGTCAATGCCCATCCTACTACAAAAGGATCGCCAGAATCTGGAAACGAACTGGGATCCTCTGTCTGACACAATATTCTCAGGGATGCCGTGCAAACGAACCACGTTCTGGAAAAACACAGGAACCAGATCGGAAGAGGAAGGCAGTTTAGGCAAAGGAACCAAATGGACCATCTTGCAGAAGCGATCACATATCACCCAGATAACAGACATGCCCTGAGACACCGGAAGATCAGAAATGAAATCCATGGAAATATGTGTCCAAGGTCTCTTAGGGACAGGCAAGGGCAAGAGCAACCCGCTGGCACGAGAACAGCAAGGCTTAGCTCGAGCACAAGTCCCACAGGACTGTACAAATGACCGCACATCCCTAGACAAGGAAGGCCACCAAAAGGATCTGGCCACCAGATCTCTGGTGCCAAAAATTCCTTGGTGACCTGCCAACACCGAGGAATGAACCTCGGAAATGACTCTGCTGGTCCACTTATCAGGCACAAACAGTCTGTCAGGTGGACAAGAATCAGGCCTATCAGCCTGAAATCTCTGCAACACACGTCGCAGATCTGGAGAAATAGCTGACAAGATAATACCATCCTTAAGAATACCAACAGGTTCAGCGACTCCAGGAGCATCAGGCACAAAGCTCCTGGAAAGAGCATCGGCCTTCACATTCTTTGAACCTGGTAAATACGAGACAACAAAGTCAAAACGGGAGAAAAACAATGACCAGCGGGCCTGTCTAGGATTCAGGCGTTTAGCAGACTCGAGATACATCAGATTTTTGTGATCAGTCAAGACCACCACACGATGCTTAGCACCCTCGAGCCAATGACGCCACTCCTCAAATGCCCATTTCATGGCCAACAACTCCCGATTGCCCACATCATAATTTCGCTCCGCAGGCGAAAACTTCCTAGAGAAAAAGGCGCAAGGTCTCATAACAGAGCAACCAGGGCCTCTCTGCGACAAAACGGCCCCTGCTCCAATCTCTGAAGCATCCACCTCAACTTGAAAGGGAAGCGAGACATCAGGCTGGCACAAAACAGGCGCCGAAGTAAACCGACGTTTCAACTCCTGGAAAGCCTCCACGGCAGCAGGAGCCCAATTAACCACATCGGAGCCCTTCTTGGTCATATCCGTCAAAGGTTTCACAATGCTAGAAAAGTTAGCGATAAAACGACGGTAGAAGTTAGCGAAACCCAAGAACTTCTGAAGACTCTTAACTGACGAGGGCTGAGTCCAATCAAGAATAGCTCGGACCTTGACTGGGTCCATCTCCACAGCAGAAGGGGAAAAAATGAACCCCAAAAAGGGAACCTTCTGTACACCAAAAAGACACTTTGAGCCCTTGACAAACAAAGAATTTTCACGCAAAATTTTAAAGACCATCCTGACCTGCTCCACATGCGAGTCCCAATTATCAGAAAAAACCAGAATATCATCCAGATAAATGATCAGAAATTTATCCAGATAGTTCCGGAAAATGTCATGCATAAAGGACTGAAAAACTGAAGGGGCATTAGCGAGCCCAAAAGGCATCACCAAGTACTCAAAATGACCTTCGGGCGTATTGAATGCGGTTTTCCATTCATCCCCTTGCTTAATGCACACAAGGTTGTACGCACCACGAAGGTCTATCTTGGTAAACCACTTGGCACCTTTAATCCGGGCAAACAAGTCAGACAACAGCGGCAAAGGATACTGAAATTTGACAGTGATCTTATTTAAAAGCCGATAGTCAATACAAGGCCTCAAAGATCCGTCCTTTTTAGCCACAAAAAAGAATCCCGCACCAAGAGGGGAAGAAGACGGACGGATGTGTCCTTTCTCCAGAGACTCCTTGATATATGAACGCATAGCGGTATGTTCAGGTATCGACAGATTAAACAGTCTTCCCTTAGGAAATTTACTGCCTGGAATCAAATCTATTGCACAGTCACATTCCCTATGAGGAGGCAATGCACTGGACCTGGACTCGCTAAAGACATCCTGATAATCAGACAAGTACTCCAGAACTTCCGAAGGCGTAGAAGAAGCAATAGACACAGGCAGGGAATCCTCATGAATACCACGACAGCCCCAACTAGACACTGACATAGCCTTCCAGTCAAGGACTGGATTATGGGTCTGTAACCATGGCAGCCCCAAAACAACCAAATCATGCATTTTATGTAGAACGAGAAAACGTATCACCTCGCGGTGTTCAGGAGTCATGCACATGGTAACCTGTGTCCAATACTGCGGCTTATTTTCTGCCAATGGCGTAGCATCAATACCCCTAAGAGGGATAGGATTTTCTAATGGTTCAAGAATAAAACCACAGCGCTTAGCAAATGAGAGATCCATAAGACTCAGGGCAGCACCTGAATCTACAAACGCCATGACAGGATAAGATGACAGTGAGCAAATCAAAGTTACAGACAGAATAAACTTAGGATGCAAATTACCAACGGTGACAGGACTAACAACCTTAGATATACGTTTAGAGCATGCTGAGATAACATGTGTAGAATCACCACAGTAGTAGCACAAGCCATTCCGGCGTCTATGAATTTTCCTCTCATTTCTAGTCAGGATTCTATCACATTGCATCAAATCAGGTGTCCGTTCAGACAACACCATGAGGGAATTTGCGGTTATTCTATCACATTGCATCACATCAGGTGTCTGTTCAGACAACAACATGAGGGAATTTGCGGTTTTGCGCTCCCGCAACCGCCGGTCAATTTGAATAGCCAGGGACATGGTATCATTCAGACCTGTGGGAATGGGAAAACCCACCATAACATTCTTAATGGCCTCAGAAAGGCCATTTCTAAAATTAGCGGCCAGTGCACACTCGTTCCAATGTGTCAGCACGGACCATTTCCGAAATTTTTGGCAATACACCTCAGCCTCGTCCTGGCCCTGAGACATAGCCAGCAAGGCTTTCTCTGCCTGAATCTCAAGATTGGGTTCCTCATAAAGTAAACCGAGCGCCAGAAAAAACGCATCAATATCAGCCAATGCCGGATCTCCTGGCGCCAACGAAAAAGCCCAATCCTGAGGGTCACCCCGTAAGAATGAAATAACAATTTTTACTTGTTGAGCAGAGTCTCCAGACGAACAAGGTTTCAGGGACAAAAATAATTTACAATTATTCCTGAAATTCCTAAACTTAAATCGGTCTCCTGAAAACAGTTCAGGAATCGGAATCTTGGGTTCAGACCTAGGATTTCTGGTAACATAATCTTGTATACCCTGCACACGAGCGGCAAGCTGGTCCACACTTGTAATCAAGGTCTGGACATTCATGTCTGCAGCAAGCTTAAGCCACTCTGAGGTAAAGGGGAAAAGAAAAAAAAAATGAGAGAGGGAAAAAAAAAAAAACTCAAAATTTTCTTTCTTATAATCCCACTTCTGCAATGCATTAAACATTTAATACTGGCCTGGCATACTGTTATGACCCCAGTGGACAGGGTCTCAGAGGAACGTGTAAGTCTGCAAGATACAAAAATCCAGCTCATAGGGCTGTGGTAACTGGGTTGACCAAATAGCTACTCCTAACGCCAACACTAGAAGTAGCCGGGGATCATGCCTATGGTGATCGCTAGATGACTCGCGCCAGCCGGAGAATCTAACTACCCCTAGGAGAAGAAAACAAAGACCTCTCTTGCCTCCAGAGAAAGGGACCCCAAAGCAAGATACAAGCCCCCCACAAATAATAACGGTGAGGTAAGAGGAAATGACAAACACAGAAATGAACCAGGTTCAGCAAAGAGAGGCCAGCTTACTAATAGCAGAATATAGCAAGATAACTTATCTGGTCAACAAAAACCCTATAAAAATCCACGCTGGAGATTCAAGAACCCCCGAACCGTCTAAAGGTCCGGGGGGAGAACACCAGCCCCCTAGAGCTTCCAGCAAAGGTCAGGATACAGATAGGAACAAGCTGGACAAAAATACCAAACAAAACAAAAGCAAAAAGCAAGGAAGCAGACTTAGCTTGAAAAAACAGGAACCAGGATCAGAGGACAAGAGCACAACAGATTAGCTCTGATATCAACGATGCCAGGCATTGAACTGAAGGTCCAGGGAGCTTATATAGCAACGCCCCTGAACTAACGGCCCAGGTGAGGATATAGGAAAAGACAGACGCTCCAGAGTCAAATCACTAATGACCACTAGAGGGAGCAAAAAGCAAAATCACAACACTTATGGCACCTCTCCTGCCTTCCAGTGGGTGTGGTTGTCCAGGGGGTGCGGCCTCACTCAATACTTGTCGTGTTCTGGGCCTGGAGTATGCATAAAGCATACATACCAGCCGCTTCCAACCCAGAAACCAGTGAATCCCTGCAGTGTGCTGGTGGGATTTATAAGTCTGCAGTCATACAAAGTGACTGGGAACTTTTAAATTTAGAATGGGCAACCCCTTTAATGCAAAAAAAGTAAACCGGCTCAAATTTTTGTAAAATATGAACTGAGCAAATTATTAGTTATCTTCAGTTATTAGTGAAGCTAAGAACACCTTACTATTTTAATTTTAGTGTTACTCAGATTTTAATATATATTGTCTTTTCATTAGTATATTGTGATTTACTTACTTTTGTGGTTTTCCATAATTCAAATGGGCAGGTATAGATGGTGATGTCTTGACTAAATGCATTTTCTTAAATATATGATGAGATCAATTAATTTTTTTTTTAGAGGACTTTATTTAGAGGACTTTTACCTGATATCCAAAATTTACAACCAAAAATATAATATACAGTATATGGCACCGAGGAGCTCTCTTTCTTCAAGATTTCTTTTTAAAATCAGAGACCTGCTCTTGTAAGTTTAGTTATGTGTGTTCTAGATTTAGACATTAATTTTTTTCTGATAAAAAAAGTTGCTACTTTCTTTCAGTTATACTAGCTATAATGAGACTAATAATTCTGTCAGTCCACCAAGCAAAGTGCCTACAAGCATGAGACTATATGAAAGTGTTCTAGGCTTGCCCTCCTACTTCTTCTGTTAGCTCCTCAATCAATACAACAAAAACAACCATTACCCACTCGTTATGTGTATCCCCTTAACGACCGCTAATGCGCATTAGAACGTCGGTTGTTAAAGAGCCTTATGCTTTCATCGCCGTTTTAAAATAGCAATCGGGAATAATTTAATAGCGTCCCCCAGAGTACAAAAATCTCAAAGGTCTCAATCTACCGGGGTTTCAGAGGAGAGAGAAATGTCCCTCAGCCCTTTGTGTCCTATTCATGAAGGAAAATGGCAAAAGCATGTGCAGTGTGCCCACTGAGATCTACCGACCGGCATCCAGCAACAGCATTATTGGTTCCTGAGTTTTGATCACTTTGATCCTATCACAGTGATCAAAATCCCAAATATTATTATTTTATTATTATTATACATTTTTATAGCGCCATTTATTCCATGGAGCTTTACATGTGAAAAGGGGGCAAATATAGACAAATACAATTAAACATGAGCAAAAAACAAGGCACACAGGTACATAAGAAGGGAGGACCCTGCCCGTGAGGGCTCACAGTCTGCAGGGGATGGGTGAGGATACACTAGGAGAGGGTGGAGCTGGTTGTGCGGTGGTTCAATAGGTTGATGATCACTACAGGCTGTAGGCTTGTCGGAAGAGGTGAGTCTTCATGTTCTTTTTGAAGGTTTCTACGGTAGGCAAGAGTCTGATGTGTTCTGGTAGAAAGTTCCAGAGTATGGGGGAATTAGTAAATGATCCCCACCTGTGTCATCCCCTTAGTCAGATTACATTTTTTTTTATAGTTTTATTTCTTTCATTCTTTTTCTTTAGGTTTAGGCTTATGGTTAGAATTAGGGTTGGACTTAGGGTTATTGTTGGAATTTTTTCAAACGTTAAAGAAAAAAATGACGATGTGACGCCATTTTTAATATGACCACCAAATGTTATCAAATTCTGAGAAGGACCTTTGGGTTGAAAATCCTCACTTTACTCCTGGATAAAATCCTTGAGGGGTGTAGTTTACAACGTGTGATCACTTGTGGGGGATTTCTCCTGCTTAGGCACCTTAGGGACCTTGCAAATGTGACATGATGCCTGCAATCTATTTCATCTAATTTCCAAAATTCAAATATTGCTCCTTTTGTTCTAAGTCCTGCCGTTTGTCCAAACTGAACTTTTTGACTACATGTGGAGTATTGCTGCGCTTGAAAGAAAGTGGGAAACAAACTGTAGGGTCCACTTATTGGTGTTACCTCTTGAAAAAGTGAAAAAAATTGGGGCTTAAGCAACCTTTTATTGGTAAAATTTTAATTATTATTTTTTCATTCCACTTTGCATTAAACCCTGTGCATTCCATGAAGGGTTAAAAAAAAATCCTGACAACAGTTTTGAAGTATTTGAGGGGTGCGGTTTTTAAAATGGCCTCACTTTTGTGGAGTTTCCAATAGATAGGCCCCTCAAGGTCCATTGAAATCTGGATAGGCAGCTAAAGAAGCAGGTTTTGTAAATTTGTTGAAAAAATTAGAAATTGCTACTTAAATTTTAAACCCTCTAACATCCTAACAGAATAAAATGACATTTGAAAAATGATGCAGCTGTAGAGTAGACATATAGGAAATGTTAATTATTAATTATTTTGTACCGCATGACTGACTGGTTTAATTATATAAGGATTGAATTGTTAAAATTTTTAATTTTTTTCAACATTTTTCACAAAATTGCGATATTTTCACAAATAAACACAAGTCATATAGAACAACTTTTACCACTATCATGGCGTACAGTATGTCAGGAAAAAAATGTTTGGAACCACTGGGATACATTAAAGCGTTCCAAACTTATTACAACATAAAGTCACACTGGTCAGATTTCTAAAATTTGGTCTGGTCATTAAGGTTAAAATTAGCTTGGTCACTAAGGGATTAAGCTGAATTTACACTGAAAGATAATAGTGAAGAAGCATTCTAAGGCTTCTTTCACACTTCCGTCTTGAGATGGCCGTCATAATGCGTCGGCGCGACGTATCGGCGGATGTTGTAAAAAGATTGGCAAATGGATGTAACGCATCCAGTAACCCGACGGATGTGTCGAATTTGTTAGTACCTGAATTTCAATGCATAAAATTCTGGAGAGAGAGAGAATGTTTTTCCCGGACTAGAAAATCCTTCCAGGCATGCTCAGAATGAAAAAATGGGATACGTCGCTGGATTCCAGTGTTTGACGGTCAGCGATGGATTCTACATCCATAGGCTTCCATTATAGCCATCGACGGAAAGCGCAGGTCCTGCCGTTGAACGATTTTCCGACGTGCAGAAAAAACGTTCCTCTGAACGTTTTCTCCGCACGACGGACCGCTGTTTTCCGACGGATCCAGTGCACGACTGATTAAACGGATGGCCATCCGTCACAATCAGTGGCTAATACAAGTCTATGGGAAAAAACAGGATCCTGCAGAAAAATTTGCAGGATCCTGTTTTTTCAAAACTCGACGGATTTCGACAGGAGTAAAAAGACGGAAGTGTGAAAGAGGCCTTAAATAAACATTTGTTTCACAATTATCTTGCAGTGTAAACAGGCTGCCAATCACCTAATGAAAGTGCAAAAAGCGCTTTCATGGGATGAAATTATCTTTTGTGCAGAGCAAAAAAAATCATCATTCTCCATGCTGCTTTGTTCTGTGGAAACAGGACCAGCGCTGCTGAGAGAGGTGCACTGAGTGAATTAGTATGGATCGCTAAGTGTGCATCATGAACCCTGTTGAGTAAAGGGCTACCAATTGGCGATCAATTAGTGCCACTTGTCAGTCATGTAAATGGACCCTTACTATGTAGAGATATGCCACATATGTCTACACATATATGTTATCTAGGAACTACTGTTATTAACATTGTAAGTCATACTAAGGCCTCTTTCACACTTGCGTCGTTAGGTCTCCGTCGCAATCCGTCGTTTTGGGAAAAAAATGCATCCTGCAAATGTGCCCGTAGGATGCGTTATTTTCCCATAGACTTGTATTACCGACGGATCGCGACATATGGCTATACGTCGCGTCTGTCATGCACTGGATGCGTCGTGTTTTGGCGGACCGTCGTCATGAAAAAACCTTCAAGGGAAGGTTTGTTCATACATCGAGTCTGCCATTTCCTACCGCGCATGCGCGGCCGGAACTCTGCCCCCTCCTCCCCGGGACTTTACAATGGGCAGCGGATGCGTTGAAAAACTGCATCCACTGCCCACGTTGTGCTGAATTTTCGTAACGTGCGTCGGTACATCGCACAGATGCAATTTGTATTTTCCCAAGGTAACAAGAGAAAATGCAAGTGTGAAAGAAGCCTAAATGAACCAGCACAGGTCAATGTCAGGCCCTTGATGTATCAATGCGTTAAATGTACTTTTGACAGCCTGGCCAAATATTAATAAAAAAAAATGGTACAATTACTTTTATTAATAAATAACAATGTTCTGTGCATATGTGCTGCATCTTGATCTATAATTGGGAAACAGACTTGTGGCTGTACTAAAATAATCTTTTTTTTCTCAGATACTTTGTGAGTTTCAGTGGGACTTGTAATGTCCACACGGTGCAAGGAATTTAAGAGAGTAAGCTTTAATTGTAGTTTATTCGTCTCCTCTTTTCCTCCAGCACACAGCATAACATTTTCTCCTCATGCTAGAACTGAAACTGAAACTGAAACTGATCAACTCCCGCCCTCACTTTCTTAAAGAGACAGATCTAATCATTATACATTACATTATCCCCCTTTTTCTTATATATATATATATATATATATATATATATATATATATATATGCTAACAACCTGAAACAAATATTGACATTGCAACAACACGAAAATGTCCAAGAGAAACCATATGGGATGACTGGTCACATCAGGGATCCGTATATGAAGAGTTCTGCTGAACATTAGATGAGATGGAGCAGCATTAGTGGTGGAATGTGGCGTGTTGCGTTATTTGCACATGAATTTGTATAGTGACTGTTTCAGTGGAGTGTGCTCCAGACTAGCTGCCTTGATTCGTTTCCCCATGGTGCGCATGAAACGTTCTACGATTCCATGAGCTTGCGGCCAGCCAGTGTGATTTTTCTGTGGCTGAACCCCAAGTATTCAGGAAACTGTGCAAACAAATGTCCATTGAATGGAGGTCCATTATCTGTTTTGACCACTCTCGGAATGCCATATGCAGAGAATATGTCGTCCAGTTCAGGTATAACACTATTAGCAGACGTTGAAGAGATGAATGAAATGACAGGGTATCTAGAATATTCATCAATTGTTACTAGAATGTATTGGCCATTTGGTAATGGTCCATATATGTCGACTGCCACTTCCTCCCATACAGCAGTGGGTAACGGAGACATTTGCAATGGCTCTAGAGTTGATGATGGAGTAATTAATTGACAAGTGGAGCAATGTCTAATTTTCTCTTCCACCAATTTATCCATATTTGGGAACCACACTTTTTCTCTGAGTAACTTTTTTGTGCCAACAATTCCTAGACGACCTTTGTGTGCTATCTGTATGACTAGGTTGCGCAAGGCCTTAGGTACAACCAGTACGGTACAGGATGAGTTGGTCTTCAGTGACTGATAATTCCTCACCTACATTTGAAAATAGTTTTAACTCCTTCAGATCAATCCCATCATCTGGAAATTTTTTTCTTTTGAATTTCATGCCACCTTCTATTTTGGATAATTTGTATTAAGGCACAGAGAGTCTTGTCACTTGTTGTTGTATTCACAAACTGATCAACAGAAAGTGATTTTGGCATGGCGTGAACTGCAACAATGTGTATGCATTCTTCAATGGAGGAATGCACAGGTAAATCATCTTTCGTAGGATGTCTTGAGAGGTAATCAGCCGGATTGCTGTATTTTCCAGGTTTGTTAACAATTTTGTAATTATAGTCCTGTAGACGTAGCCCCCATCGTTCAATCCATGCCAGCATTTTAGCTCTGGGATTTCCAAAAATTGTAAGGAGGGCGTGATGATCTGTGACAATAGTGAAGGGAGCTCCATAGAGAAATAAGTGAAAGTGTTCACATCCCCAGACGACTGCCAAGCTTTCTTTTTCAGGTTGCAAATACTTTCTTTCAGTGCTTGTTAAGCTTTTACTTGCATAAGAAATCATGTGGAGACTTTGATTGTCATCCTTGTATTGTGCTAAAATAGCACCCAGTCCCAGGGGACTGGCGTCCACAATCAGTTTGGCTTGAAGAGCTGGATCAAAATAGGCCATGATGGTTGTTGAGCAGAGTTCGTTTTTAATTGTTTAAAAAGAGGCCTGACAGTCTTGGGAACATTGTAAAACACAATTTTGTTTCGTAAGTTCCCTCAATGGAGTGCTGATTGTCAAAAAATGTGGAATGTATCTAGCACAGTAACTTGCAATTCCAAGAAAAGAGCGCACTTCACTGATATTCTGTGGAATTGAAGCTGCTCTGATGGATTCCACCTTCTTGGGATCAGGTCGCACTCCTTCCACTGAGAAAATGTGACCATAGAACTCCAATGAATTTTTATCAAATTCGCATTTTTCTTTGTTTAACGCGAGTCCAGCAGAGAGCAGACATTCAAAGATAGCATATAGAGCACGATTATGTTCAGCTTGAGTTTTCCCAAAAACCAGTATGTCATCATTAGTGTTGAGCATTCCGATACTGCAAGTATCGGGTATCGGCCGATATTTGCTGTATCGGAATTCCGATACCGAGATCCGATACTTTTGTGGTATCGGGTATCGGGTATCGCAACAACATTAATGTAATAATGTGTAAAAGAGAGAATTAAAATAAAAAATATTGCTATACTCACCTCTCCGACGCAGCCTGGACCTCAGCGAGGGAACCGGCAGCGTTGTTTGTTTAAAATTCGCGCGTTTACTTGGTTACGTGAAGTCCCGGCTTGTGCGCGTGTCCAGCCTCCCGTGACATCACGGCTTGTGATTGGTTGACCGCGGCGCAACCAATCACAAGCCGGGAGGAAGGAAAAGCGCGCATTTTAAAATGCGCGCGTGTCCAGCCTCCCGTGACATCACGGCTTGTGATTGGTCACGGCGGCCATGTTGCCGGGACGCGGACCAATCACAGCAAGCCGTGACGAAATTACGTCATGGCTTGCTGTGATTGGTCCGCGTCCCGGCAACATGGCCGCCGTGACCAATCACAAGCCGGGACGTCACTGGAGGCTGGACACGCGCGCATTTTAAAATGTGCGCGTGTCCAGCCTCCCGTGACATCACGGCTTGTGATTGGTTGACCGCGGCACAACCAATCACAAGCCGGGAGGAAGGAAAAGCGCGCATTTTAAAATGCGCGCGTGTCCAGCCTCCCGTGACGTCACGGCTTGTGATTGGTCACGGCGGCCATGTTGCCGGGACGCGGACCAATCACAGCAAGCCGTGACGAAATTTCGTCACGGCTTGCTGTGATTGGTCCGCGTCCTGGCAACATGGCCGCCGTGACCAATCACAAGCCGGGACTTCACGTAACCAAGTAAACGCGCGAATTTTAAACAAACAACGCTGCCGGTTCCCTCGCTGAGGTCCAGGCTGCGTCGGAGAGGTGAGTATAGCAATATTTTTTATTTTAATTCTTTATTTTACACATTTATATGGATCCCAGGGCCTGAAGGAGAGTTTCCTCTCCTTCAGACCCTGGGAACCATCAGGAATACCGTCCGATACTTGAGTCCCATTGACTTGTATTGGTATCGGGTATCGGTATCGGATTGGATCCGATACTTTGCCGGTATCGGCCGATACTTTCCGATACCGATACTTTCAAGTATCGGACGGTATCGCTCAACACTAGGACTCATCATTGTAATTAAAGGCATTTGGAATGTGTTGAATGATGCTCCTTATCGTATCTTGAAAAATTTCCGCTGCTGAGCAGACCTCAAAAGTCAATCTTTTGTATCTTCTGAGACCCACATGGGTGGAAAATGTTGTTAAGTATCTGGATTCTGGGCTCAATTCTAATTGATGATAGCCCTTATTGAGGTCGAGCTTTGAAAAAATGGTTGCTCCATTTAATAAATGAATAATGTCATCAATTGTGGGTGAGATATCTCTTTCCCTCTGAATAGCAGTGTTGGGGAGGCGCATGTCAACACACAGTCTCACCTGCTCTGGAGTCTTTGGTTTTGGAACTACCACAAGTGGAGAGACCCACGGAGTGGGACCAGAAACAGTTTCAATGACACCATCATCCATGAGTAATTGGAGTTCCTTTTCTACCTTCTTTCTCAGGTGAAATGAAATACGCCTGTGAGCCTGGGCTACTGGGTGAACACTGTCATCCGCATGAAGATGCACTTGAGAGTCCTTTAATTTTCCCAATCCACTAAATAGGGAGGGAAAACTGTTCACCATGGCTTGTACATCCAGGTCCGTAGGGTCAGTTATGGTATGAATAATCTGAATGAGTCCTAGCTTCAAGGCAGTGTGATAGCTGAGAAGACAGCCTCCCGATCCTTGTAATGTGTGAAAAGTGGTTTTCTGCCTATTTTCTTTATAGCTAAGTTCAGCATCAGATTGTCCCATTGTAACTAGAGGTGTTTTAGATCCATATGGAAAGATTTTAGTATGCACTTGCTGTAAGACTGGCTTTGTTTTCAACTGTTCATAAGCATTGATGTCTATGATATCCACCGAAGCTCTTGTATCTATTGTAAAGGTAATATCCGTGTTGCAGATGGTGAGTGTAATACATAGAAACTGCACTGAGCCTGTGACAGAAGTTGTGAACACATAGTTCTCAGCCACAGACATTTCTTCTATATCTTGATTTACCATTTTTATATTTGCAGGCTTTGTCATTGGCAGAGGAGACTTGTTGGGCGCTGATTTGCAGACAACTGCAAAATGGTTCCCTTTTCCACATTTACTGCAAGGTTGTCCTATAGCTGGACATTTATACATGTGGTGAGGGAAATCTTGTCCACATCTATAACATTTCTTCTGTTGCGGGGCTTGCTTGCCTTGTGCACTTTTATGTTTGAGATTATGCACATGTAAATTATCCCCATTCTCCATTGCAGTTGCCTGATGATCTGCTATCTCTATGGTACGGGCCATCTTGAGTAAATCATGCAGAGAGAGATCCTGCATGTTATTAGACGAGCAGGTGACAATTACTTGAGTTAGGATTTCTTCATCTACGTCAGTAAATGCACACCCATGTGCTAGTTCTTTTAGCCGGGTGACATAGGTGTCTATGGATTCTTCTGGAAGCTGCTTAGCAATCCTGAACTTGCATCTTTCATATCTGATGTTTTGTTTAGGGCTGAAGTAGTCAGTGAGAGCTTTGGAGCAGTTGCTGTACGTGTCTGTCTCTGCTGCCGGTAATGTGCTGTATATGTCATAGACTCCTGTGCCCGCGCAATGCAGGAACACAGCTCTCTTTCTTTTCTCCTCTTTTTTGTCCATTGCTTCCAGGAAGTTCTCAAACCGGTTTAGCCATTTTCTCCAGTTATAAGAGAGATTAGTGACATCAGTCATATCAAACTGTGGGAACGTGTGCAAGAATTCAGCCATGATGGAGTCTCTCAGTGGCGCTGGCTTGTGAAGCATTAAAGCAGGGGTCAGTACTCACAGCAGCAGGTGATTGAATCCCATCCTTGATGCTAATTGTAATTTCCACACAGTGCAAGGAATTTAAGAGAGTAAGCTTTAACTGTAGTTTATTCGTCTCCTCTTTTCCTCCAGCACACAGCATAACATTTTCTCCTCAGGCTAAAATTGAAAATCAACTCCTGCCCTCACTTTCTTAAAGAGACAGATCTAATCATTATACATTACAGGACTGTGGGACAATATAAATCCAGATGCATTTTTCCAGCCTCTCTCTTGATGACAGATGTAAGAAGGAATAATCGGACATGTTGGATTTCATCATGCTTCCGGCCCTTTGAGTCTGGCTTCCTCCCTTCTCTCCATTGACAACATAAGCACACCCTGGCTGGAAATGCATTGGATGAGTTTAAACTGAAATAGCTGTACGCCATATGAGCATTAAAGGATAATTACCTAATGTATATGGCCAACTTTAATCTCCAGTTCAGTTTATTAAAAAAAACAACAACTCTTATTCATAACCACTCAAAATGACAGTAAAAATGGTCAGTTTTCTTAAGTAAGCAATAATATTATAAAATGCGTAGGATTTCATAAGCCATCACAATAAAGTATAGGTCAGAAGTAGAGAGTAGGAGCAATTTTCCAGCAATTTATCATTCAAACAAATATTTTCTACGTTAAAAAAAAGTTCTTACCTCCTTCATTTAAAATCCAGATTCCCCCCAGGCACACAAGAATACAGTTTAACATCTGCAAAATAAATAGAAAATTATTAGTTGTCAGCTTTTTAAGCACCATATTATTCTAGAAAGAATCCAGGGCAAAAATTACTAGCATAAATCTCTGGCAAAAATTAAGAGACCACCATGTCAAAACCCTGTCATGGGCAGCCCAATCTCCATTGAAAACCTCTGGAATGTAATCAAGAGGATGATGGATAGTCACAAGCCATCAAACAAAGATAAACTACTTAAATTTTTGCTCCAGAAGCAGTGTGAAAGACTGGTGGAAAGCATGCCAAGACGCATAAAAGCTGTAATTAAAAATCATGGTAATTCCCCAAAATATCAATTTCTGCACTCTTCCTGTGTTAAACATTAGTATTGTTGTTTCTAAATGATTGTGAACTTGTTTTCATTGCATTCTTTGAGGTCTGAAAGCACTGTTTTGTTTTGTTTTTTAATTTGACCATGTCTCATTCTCAGAAAAAAATACAAAATTTATTGCTTGGAAATTCGGAGACTTGTCAGATTTATAGAATAAAAGAACAATTTACATTTTACTCAAAAATATACCTATAAAGAGAAATCAGACAAACTGAAAATTTTGCAGTGGTCTCTTAATTTTTGTCAGAGCTGTAAATCTTCAAACATGTAATAGTACATCTAATTTATTGGTTCCTTCCCAACTTCAAATGCTTCAATATTTAAAAGAGTTGTCCGAAACTTGCATATTTTATATGTCATTTTTATTATTATTTTGATTAGCTAACACCTGGCATTTCCACTGATCAGCTGATATCCGCTCTGTCCCAGACGATCCCTTTAGCCGCTTCTACAGTACTGTCATTGTGATCATAGATGAGATTAGAAGATTGTTCAAGAGAAGAGACATAACATTAAGGGTATGTGCACACGTCAGGATTTCTTGCAGAAATTTCCTGAAGAAAACCAGAAATTTTCTGCAAGAAATCCGCATTTTTTTTTTGCGTTTTTTTCGTGTCTTTTTTAGCAATTTTGCAAGCGTAATTAGCTTGCAGAATGCTAAAGTTTTCCAAGCGATCTGTAGCATTGCTTGGAAAACTGACTGACAGGTTGGTCACACTTGTCAAACATAGTGTTTGACAAGTGTGACCAACTTTTTACTATAGATGCTGCTTATGCAGCATCTATAGTAAAAGATAGAATGTTTAAAAAAAATAAAAAAAATAAAAAAATGGTTATACTCACCCTCTGCAGACAGCCAATATCCTCAGCGGCGTCCGTTCCTAGATGGTGTGGTTCAGGACCATCCATGACATCGCGGTCACGTGAGCGGTCACATGACCGGTCTCGCGACCAATCACAAGACAGCGACGTCATCGCAGGTCCTGAACCACACCATCTATAGGAACCGAAGCGGCAGCATGCAGCGGTGAGAGGCGGGAACACTCCGGGGGCCATCGAAGGTGAGTATATGACTATTTTTTATTTTAATTCTTTTTTTTTGACCAATTATATGGTGCCCAGTCCGTGGAGGAGAGTCTCCTCTCCTCCAACCTGGGTACCAACCGCATATAATCTGCTTACTTCCCGCATGGTGTGCACAGCCCCGTGCGGGAAGTAAGCAGATCAATGCACTCCTAGGTGCAGAATCCCCACAATTCCGCATTTTTAATGAACATGTTGCTTTTTTTCCGCAATGCGAAAAAAATGCAACATTTGCACAAAAAATGCGGAATACACTGTAAATAATAGGAGGCATATGTTAGCGTTTTTTTCGCGTTTTTATCATGTTATTATAGCGAAAAAACGTGAAAAAAACTCGAAAAATGCTGAACGTGTGCACATGGCCTAAAAACTCTGCCTTCAGAATGAGATTACTGACAGATTCATCTTAACTACAGATAAGTGAAACTTTGGAAATTCAAACTCGCCAACTGTGTCAAATTTTTGCCAAAAATGTGATTTGCAGCCAATAAATTTGTGCAAATCTCAAAACTGGAAAGCTTGTAATTGCTCTGGAAATAAAAGTGGGGGAGAGGAAAGAGAGAGTGAACCCTTCTGACCATAAGGGCTTACACTTTAGAAGATAGAGTGACATACAATCCAACTGACCACAAGATGTTACACTCTACAGGAGAGAGAGGACCTCGCTGTTCATAAGAGTATTGACACTACAGAAGATAGAGAGCGTTATCCAGTGACTATGGAGATAGACAGCTCTGTACGCACTGGGGTCCACTGGAAACTGCCAATCTGTGATTGCCAAGGTACTCACCACCACTGTACAAGATAGGATAAAAGCCAAACCGGATTATCATAAGTCATATATGTGGCAAGGTTTGTTAAAGGGTCAATATTGCTACTTCCAATAGGTGACACTAGAGTTCAAATCCTCTTCCTCTCTGAATTGCTAACTTGCATATTTAATTTCCCAGAGCAGCATGCATGGAGTATTTTTCTGATCACTCTGACAAGCCAGTCCTGGCATGATGCTCTACACAGTGAGAAACATTACCCCTTACATCCTGAGAAAACTGATTATTTTTCATCTGTTTGCCATCCTTATGTCCATTTTCTTCTTGTGTATGACATCTGTATAGCACTCATATAGCATCTGGTTTTTATATCAACAATTTCATAAATAAACAAAATCCAAGATAAGAACAAATTGAGCAAATGCCCTGCAGCAAATAAATAGCAGTCGTGCATGGAAATAATATAAGGTACGGTACTTAGTTAACATAACTTTGATTAAAAAAAAAGTAAAAGGCATCCCACCACATCGAGGTGACCCTATTTGGGACAGTCCTGGCCTCTAGTATTAAAACCTTACCATTTGTCAAGAAAATGTGAATAAGGGCTGAGCAGGACCTTATTCACATTTACGTCACTTGACATATGATAACATTTTACTGTAGGGTATTTGCTTTCTTTTGTGTTTATCTTGTCTTTTGTTTGCTTAGTGGGCAGTGTGAACATGTGCTTACACGTTGTGTAGATACCAACTTATATTCCAGTTCATCTCTTTAGGTTTAAACTAAAAAATAATACAAGGCCACATACCATTTATTATGTTAATTGCAATGGACTCATAATAAAAAAAAAAATGCCATACGGATGGTAACCTTCATAGGATCCATTTCTTGATCACCTATTCACCTACTGTAACTTGTACATGTATTCTCTATATATAATCTAATATACCATATATAATCATTGTCCATGAAAACTGAAGTTATTCACGTTTAAGTTATAAATACAAAGATCAGTTGTATTTATCGATTTAACTGTTGATTTATGTTTTATACTTCATGTAAAATGTCAGTGTGATTAGAAAAGCCAACAAAGGCTCGCCATGATCCAATGACTGGATTGCTTCCCTACCTGCATAAATTGAAATTACCTCTGTGTTACTCATGCTAATCCACAGCAGGTGTTTTAGATTGCAGAAACAGCACTGATCAAAGGCAGCCTGAATATAAATCACTTAAGGGGAAAAGACACATACACGGAACTAAAGAACTGAGTAATTTCATTAGAAAGTCATATACTCTTCAAAGTTAAAAATAACATTCATTTAGTCAAGGCAAATGCCAGTTCTCCACTAATTACCTACCGTACATACCTAATGCAGTATGTATTGGGAATAATTTGAGAGTACGGTAGTTAAAATGCAATTTATATAGAAGGCAATCATGGTCAAGGGATTTTGTTTGTTGGATTTCTAATGAAACACATTTAGAATTCCAAATTCTTGATGCACTTTTTACAAAAGTTAAGAGTGGATCTTAAATGAAGTAAAACTATAGACTGTAGAATGCCTCAATTGTTTTTTGATGGAATCAATTCATTACAGCTTCTTACATATTGGAGGTTGTTCGAAGCATTTAGAGCATAAACCTTTATTTCCATGCTTGTTCCCATAAAGAATATTTAAAATAATAACAGTTATTTTGTTTCTATAACCCCAACATATTCCACGGCACTTTACAATTCAGAGGGAACATGAACAGCCAATATCAAACAAAGTAACAATTAATTTAAACACATATCAAGTGGAGCCTGCTAGCAAGTAGAAAAGAGCGAATATGGAAAACAATCGCCGAATCCTAATTTGACATATTCATACTATATTTGTGCCAAATTTATGTTTGAAGATCGTTTCTGAACATATTTGCTCATCTGTACTCCCGCTGACTCCAAAAGCGTTCAGCTATGTTAGGTGAATAATGCAAATACAACAATCGTAATTCGAACGGAATATTGAAATACAGCTCTGGCAAAAATTAAGAGACCACCACATCAAAACCCTGTCATGGGCAGCACATTTTCGAGACCTGAACCCCATTGAAAACCTCTGCAATGTAATCACGAGGATGATGGATAGTCACAAGCCATCAAAGAAGAACTAGCAATTTTTCCGGCGTATAAGACGGCTGGGAGTATAAGATGAACCCCCAACTTTTCCAATTAAAATATAAAATCTTTTTAAAAGTAGGGGGTCTTCTTATACACCGTTTGTCATCTTACAGGGCAGGTGAGGACCAATCTGCATATGGTGTGGGGGAGTGGTCCCGATGATGGAAGGAGGGGGATGTCTCACAGGGAAGGTGTAAGTGGAGTATCCCCCTATTACCTCATTGTGGCAGCGATGCTCTCTGTAGGTCTCTGTGCTGGGGGGTGGCGGCAGCTCCTCTTTCAGCAGTGTGGGGGTCTGTGCTGGGGGCGGAGGCGGTGGCTCTTAGTGCAGTGTCGGGGCTCTGCTGGCATTTCCTCAAAACCCAGAGGCCCTGGAAGCTCCATTTTTGTGATGCGGTGGCCTCCAGGAAAATGGCCGCTGGGGCAGCGCATGCTCAGTTTCAGATCTTGTCTCCCGAAATCTCGAGACAAGATCTGAATCTAAGTATGCGCCGCTCCCAGCGGCCATTTTACCAGTGCCCACCACATCGCAGCAATGGAGCTGCTGGGGCCTCCGGGTTTTGAGGAAATGCTGGCGGAGCCCTAACACTGCACAAAGAGCTACTGCCGCCACCCCCAGCACAGAGCCCCCGTGCTGCACAAAGAAGAGCCACCACCACCGCCGTCCCCAGCACAGAGACCCGCAGAAAGCATCGCTGCCGCAATGAGGTAATAGGGGGATACTCCACTTACACCTTCCCTGTGAGATTCCCCCTCTCTTCGTCATTGGGACCACTCCCCCCACCATATGCACATTAGTCCGCACCCGCCCTATAAGATGACACCCAGCATATAAGACGACCACCGACTTTCAAGAAGATTTTCAGGGGTTAAAAGGATGTCTTATATGCCGGTAAATACGGTACTTACATTTTTGCGTCAGAAGCAGTGTGAAAGACTGGTGGAAACCATGATTAAAAATCATGGTTACTCCACAAAACATTGATTCTTCCTAAGTTAAAACATTAGTATTGTTGTTTCTAAATGATTGTGAACTTGGTTTCTTTGCATTATTTGAGGTCTGAAAGCACTGTTTTTTTATTTTGACCATTTTTCTTTGTCAGAAAAAAAATACAAAATTTATTGCTTCGAAATTCGGAGACATGTTGTCAAAAGTTTATAGACTAAAAGAACAATCTAGATTTTACTCAAAAATATACTTATAAAGAGAAAAATCAGACAAACTGAACATTTTGCAGTGGTCTCTTAATTGTTGCCAGTGCTGTATATGCTGAGCTCTACTCACAAGAGCTTATGATTAGTGATGGGCGAACTTCCCGATGTTCGAGATCAGAGGGTTCGCCCGAGTTTTTTGTAAAGTTCGAGTTCGGGGCCGGAGATGACATGAACTTGCATCCGAACCTCAAACACGGACTTTACATATATGAGATGGGGAGGGGCAGCTGTAAAAAAAGCAGAAAATTAAAAATAAACATTAGAATTATGCTTACCTGTCGAGCGACGCATCCAGGGGCAGATTATAATAGGGTCAATCTGGGCGGTAGCCCAGGGCCCAGCAGGCCCCGTCTCATCTGCTCACCGGGCCCCTACCGGCGCTGCGGCAGTTTCACAACAGCCGCCAGCCAATTGAAGGCTGGCAGCTGAAGTCGGCCGCAGGCGCAGCTCACATGTCGCCAGCGTCTGACGTCATTGTCAGTCACCGGTGAGTGTGCGCTGCTTGAGGGAGCTCACCACTGGAGCACACAGGTCAGGTGAGGAGAACTCGTTTTTTTTTTTGCTAACGGCAATCCGGGGGGGCCTGGGTGGGCCAGAATGCTGGACACACTGGGGCAGATTGCTGGACACACTGGGGGCAATGCTGGAGAAACTGGTGCAGATAGCTGGAGACAATGGGGCAGATTGCTGGAGTCGGACACACTGGGGGCAATGCTGGAGACACTGGGGCAGATTGCTGGTGGACACACTGTCTGGGGGCAAAGCTGGAGACACTGGGGCAGATTGCTGGTGGACACACTGTCTGGAGGCAATGCTGGACACACTGTGGCAAATTGCTGGTGGACACACTGTCTGGGGGCAATGCTGGAGACACTTAGGCAGATTGCTGGTGGACACACTGGGGGCAATGCTGGACACTGGGGCAGATTGCTGGTGGACACACTGTCTGGGGGCAATGCTGGACACACTGGGGCAGATTGCTGGTGGACACAGTCTGGGGGCAATGCTGGACACACTGGGGCAGATTGCTGGTGGACACACTGTATGGGGCAATGCTGGACACACTGGGGCAGATTGCTGGACACACTGGGGGTAATATGCTGGACACACTGGGGCAGATTGCTGGACACACTGGGGGCAATGCTGGACACATTGGGGCAGATTGCTGGACACACTGTCTGGGGGCAATGCTGGACACACTGGGGCAGATTGCTGGACACACTGGGGGTAATATGCTGGACACACTGGGGCAGATTGCTGGACACACTGGGGGTAATATGCTGGACACCCTGGGGCAGATTGCTGGACACACTGTCTGGGGGCAATGCTGGACACACTGGGGGTAATATGCTGGACACACTGGGGGTAATATGCTGGACACACTGGGGCAGATTGCTGGACACACTGTCTGGGGGCAATGCTGGAAACACTGGGGCAATATGCTGGACACACTGGGGCAGATTGCTGGACACACTGGGGGTAATATGCTGGACACACTGGGGCAGATTGCTGGACACACTGGGGGCAGGATGGAGGCATGGGCAGAATGTAGATACGGGGCATGATTGGAGACACGGGGCAGAATGAAAGACATGGGGCAGGATTTGATCATGGGGCAGGATGGATACGATAGAGACAGATGGGGCAGGATTGGGAGATCATATGGGGTAGAATGGATACTCATGAGGGCAGGATGCGAGAACATATGGCTGGAGCCGGGAATGAGATAAACGGGGCCAGGATGGGGAATATTATTACCATAGGGGCTAATTAAGGGATATTTTTACTGCAGTGATGTATTTATTTTATTTTTTGAGTATACTGTTTTAAATGGGGGGCGGTCCTGTTACTGTGCAGAGTGACACTATATCGCCTTTTTTTCTTCATGTGGTGTAATGTAGAAGTTGTGAAAAATTAAGTAATGTGTTCTGCAAGCGGAGCTTAAGATAACTGTGTTATTTCCTGCAGAAACGAGTCCTGGCTGGAAGAAATGATGGCGGTCTGTGCTGGATGAAAGATGAAGGACTTCACCTAGAGACGTCACTGGTGAGTCAGTGTTACCTATACACTGACACTATACACTGTATACTATATACAGAGGTCCTGTGTATAATGTCACCAGTGATCGCTGTATAACCACAGAGACACTGCATACTAAGTACAGATCTCCTGTGAATACTGGCACTTATGGTGATAGTATTGTGTTGTTGTTTTTTTATTACTGATCAGTATTGTAGTATTCAGTCACTATGTGGTGGTAATATGTTGTCTGGAAATGGTGTTGCGGTATTTGTCCCTTGTATGTGCTATTTGGTCACCAAGTGGTGGTAATATGTGGTCTTGACATGATGTACCGGTATTTGTTCCTTGTATGTGATATTATTCGATCACTGTGGTTTTAATATGTGGTCTAGTCATGGTGCGGTGGTATTTGTTCCTTGTATGTGATATTGGTAATTTTAAAAATTGAAAAATAAATCATAATATACCTAAATTGTATTGCATATTTTAACAAATATTTAATAGGTTACAGTAGAGTAGGGCCCGGCCAAAAGTGTCTACCGTGTTATGGTGGCGGCTTACAAAATCTTTGTAACATGACACACATGACCCTGTCGCATGACCCCGTCGCATGACCCCGTCACAAGACCGGGGGGCCCACAGTGTCTGAACAGCCCGGGGCCCTGGCTACCCTTAATCCACCCCTGGACGCATCCTCCCGTCCAACTGTCTACTGGCCACATGTGCTTCCGGGGCTGGTCATTAAATGCCAGCAGTATTCACTGCACTTGGCAGTCTTCAGCTTTTTCCGGCAGTGTTTGTGTGGTGACGTCACTGCACAAACACTGCCGGAAAAAGCCGAAGACTGCCGAGTGCGGTGAATACCAGCAGAAGGTAATGAGTGGCCCCGGAAGCAGATGCGGCCGGGAGATAGCGGGACAGTAGGATGCGTCGCTGGACAGGAAAGTATAATTCTAATGTTTATTATTAATTTTCTGCTTTTTTTTACAGCCTGAACTGGACCCGAATTGTAACACAGGTTTCCCATGGAAACCAGCGATCGGGACCATTTTCAGTTCAGGTTCGCCCATCCCTACTTATGATCTATGAGGAAAAAGGGGGAATGCCAAAGGTAAATGGTAAAATGTGCTTGTGTAATATGATCCAGACATCAATATAATAAATAGGGTAATATAATAAATAGAAATTGTATTATTATTTTTATTGAAAAATTTTCATAAAAATGATTCAATTAAATTATATTCTTTTTGTAGAAACACAAGTCTAAAAAAAAATAAGAGTAATGTATTCTTTAAAAAATATACTGGTCAAAATGAATGCCAGCTCTCCTTAAGAATGGTTTAAATAAAATAAAATAAATAAGCCTCCATGGCTTGAAAACCATTTTATTGCTTTTACTCTACAGGAACCATATCATTGGGTATAACCATTTTCTTTTCCTCCCTGGTTTGTAAACATGAGATTATATAAGTAAAATCCCTTTTCCATTTAACAACTAAAGACCTAAGTATGAAAAATAGACAGAAGGTTGCAAACGTGCATATGTTAGAAAATTATTTTGAAAAAAGTTTGATAAGTGGGAGCCACAGGGTTAATAATGGGAAAGCAGGAGCCCTGTGTAAGGTTATTGCAAAATATATCTCTAATGGAAAAGGACAATTCAAGTGACCTTTTGGTTTTCAGGATAATTGCTATTTAATATAACAAAATTGCGTTTTTACATTTTTCATTCTTCTTTGTACCTCCGATCCTATTTACCATGCTATGCATCAAACTAATAAAATGTATCTTTTTATATAAAACAAAATAAAATGTACCTTCATAGCATATTATTGTCTGTGTGTTATTGCACTTAGCAAAATCTGAATCAGTCAAGAAAAAAAATGACCTAAGGATAGAAGCAACAAATATTATCGTGAGCACTGAAAGTATAAGAACTTCTGACAATAGTCTTTCCCTATTTTTCAAACTTAAGCAGACCTGTCTCAAGCTTCATTATGAATGTAACATTAGAAAAGCACTGAGCTGAAGAGACGATAATGTAAAATATGTAAATGATTGAAGAAAATGCGTTTCCCCCAATTGATGTGGATGCTTTAAAATGGATTTTATTTATTGCGGAAATTATTTTCACCACCATTGTATGATTAGATAATGAAGGATTGTGATAAATAATGGTGTATCAACAATGCCCTTGAAAACAAGAGCACAAAAATCCTTCTTTCATGCCAGCAAATAAAATGTAACTTAAAGGGAACATGTCACATCCCAAACATTACTAACCTGCATTTTTTGGGATTATCTGCAAGTTAATAGCATTCCAAAGTTGCCCAACCACTGCACTGAAAGACCGGCTACAGGGAGGATATGAACTTTATTCCTCCCGGCATCCTCCCGGCATCCTCCGGCTTTCAGTCATAGAGGTGCTGTCGGCTCAGCTTCAGTTACCAATCAGTACATATTGAGCAGCAGCTATAACCATGCCTCAGCACGGACTGACAGCCGCCTCAGCAGTGCATCAGCACAGCCAGTTTACAGCTAACCTATGTGTCTGTCCAGCTAGTTGCTGTGCTAATATAAGGATAGTGTTGTGCATCTTAATTACCCTGCTACTCGATGGTGTGTCCTGAGCCCAACTTTGATTCAACCTGCAAAAGAAGGCATGACAGGAGTGATGTTTACTGTGGGCATGCTATGGGCATACACCTGCAGAAGCAGAACATCATCTGGTAGCTGCAAATGAGTGTGAGCTGTATACCAAAAGGAGACACTACTTGGAGACCCTTGATGGTGAGCCTTAAAGTGGTGCTGCTGGACTTTGTAGAGCATTTAGGACTGTTCATGAAACCACTTGTGGCTTTTAGATCTATTGCAGACTCTTAAGTTAAAGGCATTCTCATATTTGGAGACATCTACTATAATTCTTCAATAAGTGTAAATTGAGGAACTGCCACGCCCAGGTGCAAGAGTAGAGAGGTTTTGAAATTTGGTTTCAAAAACTGCACTGAATTCTCCCCAAAAATCGAATTTGTGGCAAAAATAATTCACATGAATCTTAATACTGGAAAGCTTGTAACTGATTGGAAATACACGTGGTGGAGAGGAGGGACAAAGAACGCAGCTGACCAGAAGAGCTTACACTTTATAAGAGAGAGAAAGGTCAATGCTGACCATAAGAGCCACTCTACAGGAAAGAGAGACTTGCCTAGTGACTCTGGACATAGAAAATGTCTCTGCCATACACACTGTGCTCCAGTGGGAACAACTGATCTCTAATGGCCCAGATAATGACCACCACTGTGCAAGGTATGATAATCACCTAGTCATAACTGCATCGCATTGCGGGGCGTCCAACGCAGCAATTCAAAATTACATTAGCCAGCTCTTTGATGTCTTAGCACTGTGGGAAATGGTGTCTGGCAGGTTTTTTTCAAACAGCGAATTGAATGTCAAAATGTTCAAATTTGCGTAAAACCTCATTTTTCAAGAAATTTGACTTGAATTGAATTTTCCACACATCGATGTGCTCATCTTTAATAGTGAGAACATTTTTTTGCTGACTCTGCCTGCCATTATGAGTGACTCACTCCACCAAAACCCTTAAGTCTTTTCTACATAAATCTTTAAACATGTAATAGTATTTCTAATTTATTGGTTCCTTCTCAACTTCAAATGCTTCAATATTTAAATAGTTCTCCTTAAGGTGCATATTTTATGTCATTTTATTACTATTTTGATTAGCTGACACCTTGCAAGTTTTTTTTTCAAACAGCGAATTGAATGTGAAAATTTTCAAATTTGCGTAAAATCTCAGATTTCAAGAAATTTGACTTGAATTGGATTTTCTGCAGATCGATGCGCTTATCTTTAATCGGGAGAAATTTTTTGCTGACTCTGCCTGCCATTATTTCTATGCTATCCCAACAATCTGCTGTAAGTGTATGTGACCATGAAAAAATACAATATGCACGTGTCTGTTTGATTCGTTTGTTATTCTGTCATTTTGTAGTTTTAAATTTACAAAGCATCTATTTTTTGTCTTTACAGCTGTTTGCATGCAATGTATATATGCATAATGGCATGTAAATGCCTTGTTGTAACTGAAAGGATTCAGTTTGAAAATATATTTATGAGATTTTTCTTTCACACAAGGTTAAACAAGAATGAAACTGCCACTAAATGAAATAAATGTGAAAAGAGCAGGAATCAAAGGATTATCCTAGGAGTATGATATTCGAAGACCAAGAGTTATAATGATATGTTGCGGAATATAATTCATAAATCATTTATTTAGAAAAACGGAGGAATTACATATTGCCATTTCGCAAAGTACATTTACTTTTTAAGTAATTTATTTTATTAAAATCCAGTTGAAATGCATTAAACAGTTAGAAAGCTAACAAAGACATTTTCCATGTGTGCCGTTTCGCTATCACTACAAATGAGTGTAACAATGCACTTAGTTTACAAACCACCCATTAAGACATATAATACAATAGGTGAATTCTTTTTTTCTTTATAATTTGGCAAATATTTGAAAAAAATGATTCACTAAACGCTTCCCAGGCCAGTGGCAGATGAATTGTGAATTGGTTTGCAGAATTTCAGGTCATGTGTACAATTTGATGATTCTTTCATGTCTACATTTTATAATAATGATTACTAATAAGCACTTGAATGTACAAGCAAATCTTCTATTCAGCATACAGAATAACAAGGTTTGCAAAGAAGGCATCCTCAATGAAGTCCAGAAAGACTGAAAATATCAACATAAGGACAGTTACATCACACCTTGTACCCAACATTGAAAAATCACACCATCTTAACCTTTTAACCCCACAAGCCTGATTTCAACTTCATGATCAGGCCAAGTTTTACAATTCTGACCGCTGTCACTTTGTGTGGTAATAACTTTGGAACATTTCAATGGATCCCACTCATTCTGAGGTTGTTTTTTTGTGACTTATGGTACTTCATAATAGTGTTAAAATTTCTTCAATTTTTCTTGCGTTTATTTGTGAAAATAAAACAGAAATTTGACAAGTTTGAACATTTTGCAATTCTTAAATGTTTATGCTCTTAAACCAGAGAGTTGTGACACACAAAATAGTTAATAAATAAGATTTCCTACATGCGTACTTTACATCAGCACATTTTATAAACATTTTTTTTTTTTGCTAGAAAGTTGGAAGGGTTAAAAGTTTACCAGCGATTTCCCCTTTTTTCAACAAAATTTATAAAACTTTTTTTTAGGGACCACATTACATTTGAAGTGACTTTGAGTGACCTCTATGACAGAAAGACTACTTTTGAGGCACAATGGACAGCTCAGAAGGGAAGAAGTGCCATATTGGAGTTCAGATTATGCTGGACTGGTACACAAAACCCCTAAGTGCTAGAAGAGCATAATCCCCATTCAAGTGACCCCATTTTGGAAATTAATCTGCAAGTGTACTGACAATTTTAACTACACGGGTGCTTCTAGAAATAAGAAGCAATGGATGTTTCTAAATGAAAATTGCAAACTGCCATTGTAGTGACCAGTATGTTGCAGTGACCAGTAAGTTGTACTGACCAGTACGTTGTAGTGACCAGTACATTTTGCCCAGCTCATGCTTCTGGAGACACGCACCCCTTAATTAGGCAGGCTCTCATCACTATAGAAATGCCAAACATGTAGATGCTAAATGTGGTTTAGGCACACTGCGGGCTCCATTTAGGAGTGCAGAATTCGCTGGATTTCTTTTGGGGGTGCGAGGAGCCATTTTGCTTTCCCAGTGCTACCAGTAACATGGAAGCCCCCTATATTTCCATTGACAGATGACAGACCTGAGTGGGGACTTGCTTTTTTTTGTGGATAGTTAGGAACAATTTACTTAATGGTTGGGATGACATTTATCTACTTAGCAGTAGCACTTACATTGTGGTTTCCATCTAAGTCTCTGAGTGACATGAGTCAAATGAATCTCCCGAGGGATGCATTCACTATAATGAGGCAGCAGAGTTACTCTGTACTCAGTCTGGCCTCTGTTCAGCATTGTGGTTTTCAGACTGTGGCTGACAGCACTTTTATGCACGCCTAAAAAAGACAGACACTAGCAGATCACAGACCAGACAATGTCCACAGTATCTCCATCTGCCTCATTATAGGGAATCTTCCACCAGGGGTTCTGTCTCAATCACGTATTTCAGAGATTTACACGAAAATCCCGGTGTAAGCGCTCAAGGTAGAGCGTAGGGTAAATATGCGTCGAGGCCTACTGTGATATTTGGAAGGCAGAATGAACAAATCAACAGTAGGTGAAGAATTGGTTTTATTTATTTTTTTATGCCATTCCTCGTGTGGTATTAGTGATTAGATGCCATTATTCTTCGGGTTGGCGCAATTACAGAGATACCACATTTATAGTTTTTTTTAATATGTGGCTGCTGTTACACACTAAAATACGCATTTTTTTTCAAAAACAACTTTTTGCATCACAATATTTTGAGAGCTATAATTTTTCCATATATCTGCTGACAGAGTCATGTGACAGCTTGTTTTTTGTGGGATGAGTTGATGTTTTAAATGGTACCATTTTCAAGCACTTGATTGCTTTCTATTCCAATTTTTGGGAGTCTGAATGAACAAACACCAGAAATTAAGGATGCTGTTCCATGTTTGGTAAAATTGATAAGGCAGTTTTATTCTTTGTGTCAGTACAACTACTGCAATACCACATTTATATTGTTTTTTTGTTTTGGCACTTCTACACAATAAAAACTATTTTATAGAAAAAAATATTATTTTTGTATCACTTATTCTTAGAGCCATAACTTTTTTATTTATTGGCTGAAGGAGCTGTGAGTTCACTTGTTTTTTGAGGGACAAGATGATGTTTTCAGCTATACCATTTTTATATACATATGTCTTTTTTATTCCATTTTTTGTTCAGTAGTGTGATGAAAAAGTATGATGATGAAACATTGATAGTAAAACTGAAATTCTGATGAAACTGAGTATAAATGAGACCTAGAGAATATTTTACTCTATAGTTAACTATATTATCTTTATAAAGAAAAGCATATGCCACCATTACAATATAATAATAATAATAATAATAATAACAATGTCAATTATTATTATTATTATTATTATTTTGTAGTAATATGAGACTGGTAGGAGAAACATAAAACTTTAAAACATGTGTGAAATGTGGGCAACATGCTGATTCCTTTTTATAGATTATGTGAAAAAAGACAAACATGCTGTAAACCAGTGGTCCCCAACCTTTCCTATTTTAAGAGCCACATTCAGCTCTGAAAGAGGGTCGTGAGTCACATCTAAAGGCCCCCACAGTAATGACATCCATAGTTCTCATTATCCGTATAATAATAGCTAACGTTTCCACACAGATATTATACCAATGCAGTACACTTACATCCAGGGGTACCCATCTTACCTCCTTTCAGTATTCTCGCATCAAGCATTACCCCCACCCCATCAGATCTAGCTTCAATCACCTTCTCTATCATGCAGTATCATTCTGTTTCCAGCTTAGCATTTAATGGCCAAACGATAGAAGCCAGAACCACAGTGAAAGCCACTTGCAGTTTCTGAATGGTTCTAACTAGGGTTGAGCGACCTTTAGTTTTTTAGGGTCGAGTCGGGTTTTGCGAAACCCGACTGTCTTAAAAGTCGAGTCGAGTGAAATCGGCCGACCACCGTGAAAAGTCGGGTTTCGGCCGAAACACGAAACCCAATGAAGGATTTTTCTCTCTCTCTCTCTCTCTCTCTCTCTCTCTCTCTCTCTCTCTCCCTCCGTCCCAGCACAGAAAATTTCGTTTTGCACATTCCAAATCCCTACTGCGCACAAGCGATAACATGACGATAGGCGTTCACTCCCCTAAGACCTATGTCATCACTCTGCCCACGCTCATTCATTGGCTGTAAAAATGGCGCTAAACGCGTCATACGAAACGCGACTTTGGCGCCAAGATCGCGTACCGCATGGCCGACCCCGCACAGGGATCGGGTCGGGTTTCATGAGACGCCGACTTTGCCAAAAGTCGGCGACTTATGAAAATGAACGACCCGTTTCGCTCAACCCTAGTTCTAACTGCAGGTAAAATAATGATGTTTGGCTGCCAATGCAACCAAAACCTCAATCATGCCACTGAAATCCCACCTGCTCAGCTTATTCATTGTCTAGCTGCAGGTCAGCAAAGTTTTGATGGAATTGAAGAGCGGAAATTTTAAAGTGAACCTGTCACCAGGTTTGGCCAATAAGATATACGGCCATCACCTTTCATTGCTGATATACAGCATTCTATAATGCTATATATCTGCCCCCAACCCGACCTGCAAGACAAGAAAAATAACTTATTATACTCACCTGCGGGGTGGACTGGTCCTATAAGCGTTGCTGGTCTTGGTCTGGGGTTTCCCATCTTCTTACAATCCCCATCCTCCTGCTTGTTTCGAGTGGATGACGAGTTCCTTCATCATCCACACAGTCTCCTAAGCACAGCGCTCCTGCTCAGGCATACTTCTCTCTCCTGTTGAGGGCAGAGCAAAGTACTGCAGTGTGCATGCATTGGGGCTCTTTGACCTTTCCTGGCACCTGCACACTGCAGTACTTTGCTCTGCCCTCAACAGGGCAGAGAAGTGCACCTGCACAGCAGCATGGTGCCGAGGAGATGTGTTATCCACACGAAGCAAGCAGGAGGGCGGTATCGCAAGAAGGGAGGCGACGGATGAAGAAGAGCGACACCCATCGGACCGGATCGACCCACAGGTGAGTATAATAAAAGTTATTTTTCTTCTCTTGCAGATCGGGTTGGGGCAGATATACAGCATTATAGAATGCTGTATATCAGCCCTGAAAAGTGATGGCCGTATCTCTTATGGCCAAACCTGGTTACATAGTTACATAGTTATTAAGGTTGAAGGAAGACTTTAAGTCCATCTAGTTCAACCCATAGCCTAACCTAACATGCCCTAACATGTTGATCCAGAGGAAGGCAAAAAAAAAACATGTGGCAAAGAGTAAGCTCCACATTGGGGAAAAAAATTCCTTCCCGACTCCACATACGGCAATCAGACTAGTTCCCTGGACCAACGCCCTATCAAGGAATCTAGTGTATATACCCTGTAACATTATACTTTTCAAGAAAGGCATCCAGTCCCCTCTTAAATTTAAGTAATGAATCACTCATTACTAGTGTTGAGCGATACTTTCCGATATCGGAAAGTATCGGTATCGGAAAGTATCGGCCGATACCGTCAAAATATCGGATCCAATCCGATACCGATACCCGATCCCAATGCAAGTCAATGGGACGAAAATATCGGAATTAAAATAAACCCTTAATAAACTTGTAGGTTCATTCTACATGAAGGAAAACAACTAAGAATAATGTAGGATGTATTGGGGGACGTGGCGGAGATATTAAAGGGACAGAGGTTTAGCCCAATGTAATAGAATAGCAGGATTTTTTATTTTTTTTTATGAAGTTCGGCGTTAGAAAGAATTTGACTATGTTATTTTTTTTTTTTTTATGTCAGATATTGATGTTTCACTACTTCCACGCCCTTCACCTTCTTTTTTACTTCTCCCACGCTTTCTTCTTAATTATCCTCATCATCAGCTTCTTTGACATCAACTTCTTCACCTTATTCATCTTCTTCTTCATCTTCTACCTATTATTTTTTGGGTTACATTGTTCATATTCTTTTTATTTTACTATTATCTTCATCATATTCAACTTCTTCATCATATTCTTATTTGTGACAGGCATTCCCGTAGTTGTTATCTATAAAAGTTTGAAGATTACACCTTCCGTTCTGCCTGTCACAAACCAGTTACATTTGTCCGCGTTCAGTTTGGCCTGCAGCATCAGGCTTTATCCAGGGGCACCACGAGGAGGAACGGACTCACCCCCATACACTGCTTAGTCTTCTTCTGCTTATAATTTACATAATATTTTTTTGCTCTGATATTTTGTGTTATGCTTAATGTCCTTCTGCTCTTTGTTCTGCAGCCTCTTGTTCTTCTGCTTCTCGGTCTTCCAGGTCGTCGTCGTCTCCAGGGTCGTCGTCTCCGGGGTCGTCGTCATCGGGGTGGTCTCCGGGGTCGTCGTCATCGGGGTGGTCTTCAGGGTCATCGTCTCCAGGGTCGTCGTCATCACGGTGGTTGTCGTCTCTGGTGTCGTCGTCATCTTAGGGGTGTTCTTCCGGGTCATCGTGTTTAGTCTCTTGAACTTGGAAATGTAGCAGAAGGTACAAGAAGGCTGAGAAAATGCCGAGAACCAGCTGATGGAACTGGAACTCGGATGGCTACCCGAAGGTCCAAGAGCCAATGGAACTACCGAGGACCAGCTGACGTTACTGGAACCCGGTTACTAAGCAGGAGGTACCCGTGCCTGAAAGCACTACCAAGGACCACCTGACGTTGGTGGAACTCGGATACCCAGAGGGAGGCACCTAAGCCAAAGGCTCTGCCCGGAACCAGCTGACGGTACTGGAACCAGGATGGGGAGCAGAAGGTACAAGAGCAAAAGACACTGCCGAGAACCAGCTGACGGTGCTGGAACCCGGATGGGTAGCCGAAGGTCCAAGAGCCAATGGAACTACCGAGGACCAGCTGACGTTACTGGAACCCGGTTACTAAGCAGGAGGTACCCGTGCCTGAAAGCACTACCAAGGACCACCTGACGTTGGTGGAACTCGGATACCCAGAGGGAGGCACCTAAGCCAAAGGCTCTGCCCGGAACCAGCTGACGGTACTGGAACCAGGATGTGGAGCAGAAGGTACAAGAGCAAGTGTCTGCGTGGCTTTTGCAGGACACGTTGCCGGCTGCACAGCAGGGGAACAGCTGGCGGTGCTGGACCCCACTGACACATTGGCGAGGTGTTTGGCTCTGTGCAGCCAGCACTTCCGGACAGCAACGAGCGGTGTTGTAGCCCGGGCTCTGCAGGGGGAGCAGAGTGTAGGCCGAAGCCTACTTGAACCAATTTCAAAGGTAACCTTTAACCCCCCCTCAGGGGTTAGAAAGTAGAAGAGCCACAGCTTATGCAGCAGTAGTGCTGCACAAGTCAAAGGTTGCTCTTTTAATTTCGCTCCTTGCACACGCTGAATGAAACACGTATAACATTTAGCCCTTTATACAGTCAAACTGTGTTGGAGGCGCGAGTTCCCTTTGTAATGAGACGCAGCACAGATGTCAAGAATCCCACCTTGGTGCTGGGTGCAGCCTCCCGAGCGTTGTTATTTGCTGTACAGGAGTCTGCGCTGTCGTGTTATCCCCTGGCCTAGCGCCGTTAGCGCTGCCCATCTTCTGGCATCATGTAATGTCGGCCGGTGCGGTTCGCGATGCCCATGAATCCCAGCCCCGCAGTGTCTTAACATTGTTAAAACACTGCGGGGCTGGGATTCAGGGCCTGGCGCAGCACATATGTTCGCCTCTCACACTCGGGTCCTTACACCCGCTTCAGACTGTGCGGCGTCATCTGATCCCTTATCGCATGCCACGGCCATGAAGCCGCACAGTCCGAAGAAGGCGGAAGGAGAGGAGGGACAGGCGAACTGATGCACTGATCCTGCCCATCAATCACACCCTCGCAGTCCCAATAAATAAGACACCGAGGGGCGTTGTGTGGGTCAGGGCGGCCGCAGAGGCGCAGGCAGCCAAACCATGATGCCAGAAGACGGGCAGCGCTACCAAGGGGGTTGCAGCGTGTCATTACAAAGGAAAGTCACACCACCGGGACGGTTAAATGGTCACACAGAGGACACATTGCAGACGTGTTTTCAGTTCCACATGTGCGAGGAGAATACGTTTCTGAGCCACCTTGCACACATGCAGCATTACCGCTGTACAAGGTGGCTGGATAACGTAAAAACGCCTGGGGGAGGGGGGACAGGTTCCCTTCAATTTCAGTTCTTGTGTCTGCGTGGCTTTTGCAGGACACGTTGCCGGCTGCACAGCAGGGGAACAGCTGGCGGTGCTGGACCCCACTGACACATTGGCTGGTGTTTTTCTCTGTGCAGCTAGCACATCTGGGCAAAAACTGGCGGTGTGTTAGAGCCCAGGGACAGCAGGAGGAGGAGCAGGAGGAGGAGGAGCAGGGGGAGGGGAGTGTAGGCCGAAGCCTGCACAGGCGGCAGCTTTGGGTGTGTTGTGTCTGCGTGACTTTTGCAGGACACGTTGCCGGCTACACAGCAGGGGAACAGCTGGCGGTGCTGGACCCCACTGACACATTGGCGAGGTGTTTGGCTCTGTGCAGCCAGCACTTCCGGACAGCAACTAGCGTTGTTGGAGCCCGGGCTCTGCAGGTGGAGCAGAGTGTAGGCCGAAGCCTAATTGAACCGATTTCAAAAGTCACCTTTAACCCCCCCTCAGGGGTTACAAAGTAGAAGAGCCACAGCTTATGCAGCAGCAGTGCTGCGCAAGTCAAAGGTTGCTCTTGTAATTTTTCTCCTTGCACACGCTGAATGGAACACGTATAACATTCAGCCCTTTAGACAGTCAAACTGTGTAATGGAGGCGAGAGTTCCCTTTGTAATGAGACGCAGCACAGGTGTCAAGAATCCCACCTTGGTGCTGGGTGCAGCCTCCCGAGCGTTGTTATTTGCTGTACAGGAGTCTGCGCTGTCGTGTTATCCCCTGGCCTAGCGCCGTTAGCGCTGCCCATCTTCTGGCATCATGTAATGTCGGCCGGTGCGGTTCGCGATGCCCATGAATCCCAGCCCCGCAGTGTCTTAACATTGTTAAAACACTGCGGGGCTGGGATTCAGGGCCTGGCGCAGCACATATGTTCGCCTCTCACACTCGGGTCCTTACACCCGCTTCAGACTGTGCGGCGTCATCTGATCCCTTATCGCATGCCACGGCCATGAAGCCGCACAGTCCGAAGAAGGCGGAAGGAGAGGAGGGACAGGCGAACTGATGCACTGATCCTGCCCATCAATCACACCCTCGCAGTCCCAATAAATAAGACACCGAGGGGCGTTGTGTGGGTCAGGGCGGCCGCAGAGGCGCAGGCAGCCAAACCATGATGCCAGAAGACGGGCAGCGCTACCAAGGGGGTTGCAGCGTGTCATTACAAAGGAAAGTCACACCACCGGGACGGTTAAATGGTCACACAGAGGACACATTGCAGACGTGTTTTCAGTTCCACATGTGCGAGGAGAATACGTTTCTGAGCCACCTTGCACACATGCAGCATTACCGCTGTACAAGGTGGCTGGATAACGTAAAAACGCCTGGGGGAGGGGGGACAGGTTCCCTTCAATTTCAGTTCTTGTGTCTGCGTGGCTTTTGCAGGACACGTTGCCGGCTGCACAGCAGGGGAACAGCTGGCGGTGCTGGACCCCACTGACACATTGGCTGGTGTTTTTCTCTGTGCAGCTAGCACATCTGGGCAAAAACTGGCGGTGTGTTAGAGCCCAGGGACAGCAGGAGGAGGAGCAGGAGGAGGAGGAGCAGGGGGAGGGGAGTGTAGGCCGAAGCCTGCACAGGCGGCAGCTTTGGGTGTGTTGTGTCTGCGTGACTTTTGCAGGACACGTTGCCGGCTACACAGCAGGGGAACAGCTGGCGGTGCTGGACCCCACTGACACATTGGCGAGGTGTTTGGCTCTGTGCAGCCAGCACTTCCGGACAGCAACTAGCGTTGTTGGAGCCCGGGCTCTGCAGGTGGAGCAGAGTGTAGGCCGAAGCCTAATTGAACCGATTTCAAAAGTCACCTTTAACCCCCCCTCAGGGGTTACAAAGTAGAAGAGCCACAGCTTATGCAGCAGCAGTGCTGCGCAAGTCAAAGGTTGCTCTTGTAATTTTTCTCCTTGCACACGCTGAATGGAACACGTATAACATTCAGCCCTTTAGACAGTCAAACTGTGTAATGGAGGCGAGAGTTCCCTTTGTAATGAGACGCAGCACAGGTGTCAAGAATCCCACCTTGGTGCTGGGTGCAGCCTCCCGAGCGTTGTTATTTGCTGTACAGGAGTCTGCGCTGTCGTGTTATCCCCTGGCCTAGCGCCGTTAGCGCTGCCCATCTTCTGGCATCATGTAATGTCGGCCGGTGCGGTTCGCGATGCCCATGAATCCCAGCCCCGCAGTGTCTTAACATTGTTAAAACACTGCGGGGCTGGGATTCAGGGCCTGGCGCAGCACATATGTTCGCCTCTCACACTCGGGTCCTTACACCCGCTTCAGACTGTGCGGCGTCATCTGATCCCTTATCGCATGCCACGGCCATGAAGCCGCACAGTCCGAAGAAGGCGGAAGGAGAGGAGGGACAGGCGAACTGATGCACTGATCCTGCCCATCAATCACACCCTCGCAGTCCCAATAAATAAGACACCGAGGGGCGTTGTGTGGGTCAGGGCGGCCGCAGAGGCGCAGGCAGCCAAACCATGATGCCAGAAGACGGGCAGCGCTACCAAGGGGGTTGCAGCGTGTCATTACAAAGGAAAGTCACACCACCGGGACGGTTAAATGGTCACACAGAGGACACATTGCAGACGTGTTTTCAGTTCCACATGTGCGAGGAGAATACGTTTCTGAGCCACCTTGCACACATGCAGCATTACCGCTGTACAAGGTGGCTGGATAACGTAAAAACGCCTGGGGGAGGGGGGACAGGTTCCCTTCAATTTCAGTTCTTGTGTCTGCGTGGCTTTTGCAGGACACGTTGCCGGCTGCACAGCAGGGGAACAGCTGGCGGTGCTGGACCCCACTGACACATTGGCTGGTGTTTTTCTCTGTGCAGCTAGCACATCTGGGCAAAAACTGGCGGTGTGTTAGAGCCCAGGGACAGCAGGAGGAGGAGCAGGAGGAGGAGGAGCAGGGGGAGGGGAGTGTAGGCCGAAGCCTGCACAGGCGGCAGCTTTGGGTGTGTTGTGTCTGCGTGACTTTTGCAGGACACGTTGCCGGCTACACAGCAGGGGAACAGCTGGCGGTGCTGGACCCCACTGACACATTGGCGAGGTGTTTGGCTCTGTGCAGCCAGCACTTCCGGACAGCAACTAGCGTTGTTGGAGCCCGGGCTCTGCAGGTGGAGCAGAGTGTAGGCCGAAGCCTAATTGAACCGATTTCAAAAGTCACCTTTAACCCCCCCTCAGGGGTTACAAAGTAGAAGAGCCACAGCTTATGCAGCAGCAGTGCTGCGCAAGTCAAAGGTTGCTCTTGTAATTTTTCTCCTTGCACACGCTGAATGGAACACGTATAACATTCAGCCCTTTAGACAGTCAAACTGTGTAATGGAGGCGAGAGTTCCCTTTGTAATGAGACGCAGCACAGGTGTCAAGAATCCCACCTTGGTGCTGGGTGCAGCCTCCCGAGCGTTGTTATTTGCTGTACAGGAGTCTGCGCTGTCGTGTTATCCCCTGGCCTAGCGCCGTTAGCGCTGCCCATCTTCTGGCATCATGTAATGTCGGCCGGTGCGGTTCGCGATGCCCATGAATCCCAGCCCCGCAGTGTCTTAACATTGTTAAAACACTGCGGGGCTGGGATTCAGGGCCTGGCGCAGCACATATGTTCGCCTCTCACACTCGGGTCCTTACACCCGCTTCAGACTGTGCGGCGTCATCTGATCCCTTATCGCATGCCACGGCCATGAAGCCGCACAGTCCGAAGAAGGCGGAAGGAGAGGAGGGACAGGCGAACTGATGCACTGATCCTGCCCATCAATCACACCCTCGCAGTCCCAATAAATAAGACACCGAGGGGCGTTGTGTGGGTCAGGGCGGCCGCAGAGGCGCAGGCAGCCAAACCATGATGCCAGAAGACGGGCAGCGCTACCAAGGGGGTTGCAGCGTGTCATTACAAAGGAAAGTCACACCACCGGGACGGTTAAATGGTCACACAGAGGACACATTGCAGACGTGTTTTCAGTTCCACATGTGCGAGGAGAATACGTTTCTGAGCCACCTTGCACACATGCAGCATTACCGCTGTACAAGGTGGCTGGATAACGTAAAAACGCCTGGGGGAGGGGGGACAGGTTCCCTTCAATTTCAGTTCTTGTGTCTGCGTGGCTTTTGCAGGACACGTTGCCGGCTGCACAGCAGGGGAACAGCTGGCGGTGCTGGACCCCACTGACACATTGGCTGGTGTTTTTCTCTGTGCAGCTAGCACATCTGGGCAAAAACTGGCGGTGTGTTAGAGCCCAGGGACAGCAGGAGGAGGAGCAGGAGGAGGAGGAGCAGGGGGAGGGGAGTGTAGGCCGAAGCCTGCACAGGCGGCAGCTTTGGGTGTGTTGTGTCTGCGTGACTTTTGCAGGACACGTTGCCGGCTACACAGCAGGGGAACAGCTGGCGGTGCTGGACCCCACTGACACATTGGCGAGGTGTTTGGCTCTGTGCAGCCAGCACTTCCGGACAGCAACTAGCGTTGTTGGAGCCCGGGCTCTGCAGGTGGAGCAGAGTGTAGGCCGAAGCCTAATTGAACCGATTTCAAAAGTCACCTTTAACCCCCCCTCAGGGGTTACAAAGTAGAAGAGCCACAGCTTATGCAGCAGCAGTGCTGCGCAAGTCAAAGGTTGCTCTTGTAATTTTTCTCCTTGCACACGCTGAATGGAACACGTATAACATTCAGCCCTTTAGACAGTCAAACTGTGTAATGGAGGCGAGAGTTCCCTTTGTAATGAGACGCAGCACAGGTGTCAAGAATCCCACCTTGGTGCTGGGTGCAGCCTCCCGAGCGTTGTTATTTGCTGTACAGGAGTCTGCGCTGTCGTGTTATCCCCTGGCCTAGCGCCGTTAGCGCTGCCCATCTTCTGGCATCATGTAATGTCGGCCGGTGCGGTTCGCGATGCCCATGAATCCCAGCCCCGCAGTGTCTTAACATTGTTAAAACACTGCGGGGCTGGGATTCAGGGCCTGGCGCAGCACATATGTTCGCCTCTCACACTCGGGTCCTTACACCCGCTTCAGACTGTGCGGCGTCATCTGATCCCTTATCGCATGCCACGGCCATGAAGCCGCACAGTCCGAAGAAGGCGGAAGGAGAGGAGGGACAGGCGAACTGATGCACTGATCCTGCCCATCAATCACACCCTCGCAGTCCCAATAAATAAGACACCGAGGGGCGTTGTGTGGGTCAGGGCGGCCACAGAGGCGCAGGCAGCCAAACCATGATGCCAGAAGACGGGCAGCGCTACCAAGGGGGTTGCAGCGTGTCATTACAAAGGAAAGTCACACCACCGGGACGGTTAAATGGTCACACAGAGGACACATTGCAGACGTGTTTTCAGTTCCACATGTGCGAGGAGAATACGTTTCTGAGCCACCTTGCACACATGCAGCATTACCGCTGTACAAGGTGGCTGGATAACGTAAAAACGCCTGGGGGAGGGGGGACAGGTTCCCTTCAATTTCAGTTCTTGTGTCTGCGTGGCTTTTGCAGGACACGTTGCCGGCTGCACAGCAGGGGAACAGCTGGCGGTGCTGGACCCCACTGACACATTGGCTGGTGTTTTTCTCTGTGCAGCTAGCACATCTGGGCAAAAACTGGCGGTGTGTTAGAGCCCAGGGACAGCAGGAGGAGGAGCAGGAGGAGGAGGAGCAGGGGGAGGGGAGTGTAGGCCGAAGCCTGCACAGGCGGCAGCTTTGGGTGTGTTGTGTCTGCGTGACTTTTGCAGGACACGTTGCCGGCTACACAGCAGGGGAACAGCTGGCGGTGCTGGACCCCACTGACACATTGGCGAGGTGTTTGGCTCTGTGCAGCCAGCACTTCCGGACAGCAACTAGCGTTGTTGGAGCCCGGGCTCTGCAGGTGGAGCAGAGTGTAGGCCGAAGCCTAATTGAACCGATTTCAAAAGTCACCTTTAACCCCCCCTCAGGGGTTACAAAGTAGAAGAGCCACAGCTTATGCAGCAGCAGTGCTGCGCAAGTCAAAGGTTGCTCTTGTAATTTTTCTCCTTGCACACGCTGAATGGAACACGTATAACATTCAGCCCTTTAGACAGTCAAACTGTGTAATGGAGGCGAGAGTTCCCTTTGTAATGAGACGCAGCACAGGTGTCAAGAATCCCACCTTGGTGCTGGGTGCAGCCTCCCGAGCGTTGTTATTTGCTGTACAGGAGTCTGCGCTGTCGTGTTATCCCCTGGCCTAGCGCCGTTAGCGCTGCCCATCTTCTGGCATCATGTAATGTCGGCCGGTGCGGTTCGCGATGCCCATGAATCCCAGCCCCGCAGTGTCTTAACATTGTTAAAACACTGCGGGGCTGGGATTCAGGGCCTGGCGCAGCACATATGTTCGCCTCTCACACTCGGGTCCTTACACCCGCTTCAGACTGTGCGGCGTCATCTGATCCCTTATCGCATGCCACGGCCATGAAGCCGCACAGTCCGAAGAAGGCGGAAGGAGAGGAGGGACAGGCGAACTGATGCACTGATCCTGCCCATCAATCACACCCTCGCAGTCCCAATAAATAAGACACCGAGGGGCGTTGTGTGGGTCAGGGCGGCCGCAGAGGCGCAGGCAGCCAAACCATGATGCCAGAAGACGGGCAGCGCTACCAAGGGGGTTGCAGCGTGTCATTACAAAGGAAAGTCACACCACCGGGACGGTTAAATGGTCACACAGAGGACACATTGCAGACGTGTTTTCAGTTCCACATGTGCGAGGAGAATACGTTTCTGAGCCACCTTGCACACATGCAGCATTACCGCTGTACAAGGTGGCTGGATAACGTAAAAACGCCTGGGGGAGGGGGGACAGGTTCCCTTCAATTTCAGTTCTTGTGTCTGCGTGGCTTTTGCAGGACACGTTGCCGGCTGCACAGCAGGGGAACAGCTGGCGGTGCTGGACCCCACTGACACATTGGCTGGTGTTTTTCTCTGTGCAGCTAGCACATCTGGGCAAAAACTGGCGGTGTGTTAGAGCCCAGGGACAGCAGGAGGAGGAGCAGGAGGAGGAGGAGCAGGGGGAGGGGAGTGTAGGCCGAAGCCTGCACAGGCGGCAGCTTTGGGTGTGTTGTGTCTGCGTGACTTTTGCAGGACACGTTGCCGGCTACACAGCAGGGGAACAGCTGGCGGTGCTGGACCCCACTGACACATTGGCGAGGTGTTTTTCTCTGTGCAGCTAGCAGTACCGGGCCCCAACTGGCGGTGTTGGAGCCCAGGGTCAGCAGGAGGAGCAGGGGGAGCGGAGTGTAGGCCGAAGCCTGCACTCGAGCAAGTTGAAAGGAAACCTTTAACCCCCCCCCCCCCAGGCGTTTGTAGCTGAAAGAGCCATTGTGTACAGCACTAATGCTGGAAAAGGTAAACTTAGCTCTTTTAATTATGGTCCTTGCACATGCGGAACCTAACAGTTATGAAATGTGTCCCCTCACAGCGTTAAACCGTCCGGTAGGTGGAACTTTCCTTTGTCGTGTGACGCAGCACAGCCATCATTTTTACCCCCTTGGCGCCGTGCGCCGCCTCCTCAGCGTTGTTTTAATCTGTCCCGGAGCCTGGGCTGTTAGGTTAGCCCTTGGCCATGCACACATTTTGCGCTGCCCGTCTTCTGACATCATTTGGTGTCAGGCTGGCTGCGCCTGTGCGGGTGCGCTGGCCGAGATCCCGCCTCGCAGTGTCGTCTAATGTAATCCCACCGCGGGCCTGTGATCCGTGCCCGTGCGCAGTGCATATCCTCTCCTCTCACTCCCCTCCCTACGGCTTTTTCAGACTGTGCGGTGTCACGGCCGTGGCATGCTATTAGGGACCAGCTGACATCGCACAGTCTGAAGAAGCCGTAGGGAGGGGAGTGAGAGGAGAGGATATGCACTGCGCACGGGCACGGATCACAGGCCCGCGGTGGGATTACATTAGACGACACTGCGAGGCGGGATCTCGACCAGCGCACCCGCACAGGCGCAGCCAGCCTGACACCAAATGAGGTCAGAAGACGGGCAGCGCAACATGTGTGCATGGCCAAGGGCTAACCTAACAGCGCAGGCTCCGGGACAGATTAAAACAACGCTGAGGAGGCGGCGCACGGCGCCAAGGGGGTAAAAATGATGGCTGTGCTGCGTCACACGACAAAGGAAAGTTCCACCTACCGGACGGTTTAACGCTGTGTGGGGACACATTTCATAAGTGTTTGGTTCAGCATGTGCAAGGAGCATCACGAAAAGAGGCACTTTTTCCCTTTGCATCATTACTGCTGCACAAGGTGGCTCCTTCAGTAACAAACGCCTGGGGGGGGGGGGGGTCAGGTTCCCTTACATTTAACTTGTTGTGCCTGCGTGGCGGTCGCAGTACACGTTGCCGTATACACAGCAGGGGAACAGCTGGCGGTGCTGAACCCCACTAACACATTGGCGAGGTGTTTGGCTCTGTGCGTACAGCACTTCTGGACGGCAACTGGCGGTGTTGGAGCCCAGGGGCAGGTGGAGGAGGAGGAGGTTGGAGGAGGTAGGAGGAGGTAGGAGGGATTGCCACACACACAGCAGGGGAACAGCTGACGTTACTGAACCCCAATAACAGAGGAGGGACTGTTGACTGTGCGTACAGCACTTCTGGACGGCAACTGGCGGTGTTGGAGCCCAGGGGCAGGTGGAGGAGGAGGAGGTTGGAGGAGGTAGGAGGAGGTAGGAGGGATTGCCACACACACAGCAGGGGAACAGCTGACGTTACTGAACCCCAATAACAGAGGAGGGACTGTTGACTGTGCGTACAGCACTTCTGGACGGCAACTGGCGGTGTTGGAGCCCAGGGACGGGTGGAGGAGGAGGAGGTTGGAGGAGGTAGGAGGGATTGCCACACACACAGCAGGGGAACAGCTGACGTTACTGAACCCCAATAACAGAGGAGGGACTGTTGACTGTGCGTACAGCACTTCTGGACGGCAACTGGCGGTGTTGGAGCCCAGGGGCAGGTGGAGGAGGAGGAGGTTGGAGGAGGTAGGAGGAGGTAGGAGGGATTGCCACACACACAGCAGGGGAACAGCTGACGTTACTGAACCCCAATAACAGAGGAGGGACTGTTGACTGTGCGTACAGCACTTCTGGACGGCAACTGGCGGTGTTGGAGCCCAGGGACGGGTGGAGGAGGAGGAGGTTGGAGGAGGTAGGAGGGATTGCCACACACACAGCAGGGGAACAGCTGACGTTACTGAACCCCAATAACAGAGGAGGGACTGTTGACTGTGCGTACAGCACTTCTGGACGGCAACTGGCGGTGTTGGAGCCCAGGGACGGTTGGAGGAGGAGGAGGTTGGAGGAGGTAGGAGGGATTGCCACACACACAGCAGGGGAACAGCTGACGTTACTGAACCCCAATAACAGAGGAGGGACTGTTGACTGTGCGTACAGCACTTCTGGACGGCAACTGGCGGTGTTGGAGCCCAGGGACAGGTGGAGGAGGAGGAGGTTGGAGGAGGTTGGAGGAGGTAGGAGGGATTGCCACACACACAGCAGGGGAACAGCTGACGTTACTGAACCCCAATAACAGAGGAGGGACTGTTGACTGTGCGTACAGCACTTCTGGACGGCAACTGGCGGTGTTGAAGCCCAGGGACGGGTGGAGGAGGAGGAGGTTGGAGGAGGTAGGAGGGATTGCCACACACACAGCAGGGGAACAGCTGACGTTACTGAACCCCAATAACAGAGGAGGGACTGTTGACTGTGCGTACAGCACTTCTGGACGGCAACTGGCGGTGTTGGAGCCCAGGGGCAGGTGGAGGAGGAGGAGGTTGGAGGAGGTAGGAGGAGGTAGGAGGGATTGCCACACACACAGCAGGGGAACAGCTGACGTTACTGAACCCCAATAACAGAGGAGGGACTGTTGACTGTGCGTACAGCACTTCTGGACGGCAACTGGCGGTGTTGGAGCCCAGGGACGGGTGGAGGAGGAGGAGGTTGGAGGAGGTAGGAGGGATTGCCACACACACAGCAGGGGAACAGCTGACGTTACTGAACCCCAATAACAGAGGAGGGACTGTTGACTGTGCGTACAGCACTTCTGGACGGCAACTGGCGGTGTTGGAGCCCAGGGGCAGGTGGAGGAGGAGGAGGTTGGAGGAGGTAGGAGGAGGTAGGAGGGATTGCCACACACACAGCAGGGGAACAGCTGACGTTACTGAACCCCAATAACAGAGGAGGGACTGTTGACTGTGCGTACAGCACTTCTGGACGGCAACTGGCGGTGTTGGAGCCCAGGGACGGGTGGAGGAGGAGGAGGTTGGAGGAGGTAGGAGGGATTGCCACACACACAGCAGGGGAACAGCTGACGTTACTGAACCCCAATAACAGAGGAGGGACTGTTGACTGTGCGTACAGCACTTCTGGACGGCAACTGGCGGTGTTGGAGCCCAGGGACGGTTGGAGGAGGAGGAGGTTGGAGGAGGTAGGAGGGATTGCCACACACACAGCAGGGGAACAGCTGACGTTACTGAACCCCAATAACAGAGGAGGGACTGTTGACTGTGCGTACAGCACTTCTGGACGGCAACTGGCGGTGTTGGAGCCCAGGGGCAGGTGGAGGAGGAGGAGGTTGGAGGAGGTAGGAGGAGGTAGGAGGGATTGCCACACACACAGCAGGGGAACAGCTGACGTTACTGAACCCCAATAACAGAGGAGGGACTGTTGACTGTGCGTACAGCACTTCTGGACGGCAACTGGCGGTGTTGGAGCCCAGGGACGGGTGGAGGAGGAGGAGGTTGGAGGAGGTAGGAGGGATTGCCACACACACAGCAGGGGAACAGCTGACGTTACTGAACCCCAATAACAGAGGAGGGACTGTTGACTGTGCGTACAGCACTTCTGGACGGCAACTGGCGGTGTTGGAGCCCAGGGACAGGTGGAAAAGCAGAGGAACACAATGTAGGCCGAAGCCTGAGAAAGTCGAAAGGGAACCTTTAACCCCCCCCCAAGGCGTTTGTAGCTGAAAGAGCCAGCTTGTGCAGCACAAAAGATGCAAAAGGAAAAGGTGGCTCTTTTCATCATGCTCCTTGCAAACACAGAACTAAACACTTATAAAATGTGTCCCCTGCAACCGTAAAACCGTCCCGGAGGTGGGACTTTCCTTCGTAATGTGACGCAGCCCAGCCGTCATTCCTACCCCCCCGGCGCCGCGCACCGGCTCCTCAGCGTTGTTTTATTCCGTCAAGGAGCCTGCGCTGTTATGTTATCCCGTGGCCAGGCACACTTAGCGCTGCCCGTCTTCTGGCATCATTTGGTGTCTGGATGGCTGCGCCTGTGCGGCCGCGCTGGCAGAGAGCCCGCCTCGCAGTGTCTTCTGATTTAATCCCACTGGGGGCCTGGGATCCATGGACATGCGCACTGCATATCTGAACCTCCACCTCTCACTCATCTCCCTATGGCTTCTTCAGACTGTGCGGTGTCACGGCCGTGGCATGCTGTTAGGGACCAGCTGACACCGAACAGTCTGAAGAAGCCATAGGGAAATGAGTGAGAGGTGGAGGTTCAGATATGCACTGCGCATGTCCATGGATCCCAGGCCCCCAGTGGGATTAAATCAGAAGACACTGCGAGGCGGGCTCTCTGCCAGCGCGGCCGCACAGGCGCAGCCATCCAGACACCAAATGATGCCAGAAGACGGGCAGCGCTAAGTGTGCCTGGCCACGGGATAACATAACAGCGCAGGCTCCAGGACGGAATAAAACAACGCTGAGGAGCCGGTGCGCGGCGCCGGGGGGGTAGGAATGACGGCTGGGCTGCGTCACATTACGAAGTAAAGTCCCACCTCCGGGACGGTTTTACGGTATCAGTGGACACATTTTATAAGTGTTAAGTTCTGCGTGTGCAAGGAGCTAAACAAAAATAGCTACCTTTTCCTTGGGCAGAATTACTGCTGCACAAGGTGGCTCTTTCAGTAACAAACGCCTTGGGGGGGGGGGGGACAGATTCCCTTACATTTCAGTTGTTGTGTCAGCGTGGCGGTCGCATGACACATTGCCGGCTACACAGCTGGGGATCAGCTGACATTACTGAAACCCAATAACACTGGGTCGTATGTTTTGACTGTGCAGACGGCACGTCTGAGCCTCAACTGGCGGTGTTGGAGCCCAGGAATTTAAGTTCAGGTGGTAGAAAGATGAACACAACAGGAGACCTGGATAACGTATACAGTGACCTAATTATTCAATCAGGAGGAGGAGTGGCAAATTCCGGCGAGATCCAGGCCTTGTTCATTTTCAGGAAAGTAAGCCGGTCAACGTTATCGGAGGATAGTCGCATGCGACGGTCAGTTAGTACACCACCTGCAGCACTAAAGACACGTTCCGATAATACACTGGCCGCAGGGCAAGACAGCACCTCCAATGCATACTGGCTTAGCTCTGGCCATGTATCCAGCTTTGAGACCCAAAACTTGAAAGGGGAAGAGCCGTCTGGGAGTACAGCAAGAGGGCAAGACATGTAGTCTGTCACCATCTGACGGAACCGTTGCCTCCTGCTGACTGGAGCCGTCTGTGATGGTGTAGACTTTTGTGGCGGGCACAGAAAACTGTGCCACAGTTCGGCCATACTGGTCTTGCCTTGGGCAGAGGCACTGCTTCTGCTCCCTCTTTGTGCAGAGCCTCCACCACGGCCTGGACGCACTGAGCTGCTTTGGAATGCACTAGCAGCACTTCTCTCAGTTGGAATGGAGAAGATGATGGAATTGACCAGTGTGTCTTGGTACTCCCGCATTTTTCGCTCCCGGTTCAACGGTGTGATGAGGCTTTCTACGTTGTCCCGGTAGCGAGGATCGAGGAGGGTGAACACCCAATAATCAGACATGTTGAGAATGTGGGCGATGCGGCGGTCGTTTCTCAGGCACTGCAGCATGTAATCCACCATGTGCTGCAGACTGCCAACTGCCCAAGAAACGCTGTCCCCTGCTGGAGGCGTGATCTCTGCCCGCTCGTCATCACCCCACCCTCGCTGTACACACTGAGTACTGGACAATTGTGTAACTCCCTCCTCTGGACGGATGTCTTCCTCCTCCATTGACTCCTCCTCATCCTCCTCACAAACGGTCCCCTGCCTACGCGTTTGTGAGGAACCACGTGGCGCTGACTGTCCAGAAGATGATGGAAATGGTGAATCCTCATCCTCCACCTCTTCCACAACATCATCCCTTAGCGCTTGCAGTGATTTTTCAAGCAGGCAGATAAGGGGGACAGTCATGCTGACTAGTGCATCATCTGCACTCGCCATCCGCGTGGAATAATCAAAGGGACGCAAAACCTGGCAGACGTCATTCATAGTGGCCCACTCTGTGGTTGTGAAGTCTGTACGGCGCTGACTGCGACTTTTTTGCGCCTGAAGCAGCTGGTACTCCATTACAGCTTGCTGCTGCTCACACAACCGCTCCAACATATGTAACGTGGAATTCCACCTGGTAGGTAGGTCACATATGATGCGATGTTCCGGCAGGCGGTGTCGGCGCTGCAGAGCCGCAATGCGCGCTTTTGCCGTGCTGGAACGCCGCAAGTGAGCACACTCTAGGCGGACCTTGTGCAGCAGTGCATCAAGATCCGGATAGTCCCTCAAAAAGCTCTGCACGACCAAATTGAGCACATGTGCCAGACATGGGATGTGAGTGAGGTTGCCGAGGCCCAGAGCTGCCACCAGATTTCGGCCATTATCACACACTACCATGCCTGGCTGGAGATTCGCTGGCACAAACCACACATCGCTCTCCTGCTTGATGGCATTCCAGAGCTCCTGCGCTGTGTGGCTACGATTCCCCAAGAAAATTAATTTCAAGACGGCCTGTTGACGTTTGGCCACGGCTGTGCTCATGTCGGTCGTAACAGGTACACGTTCATCACGGGTCCATGTGGAGGTGGACTGTGACGGCTCCTGCAGCGATGATTCTGAGGAACTGGTGTAAGAGGAGGAGTCAATGCGTACAGAATGGATTCCTGCAATCCTTGGAGTGGGCAGGACACGTCCTGCGCCACTCGCACGGTCTGTACCCGGCTCAACGACATTAACCCAATGGGCAGTGAGGGAAAGGTATCGCCCCTGTCCATGTTGACTGGTCCACGCATCGGTGGTGAGGTGGACCTTGCTACTGACGGCGTTCAGTAGCGCGTGTTTTATGTGTCCCTCCACATGCTTCTGCAGGGCAGGGACGGCTTGCCTGCTGAAGTAAAAGCGGCTGGGCACTTTGTACTGTGGGACTGCCAATGACATGAAGTCACGGAAGCTGTCAGTCTCCACCAGCCTGAATGACAGCATTTCCAGTGACAGAAGTTTGGCAATGCCTGCAGTCAGAGCCTGTGCTCGTGGGTGGTTTGACGAGAAAGGCCGCCTTTTCTCCCATGCCTGTACTACCGATGGCTGTAGACTGGGCTGGGAGTGTGTGGATGACTGGGAAAGTGGCGCTGCGGGTGGAATTACAGCGGGTCTCTGGACAACAGGGGCAGAGGTTCTTCCACGGCGATCCTGGGAGGACGCCGAACCAGCTGCGTGTGAGGTAGAGGAAGAGGCAACACGAGCTGAAGAGGTGGTAGCTGCCGCTGTTGGTTGGCCTACCTCTTCAGTGTGTTTTTCTAACTCCGCCGGGTGCCTGTTGCGCACATGTTTCCACATGTTGGAGGTATTGAGGTTGCTGACATTTCGACCTCTTTTGACTTTTTGATGACACACGTTGCATCTGACATAGCAAATGTCATCTGCAACTGTGTCAAAAAAGGACCAGGCACTGCAAGTCTTGGGAGCGCCCTTTTTGGCTTTTGGAAGAGACATGCTCCTAACGGGTGCCAAAGCGGAGGCTGCAGGATCCGCAGTCTTCCCCCTCCCTCTCCCTCTTTGGGCCGTACGGGGAATCTCTTCCTCAGAGCTGCTCCCACCACCTTCCTGTCCCTCACGCCAAGATGGGTCGAGGACCTCATCATCTACACTACCCTCTGCCCCCAACTGCTCCTCCTGGGTAGTCTCAGCAGCAGAGCACGCACCAGTAAGTGGCACCTGAGTGTCATCATCAGCTGATGCGGCCTGCGATGTGGTGACCGGAGCCACTGGCCCACCCGCCTCTTCAGAGGAAGACAGAAAAAGCTGTTGGGCATCACTGCACCCTGCCTCTTCTTCCATTTCTCCAATGCTGCTTGGCTGGCCCCCTGTTTCCAAGCCAAGAGATTCAGAGAACAGAAGTAGAGACGGCTCCTGTCCTGGGCTCTCTGTCTGCCTGGGCAATTTGGCAGGTGGTGAAGAGACAGATGGCTGCTCTCCAGTGCTCTGTGTCTGAGAGGATGTGGCACTAATGGAAGTTGATGCATTAGCTGCCATCCATCCGACAACAGCTTCAATTTGTTCTTCACGCAGCAGCGGTGTACGGCGCTCGGACACAAAGCTTCGCATGAACGACTGTTGCCTGGTGAAAGTGGGTGCTGATGAGTCACCGGTGCCCGCAGCAGGCACAGAATCCCCACGTCCCCTCCCTGCTCCGCGACGGCTCCCACGCCCCCGTGCCTTACTCACTGCCTTCTTCATCTTGGTTGACTGATAAAGATAAGCAGAAAAGTACTAACGGATTTGTGTGCTTATTCCTGAGCAACTCCTCCTAACAGGTATAAGAAGCACTAATTATCTAAAGTGTGGACTAGACACAAATATGAGCTAATGTGGCCTACAGAAATGTAAAGTGGTGTAACTGGTGTGTTTGGTGAACTTTATTATTTATTTATTTTTTGGGGGCTGAACTGACAACAGATAGAGCTGCAGTCACACGGAGACCGTGCAGACAGACGTAAACGGCGCTACAAGGCCCAAAAACCCTCCTCTACTTTATCCTATGTAGTGTTTTTCCACAAATTAGCTGGAGACGGGTGGAAAGACACTAATAGGATTTTTTTGAATAAATTAGCAGCAGACTACACTATTTTGAAAAAAAAGAAAATTGATTTGGCGGTATGACGCAGTGAAAAACCCTGAGCTGGAGACAACCAGGCTATAGCTGCTCACAGATTACAGGGCGAGCTGCAGTCACACGGAGACCGTGCAGACAGCCGTAAACGGCGCTGCAAGGCCCAAAAACCCTCCTCTACTTTATCCTATGTAGTGTTTTTCCACAAATTAGCTGGAGACGGGTGGAAAGACACTAATAGGATTTTTTTAAATTAATTAGCAGCAGACTACACTACTTTGAAAAAAAAGAAAATTGATTTGGCGGTATGACGCAGTGAAAAACCCTGAGCTGGAGACAACCAGGCTATAGCTGCTCACAGATTACAGGGCGAGCTGCAGTCACACGGAGACCGTGCAGACAGCCGTAAACGGCGCTGCAAGGCCCAAAAACCCTCCTCTACTTTATCCTATGTAGTGTTTTTCCACAAATTAGCTGGAGACGGGTGGAAAGACACTAATAGGATTTTTTTAAATTAATTAGCAGCAGACTACACTACTTTGAAAAAAAAGAAAATTGATTTGGCGGTATGACGCAGTGAAAAACCCTGAGCTGGAGACAACCAGGCTACAGCTGCTCACAGATTACAGGGCGAGCTGCAGTCACACGGAGACCGTGCAGACAGCCGTAAACGGCGCTGCAAGGCCCAAAAACCCTCCTCTACTTTATCCTATGTAGTGTTTTTCCACAAATTAGCTGGAGACGGGTGGAAAGACACTAATAGGATTTTTTTAAATTAATTAGCAGCAGACTACACTACTTTGAAAAAAAAGAAAATTGATTTGGCGGTATGACGCAGTGAAAAACCCTGAGCTGGAGACAACCAGGCTACAGCTGCTCACAGATTACAGGGCGAGCTGCAGTCACACGGAGACCGTGCAGACAGCCGTAAACGGCGCTGCAAGGCCCAAAAACCCTCCTCTACTTTATCCTATGTAGTGTTTTTCCACAAATTAGCTGGAGACGGGTGGAAAGACACTAATAGGATTTTTTTGAATAAATTAGCAGCAGACTACACTACTTGGGAAAAAAAAAAAAAAAAGGAACAGTATGAGGCAATGAACCACCCTCCCTGAACTGAATACAACCAACTATGGATGGCCTATGTGGCTGCACTCAGACTGGAGACTGGGCTGCACTCACACACACACACACACAGACCCTGCAGATCGCTGTGAAAACAGCGCTACAAGGCAAAAGCAAGGTGAATAGTAGGTGAACACAGCGGTTGCTAAATTAGCCTTTGGAAAGCACAAAGAAGCAAATCGCTATCTCTAAACTGTCCCTCAGTCAGCAAACAGCGTCCTGTCACTAACTGAATTCACAGCAGAGTGATCGCAAAATGGCGCCAGCGACTTTTAAACTGCATCATGACATCATTACACCAGCCAATCACAGCCTTGCCAGTAGTTTCATGCCCTCCATGCTAAACAGGATGTGCCCACACTTGGAATCAATCTCATTGGCTGAATTTCTGCTTTTTGAATCTTAGAACTTCCGATTCCGGTATCCGATACGCGGCAAGTATCGGAATCCCGGTATCGGAATTCCGATACCGCAAGTATCGGCCGATACCCGATACTTGCGGTATCGGAATGCTCAACACTACTCATTACAACATCATACAGCAGAGAGTTCCATAGTCTCACTGCTCTTACAGTAAAGCATCCGCGTCTGTTATTATGCTTAAACCTTCTTTCCTCCAGACGAAGAGGATGCCCCCTTGTCCCTGTCTCAGGTCTATGATTAAAAAGATCATCAGAAAGGTCTTTGTACTGTAATTAATACATTAAAATAAGATCACCCCTTAGTCTTCGTTTTTCCAAATTAAATAGCCCTAAGTGTAATAACCTATCTTGGTATTGCAGACCCCCCAGTCCTCTAATAACCTTGGTCGCTCTTCTCTGCACCCGCTCTAGTTCAGCTATGTCTTTCTTATACACCAAAGACCAGAATTGTGCGCAGTATTATAAGAGTGGTCGAACTAGTGACTTGTATAGAGGTAAAATGATGTTCTCCTCATGAGCATCTATGCCTCTTTTAATGCATCCCATTATTTTATTTGCCTTTGTAGCAGCTGCCTGACACTGGCCACTAAATGTGAGTTTGTCATCCACCCATACACCCAGTGACAGGTTCCCTTTAATAGGAATCCATATTGGATCCAAAAAAGTCAGCTCTTTTTAGTGAGAAAAGCTAAATGATCCTGATCACCAAAAAAGCTTGGCTACTCATTGCTACTTCATTTGTTCCTTCACTCCCAGTGGCTGGTATATATGCACATCTATTTCTACTCTTCTGTGCCTGGCTACCCACAAAAGTCATTTATGGAAGTCTGCTCTTTCATAGCTGTCTGCTAGACCTGGTGCTACTGCACTAAGCTGGTAGACAGCAATGAACCACATGTGGCTTCCAGCCATAAGTTGGAGACTCCTACTTTAAACAATAGATCAAGGAATATTAAGCAGATTCACAAAATGTTGTGATCTTGAGATATCACTAAAATAAACATAAAATGGTGCTCCTTGCATAGTCATCCACATGAAGGCAGTGACTGAATCTTCATTTATTATACCATCATACTGATCTCACAAAAGTTAAAAGGATAAGTGAAAATACAGTACTAACACCACTGACCAATTACTCCTTCCCCTGCTTGTTTTTTTTATCTAACTTGCCTGCGTTTATGATGCCTGTTTATGTTGTGCAACTGTGTTACAGGGAAATAATTATCCTCCCAAATTCATCAAAGATTTCTCTATATTTTTTTAATTCCAGGGGTGCACATATCATTGGTGCACCATGTGCTACTGCACAGGGGCCCAAGAGGTAAATTGGCCATTTTCAATCTCCACAGCAGGTAGAATTGCGCATTATGATGAGGTGCTAGACTGCAAAGGGCCCATATATTGTTCTTGCACAGTGGTTCCTTCTATGTGCATCCACCAGTGCTTCATTCATTTTACCCTCTAGCTACAAAATCTTTCCGGACAAGTGGCAGACATGCTACCACCCATATGTCTTAAGTTGGATTTCACACAGCATAGTTTTCAGATTTTGATACAGAATTGATGGGGAATTTGCAATGGTGAAATCTACAGCAAATGTGTATCAAAATTGATATGTAGGGCATGCATATTTTTCGGCATATTTTTCCATGGTGTCAAATTATGCTAAGTATGAATCCACCATTATAGAGGGATATTGGATTTTTAGTTTCTGTCAAATAACTAACGGTTTGCTGAAGGATATTTACTGATTTGTAATTTTCATGTTTCAATCTGCTGACTGATACTTTGCAAAAACTTTGCTATAAAGCTGCTTTAAGGGTTCTTTTGATCTCAGCCTTGAAATGAACTCAAATGTTGGAGGCTACAAGGAGACTGTTCAGCTCAAAGTATTTCTCCATAATACAGATTCTTAAAGGGCACCTGTCACCTCGTTTTTTCAGTATGAGATAAAAATACTGTTAAATAGGGCCTGAGCTGTGCATTACAACAGTGTATTTTGTGGACCCCGATTCCCCACCTATGCTGCCAAAATACGTTACCAAAGTAGCCGTTTTCGCCTGTCAATCAGGCTGGTCTGGTCAAAAGGGCGTGGTGTCTTCCCCCAGATCTTGCTTAGTTTTCCGTTGGTGGCGTAGTGGTTTGTGCATGCCCAAGGTCCCGAATCCACTGCACAGGGGAGTTAAAAGAGCGCGATGTGCACTATTTCATAGGTCAAAGGCGAACTCTGCTTCAGGAAAATGGCCGCCGCGATCTCCATCTGCGCACGCGCGGCATCCCGCGGCCATTTTCCTGAAGCCGCGGCCAGCAGAGCGCCGCTTCTGCGCACGCGCGGCCAAAGGAAGATGGCCACCCCCACCGATGACCTATGAAATAGTGCACATCGCGCTCTTTTAACTCCCCTGTGCAGTGGATTCGGGACCTTGGGCATGCACAAACCACTACGCCACCAACGGAAAACTAAGCAAGATCTGGGGGAAGACACCATGCCCTTTTGACCAGACCAGCCTGATTGACAGGCGAAAACGGCTACTTTGGTAACGTATTTTGGCAGCATAGGTGGGGAATCGGGGTCCACAAAATACACTGTTGTAATGCACAGCTCAGGCCCTATTTAACAGTATTTTTATCTCATACTGAAAAAACGAGGTGACAGGTGCCCTTTAACTGAAAAATGAACTGGAGTATAAATTGTTATGCATGCAAAATAGGAGTGTGTTTACACTGGTCACTAAACAGTCAAAAGCCAAGAGAGAGACAAAATGAACATATATCCTGCTGTAAGCAAATAAGTAAAAGCAATAGCGCATATAAATAACATTGGGTACTTAGTAAACACTGTTTTGATTAAAAAAGGGTATAAGCCATCTCTAGTATTAAAACCTTACCATGCATCAAATTGATGTCAGTGTGAAAAAAGGCTGAGCAGGACCGGGTCCCAGATGGATGCCCATCAAAGGGAAGCTATATAAAAGTTCTGTCCAGCTCAAAGAAAGGGAGTCTGCACCCTTACCTGCACTAAGTAAAAGAAACCGAAAAAAAGTTGTTAGTAAACACCTTATGTAATTTATATTCACTACTGCTTTTACTTATTTACTTACAGCAGGGTATATGATCATTTTGTTTCGGTTTTGTATTTTGTCCATATTACAGATGTAGCTTGATGGATGGACACTTATTCATTATATATATACAGGGTGTCCCATTTATATGGATACACCTAAATAAAATGGGAATGGTTGGTGATATCAACTTTCTGTTTGTGGCACATTAGTATGTGGGAGGGGGGAAACTTCTCATGATGGGTGATGACCATGGCGACCATTTTGAAGTCTGCCATTTTGGATCCAACTTTATTTTTTTCAATGGGAAGAGGGTCATGTGACACATCAAACTTATTGAGAATTTCAAAGAAAAACAATGGTGTGCTTTGTTTTAATTGTAACTTTATTCTTACCACCATTAATTTTCTTGTGAAATTCTCAATACCTTTGATGTGTCACATGACCCTCTTCCCATTGGAAAAAAATAAAGTTGAATCCAAAATGGCAGACTTCAAAATGGCCGCCATGGTCACTATCCATCTTGAAAAGTTCCCCCTCCCCTCCCATATACTAATGTGCCACAAACAGGAAGTTGATATCACCAACCATTCCCATTTTGTTTAGGTGTATCCATATAAATGGGACACCCTGCACAATATAAAAAGTAACCTTACTGAAGCTCCAACCTTAGGTGTTATTGTATTTTGTATGAAGAGTTTGTACTTAGTTATACTTAGACTAGCAGTCACCAGGATCACCACTTTCTGACCTTATGGAAGCCTTATGAAGCACCGCACCTTCTAGTGTTACCTTTCTTGGGATTTGGGGAAGCCAGAAAAAAATCCTCTTCATATACATCTCAGCTGCTGCAGAACCCTTTTTTAAAAAATATTATTCTGCTGTAGTTAAGGTATACATAATAAGACAAAGGGCAGCATTTTATCCCAACTGCTGCAGAGCCTCTGGAGAAGAAAGGGGAGACATATATTTCAGTGATGGCCTATATAAAGCTGTTATTTCTTGTAGAACAGTCACTGGATTTTAAAATAATAAGTATCCTGTAAGAGGAACAATTCCAAATATCACACTATGAAGTCAGTGTATCAGCATGACATATCACGAGTCTAGGATAGGTGCCATATCATGCTGCTCTAACGATGCCCACTCAATAATAGTTTTATAGAATTGTTATGCATTTTGATTTGGGTTGCAGGATCAGAGCACCTTGTACTCAACTATACTGAATAAATGGCAGGCCTGTGTGAAGAAATAAATGATTTTTGCTTTCTTAGCATGACGATATAATGAATCATGCATCATCTGTCTTAAAAGACAAGGAATAAAGAACAGTAACCAGAAATGGGCATCAAGGAACTCTGATTTGTAAACATTTGCTGATAATGCACATTAATTTGATAAATATCTCACTTTAAGACATAATTCTAACTATTTAGGCAGGGCTGACATAGTGTCATTGGCCTCCGCTTAGTGTATATACCAAGATAAGTTACAAAAGATAAGCAGCTTTTCAGGCTAGTTTGGGACTTCCTGCTCTCATGAGGCCAGCGACAGTTCTGTGCAAGCGAGTATAAGGTCATGACAGGCCTCATCATACTGGAAGTCCCGGCCTAGTGATTCAGCACTTGAAGTAATACTAACAATATGCGCCAAGGACAGGACAGGTGATAGTGAGGAACAGTGGGGCCGGAGAAGTGACCTGTAAGGTGAGTACAAGAATTTATTTATTTTTATTAACCTTTTAATTAACCTCTACAAATCAGCAAAATGGCCGTTATTTTGTTAATTTTGCGCGGAAGCAAATTACAAAAAATATGCATTTTGGCAAATGAGAACTTAAAATTTCTCTCAACTATATTCATTCATCTCTATAAAGTTACCAATATACATGTTAAAGGGAACCTATCACCCCGTTTTTTAAAGATTAGATAAAAATAGTGTGAAATAGGGGCAGAGCTGGGCTTTACATTACTGCCTCTTTGGTGCCTTTACACCCCCGTTAGGCTGCCGAAATACCTTAGTGAAGTGTCCGTTTTGACCTGTCACTCAAGCTGGTCAGGTCGGATGGGCGTGGTCACAGCGCTGTTTGTCCCCCAGGATACTGCTCATCATTACGTTGGTGGCGTAGTGGTGTGCGCATGTCCAGCAGATGAATCCACTGCCCAGGAGATGAATAGCGGCGCGGTCTTCGCTATTCAGCCGTTTACCGGTGGGCGCGGCCATCTTTCCTGTGGCCGCGCCTGCGCAGATGGAGCGCTCTGCTGCCAGGGGCTTCAGGAAAATGGCCACGGGATTCCGCGCGTGCGCAGATGGAGATCGCGGCGGCCATTTTCCTGAAGCCCCTGGCAGCAGAGCGCTCCATCTGCGCAGGCGCGGCCACAGGAAAGATGGCCGCGCCCACCGGTAAACGGCTGAATAGCGAAGACCGCGCCGCTATTCATCTCCTGGGCAGTGGATTCATCTGCTGGACATGCGCACACCACTACGCCACCAACGTAATGATGAGCAGGATCCTGGGGGACAAACAGCGCTGTGACCACGCCCATCCGACCTGACCATCTTGAGTGACAGGTCAAAACGGACACTTCACTAAGGTATTTCGGCAGCCTAACGGGGGTGTAAAGGTACCAAAGAGGCACTAATGTAAAGCCCAGCTCTGCCCCTATTTCACACTATTTTTATCTAATCTTTAAAAAACGGGGTGATAGGTTCCCTTTAAAAGGATTCCGTAACCTGGCGGCAGCCAACAAGGATGCAATGAAGTTTCCACCATAGAGACTGTGAATGGCATCAGCGGCTGAATGAAGATGAGTGAAATAAATGAAATATATGTTAACATGATTAAAGTCTACCACTGTAAGGCAGGATTCACATAAGGCAGGTACTGCCCCTTCTCCCACCTCCTACTGCTTTTCTTTCAGATGAAGTTTTCTTTCTGTTCGACATTTTACTTGGGTAAGAACACCCACGAACAATTAAGTTGCATGTGACCCATGCTATTGGACCATATTTCTTTTGTGAAGCATGGAACATTAGATGGAACAAAAATGTGTTACCCAAGGTGATGGCCCATTGACATTCCTATAAAAACGTATTACTAATTGAATGAGTTCAATTGCGGGAGTTATCAATTTAGAGCAATTTAGAACTTAGATTCATTAATTGATTATAGACCTGATACGTCATTGCATTTTCTCCAGTTTTTTTGGCATCTCAATTGGTAACTTTTTTATTTGCGACAAATTCATCAAATGACTTTTTCAGCATGTCTCTTGTAGTACAGTTAGTTTTCTGCTTGTTTCATCAATGTGGCTTTTACAGACATTTTAAACAGATTAATGAAATCTGACTTTTTAAAAAAGTTGCAAAATTTGTTGCAATTCTATTTACACTTTTGACTTCATTGAAAATAAATCGAGATAATTCCCCTCCAAACAATTTTGCAAATTAATTCACTGATTTTAATCTTAAGGTTCTATTAAAATGTAACTATTACTAAATATCCTTTAAAAAGATCAAGCACCACAAAAAAAAAATATATGCAACATGATTCATACAAACAATTAACTGATTTTGACTGTCTATTCAATATAAAATTCCCTATGCGTTTTATCATTTTCTATTTGCTGTCTTGATTTATCAGGGGTTAGGCAGTATTAGATGCATATTAATTATTAATAGAACATGATCAATCAATGCTATTGTGTGCTATGCTGTGCACACACAAACAATTGCAGATTTTATGAGCACCAGTTACTTTGATGCATTTTTGTGAATTTTAGCGAAACGAGCAACTTTTCCAGCTAAAAAGTGCCAAAACAACTTAAATATTGCAAAACAATGGGGAGACAAAGAGCGCAATAGGGTCTTATCCAAGTTACACAGAGGAGAACAGGCAGAAAAAAGACAAATTTGGACTCTACACAAAATTCGTAAATTGCGTACACCAATTTTATAAATTTTGCCCAAAATTATCAGTGAAAAAGCGCAAATCAAAAAAGAAAAATGATATTAAAAATGCAAATGAAAATGATAAATCGGACCATCTTTTCTGAAATTTTTTATACTTTTACTGGAAACACTAAAGAAGACTGTAGCTTGTTCCTAATCATGTAAATGGTTATAGATAATGAACTATAATCTAATCATGTATATGTTCATACACTAATCTGTAATTTGAGTAAGTGGCCTAGTCCTCCTGGGGTCATATTACTGTGGCTTCCATTGGTATTTTTCATGTTTTGCTACCTCACAACCTGGAATTTCACTTTTTTTTTAGGGTTTGCATAAGTTCATGTAAAGAACATGCACATAACTGTGAACATTTTGTTATCTTTTTATTATGAAGCAAACAACAAATAGAACAAAATAACTGAAAACTTCAGTGTACATAACTATTCAACCCCCGAAAGTCAGTACTTTGTAGAGCCTGTTTTTGTGGCAATTACCTCTTGACTAGTGTTGAGCGATACCGTCCGATACTTGAAAATATCGGTATCGGATAGTATCGGCCGATACTCGAAAAGTATCGGATATCGCCGATACCGATACCCGATACCAATACAAGTCAATGGGACACCAAGTATCGGAAGGTATCCTGATGGTTCCCAGGGTCTGAAGGAGAGGAAACTCTCCTTCAGGCCCTGGGATCCATATTAATGTGTAAAATAAAGAATTAAAATAAAAAATATTGATATACTCACCTCTCCGACGCAGCCTGGACCTTACCGCTGTGAACCGGCAGCCTTCTTTGCTTAAAATGAGCGCGTTCAGTACCTTCCATGACGTCACGGCTTCTGATTGGTCGCGTGCCGCTCATGTGACCGCCACGTGACCAATCAGAAGCCGTGACGTCATCCCTCAGGTCCTAAATTCCTAGAAGGGAATTTAGGACCTGAGGGATGATGTCGCGGCTTGTGATTGGTCGCGTGGCGGTCACATGAGCGGCACGCGACCAATCAGAAGCCGTGATGTCATGGAAGGTGCAGAACGCGCTCATTTTAAGCAAAGAAGGCTGCCGGTTACTACCAGGGCGCGTCCGAGGGTGAGTATATCCCTATTTTTTATTTTAATTCTTTATTTTTTACATGGATATGGATCCCAGGGCCTGAAGGAGAGTTTCCTCTCCTTCAGACCCTGGGAACCATACACTGGGAACTTCCGATTCCGATTCCCGATACCACAAAAGTATCGGATCTCGGTATCGGAATTCCGATACAGCAAATATCAGCCGATACCCGATACTTGCGGTATCGGAATGCTCAACACTACTCTTGACTTGGACCATTTTCCCTGTCATCTTGAGGTGATGAGCTTTGATGATTTTGGAGCCAGACATAACATTTCCCTTTATGGCCAAAAAGGTCAATTTTGGTTTCATCTGACCATAGCGCCTTCCTCCATACATTTGGGGAGTCTCCCACATGTCTTTTGGCAAACTCAAAATGAGCCTTACAAATTTTGTGTGTAAGTAAAGGCTTTTTTTCTGCCTAGGCTTCCATAAAGGCCACCTCTATAGATTTTACAACTTGAACTCTGCAGTTCCTTCAAGGTTAACTTTGATCTCTGTGCTGCCTCTCTAGTTAATGCTCTCCTTGCCCAGGCTGTGAGTTTTGGTGGCCGGCCCTCTCTTGGCAGGTTTGTCGTGTTGCTATATTCTTTCCATTTGATGATAATGGATTTGATGGTTGTTAGGAGTCGAGTTCCCGTCACTGCACAGGGGGAATCTCGAGCCATGTCTGCTGTGGTCTCCCATTCTGCATCAGCCGCAGTGGAGCCTGCTCAGCGGAGATGTCAGTCCCAGCGTCTTACTGAATCTGGTACTGTGCAAAGGGTTACTATTGTACCCTGCACTGGTCTGCGGCGAGCAGGCTTTTCTGGGACTAAGTCCTGCTTTGCACACACTGAGCATGCCCAGGGTAAGATCTCTCAATGGAGATCAAGGGTCACATGCTCAGGTACTGCAGCAACTTCCATTGGTCCTCCAGGAAGGTCATGTACCTGATCAAGTTCTGTGGAAGTCTTCCATTGGTCCTTCTTGGAAGGTCCTGAAGTTGCTGCAGCTATAAAAGGTTCTCATGACCGCACGGCCATGCGCTAGTGTCAATTTATGTATGAGCTCAGCGCCAGTGTGGTCATGTGTGTGTGTGTATTCAGGGACCCGGCTGAAATAAGCCCCTAGAATGCTGGCACCTCCGGCGAGGAGTTTCATGCGTGTGTATACAGGGACCCGGCTGAAATAAGCCCCTAGAATGCTAGCACCTCCGGCGAGGAGTTTCATGTGAGTGGATTCAGGGCTGGCGTATAGCCATCAGAATTCCGGCTCCACCGGAGAGGAGCTGCGTGTTTGCATTTGACTGCATGACCACCATCTGCTCTACTAAGTAGCTGTGTTCCCCTGTGAAGCTAACAGGGTACAGCATTCTCTTTACTAACGGACTCTGAAGTAACAGAATTCGTTTATACTACTATATTGTACTGCCATATTTAGCAGCAGGTTCTTTCCTGCACGGTGGATCCCGGGTTGCGAACGCACCAACTACTACTAATAAATATATATTCTGTGCGTTCTGCCAACCCTAACAGTACACTAGCGCCAGGATCTGTCTAAGTATGGTGGATGAACAGCGATTGCAGGGGTACATCCAGCTGCTGGAGGGCCGGTTGGTGTCTCTCGAGCGTGCAACCTCGGCGGTGGATGTTACTGCAATAGCTGTTCAGGCTGCTAGCGTGTCTGCAGCAGCTTTACCCACTGCCACCTCTGTACCGACCTTATCTCACCTCCTGTTGCCTGAAAAATTCTCTGGGGACAGTAAGTCCTGTAGGGGTTTCGTGAGCCAGTGTGGTATACATCTCGAGCTCCTGGCTGCACGTTTTCCTACAGAGCGGGCAAAGGTGGGATTCATAATTTCTCTCCTGTCGGACAGAGCTTTGGAGTGGGCTACGCCACTGTGGGAGCGCAACAATCATGTGGTGCGGAGTGTTCCTCAGTTTCTAGGCACTCTGAAACAGGTATTTGTAGGACCTCAAGTCACCCATGATACGGCGCTCCAACTGCTGGCATTGACTCAGGGTTTGACCATGGTCAGTCATTTTGCCGTCCACTTCTGGACGTTAGCGTCTGAGTTGGAGTGGCCAGATAAAGCCCTCATTCCCATATTTTGGAGGGGGCTGGCTGACCATGTGAAGGACGCTTTGGCCACTAGGGAGATTCCCGCCACACTGGAGGAGCTCATAGCTGTATCAACTTGCACAGACCTTAGTTTTCATGAGCAAAGGTTGGAGTGAGCCCAGTGTAGGCAGAGGTTTCGGCTGGCTCCCACCTTTGCCAGACCTATGGAATCTCCGGTCCAGGTGCCTGAGTCACATGAGGCCATAGAGGTGTCACGAGCGGGGTCCAAGCTCCGGTCCGCTTGTGCACTTAAGGTCTGTCATGCTTGTCAGCAGTCAGGACATCTTGCCTCCAAGTGTCCTCAGCTGTCGGGGAAACGTCAGCGTCTAGTGGCAGTTGGAGGAGGTACACTAGACACGGCGACGTTTGCCTCTAAGTTGTCCTTCAAGGGCACAATTACCATAGGCCATCCACTCTTATGGTAGAGCTATGCGTGGACTCTGGGGCAGAGGGTAATTTTATGTCATTCACTTTCGCCCAGCGACACGCAATACCCCTGGTGATGCTCGCCAAACCAGTAACCGTTTGAGTGGTAAATGGGTCGACACTACCCTTACAGATTACACACCAAACCATTCCTTTCACTCTTTCTGTGTCTCCATCACATCAGGAGATTATCTCCCTATTAGTCCTTCCTGAGGGAACTGATGAGGTCCTTTTGGGGATACCATGGCTATGCTATCATTCTCCTCATATAGAGTGGTCCTCAGGGAGAATTCTGAGATGGAGTAAATCCTGTGAGGATAGATGTCAGAGGGAGTGCAATCAGGTTGCTACAACAGAGGTACCCGCAGATCTTTCCTCTCTCCCCAAGCACTATTGGTCCTATGCGGATGTGTTCTCCAAAAGGGCTGTGGAGACCCTTCCGCCTCACTGCCCCTATGACTGTCCTATTGACCTCTTGCCTGGTGTTGAGCCTCCCCGGGGTCGAGTCTATCCGTTATCTCTCCCGGAGATGGAGGCAATGTCTCAGTATATTCAAGAGAATCTGGCAAGAGGATTCATTAGGAAGTCAGAGTCACCTGCAGGGGCTGGGTTCTTCTTCGTGCAGAAGAAGAGTGGAGAATTGCATCCATGCATAGACTACAGGAGTCTTAACGCCATCACTGTTAAGAACAAGTACCCACTACCCCTGATATGAGCTCTTTGATAGGCTACGGGGCGCAAGGGTATTTACTAAACTAGATCTGCGGGGTGCTTACAACCTGATTCGTATCCGTGAGGGGGACGAATGGAAGACGGCTTTTAACACCAGGGATGGGCACTATGAATATCTGGTGATGCCCTACGGGCTCTGTAATGCCCCAGCCATTTTCCAAGACTTTGTGAACGACATCTTCCGGGATATGCTCACCACCTTGGTGGTAGTCTATCTGGATGATATTCTCATCTACTCTCCAGATATTGACTCCCATCGGAGAGATGTTTGCAAAGTCTTCGATGCCAAGTTGGAGAAGTGTGTGTTTGAGCAGGAGTCCTTGCCTTTCCTTGGATATATCATCTCTGCCCAGGGTTTGGCTAAGGATCCTGCCAAGCTACAGGCTGTGATGGACTGGCAGAAACCCCATTCACTTAAAGCAGTGCAGCGCTTTATGGGGTTCATTAATTACTATTGCCAGTTCATTCCACACTTCTCAACTTTGGTAGCTCCCGTGGTTGCCCTCACCCAGAAGGGAGCAAATCCCAAGTTGTGGTCAGAGGATGTCTCCAAGGCCGTTCTCTCGATTAAATCGCACTTCGCTAGCGCTCCCATTCTACATCGCCCCGATGTAGATAAGCCATTTATCATGGAGGTGGATGCCTCATCTGTTGGTGCTGGAGCAGTCCTTTTTCAAAAGGATGCTCAAGGTCGGAAGCATCTTTGCTTCTTCTTCTCCAAGACCTTCACACCAGCGGAGAGGAATTATTCCATCGGGGACAGGCAGTGTCTAGCCATGAAGTTGGCTTTCTCAGAGTGGAGACATCTCTTGGAGGGAGCTCGCTTTCCCTTATAGGTATTCACTGACCACAAGAACTTGGTATATCTACAGACGGCCCAGAGGCTGAATTCTAGCCAGGATAGATGATCCCTGTTCTTCTCCCGGTTTCATTTTACTCTCCACTTTCTCTCCGGAGAGAAGAACATTTGTGCCGGCACTCTCTCCCGTTCCGTAGTGTCATCAGAGGAGGAGGAGCCTTGGCTTATTGTCCCTTCTGAGAGCCTGAGAACTATGGCTCCGGTTTCGCTAGAGTCCGTGCCCCGGGCAAGACTTTCGTGCCAGCGAATTTACGACCGGAGGTTCTCTCTTGGGCTCATTCGTCCAGAGTGGGTGGACATTTTGGGACCAAAATGACATCTGAGCTTTTGGCGAGGATGTACTGGTGGCCGCATATGGCCCGTGACGTCAGGGACTATATTCGGGTGTGCGTTTCCTGCGCCCAGAATCGGTCTCCTCGGCAATGGCCTGCTGGGTTGCTTTACCCCCTGCCAGTGGCAGACAGGCCCTGGGAGATGGTTGGGATGGACTTCGTGGTGGGCTTACCCAAATCTCATAGCTGCACCGTTATCTGGGTTGTCACCAATCATCTCTCTAAGATGGTGCACTTGGTGCCGCTTCCACAGTTACCTTCTGCATGGGCCTTGGCAGCGTTATTCATTAAGCATATTTTCCATTTACATGGAATGCCTGATAAAATTGTCAGTGACCGGGGTCCCCAGTTCGTGTCTCGGTTTTGGAGAGAGCTCTGCCGTTTACTTAGCATAGAGTTGAATCTCTCCTTTGCATATCATCCCGAGACGAATGGGTTGGTAGAGAGGACCAACCAGACTCTGGTGACATACTTGCGACATTTTGTCTCTGCTAGGCAGGATGACTGTGCATCTTTGCTACCTTGGGTGGAATTTGCCTTTAACAATGCCGTAGCCGATTCCACTGGGCAGACTCCTTTTCTCCTTATTTACGGCCAACATCCGCATGTCCCTGTACCCATGCCCGTGTCCGTGTCTTCCACCGATTCTAGGGTGGCAGACTGGGCGGTGGAGGCACGTGACATTTGGGACCATACACAGGATGCCATCCGGGCCTCCATGGAGAGAATGAGGGTTTCGGCTGATACACACCGTCGCCCCGCTCCAACCTTTGCTCCTGGTAACTTAGTGTGGCTCTCCGCCCGTAATATCAGGCTGCGAGTTGAGTCCACTAAGTTTGCGCCTCGCTAGATTGGCCCGTTCAAGGTTCTGGAACAGTAAACACAAGGAATGCAAAGCAAGCAGACGAATTGAAACCATACGACCATGGTAGAAAGAAAGGTCAGCAAAATATAAATAACAGCCTGCTAGCTATGGATATGATAGGACAACACCATGCTGAAACAGCAGAAAACAACCAATAGAAAAAATGGTGCAACACATCCAAATATAAAAAGATATAAACTTTATTAAATAGATTAACAAATTTAACAAGGAGAACTGTCAGTAGTAGGTAAAATGGCCAAATAGCCACCATAAACCGCATGGAGACACAAGACCGCTCCTCATATATAACAATGCATAGTATGCAAAGACAGGGATTCACCCATATAATAATGAGATCTACTACAGCATTTAGATAGATTGATATCAACTAGAATAAACAAATACAGCATGTAGATACATAGTTAGTAACAAAGGGGACATACCCAGGATGTAGCTGAGGAGAGGAAACGGCTCCAGCTAACCCCAACGCGCGTTTTGGCGATCCTTCTTCTTGGGGTGTGCCATGACATACAGAGGCTAGTTTAAATAGTAGCCGCAGGGCCGGTGAGCCAATAATATCTATGCTGCACTAGCGGTAAACGCCGCACAACGCCGGGGGGCACGGGCCCATGCACACCAGCGTGAGACGGCGCACCGGAAGTGGGGCGGGACAAACGTGCGCGATACCGGAAATGGGCGTACGGCCATCTTTAAACAGGGCAACATGCCAGAACTACATAACATACAGTATAAGAAGACGTCACGGATGTCACAGACATGATAAAGATTAAAATGGTAATAATACCTAAGACCGGGCATATATCTAAATAGAAATAGATGAAGATATCCACATATCCAAAATGCAGCTATATAGAGAGTATACAGTAATATTAAATGAGATAAACAACACTTATAGCAAATCCAGATAAATGCCCAGGACTAACATGACAAAATATATTGGAAAATCGGCAGCTTTATATTAAGATGTAACTAGACGGCTACATGCAAATACCCTTTAACCCTTTACAAAATATTACAAAAGATATAAACAGGAACACATATAAACATAAAAATAATACAAAAACAAATAATGTACACATATATAGTCGCGAAAAAACTACAAATAATGAACACAAAATATATCAAAAAGATGTTCATCTTGGTTCTCTCAGATGACAAGGATCACGGGTATAGTCAATGTACAGATGTCAAGGCAGAACGATGGTCTAGACTCTGCTAAGAATAAAAAAATATATAAATACAAAAACAATAAAAAAACATGTAAAAACAGTCCCAATGCGGAAGAACAAGAAATGTTGCTCAGTTATACTCGGGCTATAGGAATGCAGCAAAGGAGAGACACTCATTAAGGCCATAGGGATGTACTGTGTTTAATTGCCAGATCCATCTCGCCTCCAGCCTACTCAATTTTTTTGTTAATTCACCACCACGTACGTTTATTTTTATGATGTCAATCCCCCGCACCTTCAAGAGCGCATCATTGCAATTGTGAAACATCTTGAAGTGGCGGGGGATCGTCTTGAGCAAGGCTGTGTCCTCGTGGCCGGCTGCCGCCTGAATGCCCAGGACATGCTCACGGATGCGGACCTTTAGCTGGCGTGTGGTGAGCCCAACATATATTAAGCCACATGGACATGTGGCGTGATACACCACATATCTGGTTGTACATGTAATGTGGTGCCTGATTTTAAAGGACTGGGTCCCATCAAAATTGGAGAACATGTCACTGCGCACAATGTTAGGTCAGGCGACACACCTGCCACAAGGCACACAGCCCACTCTCCTAGGGAAGATGTCAAGAAACGTAGATTTCTGATAGTTAGTATAGTGGCTGGAGACGAGATGATCCCTCAGGTTTTTCCCTCTTCTGTATGCAATAGAAGGCTTAATCGGGATAAATTTGGAGAAAATAGGGTCTACCCTCAAAATTGGCCAGGCATTTTGTAAAGCAGCCCGAACCCTATCTGTCTTCCCTAGGAGAGTGGGCTGTGTGCCTTGTGGCAGGTGTGTCGCCTGTCCTAACATTGTGCGCAGTGACATGTTCTCCAATTTTGATGGGACCCAGTCCTTTAAAATCAGGCACCACATTACATGTACAACCAGATATGTGGTGTATCACGCCACATGTCCATGTGGCTTAATAAATGTTGGGCTCACCACACGCCAGCTAAAGGTCCGCATCCGTGAGCATGTCCTGGGCATTCAGGCGGCAGCCGGCCACGAGGACACAGCCTCGCTCAAGACGATCCCCTGCCACTTCAAGATGTTTCACAATTGCAATGATGCGCTCTTGAAGGTGCGGGGGATTGACATCATAAAAATAAACGTACGTGGTGGTGAATTAACAAAAAAATTGAGTAGGCTGGAGGCGAGATGGATCTGGCAATTAAACACAGTACATCCCTATGGCCTTAATGAGTGTCTCTCCTTTGCTGCATTCCTGTAGCCCGAGTATAACTGAGCAACATTTCTTGTTCTTCCGCATTGGGACTGTTTTTACATGTTTTTTATTGTTTTTGTATTTATATATTTTTTTATTCTTAGCTCTAGACCATCGTTCTGCCTTGACATCTGTACATTGACTATACCCGTGATCCTTGTCATCTGAGAGAACCAAGATGAACATCTTTTTGATATATTTTGTGTTCATTATTTGTAGTTTTTTCGCGACTATATATGTGTACATTATTTGTTTTTGTATTATTTTTATGTTTATATGTGTTCCTGTTTATATCTTTTGTAATATTTTGTAAAGGGTTAAAGGGTATTTGCATGTAGCCGTCTAGTTACATCTTAATATAAAGCTGCCGATTTTCCAATATATTTTGTCATGTTAGTCCTGGGCATTTATCTGGATTTGCTATAAGTGTTGTTTATCTCATTTAATATTACTGTATACTCTCTATATAGCTGCATTTTGGATATGTGGATATCTTCATTTATTTCTATTTAGATATATGCCCGGTCTTAGGTATTATTACCATTTTAATCTTTATCATGTCTGTGACATCCGTGACGTCTTCTTATACTGTATGTTATGTAGTTCTGGCATGTTGCCCTGTTTAAAGATGGCCATACGCCCATTTCCGGTATCGCGCACGTTTGTCCCGCCCCACTTCCGGTGCGCCGTCTCACGCTGGTGTGCATGGGTCCGTGCCCCCGGCGTTGTGCGGCATTTACCGCTAGTGCAGCATAGATATTATTGGCTCACCGGCCCTGCGGCTACTATTTAAACTAGCCTCTGTATGTCATGGCACACCCCCTGAAGAAGGATCGCCGAAACGCGCGTTGGGGTTAGCTGGAGCCGTTTCCTCTCCTCAGCTACATCCTGGGTATGTCCCCTTTGTTACTAACTATGTATCTACATGCTGTATTTGTTTATTCTAGTTGATATCAATCTATCTATATGCTGTAGTAGATCTCATTATTATATGGGTGAATGTCTTTGCATACTATGCATTGTTATATATGAGGAGCGGTCTTGTGTCTCCATGCGGTTTATGGTGGCTATTTGGCCGTTTTACCTACTACTGACAGTTCTCCTTGTTAAATTTGTTAATCTATTTAATAAAGTTTATATCTTTTTATATTTGGATGTGTTGCACCATTTTTTCTATTGGTTGTTTTCCAAGGTTCTGGAACAGGTCAACTCTGTGGTCTACCGTTTGGCCATTCCTCCGCGCCTTGGTATCACCGACACTTTCCATGTCTCTCTCTTAAAGCCCATCCATTTGTCCCGGTTTTCCCAGTCATCTGCCGGTACGTCGGGTTCATCCACGGATGAGTTTGAGGTGAATGCCATCGTGGGGTGCAGGGTGGTACGTGGCAAGAAATTTTATCTAGTGGACTGGAAGGGTCACGGCCCAGAGGACAGAACCTGGGAACCTGTGGAGCACATTCGGGCTCTGCTGCTCATTGCAGCTTTTGAGCGTAGCAAGGCTCAAGGAGGAGGGGCCCTAGGAGGGGGGGTAATGTTAGGAGTCGAGTTCCCACCACTGCACAGGGGGAATCTCGAGCCATGTCTGCTGTGGTCTCCCATTCTGCATCAGCCGCAGTGGAGCCTGCTCAGCGGAGACATCAGTCCCAGCGTCTCACTAAATCTGGTACTGTGCAAAGGGTTACTGCTGCCTCTCCAGACTCTGCTATTGTACCCTGCACTGGTCTGCGGCGAGCAGGCTTTTCTGGGACTAAGTCCTGCTTTGCACACACTGAGCATGCCCAGGGTAAGATCTCTCAATGGAGATCAAGGGTCACATGCTCAGGTACTGCAGCAACTTCCAATGGTCCTCCAGGAAGGTCATGTACCTGATCAAGTTCTGTGGAAGTCTTCCATTGGTCCTTCTTGGAAGGTCCTGAAGTTGCTGCAGCTATAAAAGGTTCTCATGACCGCACGGCCATGCGCTAGTGTCAATTTATGTATGAGCTCAGCGCCAGTGTGGTCATGCGTGTGTGTGTGTGTGTGTGTGTGTGTGTGTGTGTGTGTGTGTGTGTATATTCAGGGACCCGGCTGAAATAAGCCCCTAGAATGCTGGCACCTCCGGCGAGGAGTTTCATGTGAGTGGATTCAGGGCTGGCGTATAGCCATCAGAATTCCGGCTCCACCGGAGAGGAGCTGCGTGTTTGCATTTGACTGCATGACCACCATCTGCTCTACTAAGTAGCTGTGTTCCCCTGTGAAGCTAACAGGGTACAGCATTCTCTTTACTAACGGACTCTGTGCAGTAACAGAGTTTGTTTATACTACTATATTGTACCGTCATATCTAGCAGCAGGTTCTTTCCTGCACGGTGGATCCCGGGTTGCGAACGCACCAACTACTTCTAATAAATATATATTCGGTGCGTTCCGCCAACCCTAACAATGGTTCTCCGACGGATCATCGGAGATTGGGATATCTTTTATAACCCAACCCTGACTTGTACTTCTCAACAACTTTGTCCCTGACTTGTTTAGAGATCTCCTTGGTGTTTATGGTGTTGTTTGGTTAGTGGTGCCTCTTGCTTAATTGTTTCGCAGCCACTGTGGTCTTTCAGAAAAGGTGTATATATACTGACAGACCATGTGACACTGACAGAACATGTGACATTGCTCACAGGTGGACTTAGTTTCATTAAGCATGTGACTTATAAAGGTAATTCCTTGCACCATAAAGTTTTAGGGTCTTCATCATAGCAAAAGAGTTGAATTAATTTGCACATGCCAATTTTTAGTTATTTTATCCCATAAATTAAAATTTTGCCTATATTTTTCTCAATTCACTTCACCAACTTAGACCACTTAGTGTTGATGCATCACACAAACAGATTACAATAATATTTAAACACAGGATTGTAATGTAACAAAATAGGTAAAAAAAACAAGGGGGTGAATACTTTTGCAAACCACTGTATTTTGATTACACATTAAATCCCATTGAATATAAATGACCACAATATATTTGCAATTAAATATTGATATCTCATAGTGGTTTGAAATGATCATTTTATCAAGAGGTCTATTGTGGTTAGTTATTGGGGTTCACTAGACTGTTAAGGGTTGATATGAAAGACATCTTCATTTAGTGAGAAGCTACGGAGTCAGTGTAGATAGAAGAAGAGTGCCGACACTGCGCTTACATTTCTCACAGCTTCCATCATCCAGAATCCAGGATGTCTTCAGAGGTGGCAATATGTCAAGAAATTAGTGAGAAACTGCAGCGCTGCCACCTGTGATGTCCTGATCCAGGACAGGTGATGGACACTACGGGGAGTTCGAGGGGAGACTCCTCTCAAACAAAACGTCACAGGAAACAAAAGAAAGAGTAAAAAAAAACACATTTAGGGATTAGGTGGATAAAGAAAAGTGTAGGGCAAATGACAAAAGTGCTTAAGGTGTAATGATAGATATTTAGAAAATAAATTTCAGGTGCCGGACCAGCCCTTAAAATCTTATTACTGTATTCCAATGTGCCTAACTATACTACATTCCACTGTTAATAAAGCATATAGTCAAACTTTCTCCATTTACTTGCTGGTTGTTTTTGTTTTCTTTATATAATAAGTATTTCTGTATGTACAGTGGAAATGCCAATGGATTTGGTGTTCCCTGAATACCATCTGTACTAATAAACCATTACCCATCTGTGCAACATGAATTATCACAGAAGTCACAGCCAAGTCGGCCTGGTTCCCTGGTACAAACACTAAAATAAAGAAACTACACTGCTAGACTAATTTTTCAAAGTTTCTAGAACGGACATTCATGTTTTATAAATGCAAAGGGCTGCATGGTTAAAGTAACAATACATTTAAATGTATGCAATAAAAATATTCGAGATTATGAAGAATCAACTCTTAACGGAGCATCACACTGAAAATATTTTGCTAGCTTCTTTTAAAAATTTGACTGTGAAAATACATTTCTGGCTTTATTCAAAGTATTTATTTAAGAATCTAATGTTCATACATACAGTAATAGTTTGCAACATACAGCTCTGTCAAAAATTAAGAGCCCACCACATCAAAACCCTGTCATGGGCAGCCCAATCTCCAGACCTGAACCCCATTGAAAACCTCTGGAATGTAATCAAGAGGATGATGGATAGTCACAAGCCATCAAACAAAGAAGAACTGCTTACATTTTAGCACCAGAAGCAGTGTGAAAGACTGGTGGAAAGTATGCCAAGACGCATGAAAGCTGTGATTAAAAATCATGGTTATTCCACAAAATATTGATTTCTGAACTCTTCCTGAGTTAAAACATTAGTATTGTTGTTTCTAAATGATTATGAACTTGCTTTCTTTGCATTATTTGAGGTCTGAAAGCACTGGGTATTTTTTTCATTTTGACCATTTCTCCTTTTCAGAAAAAAACTACTAAAGTTATTGCTTGGAAATTCGGAGACATGGTTATAGAGTAAATGAACAATTTACATTTTACTCAAAAATATACCTATAAAGAGAAGAATCAGACAAACTGAACATTTTTCAGTGGTCTCTTAATTTTTGCCAGAGTTGTATAAGCAATATAGGGTGTGTTCCACAGATTGCCATTGGAATTATATTCTATTTTTTGGTTATTGAATTTTGTTATTTTTTATTATAAGTATTAATAATAATTTTTCATTTATATAGCATCACTGTTGATCACTGTATTACCTGTACACTGACACTATACAGTGTATACTATGTACAAAGCTCCATTGTATAATGGCACATATAATAATATTAGTATTATGTTTTTTTTATTAATAATTAGTATTGTAGTATTGATCTGGTCATGGTGTGATGGTATTTGTTCGTTGTATGTGGTGGTAATATCTGATCTGGCCATGATTTGATGGTTTTTATCCCCTGAATGTGGAATTATTTGGTCACTATGCAGTGGTAATATATGGTCCGGTCATGGAGTGACAGTATTTGTTCCTTGTATGTGGCATTATTCTGCCATTATGTGAGGATAATATGTGGTTGGTCACTGTGTGGTGGTATTTGTACCTTGTATGTGGTATTATTTATTCAAGGGGTGGGGGCAGAGTTAGGGTGGAGCCTGGGAGAAGTCCCAAGGGGGCATTGAAATTCCTGGAAGCAGCCCTGCTGAGAGCAGTCCAGGTTTTTGCTTGTTCACATGCAGATGATTCTTCCTTGAATAAATGGAGGTGCTGCCACTCATTGTTCCAAAATGTTTCCTGTGCCAGTATTTGCATGCATCAAAATGTCACGTTTTCACCAAAATCCTGTCTGTTAACAATTTTTGCCTGATCCTTATAGTCACAAGCTACTCACATTCGGAATGCTATTTCATTCCTCAATGGCATCAATAAAATATGCATATTCTCTAAACACATGTATATGCACATATTTACATATACCCAAGGATTTGTTTTCTTCGAACATTCATAGCTGCACCAGCCATAATGTTTTATCTTTCTGCAGAAATCTGGATGTGAATTTTTAGTAAAATAGCTGTAATTTCTTTTAGACACAATGTTACCATACACTTATTTTTTTTTTACTCATACATAATTCCGGTAAGGAAGAAGAATACCATTTAGGTTTTTATGCAGAGTAAATTCTCTCACACACAGCAGTGCAACCTTTTGCTTAGGCCACGGTCACACATTCAGTATTTGGTCAGAATTTTACATCAGTATTTGTAAGCCAAATTCAGGAGTGGAACAATCAGGGAAAAGTATAATAGAAACATATGCCCCACTTTTGCATTTTTTATCCACTCCTGGTTTTGGCTTACAAATACTGATGTAAAATACTGACTAAATACTGAGTGTGTGAACCTGGACTAAGTATTAAAATGTATCCTTTCCATAAGGCAACATTCACATGTTCAGTATTTGGTCAGTATTTTACATTACTATTTGTAAGTCAAAATCAGGTGAGAGTGAAAAATCATAAATGGTGCACAATCCTGGATTTGGCTTCGAAATACTGGTGTAAAATATTGAATGTGTGAATGTGGCCTTAGACAGTTCCTGAGTTTTGAATCCCAGCAAATGCTACTTATAAGAAAAAGCTGAGAATGAATATAATGAATAACGGTTTCACTCTCATATTGAGCATAAAAACATGGCTTCATTATTAATTGTACATGGAAAAAGAGCTAACACTCCAATGTACACCTTTGCTCTATGACCCCAATGCTGGGATGTAGCCACCTCTTATGGACTGCTCAGGGGAAATAGCAAATAACACGATTGTATGGTATCCTTGTTTAAATTGGTCCTTCCTGTCTTCAAAGAAACACATGGCCAATTATGGCAGTCGGGACAGAGTCATAAGAATTATTTTTTTTCTGACAGGTATAGGATCTATTGATACATATTGTTAGGCATCAGAATTCCCCCACTGTGCGGGATAGATCCCAAGCATTGTCTGGTACTGTGGTCTCCCATTCTGGCTCAGCCACTGCAGTTGCTGCTTAGCACAAACATCAGTCCCAGTGTCTTTCTCAGGCACGTGGTATACATTTGGTTACTGATGCCTCTTCAGCCAAGTCTATGGTAACCAGTGATATGGAGGTGCAGTCTTGTGCTCTGGAGTCTAAGTCCAGAGATCACCTTACTGAGTGTGTCCGTGATGTGGCAGCTTCTCATTGGTGGTCAGTAGTGTTGAGCATTCCGATGCTGCAAGTATCGGGTATCGGCCGATACTTGCTGTATCGGAATTTCCGATACCGAGATCCGATATTTTTGTAATATCGGATATCGGTATCGAAACAACATTAATGTAAAAAGGTGTAAAAGAAAGAATTAAAATAAAAAAAATCGCTATACTCACCTGTCCGACGCAGCCGGGACCTCGGCGATTGTAAGCGGCAGCGTTGTTTCTTTAAAATTCGCGCTTTTACTTGCTTACGTGAATTCCCGGCTTCTGATTGGTCAGGGCGGCCATGTTGCCGGGACTCGGACCAATCACAGCAAGCCGTGACGAAATTACGTCACGGCTTGCTGTGATTGGTCCGCGTCCCGGCAACATGGCCGCCATTAACCAATCACAAGCCGTGACGTCACGGGAGGCTGGACACGCGCTTATTTTGAAAAGCGCGCGTGTCCAGCCTCCCGTGACGTCACGGCTTGTGATTGGTCACGGCGCCATATTGCCGGGATGCGGACCAATCACAGCAAGCCGTGACGAAATTACGTCACGGCTTGCTGTGATTGGTCCGCGTCCCAGGAACATGGCCGCCATTAACCAATCACAAGCCGTGACGTCACGGGAGGCTGGACACGCGCTTATTTTGAAAAGCGCGCGTGTCCAGCCTCCCGTGACGTCACGGCTTGTGATTGGTCACGGCGCCATATTGCCGGGACGCGGACCAATCACAGCAAGCCGTGACGTAATTTCGTCACGGCTTGCTGTGATTGGTCCGAGTCCCGGCAACATGGCCGCCCTGACCAATCAGAAGCCGGGAATTCACGTAAGCAAGTAAAAGCGCGAATTTTAAAGAAACAACGCTGCCGCTTACAATCGCCGAGGTCCCGGCTGCGTCGGACAGGTGAGTATAGCGATATTTTTTATTTTAATTCTTTATTTTACACATTTATATGGTTCCCAGGGCCTGAAGGAGAGTTTCCTCTCCTTCAGACCCTGGGAACCATCAGGAATACCGTCCGATACCTGAGTCCCATTGACTTGTATTGGTATCGGGTATCGGTATCGGATTGGATCCGATATTTTGCCGGTATCGGCCGATACTTTCCGATACCGATACTTTCAAGTATCGGACGGTATCGCTCAACACTAGTGGTCAGACGTTAGCTGCCCTGATGATGTAGCAGCCCAGGATTAGCCCACGGGCGATGTCTTGGCCAACTGGGCATGAGTGTTTGGGGTGGAGCCTAGCATATAAAAGGCTCTCAGTGGCACACGTTCTTGTGTGCAGTTAGCATAGTTCAGCTGCAAAACAAGCTCAACCCTTATGCTATATTTCTTGGTGAAAGGGTATTGTACCTAGCATCACAGAGCTCTGTCTCTTGGCTCAGCATTTGCTTCATTCGTGTGTGGGGTTAGCACCATTTAGTTGCAGAGCTAGCCCAATCCACATGCTATTATCCCTGAGATACTAACAGGGTATAGCACTTTGCATACTCGTGCCGTACCCCTCGGTGAAGTAACGGAGCTTGATACTCAGTGTTCCATTCACACTGAGTGGCGTTAACTCAGTGTGTTCAAGGTAATGCTTCCTGTTGTGTTCCATCATTGTTCACTAGCAGCAGGGTTCTCTGCAGGGTGGACCCCGGGTTATGATTGCACTTCATTTTATATTTTATTTAGTGCAATCCGCCAACCCTAACATATTTTCGGCATTGTGGCACTGTGGCGAACACAACATATTCACTTACATTGCTGTTCAGGATGCGCATGAGCCCAGAATTAATATTGGCCAGGTGAATAAAGTTGTATATGCTGTGTCTCATATGTACAGAAACCTATAATCAAAATTGGAAATATGGAATTATCTCCCGCCCCTGACTTAGGACACATATTCAGTGCTGGGAGATATAGTTTGCTGTAAGAACTGCACTACTGTACCATTTTCCAAAAAGAGTGCTCCATTTTGCAAGATCTGCACCAGTCATATGACAACAGGCCTTTTAACATTCTTTGGTTTATCTGTTTTATTTCTATGTGACTGTATAAACCGTATTTTCTTGTCCCCTTTGCAACATCATTCGTATATTTTTATAAGCACTGAGTAATTCTTACATTAAATATATAAAATTTAATAGCTTCATTCCTCTTGCTCTATGAACCGCACCCCTGAATCCTCATGAGGCTCAAGGTTACCTGCGATGGATGTTCAATTAATTTGTAATAAATGATTGGCGGTGGCAGCTAGTAGTTATATACCGAAAGTATATATATATCCGTCAATGTATTAGAATCAGATGAGCATATACTATACTTTCACTGGTAAGTGCCCAGCAACCAACTTTGTAGCAAAAGCAGCGGTTGCATCATCCATCAAATGTCAGTCAATTATATTATTGTCCTGACCATTGTTGGCAAGCGGTGGGATATCTTCGTGATCTCCCTGAAAATTGGAGCAGTGGTGTGCTATTTCTGACAAACAGCATCTGAGCACAATCAAATGCCAAAGAGGTGCCTCACCCAGTTCTCTGTTTCCTCAATGGAGAATCTGCCAAGGAAGATGAGCAAACACAGCAAGCACAAGAACCAATATAGGATTTGCCTACTGCTTGGGACAATGTCCGGTTTAACTGGCTTTTTGTGTAGCAAGGTAGTGGTGAAAATATTAAAATATACCTTTTATTAATATATCCTTTAAAAAACCAGATGACAGACAGTGAACAACATACCAACATACAACATAAAAACAAACACTTCAGGCTCATAGAAACCTAAGGTGTCAAAAACCTAGATGCACACAATATAATCTAATTAGATCATTTATCAACACATGTGTGCACACTAGGTAGTGCCATTAACCCTGAAATGCAAAACAGTATATCCTTGTCACATCATATTATCAACATTTGTGTGCATGCTAGGTAGTGCAATAATCTGCATCCTTTTTCACTACACCACTCCTATATATACTTATACTTGCATTCTATAAAAGGAGCCTGTAAGAAAAAATGGAACAATCTCACCCGGGTATATGTTCATTCCTTCATCACATATATCGTCACCGGTCTCAGAGATGGGTTCCAATATAATCCCTGCAATCCGGATGTAAGGAGGAGGGTGGGTATACCAGAGTCCTCATATACATCATGAGCTCTCCTTCACGGATTCGGGTACTCACACCATATCCCTATTACCTCCCAACGCATTTCATTTTGTCAAATCATCAGTGGAGGGAAAGAAAGTCCCAGTTGAAAAGAAGCTGTTCTCTTAAAGAATGAACATCCTTAATGTGCCAATTAATTCTGCGGTCTGCCGCCTCATACTGTCTCAATGGTTTAAATAAGTTATGTCAGTACTTATTGGGGCGTGACTTACTTTAACCCCTACGAGCTGTGCATCTATCTCCATCACTTTCAGGCACATATTACGAAGAAGCGGTCACACGTGTTTTCCGGAGACCGGAAGTGCCTCTGTGACGTGTAATCTGCGCTCCAAACCGGAACGCAGAATTATATACAGTATACTCACCGTCATGAATCAGAGCCGAAAGCACCTTGTTCCCACGCTGGCGTTGCCAAACACCTGTCGCGCATGCTCACCAGAAGACCGGAAGTGCCCCTATGATGTCTCATCTGCGCTCCAAGGTGGAACGAAGAGGCACATCCGGTACACTTTCCGTCAGTACCCGGAACTAAGGACGCTTTGTTCCTATGGCAACAAACACTATGTACTATAAACTAAGGTGCTAATTCCAATGTACACATTGTCAATCTCTGACAGAGCGGTATACCTTTGTTTGGGAATGCAGCATATTATGCCGTCTCAATGATTTACAATGTCCTTAACCAAATATGGACCAAAACACCTTCCCACAAAAAATAAATGCACTATGGATGTTTAGCATGTTCTTCCGTAGTATAGATACGAATGAACATCCAAAGTTCCGAGGTCTTAAGTAGGCCCCATTTACTGGTTTCATTTCATTTTATTTATTTTCTACAACCTAAAAAAAGGGAGGAAAGCATAAAAAAATGGCATGTGATAGATTCATTGGTCAGGGAACCCACAGACACTAGTTGACATTGACCAAAAGCCACAGGAGAGTTAGAACCTTCAACCTCATTTTCTCCATATACAAGTCATAGGTAACAACGTTAAAGATAATACAGTAATTAAAGCAAGAATAATGATGCCTCTGCCCGTAAGAGATTACAATCTACAATGAGGTGGGGGTAAACACAAAGTACAGGGGCTTATTTACAATGATGGTCCACCCATCTTGAGGGAATGGGGATAAATAAAGGCTGCATGAGCTTGTCACCAGCCATTATTTGTAGTGCTTTTGGGTGCGGTGGAGTTTGATGGAGAGTCGTGTTCAGAGAAAGTGAGTAGGATATATATATATATATATATATATATATATATATATATATATATATTAGCACATGTGGAATTATATACTTAACAAAAAAGTGTGAAACAACTGAAATTCTGTCTTATATTCTAGGTTCTTCAAAGTAGCCTCCTTTTGCTTTGATGACTGCTTTGCACACTCTTGGCATTCTCTTGATGAGTTTCAAGAGGTAGTCACCGGGAATGGTTTTCACTTCACAGGTGTGACCTGTCAGGTTTAATAAGTGGGATTTCTTGCCTTTTAAATGGGGTTGGGACCATCAGTTGTGTTGTGCAGAAGTCTGGTGGATACACAGCTGATATTCCTACTGAATAGACTGTTAGAATTTGTATTATGGCAAGAAAAAAGCAGCTAAGTAAAAAAAAAGAGTGGCCATCATTACTTTAAGAAATGAAGGTCAGTCAGTCCGAAAAATTGGGCAAACTTTGAAAGTGTCCCCAAGTGCAGTGGCAAAAACCATCAAGCACTACAAAGAACCTGGCTCATATGAGGACCGCCCCAGGAAAGGAAGACCAAGAGTCACCTCTGCTTCTGAGGATAAGTTTATCTGAGTCACCAGCCTCAGAAATCGCAGGTTAACAGCAGCACAGATTAGAGACCAGGTCAATGCCACACAGAGTTCTAGCAGCAGACACATCTCTACAACAACTGTTAAGAGGAGACTTTGTGCAGCAGGCCTTCATGGTAAAATAGCTGCTGGGAAACCACTGCTAAGGACAGGTAACAAGCAGAAGAGACTTGTTTGGGCTAAAGAACACAAGGAATGAACATTAGACCAGTGGAAATCTGTGCTTTGGTCTGATGAGTCCAAATTTGAGATCTTTGGTTCCAACCAACGTGTCTTTGTGCGACACAGAAAAGGTGAATGGATGGACTCTACATGCCTGGTTCCCACCATGAAGCATGGAGGAGGTAGTGTGATGGTGTGGGGGTGCTTTGCTGGTGACACTGTTGGGGATTTATTCAAAATTGAAGGTATACTGAACTAGCATGGCTACCACAGCATCTTGCAGCAGCAAGCTATTCCATCCAGTTTGCGTTTAGTTGGACCATCATTTATTTTTCAACAGGACAACGACCCCAAACACAACTCTGTGTAAGGGCTATTTGACCAAGAAGGAGAGTGATGGGGAGCTACGCCAGATGACCTGGCCTCCACAGTCACCAGACCTGAACCCAATCGAGATGGTTTGGGGTGAGCTGGACCGCAGAATTAAGGCAAAAGAGACAAGTGCTAAGCATCTCTGGGAACTTCAAGATTGTTGGAAGACCATTCCGGGTGACTACCTCTTGAAGCTCATCAAGAAAATGCCAAGATTGCGCAAAGCAGTCATCAAAGCAAAAGGTGGCTACTTTGAAGAACCTAGAATAATAGACATAATTTCAGTTGTTTCACACTTTTTTGTTAAGCATATAATTCCACATGTGTTAAGTCATAGTTTTGATGCCTTCGGTGTGAATGTACAATTTTCATTGTCATGAAAATACAGAAAAATCTTCAAATGAGAAGGTGTGTCCAAACTTTTGGCTTTACTGTATGTATATATATATATATATATATATATATATATATATATATATATATATATGGACTTCGATTAGGGAACGTGATAAGCCAACTTAAGCAGATGTGTTTTTAGGGAGCACCTAAAAATGTCTCATTTGTGGATAGTCCAGTCTTGATTTCTTGGGGTAGAGCATTCCAGAGGATTGGTGCAACTCGTGAGAAGTCTTGGAGCTGGGAATGAGAGGTATGGATTAGTGTGGATGTTAGTCGAAAGTCCCTTGCAGAGCATAACAAGCGGTTAGGTCGATAAACAGAAATGAGGAGGATGCAGCATTGCGGAGAGCTTTGTGTGTGAGAACACTTTACATTGGATCCTGTAATGTATGGGCAGGCAGCCAGTGCAATGAATGGTAAAGAGCAGACATGTCCGAGTACCGATTTGCCAGATAGACGACCCTGGCTGCTGCATTAAGGTTTAATGTATAGGACTAATTAAAAATTGACAAATCTGAAAGTATCTTAAATACAATAACTGATAAATGACTACATGAAAGTCAACTCATAATTAGACACTGGGCTTGGTGAAAGGTTTGCTGACTTTTCAACTCCTCTTTCTTTCCTTATTGACCAGTTAGTTGGATTTTCCCTTAGAGCAGCAGGCTGTATGGCTCACAGCACTACTCATGTGCTTCCCAACATTTCTGCCATGAATGTGGAAAAAGTCATTAACGGCTGGCAGAATTAACCATCATGACAGCATGGCAAAGTAAATACATGACCTTTCACCTACTATGACCTTTACTAGCCCCGCAAAAGTATAATAAAGAAATTAAAGTGGTATTCCCATCCCAAAATCATATCTCAATATGTAGTAGGTGTAAAAATAATAATATTAGCAAATACCTCCAATTAGAAATGTAGTATAGTTCTTCTGATTCGCTATTTCAATTATCCCATGTACAGGGCAGTGCAGTAGATGAGATATCCATGGTTATGACCACTCACATAGTGACAGTTTGCTAGTTGTTAGTGGTCATAACCATGGATACCCAAGCTACTGCAAAGCCACATGCATCATGGGGTAAGCGACATAGCAAATCAGAAAGACTATACTACATTTCTAATTTGAGGTATTTACTAATATTATTTTTATTACACCTACTACATATTGGAATATGATTTTTTACATGGGAATACCCCTTTAACACTATTGCTAGAATACAAACCTTCTGGGTAAGAAGTATTAGGTAAAAAAAATTGTTTCCTAGTCTGTCTTCTGACAACACTCTAAAGGTATATTTCAATGGTATTTATGGTTTGTAACACACAATATATTGCTATATTATCTCACCTTAGTAATATTTTAAGTTGCTTATGACATTATCTATTATAATTATGTTATCTGTTATATAAACACCCTAAGTTAATCTATATTAGTGAACTACTGTGTGTAAGATGGTTTTTATTAGTATGTGCTATTTATTTATTTATTTTATTTATGTAGTTTAATAAAAATAGCATTGGAAAATATGTAAAAAAAAATATGTAAAATGTGAAAAAAGAACTATAAATGATAAAATGAGTCATAGAAAAATAAAAGAAATATAAATTAAATATTAATTAGGTTATACTAATAATGAAAAAAGTGGGGACAAAATCAACTACAGCCAAGAGCAATTCTAGGAGACTGAGCTATCGCTTGGTTGTCACCATGCCTTAGCCTAGTATCTAGATATGGCTTGTTGGTGCCGACATCTGCATAGACATCTTTCCAAGCGATACCCCCATGGGAAAAGCTAAGGATAAGGTCGGAATGTTTAAGCTTAAATGATATAAAGCAATATCCTTTTTTTCTTATTTAGTTGGCTAGGGACAACGATAATGGCATGGTGAGGAAACAGTAAGGTGAGAAAATTAAAATATATTACTCTCATGCTTTACTGATAGTATATAGCTTAATTATGCAGGTATTTCAATAATACAGAAAGTTCTTGCTTTTTATTGCCCTAGTCCAAAAGAGTCCAGAAAGGTTTCATAGGTACAGTTTGGTAAAACTAAGAAATTTGTATTTATATTATTGTGAATTGCAAAAAAGGGCATTTTTCAGGGTAGCCAGGTCTTTAAGACTGAATGATATATGAAGGTTTGTAATGCAAATCCTCTCCATAATTGCACATTAATAAATACACAATCGGCATTTACAATTCTAAACTGTATTAAAACAATACATAAACCTGTCAGACCTGTCTCGTAAAATATGCAGCTTCCTGTGCTCACTGGAAAAGCTGCAATTCCTCTATGATACATATTAAGCGCCTTCCTTATGCTTTGGGCAAAGATTGATTTTCATCATGATAGTAATCATTTCACACTTGAACCAAAGCCAATACATTTATCAAAATATAGAGCAATAATAAATTGTCCATTGCACAAAAGTATCTGTCCTACATAAATTAAGTAAAATAATGGCAAAACAGTACTTAATGTACTAAATGACCTATCTAAATGGCATCCCTGCTCTGTTTCACAAGTCTAATATTAAAAATAAATTTGAGGAAATTATATTATAGACAGTATTGTGCAAAAGTTTTAGGCAAGTGTGTAAAAAAAAAAATGCAGCAAACAATACTTTTCAAAAAAGTGTTAATTTATTTTTATCAATAAACAAAATGCAAAGTGAGTGAACAAAAGAGAAATGTAAGTCAAATCAATATTTGGTGTGCGCACCAGTGGAAGGGCTCACTCACACCAGCGCATACATCGGATGAGTGCTATCCGATTTATTTATTCATCGTCAGGGGCCACCGCACATAACTCCAGGGACACCAAATTCATTTCAACAAACAGAAGATTACTGGACAGTTAAAGTTCATCAGATTGTGACATGTGGGATAGGGCACAACACTTATTCCTTACTTCCCTAGCACAACACATCTTCAGCCCTACCCTTCATTCCTCCTATGCCCACTGTCTCCGTCAGTCGCAAGGATTTGCTGTCCAGTTCAACAGTCCACTCTTGTGAATTCTACTCTTGGGCTCCCTCCGGTGGTTTTTGGTGGTAGTGCAGTTGTCTTGGGGTTGTAATCTGGGCAGGTGTTTCTGCTTATTGCAGCTCTATTAGGTATTTAGGTGTGCAGGCTCCATGAGTCAGTGCCAGTTGTCCATTGTACTTGGAGGGATTGCATCTCTCTCTGGCTCCTCATGCCATGCTGCCAATTCAGATAAGATAAGTGTCTGTTTTTTGTCTCTGTGCACACATTCAGTGTGCTTTGCAATTCAGTGCAATTTATTGTGTTTTTGTCCAGCTTAGACTTTGTTTGGATTTTTCAGTCATGCTGGATTCTCAAGAGTTGCAGATATACTTTCTATGTCTTTACTTAGATGTGGAATATTTGTATTATCTGCTGTGGATATTTTTAGGATTTTAATACTGACTGCTTAGAATTCTGTCCTATCCTTTCTATTTATCCTATCACGGCCGGAAAGAAGCAGGGCACGTCCGAGGGTGAGTATATACCTAATAGGAATAAACTCACCCTCGGCTTCTTTCCGGCAGCCTTCCTTCCTAAGAATGAGCGCGTTCAGGGCCTTAGATGACGTCACGGCTTGTGATTGGTCGCGGCCGCCCATGTGACCGCCACGCGACCAATCACAAGCCGTGACGTAATTCTCAGGTCCTAAATTCCTAGAATTAGGAATTTAGGACCTGAGAATTACGTCACGGCTTGTGAGTTGCAGATATACTTTCTATGTCTTTAGTTAGATGTGGAATATTTGTATTATCTGCTGTGGATACTTTTAGGATTTTAATACTGACCGCTTAGAATTCTGTCCTATCCTTTCTATTTAGCTAGAAGTGCCTCTTTTGCTAAATCCTGTTTTTTCTGCCTGCGTGTGTCTTTCCTCTTATACTCACAGTCAATATTTGTGGGGGGCTGCCTATCCTTTGGGGTTCTGCTCTGAGGCAAGAGAGAATTCCCATTTCTATCTATAGGGGTCTTGTCTTCCCTCTTTTCCTCTGGGTGACTGAGGAGTCTTGTGCTAGCATGGATGTTCAGGGATTAGTTTCTCATGTAGACCAGCTTGCTGCTAGGGTACAAGGTATTTCTGATTATATTGCTCAGACTTCGCTTTTAGAGCCTAGGATTCCTACTCCTGATTTGTTTTTTGGGGACAGGTCCAAATTTTTGAGTTTTAAAAACAACTGTAAATTGTTTTTTGCTCTGAAGCCTCGTTCCTCTGGTGATCCCATTCAGCAGATTAAAATTGTCATCTCTCTGCTGCGTGGCGACCCTCAGGATTAGGCATTTTCCCTGGAATCTGGGAATCCGCCCTTGTTTAATGTAGATGCATTCTTTCAGGCTCTAGGATTATTATATGATGAACCAAATTCTGTGGATCAAGCGGAGAAGACCTTGTTGGCCCTGTCTCAGGGTCAAGAAGCGGCAGAATTGTATTGTCAGAAATTTAGACAATGGTCTGTGCTTACTAAATGGAATGAGGATGCTTTGGCGGCAATTTTCAGAAAGGGTCTTTCTGACTCTGTTAAAGATGTTATGGTGGGGTTTCCCACGCCTGTTGGTCTGAGTGATTCTATGTCTCTGGCCATTCAGATCGATCGGCGCTTGCGGGAGCGCAGAACTGTGCGCGCTGTGGCGTTGTCCTCAGAGCAGATGCCTGAGCCTATGCAGTGTGATAGGATTCTGTCTAGAACGGAACAACAAGGATTCAGACGTCAGAATAGGTTGTGTTTTTATTGTGGCGATGCTTCTCATGTCATTTCAGTCTGCCCAAAGCGTACAAAGAGAATCGCTAGTTCGGTTACCATCGGAACTGTACAACCTAAATTTCTGTTATCTGTGACCTTGATCTGCTCATTGTCGTCATTTTCTGTCATGGCGTTTGTGGATTCAGGCGCCGCTTTGAACTTAATGGACTTTGAATTTGCCAGGCGTTGTGGTTTCCCCTTGCAGTCTTTGCAGAACCCTATTCCTTTAAGGGGCATTGATGCTACACCTTTGGCTAAAAATAAACCCCAGTTTTGGACACAGGTGACCATGTGCATGGCGCCAGCCCACCAGGAAGATTGTCGTTTTCTGGTGTTGCATAATTTGCATGATGCTATTGTGCTGGGTTTTCCATGGTTGCAGATACATAATCCTGTGCTGGATTGGAAGTCTATGTCTGTGACTAGTTGGGGTTGTCAGGGGGTTCATAATGACGTTCCTGTGATGTCAATCTCCTCTTCCTCCTCTTCTGAAGTTTCAGAGTTTTTGTCTGATTTTCAGGATGTATTCGATGAGCCCAAGTCCAGTTCCCTTCCACCGCATAGGGACTGTGATTGTGCTATTGACTTGATTCCAGGCTGTAAGTTTCCTAAGGGCCGCCTTTTCAACCTGTCTGTGCCGGAACATACCACCATGGGGAGTTATGTTAAGGAGTCTTTGGAGAAAGGCTATATTCGGCCATCTTCTTCACCGTTGGGAGCGGGATTTTTTTTGTTGCTAAGAAGGATGGCTCCTTGAGACCCTGTATTGATTATCGCCTTTTGAATAAGATCACGGTCAAGTTTCAATACACTTTACCTCTGCTTTCCGATTTGTTTGCCAGGATTAAGGGGGCTAGTTGGTTTACTAAAATTGACCTTCGGGGTGCATATAATCTTGTTCGTATTAAGCAGGGTGACGAATGGAAAACTGCGTTTAATACGCCCGAAGGCCATTTTGAATACCTTGTGATGCCATTCGGGCTCTCTAATGCTCCATCTGTTTTTCAGTCCTTCATGCATGATATCTTCCGGAATTATCTTGATAAATTCATGATTGTATATTTGGATGACATCTTAATTTTTTCCGATGATTGGGAGTCTCATGTGAAACAGGTCAGGATGTTATTTCAGATCCTTCGTGATAATGCTTTGTTTGTCAAGGGGTCTAAGTGTCTCTTTGGAGTGCAGAAGGTTTCTTTTTTGGGCTTCATTTTTTCTCCTTCATCTATAGAGATGGATCCGGTTAAGGTTCAGGCCATTCATGATTGGATTCAGCCCACATCCGTGAAGAGCCTTCAGAAATTTTTGGGCTTTGCTAATTTTTATCACCGTTTCATTGCTAACTTCTCCAGTGTGGTTAAACCCTTGACCGATTTGACGAAGAAAGGCGCTGATGTAACGAATTGGTTGTCTGTGGCTGTCTCTGCCTTTCAGGAGCTTAAACGCCGATTTACTTCTGCCCTGGTGTTGCGTCAGCCAGATGTTTCTCTTCCGTTTCAGGTTGAGGTTGATGCTTCTGAGATTGGGGCAGGGGCCGTTTTGTCTCAGAGGAATTCTGATGGTTCCTTGATGAAACCGTGTGCTTTCTTTTCCCGTAAGTTTTCGCCTGCTGAACGCACTTATGATGTCAGCAATCGGGAGTTGTTGGCTATGAAGTGGGCGTTTGAGGAATGGCGACATTGGCTTGAGGGAGCCAAGCACCGTGTTGTGGTCTTGACTGATCATAAAAATCTGATTAACCTCGAATCTGCCAAACGGCTGAATCCTAGACAGGCTCGATGGTCCCTGTTTTTCTCCCGTTTTGATTTCGTGGTTTCGTATCTTCCAGGTTCTAAGAATATTAAGGCTGATGCCCTCTCTAGGAGTTTTTTGCCTGATTCTCCTGAGGTACTTGAGCCGGTCGGCATTCTCAAGGAAGGGGTGGTCCTTTCTGCCATTTCCCCTGATTTGCGACGAGTTCTGCAGGAATTTCAGGCTGACAAACCTGACCAATGTCCAGTGGGGAAACTCTTTGTTCCTGATAGATGGACTAGTAGAGTGATTTCTGAGGTTCATTGTTCTGTGTTGGCTGGCCATCCTGGTATTTTTGGTACCAGAGATTTGGTTGGTAGGTCCTTTTGGTGGCCTTCTTTGTCGCGTGATGTGCATTCTTTTGTGCAGCCCTGTGGGACTTGTGCGCGGGCCAAGCCTTGTTGTTCCCGTGCTAGTTGGTTGCTTTTGCCTTTGCCGGTTCCTGAGAGGTCCTGGACGCATATTTCTATGGATTTTATTTCAGATCTTCCAGTTTCCCAGAGGATGTCGGTTATCTGGGTGGTTTGTGACCGGTTTTCTAAGATGGTTCATTTGGTGCCTTTGCCTAAATTGCCTTCCTCTTCTGATTTGGTTCCGTTGTTTTTTCAGCATGTGGTTCGTTTGCATGGTATTCCGGAGAATATTGTGTCTGACAGAGGTTCCCAGTTTGTTTCTAGGTTTTGGCGGGCCTTTTGTGCTAGGCTGGGCATTGATTTGTCTTTTTCTTCTGCATTTCATCCTCAGACAAATGGCCAGACCGAGCGAACTAATCAGACTTTGGAAACTTATTTGAGATGCTTTGTCTCTGCAGATCAGGATGATTGGGTGGCTTTCTTGCCATTGGCCGAGTTTGCCCTTAATAATCGGGCTAGTTCGGCAACCTTGGTTTCGCCCTTCTTTTGTAATTTTGGATTTCATCCTCGTTTTTCTTCGGGGCAAGTTGAACCTTCTGATTGTCCTGGTGTGGATTCTGTGGTTGACAGGTTGCAGCAGATTCGGGCTCATGTGGTGGACAATTTGGTATTGTCTCAGGAGGAGGCTCAGCGTTTTGCTAACCGTCGTCGGTGGGTTGGTTCCCGGCTTCGGGTTGGGGATTTGGTCTGGTTGTCTTCCTGTCATGTTCCTATGAAGGTTTCTTCCCCTAAGTTTAAGCCTCGGTTTATTGGTCCTTATAGGATTTCTGAGATTATCAATCCGGTGTCTTTTCGTTTGGCCCTTCCGGCCTCTTTTGCCATCCATAATGTTTTCCATAGATCTTTATTGCGGAAATATGTTGTGCCCGTTGTTCCCTCTGTTGATCCTCCTGCTCCTGTGTTGGTTGATGGGGTGTTGGAGTATGTGGTTGAGAAGATTTTGGATTCTCGCTTTTTGAGGCGGAGGCTTCAGTACCTTGTCAAATGGAAGGGTTATGGCCAGGAGGATAATTCTTGGGTTTTTGCCTCTGATGTCCATGCTGCTGATTTGGTCCGTGCCTTTCATCTGGCTCGTCCTGATCGGCCTGGGGGCTCTGGTGAGGGTTCGGTGACCCCTCTTTAAGGGGGGGTACTGTTGTGAATTCTGCTCTTGGGCTCCCTCTGGTGGTTGTTGGTGGTAGTGCAGTTGTCTTGGGGTTGTAATCTGGGCAGATGTTTCTGCTTATTGCAGCTCTATTAGGTATTTAGGTGTGCAGGCTCCATGAGTCAGTGCCAGTTGTCCATTGTACTTGGAGGGATTGCATCTCTCTCTGGCTCCTCATGCCATGCTGCCAATTCAGATAAGATAAGTGTCTGTTTTTTGTCTCTGTGCACACATTCAGTGTGCTTTGCAATTCAGTGCAATTTATTGTGTTTTTGTCCAGCTTAGACTTTGTTTGGATTTTTCAGTCATGCTGGATTCTCAAGAGTTGCAGATATACTTTCTATGTCTTTACTTAGATGTGGAATATTTGTATTATCTGCTGTGGATATTTTTAGGATTTTAATACTGACTGCTTAGAATTCTGTCCTATCCTTTCTATTTATCCTATCACGGCCGGAAAGAAGCAGGGCACGTCCGAGGGTGAGTATATACCTAATAGGAATAAACTCACCCTCGGCTTCTTTCCGGCAGCCTTCCTTCCTAAGAATGAGCGCGTTCAGGGCCTTAGATGACGTCACGGCTTGTGATTGGTCGCGGCCGCCCATGTGACCGCCACGTGACCAATCACAAGCCGTGACGTAATTCTCAGGTCCTAAATTCCTAGAATTAGGAATTTAGGACCTGAGAATTACGTCACGGCTTGTGATTGGTCGCGTGGCGGTCACATGAGCGGCACGCGACCAATCAGAAGCCGTGACATCATGGAAGGCCCTGAACGTGCTCATTTTAAGCAAAGAAGGCTGCCGGTTACCAGCGGTGATGTCCAGGGGCCTCCGGACGGGTGAGTATATCAATATTTTTTATTTTAATTCTTTATTTTACACATTAATATGGATCCCAGGGCCTGAAGGAGAGTTTCCTCTCCTTCAGACCCTGGGAACCATAGTATCCCATTGCACTGCATTGGGTTTCGTGTTTCGGCCGACCCAACCCCGACTTTTTATAGGATCGGCCGATTTAGCTCGACCCGACTTTTGAGAAAGTCGGGTTTCGTGAAACCCGACCCGATCCTATAAAAATAAAACCCTAGTTGAGACCATGTACTATAAGTGAGACAGTGTGGGGTCATTTTGTGCATATATAGCACAGTTTGGGTAATTATTTATTTAGGGGCACAGCATAGGGTTTAATTAGGGCACAGCATGGGTTTTTATTTTTATTCAAGAACATTGTAATTACGCTGTTATTTTTTAAGGGCACCATTTCGGCATGTGCTGCACAAGACCAGAGAAGATGGAAGCCTGCAGAAATGAGCTATGGCTGTGAGAAGTTATCATTGAGTCAGGTACTTATATTGAAAGTGAATTTACATTAGTCAGTTGCGGCCTTTAAATGATTGCTGACCTGCTATATGAAGCCAATCAGCAATTGCTTAATAGCCTGTTTAAAGCGGATGTGGCCTCACTTTCATGTGCACAGAACAATCGTTAACATGACTGTCCTGTGCACATAGAAAAGCATTGTTCACTGCAGCACGTGTACACAGGACAATTTCTTGCTGAGAACAAAGATAGAGGTGCTTCTCACGAAATTAGAATATCATTAAAAAGTTAATTTATTTCAGTTCTATACAAAAAGTGAAACTCATTTATTATATAGAGTCATTACAAACAGAGTAATTTATTTTAAGTGTTTAATTCTGTTAATGTTGATGATTATGGCTTGCAGCCAATGAAAACGCAAAAGTCAATAGTCTGTTTCAGTAGGCTCCACACAGTCATGGGGAAAACTGCTGACTTGACAGATGTCCAGAAGGCAGTCATTGACACACTCCACAAGGAGGGTAAGCCACAAAAGGTCATTGCTAGAGAAGCTGGCTGTTCACTGAGTGCTGCATCCAAGCATATTAATGGAAAGTTGAGTGGAAGGAAAAACTGTGGTAGAAAAAGGTGCACAAGCAACCAGGGTAACCAAAGTCTTGAAAAGATTGATAAAAAAAGGCCATTCAAAAATTTGGGGGAGATTCACACGTAAAGAGTAAACTGCTGCTGGAGTCACATTCCTTGTGTTTAGCCACTCATTACCAATAGACAGCGCCAGAAGCGTTTTACCTGGGACAAAGAGAAAAATAACTGCATTTCATTTGGAAATCAAGGTCCCAGAGTCTGGAGGAAGAGTGGAGAGACAGACAATCCAAGCTGCTTAAGGTCTAGTGTGAAGTTGCCACAATCAGTGATGGTTTGGGAGCCATGTCATCTACTGGTGTAGGTCCACTGTGTTTTATCAAGTCCAAAGTCAGCGCAGCCGTCTACCAAGAAATTTTAGAGCACTTCATGCTTCCCTCTGCCGACAAACTTTTTGGAGATTGACATTTCATGACAGTATCCAGTACTGATCACTTTAATAAAGTATGTTATTTTTCCACAAGTGGGTGGTAATGCATTTATTACATTTTCACTCACTCCAGTACCTCAGTATACTTATAAATGGTTCTGGGAACATTTACAAATGAAGAAATCTATTTATTTATCAATACTGGATTTTTTTACCTTGTTTTCACATATATACAGTAAATATTATTATATATGTTATCGTAAATAGTGAGATGGACACAACATTTCCAAAATGTCAAAAAATAAATAACATTTTATAGAAATGTTACAGAAATGTCTATGTGGCATAGAGAACAACAATTACTGTCTTTCCTTTTTCAGAATTATTTAAGTATGACACAGCAGATATTGCGGCATTCTGACAACAATTCCAGTGCTCTTTCTCCAAGCTGTCAGGTTGCATGGTTTATAGATATGGCTCTCAGCTCTATGCCATTAGTAGTTCTTTAAATAACATCTAATGGCTCGCAAAATGTGCATATTTTGCATACAGATGCTTATGCTAGCTTGAAATGTCACCCTTCTCATCACTTAAAAGGATTGACAGTCTTAATTGCTTTTTTCCCGTTTTCATGATCCATGTAAGTGTAGCGCCCCCACTGCCGCAGGGCCGAGGGGTACCCGGTACCGGGCCTCTGAGTCTCTGTTCTGGGGTTGTCACGGTGGCTAGACCCGGTCCGTGACCCTGCTGAGGGGCACCCAATGAAAGGTGTGGATGGTGATGATATTATGTTGTGGTGCCGGTCGCAGTAAATAACAAGGACACCAGGTTGCAGTCTCTTTACCCCTTTACTGAAGGCTCCAGGATCCTCACTCTGGAATACGGTTAACCGGGCTGCGTGAGTCCGGCCGGTCCGATGGCACCTCCAGAGTTCCCTTTGCAGGTGGAAATCTGTGCCTACCTTCTAGCGCTTGTGTGTTGTAGTCCTTCCCTGCTGTGCTTACGGGATAGTCCTCACAACTGTTGTGTCTGTTTCTGAAGTTCCCTCACAACTCGATTATGATGTTCTTCTTCGTCCCCCAGATGATATGGCTAGGACGCACCCGTATGATGGGTAGGCTCGGAGGTCTTCCGGGACCCTAGAGTCGCCCCTCTCCAAATGTTGCCCCCTGTGTCTGCTTAGGTGATTTTGGGTGAGACAGCCCGCCTATAACTGACTGTCCTGCCGTAGGTTTGAAGTAAGGCCTGGAGCTCAATACTTCCTCGGCGTTCCGGCCACCGGCTACGCGCCTCAGTAGGATGTTGCCTCGTCTTACAGCACGACTCCTACTGGTAATTCTCCTTGTTGCGTTGATCTCATTTCTCACTCAGCACAATAAACCTCGCTTCTTGTCCTTTCTTGGGGAGCCGCCGCAATGAAGTGCAGGCGTGGTCCCGTAACGTTCTCTCTGTTCGCTAGGCCTCTGTCAGGATACCACCCCTGACAGGGACCCCCCTGAATCTTCCCCTGCAACACCCTCTGCCACAGGATGTTGCCTGGTTCCAACCCAGTCAGCTTCTCCTAACTTCCTATCTAACCCCCAGTTTTACCAGATTGTGAGGAGTCACCTAATACATAGTACCCTTAGCTCCCCCTGGAGGTTAGACTGTAAAGTGTATTGGTGTCTGTGATACCTGGTCAGGTGAACTCCTTCAGTGCCATCAGACGTACCATAGCCCCCCTTAGCGGCGGAGCATCAGTACTGCAACGACCAGGACTCTGGGGCGCTGCATAAGCAAAACCTGTAGAATATATACACGATTGGTTCATTATACAGCAAGATTGCAGTGGTGGTATTTTTCCAACATTGTCAGTTTCATGATAAATCACACTGACAACAGTCAGCAATACCTATAACTATGTATCTATATATATAAGAGGCATCGTGATTACTCGCTTATCCCGCCCCTGCACAGTAGCTCCGCCTCCCACCACATCACCGCACACAATCCCGCCCCCCACCTCATTAACGCACACAATCCCGCCCCCACCACATCGCCGCACACAATCTCGCCCCCCAACCCATCGCCGCACACAATCACGCCCCCAACCCATCGCCGCACACAATCTCGCCCCCCAACACATCGCCGCACACAATCCCGCCCCCAACACATCGCCGCACACAATCCCGCCCCCAACACATCGCCGCACACAATCTCGCCCCCCAACCCATCGCCGCACACAATCACGCCCCCCAACCCATCGCCACACACAATCATGCCCCCCACCCCATCGCCGCACACAATCATGCCCCCCACCCCATCGCCGCACACAATTCCACCCTCCACCCCATCGCCGCACACAATCCCGCCCTCCCACATTACCACACATAATCCCGCCCCCCACATCACACTCGCTAATCCCGCCCCCTGGACAGTAGCTTTGCCCCACCTTATCACCACATAATCCTGCCCCCAACACATCACCACGCATAATCCCACCCCCCAACACATTACTACACATAATCCTGCCCCCCAATCACATTACCACACATAATCCTGCCCCCCACATCACACTCGCTAATCCCGCCCCCTGCACAGTAGCTCCGCCCCACCACATCACCACACATAATCCCACCCCACCACATCACCACATAATCCTGCCCTCCAACACATCACCACACATAATTCCGCCCCCCCACCCCATCACCACACACAATCCCACCCCCACCCCATCACCATGCATAATCCCGCCCCCACCCATCACCATGCATAATCCCGCCCCCCACCACATTACCACACATAATCCCGCCCCCACCACATCACCACGCATAATCCCACTCCCCCCACATCACCTCACATAATCCTGCCCCCCACCACATCACCACAGATAATCCCGCCCCCCACAACATTACCACACAATCCCGCCCCACCACATTACCACACATAATTCCGACCCCAACACATCACCACACACAATCCCGCCCCCCCACCACATTACCACACACAATCCTGCCCCCCACCACATCACCACTCATAATCCCACCCCCCACCACATCACCACACATAATCCCACCCCCACCACATCCCCACACAATCCCGCCCCCCACCACATTACCACACATAATCCCCCACCACATTACCACATATAATCTCGCCCCTCACCACATTACCACACATAATCCCGCCCCCCACCACATTACCACACATAATCCCACCCCACCATATTACCACACACAATCCCGTCCCCACACCACATTACCACACATAATCTCACCCCTCATCACATTACCACACATAATCCCACCCCCACCACATTACCACACATAATCCCACCCCACCATATTACCACACACAATCCCATCCCCACACCACATTACCACACATAATCCCACCCCACCATATTACCGCACACAATCCCATCCCCACACCACATTACCACACATAATCTCACCCCTCATCACATTACCACACATAATCCCCCCTCCCACCACATTACCACACAATCCCGCCTCCATCCACATTACCACACATAATCCTGCCTCCCACCACATTACCACACATAATCCCGCCCCACCACATTACCACACATAATCCCGCCCCCACCACGTTGCCACACATAATCCCGCCCCCCCACCACATTACCACATATAATCCCGCCCTCGCACCACAGTACCACACATAATCCCGCCCCCCCACCACATTATGACTCACAATCCCATCCCCACACATTAAATTGTACCTGGTAGAAGTCAAGGAAAGATCTTTGAAAATGACGAAAATGACTATACATTTAATTGTGTTTACAGAGAAATTTTTACGTAATTTATGTTTTGTTATGAAATTTGTTTAGATGATGGAATGAATAAAAAACGCACATCTTACTGAATCCAGTTTGTTTTTGATTTTACACTGTGAATAAAATGTATTTTTAGTATTATTCAGATTTTTAATGATTATTATTGTTATTAACTTCATTTTAAGATGTTCATGTCTGGTGACTGGGCTGGCCAGTCCTTGAGCACCTTGCTCTTTTTTGCCTAGAAGAACTTTCCTGTAGAGATGGATGTATGAGATGGAGCACCATCCTGCTGCAGAATTTGACCCCTTTTATGATTTGGAATATAAGAACTAGCTAATACTTCTTGATATTTTAGGTTATTGATATTGCCTTCCACATGTTTCACACACCCCCATACTGAATGTAACCCCAGACCATGATCTTTCCACCACCAATTTAAACTGTTTTCTGGGTCTATTTTGGATCCATAGGGGCTCCAGTATGTCTCCTGCAATATTTGTGGCGGCTGTGGTGTAATTCTACGGAAGATTCATCAGAGAAATCCACCTTCTGCCACTTTTCCAGCATCCATCTGTTTAGCAGGCTGTGGGACTTTGCAAATGTCACAGTTCATTTATTTGCCTTTTGTTTAGTGCTGTCTTCTGGGCACTGATTCGACCATGGAGGCCATTTCGAGACAGAATCCTACAAACTGTTCTAGTTGACACAGGGACTTGAGGTGACCAGACCTGTTGGAGCTCTGCTGCAGTGGAAGAGGGGTTTGCTTTGGATTTTCTAACCAACAAACGTTCCTCCTGAGCAGTTGTCTTGCGGGGTCTGCCGGACCTGGGCTTGTCAAACACATCTCCAGTCTCTTCAAATCTTTTATTAATTCTTTGTACTTGACAGTGAGACACATGAAAGGTGCCAGCCACCTCTGCAGTGGATCTGGTCTTCAGCCTCTTGATAATCAGGCTTTGCTTGCATGGTGGATTTTTGGCTTGTTGTCAGAGCTCAAGTTGCAGTTCAAGTGAAGGTCTGGGGTGCTGGGTTTTCTTTTTATACACACACATTAATTAACCGATCATTTACTGAGCACAGGTGAGGATGTAAACTAGGATTGGGTGCATTATATGACCAGGCGACAAAACTTTTGTCTTGCCAAATTCTGACAATTCTGTGTCCATTAACTGATCAATATTTCTGCATTGATGCCAATTTATTTTCTTAACCTAAACCACATTTCAGAGGGTTTCAGCTTTCAAAAGAATAATTTATACAACCAATGGATGAATTTAACATCAGGTTATAAGCTTTTATTTACATAACATGGATAAGCGAAATAACTTCTGTCAGGGAGTGTATATCCAAAAAAGCGGGGTTCATAATTGTAGAATGGAGAGCAATTTAAATGGGAACATGGATGGCTATTCATTTCATGCTTACTCTTCCAACCCTGATGGTGATTTTCCATCCTCTATAATGAGACCAGTCTGTAGTTTGGTAGAAGCTTTAGATACAAAGGTCTTTAATATTGAAGAGGTCAAAATAAGGGATACACAAAAAAAGGAGACAGAATTTTATGACAATTTTACTCTTTCCAAAAACAATGGGAATAACTCTAATTCTCAGTTATTAACCTTTCTGCCATTGGACATACTATCCCGTCCATGTGACCTGGGACTTAATTCCCATGGACAGGATAGTACATTATAGGCAATCAGCTGTACTCAAGGGGGAGCGCGACCGATCGTGGCAGGGTGTCAGCTGATTATCACAGCTGACATCCGGCACTATGTGCCAGGAGTGGTCATGGACCGCTCCCGGCACATTAACCCCCAGAACACTGCAATCAAACAAGATTGCAGTGTTCCAGCAGCATAGGGAAGCATCACGCAGGGAGGGGGCTCGTGCATGCTTCCCTGAGACCCTCGGAACAACGCGATGTGACCGCGTTATTCCCAGGGTCTCCTCCCTGCAGGGCCCGGATCCAAGATGGCCGCGGGGGTCCTTCCGAGTCCTGCAGGGAGGTGGCTTGTGAGCGACTGCTGCGAGCAGGCTCCGGCAAGCCTCCTGCACTGTCTGTCAGATTGCTGATCTGACACAGTGCACTGCAAAGTGTCAGATCAGTAATCTGACACTATACAGTGATGTCCCACCCTAGGACAAAGTAAAAAAATTTAAAATAAAAAAAATTACACTGTGTAAAAATATATAAAAAAAATTCCTAAATAAAGAAAAAATATATATATATTGTTCCAATAAATACATTTCTTTATGTAAATAAAAAAACAATAAAAGTACACATATTTAGTATCGCCACATCCGTAACGACCCGACCTATAAAACTGTCCCACTTGTTAACCCCTTCAGTGAACACTGTAAAAACAAAAAGAGGCAAAAAACAATGCTTTATCATCATACCGCCGAACAAAAAGTGGTATAACACACGATCAAAAAGACAGATATAAATAAACATGGGACCGCTGAAAACGTCATCTTGTCTCACAAAAATGAGCTGCCATACAGCATCATCAGCGAAAAAATAAAAAAGTTATACCCTCAGAATAAAGCAATGCAAAAATAATAATTTTTTGTATAAAAGCGTCAAACATAAAAAAATATAAATGAGATATCACTGCAATCATACTGACCCGAAAAAAATAACTGCTTTATCAATTTTACCAAATGCGGAACGGTATAAACGCCCCCCCCAAAGAAATTCATGAATTGCTGGTTTTTGTTCATTCTGCCTCACAAAAATCAGAAAAAAAAGCGATCAAAAAATGTCACGTGCCCAAAAATGGTACCAATGAAAACGTCAACTCGTCCAGCAAAAAACTAGACCTCACATGACGCTGTGGACCAAAATATGAAAAAATTATAGCTCTCAAAATGTGGTGACGCAAAAACTATTTTTTGCAATAAAAAGCGTCTTTAAGTGTGTGGAAGTTGCCAAATATAAAAACCAGCTATAAATAGTAAATCAAACCCCCTTTTATCACCGCCTTAGTTAGGGAAAAATAATAAAATAAAAAAAATGTATTTATTTACATTTTCCCATTAGCGTTAGGGCTAAGGTTAGGGTTGGGGTTACAGTTAGGGTTGGAGCTAAAGTTAGGGTTAGGGTTGGGGCTAAAGTTAGGGTTGGGGTTGGGGTTAAAGTTAGGGTTAGGGTTTGGATTACATTTACGGTTGGGATTAGGGTTGGGATTAGGGTTAGGGGTGTGATTAGGGTTATGGTTGAGATTAGGGTTTGGGGTATGTTGGCTGTTGTGGATTCTGTTGGTGGGCTCCCTCTGGTGGTTACTGCTGGTACTGGGTGACTTTGGTGGGTTGCGGCCTTTGGTTTCCACCTGTCCATCAGAGGCTGGGTGTTTCCTATTTTACCTGGCCTTTCTGTCATTTCCCTTGCCGGCTATCAATGTGTTCAGATGTGCTCTGTTTGGTTCCTGCCTACCTGCTCCCAGATCTTTCAGGATAAGCTAAGTGCTGATTTTCAGTTGTTTGGTTTTTTTGTCCAGCTTGCTTAGAATGTCTCTATGCTAGCTGGTTGCTCTAGTGGACTGAGGTTCTCCCCATGTGCCATGAGTTGGCACATGGGTTCTTGTAATCTCAGGATGGTTTTTTTGATTAGGGTTTTTTGCTGACCGCTCAGTCCCCTTTTGTATCATTCTGCTTTCTAGTTTTCAGCGGGCCTCTATTTGCTAAAGCTATATACATCATCTCTATGTGTGTGCCTTCCTCTCATTTCACCGTCAATACATGTGGGGGGCAACTATACCTTTGGGGTTAATTCCTCTGGAGGCAAGTGAGGTCTTGTTTTCTCTGCAGTACTAGTTAGCTCTTAGGCTGGTGCGTGGCGTCTAGAACCAACGTAGGCACGCTCCCTGGCTATCTCTAGTTGCGTTTGTCAGGCGTAGGGCAGCGGTCAGCCCAGGTTCCATCACCCTAGAGCTCATCCGATATTTGTTATACTTTGCTTGTCCTGTGTTATCCCTAGCCATTGGGGATTCATGACAGTATAGCCGGCCCACAAAGTGTTAATTGTTTGGGCTGAAGCAGGAGGAAAAGAAGTGTTCAAGGAAATTTTTATTTTTTTTTTCCTTCAGAGTTTTGCTGCCTAGCCCTTAATTGCTGTCTAGCTGCTTCTTACCTCCTCTTAACCCTTGAATGGCTCTGATCTTAGCTGTTTATCATGAATGTCCAGAGTTTGGCTTCCAGCCTGAGTAATCTCGCGGCAAAGGTTCAAAACATACAGGATTTCGTTGTTCACACTCCCATGTCTGAACCTAGAATTCCTATTCCAGAGTTTTTTTCTGGAGATAGATCTACCTTCCTGAATTTCAGGAACAATTGTAAATTGTTTCTCTCTTTGAAATCTCGCTTCTCTGGAGACCCTGTTCAACAGGTCAAGATTGTTATATCGTTCCTACGGGGCGACCCTCAGAATTGGGCATTTGCATTGGCACCAGGGGATCCTGCGTTGCTCAGTGTGGATGCGTTTTTTCTGGCATTGGGATTGCTCTATGAGGAACCTAACCTAGAGATTCAGGCTGAAAAGGCTTTATTAGCCCTCTCTCAGGGGCATGATGAAGCGGAAATATATTGTCAGAAATTTCGGAAATGGTCGGTGCTTACTCAGTGGAATGAGTGCACCCTGGCTGCAAACTTCAGAAATGGTCTTTCTGAGGCCATTAAGGATATTATGGTGGGGTTCCCTGCGCCTACAGGTCTGAATGAGTCTATGGCTATGGCCATTCAGATTGATCGGCGTTTACGGGAGCGCAAACCCGTGCACCAGTTGGCGGTGTCTTCTGAACAGGCACCTGAGACTATGCAATGTGATAGAATTCAGTCCAGAAGTGAACGGCAAAATTATAGGCGGAAAAATGGTTTGTGTTTTTATTGTGGTGATTCAGCTCATGTTATATCAGCATGCTCTAAACGCACAAAAAGGGTTGATAAATCTTTTGCCATTGATACTCTGCAGTCTAAGTTAATTTTGTCTGTGACTCTGATTTTTTCACTGTCTTCCATTTCCGTCGATGCCTATGTGGATTCAGGCGCTGCCCTGAGTCTTATGGATTGGTCATTTGCTAAACGCTGCGGTTTTAGTCTAGAGCCTCTGGAAGTTCCTATTCCTCTGAAGGGAATTGATTCTACACCATTGGCTATGAATAAACCGCAGTATTGGACACAAGTGACCATGCGCATGACTCCCGTTCATCAGGAGGTGATTCGCTTCCTTGTACTGTATAATTTACATGATGTACTAGTGCTTGGTCTGCCATGGTTACAAACTCATAATCCTGTCCTGGACTGGAAAACAATGTCTGTGCTAAGCTGGGGATGTCAGGGGGTTCATGATGATGCACCTCCGATTTCTATCGCTTCATCGACTCCTTCGGAGATCCCTGCGTTTTTGTCAGATTATAAGGATGTTTTTGAGGAGCCTAAGCTCAATTCGCTCCCTCCTCATAGAGAGTGTGACTGTGCTATAGAATTGATTCCTGGCAGTAAGTTCCCTAAGGGTCGTTTATTTAATCTGTCACTGCCAGAGCATACTGCTATGCGGAATTATATTAAGGAGTCCTTGGAAAAGGGACATATTCGTCCATCTTCGTCCCCTCTGGGAGCAGGTTTTTTTTTCGTGGCAAAAAAAGATGGTTCCCTGAGGCTTTGTATAGATTATCGCCTTCTGAATAAGATTACAGTCAAATACCAGTATCCATTGCCATTATTTACTGATTTGTTTGCTCGCATTAAGGGGGCTAGGTGGTTCACTAAAATAGATCTTCGTGGTGCGTATAATCTGGTGCGGATAAAACAGGGTGATGAGTGGAAAACCGCATTTAATACGCCTGAGGGCCATTTTGAGTATTTGGTAATGCCTTTTGGACTCTCCAATGCTCCGTCAGTCTTTCAGTCCTTTATGCACAATATTTTCCGTGAATATCTGGATAAGTTTATAATTGTGTATTTGGATGATATTTTGGTGTTTTCTGATGACTGGGAGTCTCATGTTCTACAGGTCAGGAAGGTGTTTCAGGTTTTGCGGGCCAATTCTCTGTTTGTGAAGGGCTCAAAGTGTCTCTTCGGAGTCCAGAAGATTTCTTTTTTGGGGTACATTTTTTCTCCTTCTACTATTGAGATGGATCCCGTTAAGGTTCAGGCTATTTGTGACTGGACACAACCTACATCTGTTAAGAGCCTTCAGAAGTTCTTGGGGTTTGCTAATTTTTATCGTCGGTTCATTGCTAATTTTTCCAGTATTGTTAAACCTTTGACTGATTTGACTAAAAAGGGTGCTGATGTTGCTGATTGGTCTCCTGCGGCCGTGGAGGCCTTTCGGGAACTTAAGCGCCGGTTTTCTTCTGCTCCTGTGTTGTGTCAACCAGATGTTTCACTTCCTTTTCAGGTGGAGGTTGATGCTTCCGAGATTGGAGCGGGGGCGGTTTTGTCACAGAGAAGTTCTAATGGCTCGGTGATGAAGCCATGTGCTTTCTTCTCTAGAAAATTCTCGCCCGCCGAGCGCAATTATGATGTGGGTAATCGGGAGCTTTTGGCCATGAAGTGGGCATTTGAGGAGTGGCGTCATTGGCTTGAGGGTGCTAAACATCGCGTGGTGGTCTTGACTGATCACAAGAATCTCATTTACCTTGAGTCTGCCAGGCGTTTGAATCCTAGACAGGCTCGTTGGTCATTATTTTTTTCTCGTTTCAATTTCGTGGTTTCATACCTGCCAGGTTCAAAGAATGTGAAGGCAGATGCTCTTTCCAGGAGTTTTGTGCCTGACTCTCCTGGAGACACTGGGCCTGCTGGTATCCTTAGGGATGGGGTAATATTGTCCGCCGTATCCCCAGACTTGCGACGCGCATTGCAGGAGTTTCAGGTGGATAAACCGGATCGATGTCCACCAGAAAGACTGTTTGTTCCGGATGATTGGACCAGTAGAGTCATCTCCGAGGTCCATTCTTCTGTGTTGGCTGGTCATCCTGGAATATTTGGTACAAGAGATTTGGTGGCCAGGTCTTTTTGGTGGCCTTCCTTGTCTAGGGATGTGCGTACCTTTGTGCAGTCTTGTGAAGTGTGTGCTCGAGCTAAGCCTTGCTGTTCACGGGCTAGTGGGTTGTTGTTATCTTTGCCCATCCCGAAGAGGCCTTGGACGCACATTTCCATGGATTTTATTTCTGATCTCCCGGTTTCACAGAAAATGTCCGTTATCTGGGTTGTGTGTGACCGCTTTTCTAAGATGGTTCATTTGGTGCCCTTGCCTAAGTTACCCTCCTCCTCTGAGTTGGTTCCTTTGTTTTTTCAGAACGTGGTTCGTTTGCATGGGATTCCGGAGAATATCGTTTCTGACAGGGGATCCCAGTTTGTGTCTAGATTTTGGTGGACGTTTTGTGCCAAGATGGGCATTGATTTGTCTTTCTCGTCTGCATTCCATCCTCAGACGAATGGCCAGACGGAGCGAACTAATCAGACCTTGGAAACTTATTTGAGGTGTTTTGTTTCTGCTGATCAGGATGACTGGGTTGCTTTTTTGCCACTGGCCGAATTTGCTCTTAATAATCGGGCTAGTTCTGCCACGTTGGTCTCTCCTTTTTTTTGTAATTCGGGGTTTCATCCTCGTTTTTCCTCTGGTCAGGGGGAATCTTCGGATTGTCCTGGAGTGGACGTGGTGGTGGACAGGCTACATCAGATTTGGAATCAGGTGGTGGACAATTTGAAGTTATCTCAGGAGAAGACTCAGCAGTTTGCTAATCGCCGTCGCCGCGTGGGTCCCCGACTTCTTGTTGGGGACTTGGTGTGGTTGTCTTCTCATTTTGTCCCTATGAAGGTCTCTTCTCCTAAGTTCAAGCCTCGGTTCATCGGTCCTTATAGGATCTCGGAGATTCTTAACCCTGTATCTTTTCGTTTGGATCTCCCAGCATCGTTTGCTATTCATAATGTGTTCCATCGGTCGTTGTTGCGGAGGTATGAGGTACCCGTTGTTCCTTCGGTCGAGCCTCCTGCTCCGGTGCTGGTGGAGGGAGAATTGGAGTATGTTGTTGAAAAGATCTTGGATTCTCGTGTTTCCAGACGCAAACTCCAGTATTTGGTTAAGTGGAAGGGTTATGGTCAGGAGGATAATTCCTGGGTGGTCGCCTCCGATGTTCACGCGACTGACTTGGTCCGCGCCTTCCATAGAGCTCACCCTGATCGCCCTGGGGGTTCTCGTGAGGGTTCGGTGACCCCTCCTCAAGGGGGGGGTACTGTTGTGGATTCTGTTGGTGGGCTCCCTCTGGTGGTTACTGCTGGTACTGGGTGACTTTGGTGGGTTGCGGCCTTTGGTTTCCACCTGTCCATCAGAGGCTGGGTGTTTCCTATTTTACCTGGCCTTTCTGTCATTTCCCTTGCCGGCTATCAATGTGTTCAGATGTGCTCTGTTTGGTTCCTGCCTACCTGCTCCCAGATCTTTCAGGATAAGCTAAGTGCTGATTTTCAGTTGTTTGTTTTTTTTGTCCAGCTTGCTTAGAATGTCTCTATGCTAGCTGGTTGCTCTAGTGGACTGAGGTTCTCCCCATGTGCCATGAGTTGGCACATGGGTTCTTGTAATCTCAGGATGGTTTTTTTGATTAGGGTTTTTTGCTGACCGCTCAGTCCCCTTTTGTATCATTCTGCTTTCTAGTTTTCAGCGGGCCTCTATTTGCTAAAGCTATATACATCATCTCTATGTGTGTGCCTTCCTCTCATTTCACCGTCAATACATGTGGGGGGCAACTATACCTTTGGGGTTAATTCCTCTGGAGGCAAGTGAGGTCTTGTTTTCTCTGCAGTACAAGTTAGCTCTTAGGCTGGTGCGTGGCGTCTAGAACCAACGTAGGCACGCTCCCTGGCTATCTCTAGTTGCGTTTGTCAGGCGTAGGGCAGCGGTCAGCCCAGGTTCCATCACCCTAGAGCTCGTCCGATATTTGTTATACTTTGCTTGTCCTGTGTTATCCCTAGCCATTGGGGATTCATGACAGTTGGCGTTAAGGGTGTGTTGGGTTAGGGGTGTGGTTAGGGTTGGGATTAGGGTTAGGGGCATGTTCGGGTTAGGGGTGTGGTTAGGGTTATGGTTAGGGTTGGGATTAGGGTTAGGGATGTGTTCGGGTTGGAGTTAGAATTGGGGGTTTCCATTGTTTAGGCACATCAGGGGCTCTCCAAACGCGACATGGCGTCCGATCTCAATTCCAGCCAATTCTGTGTTGAAAAAGTAAAACAGTGTTCCTTCCCTTCCGAGCTCTCCCGTACACCCAAACTGGGGTTTACCCCAACATATGGGGTGTCAACCTACTCAGGACCAATTGGACAACAACTGTTAGGGTCCATTTTCTCTTGTTACCTTGGGAAAATACAAATTTGGGGGCTGAAAAAATCATTTTTGTGGGAAAAAAAGATTTTTTATTTTCACAGCTCTGCGTTATAAACTGTAGTGAAACACTTGGGGGTTCAAAGTTCCTTGGGGGGGTCTAGTTTCCAATATGGGGTCACTTGTGGGGGTTTCTACTGTTTAGGTAGATCAGGGGCTTTGCAAATGCAATGTGATGCCCGCAGACCATTCCAACCGGCGCTTCTTCCCTTCCGAGCTCTACCATGCGCTCAAAAGGTGGTTCCCCCCCACATATTGGGTATCAGCGTACTTAGGGCAAATTGTTCAACAACTTTTGGTGTCCAATTTCTCCTGTTACCCTAGGGAAAATACAAAACTTGGGGCTAAGATATCATTTTTGTGGAAAAAAAGGATTTTTTTATTTTCACAGCTCTGAGTTATAAATTGTAGTGAAATATTTTGGGGTTCAAAAGTCTCACAACACATCTAGATAAATTCCTTAGGGGGTCTACTTTCCAAAATGGTGTCATTTGTGGGGGGTTTCCACAGTTTAGACACATCAGGGGCTCTCCAAACGTGACACGGCGTCCAATCTCAATTCCAACCAATTCTGCGTTGAAAAAGTAAAACAGTGCTCCTTCCCTTCCGAGCTCTCCCGTACGCCCAAACAGGGGTTTACCCCAAAATATGGGGTATCGCCGCACTGAGGACAAATTTCACAACAACTTTTGGTGTCCAATTTCTTCTGTTACCCTTGGGAAAATAAAAAATTGGGGGGCGAAAAGATGATTTTTGTGAAAAAATATGATTTTTTTATTTTTACGGCTCTACATTATAAACTTCTGTGAAGCACTTGGTGGGTCAAAGTGCTCACCACACATCTAGATAAGTTACTTAGGGGTTCTAATTTCCTAAATGGTGTCACTTGTGAGGGGTTTCCACTGTTTAGGCACATTAGGGGCTCTCCAAACGCGACATGGCGTCCTCTCACTTCCAGGCAATTTTGAATTGGAAAGTCGAACGGCGCTTCTTCACTTCCGAACACTGCCATGCGCCAAAACAGTGGTTCCCCCTCACATATGGGGTATCAGGACAAATTGTACAACAGCTTTGGGGGTCCATTTTCTCCTGTTACACTTGGTAAAATAAAACAAATTGGATCTGAAGTAATTTTTTTGTGAAAAAAAGTTAAATGTTAATTTTTTTTTAAACATTCCTAAAATTCCTGTGAAACACCTGAAGAGATAATAAACTTCTTGAATGAGGTTTTTAGCACCTTGAGGGGTGTAGTTTTTAGAATGGTGTCACGTTTGGGTATTTTCTATCATATAGACTCCTCAAAGTGACTTCACATATGATGTGGTCCCTAAAAAAATGGTGTTGTAAAAATGAGAAATTGCTGGTCAACTTTTAACCCTTATAACTCCCTAACAAAAAAAAAATTTGGTTCCAAAATTGTGCTGATGTAAAGTAGACTTGTGGGAAATGCTAGTATTTTGTGTGACATATATCTGTGATTTAAGGGCATGAAAAGACTAAGCTGGAAAATTGCGAAATTTTCAAAATTTTCGCCAAATTTCCGTTTTTTCACAAATAAACGCAAGTAATGTAGAGGAAATTTTACCATTGACATGAAGTAGTGTATAGCAGCAAGGTAAATATACAGGTCAGAATTATAAAAAATTAACCTTTAATAAATCCCACTAAAATACCGTAGGGTATAAATATCCAGTCGGTCTAAGAAAAAAACAAATGACAAAACACACCAAAAAAAAAACGGATCACACCATTTAAAATTCCACACAAAGACCCTCCTTTCCAGAAACAGGAGGGGACCAGTAGATGTATGTCACAATACCATGAAGATTGTGCTCCACCACAAAAAGCCGAAAGGCTAAGTCAATATCCTGTAGCCCGCAGGCCACAAAAAAAAAACTCTATTTCATAAACTTAATAAATAACAGAACGATCTCACCCAGCGTTGCTGTTTTTTCCTCTCAAGAAGCATTCATGGGGCTCAAGAGTATATGGGAATCCCGAGGCTCGGTGTCCTCATGTTTGAGGAGTTACTGATACCGCGCTTCCACTCCACCGTGACACTATGAAAGGCTTGTCTCCCCTGATGAACAGAGCCAAGGGAAATGTGTCGGGAGCCATTTTTCTGGGGATGTTATGATCAGGGTCCTCAACTTGTCCTAAGGATCGGGGTATTGTATGGATGTTCTTCTAAAGCCTCCCCCGGGATTCACGGACACTCTTGAGCCCCATGAATGAGGCCGCGCGTGCGCAGATGGAGTGCTCTGCTTCAGGGGCTTCAGGAAAATGGCCACGGGAGGCCGCGCGTGCGCAGATGGAGATCGTGGTGGCCATTTTCCTGAAGCCGAGTTCGCAGATTTAGATCTTGGCTTCAGGAAAATGGCCATCGCGATCTCCATCTGTGCACGCACGGCCTCCCGCGGCCATTTTCCTGAAGCCCTGGGAAGCAGAGCACTCCATCTGCGCATGCACAGCCTCAGGAAGATGGCTGCCACCACTGATAACAACATGATTCACCCGGCTCTGCTGCTTACCGGGCTGCTGCATCACCTCACCTATGAAAGGGACCCCGCTCACGCCATACCGCTCACTGCGCCGCCTCCATCCCTGCACCTCTGCCGCCGCCACACCTCTGCCACCACCGCACCTCTGCTGGTAAGCCTGTATTAACCCAGTTCCGCTGCGTCACCTCACCTGTGGAAGGGACCCTGCTCACACTATACCGCTCATTATCCCCGCACCTCTGCCATCGCCACACCACTGCTGCAACCCCCCCATGGACACCAGGCCGAGGCATCGCCCACCTAAGCAGGAAGGGACCCTGCTCAGGTGCACGCCGTACCGCATCACCCCACCTCTGCCGACGCCATGCCTCCTGTGACCCTGCTCTGCCACCGCCAGCCCTCAGGTAAGATACTGTAAATTCGGACAATAAGATGGACCCCCATCTTATAAAAAATATTTTTTTCTGCAATTTTCACCCCAAATTTGGGGGGCGTCTTATGGTCCGGTGCGTCTTATAGTCCGAAAAATACGGTACATAAGAACAAAAACAAGAGCTTAACATTCCCAATTATAACTATCATAGTAGATAAATAATGACTTTTGCAAAAAATTTATTATATAAAAGTATATATCTTTATTAATGATTCAATACAAAAAAGGCAAACAAGTGCACATCGTAAAAGCTAAAAATTACTGGATCGGTCTAGTGAGCGATGGTGCAAACTGGCAGGGGCAGGCAATCCATAAAATGAGAGCACTCAATGTAAACAACAATATACCCCAATCAAAATATTGAGTTAAATAACCACACAAGTGTGTACATAACAAAAAGTGGCCTCATACCATATATATATGGGTAAGATATATGCAGTCTGTCCACAAACATAGTCCTCAGTAAACAGATAGAAAGTGTGGTGTTCATGCCATACTAAGAGTCAAAAGTAATGTACCTTAAGTGCATGTAAGTCAAGGACAGGCGTTTCTTACCCATGGGATGCCAAGAGCCGCTGTACAGATACCCCAACGCGCGTTTCGCTACTGCTTCTTCGGGGGCAGCATGTAAATGTGCCATATCGCTAGGTTAAATATCCCTCTGTGGAGCCAAGAACCAATCCCCTGCAATGGGGGAGGTTACTACTGGCCTCATCTGTCGAGTGCATGGGGGCGGGGCCCAAACCAACCTATCATCGCGTCAGGCATCAAAAAGTGGTGAGTGCTGGGAATCAGTTTCTGTGACAACAATTAGACTCACCCCTTCATGCAGACACCGTAAGGGATAAAGGAAGGAAGAGGCAACCGTGCGCATGCGCAACCCGTGGCAGGAAGTAACGTGGTGGCCATATTCATTGTAGGTAACAAGGGAAGGCAGGACATAATACGCAAATAACAGCGGAATATAATAGAAAATGTAAATAGTGGATAAATATAGAATACAGAATATGACGCAGAATGGATAAAATAATAACACCAAGTCCATAATATACTGCTGATTCCAATGATAATTCATGCCAAATAAAGATACGGGTTGCCACAAAAAAAAAAAAAAATAATAATAATAATAATATGTCACGATTAGTGTTGAGCGATACTTTCCGATATCGGAAAGTATCGGTATCGGAAAGTATCGGCCGATACCGTCAAAATATCGGATCCAATCCGATACCGATACCCGATCCCAATGCAAGTCAATGGGACGAAAATATCGGAATTAAAATAAACCCTTTATAAACTTGTAGGTTCATTCTACATGAAGGAAAACAACTAAGAATAATGTAGGATGTATTGGGGGACGTGGCGGAGACATTAAAGGCACAGAGGTTTAGCCCAATGTAATAGAATAGCAGGTTTTTGTTTTTTTTTATGACGTTCGGCGGTAGAAAGATTTAGACTATGTTAATTTTTTTTTATTTTGTCAGATATTGATGTTTCACTACTTCCACGCCCTTCACCTTCTTTTTTACTTCTCCCACACTTTCTTCTTCATTATCCTCATCATCAGCTTCTTTGACATCAACTTCTTCACCTTATTCATCTTCTTCTTCATCTTCTACCTATTATTTTTTTTCTTACATTGTTCATATTCTTTTTATTTTACTATTATCTTCATCATTTTCTACTTCTTCATCATATTCTTATTTGTGACAGGCATTCCCGTAGTTGTTATCTATAAAAGTTTGAAGATTACACCTTCCGTTCTGCCTGTCACAAAAGAGTTACATTTGTCCGCATTCAGTTTGGCCTGCAGCATCAGGCTTTATCCAGGGGCACCACGAGGAGGAACGGACTCACCCCCATACACTGCTTAGTATTCTTCTGCTTATAATTTAGATAATATTTTTTGCTCTGATATTTAGTGTTATGCTTAATGTTCTTCTGCTCTTTGTTCTGCAGCCTCTTGTTCTTCTGCTTCTCGGTCTTCCAGGTCGTCGTCGTCTCCAGGGTCGTCGTCTCCGGGGTCGTCGTCATCGGGGTGGTCTTCGGGGTCATCGTCTCCAGGGTCGTCGTCATCACGGTGGTTGTCGTCTCTGGTGTCGTCGTCATCTTAGGGGTGGTCTTCCGGGTCATCGTGTTTAGTCTCTTGAACTTGGAAATGTAGCAGAAGGTACAAGAAGGCTGAGAAAATGCCGAGAACCAGCTGATGGAACTGGAACTCGGATGGCTACCCGAAGGTCCAAGAGCCAATGGAACTACCGAGGACCAGCTGACATTACTGGAACCCGGTTACTAAGCAGGAGGTACCCGTGCCTGAAAGCACTACCAAGGACCACCTGACGTTGGTGGAACTCGGATACCCAGAGGGAGGCACCTAAGCCAAAGGCTCTGCCCGGAACCAGCTGACGGTACTGGAACCAGGATGGGGAGCAGAAGGTACAAGAGCAAAAGACACTGCCGAGAACCAGCTGACGGTGCTGGAACCCGGATGGGTAGCCGAAGGTCCAAGAGCCAATGGAACTACCGAGGACCAGCTGACGTTACTGGACCCCGGTTACTAAGCAGGAGGTACCTGTGCCTGAAAGCACTACCAAGGACCACCTGACGTTGGTGGAACTCGGATACCCAGAGGGAGGCACCTAAGCCAAAGGCTCTGCCCGGAACCAGCTGACGGTACTGGAACCAGGATGGGGAGCAGAAGGTACAAGAGCAAGTGTCTGCGTGGCTTTTGCAGGACACGATGCCGGCTGCACAGCAGGGGAACAGCTGGCGGTGCTGAACCCCACTGACACATTGGCTGGTGTTTTTCTCTGTGCAGCTAGCAGTACCGGGCCCCAACTGGCGGTGTTGGAGCCCGGGGTCAGCAGGAGGAGGAGATGGAGCAGAGTGTAGGCCGAAGCCTGCACTGGCGGCAGCTTTTGGGTCTGTTGTGCCTGCGTGGCAGTTGCAGGACACGTTGCCGGCTGCACAGCAGGGGAACAGCTGGCGGTGCTGAACCCCACTGACACATTGGCTGGTGTTTTTCTCTGTGCAGCTAGCAGTACCGGGCCCCAACTGGCGGTGTTGGAGCCCAGGGCTCTGCAGGGGGAGCAGAGTGTAGGCCGAAGCCTAATTGAACCAATTTCAAAGGTAACCTTTAACCCCCCCTCAGGGGTTACAAAGTAGAAGAGCCACAGCTTATGCAGCAGTAGTGCTGCACAAGTCAAAGGTTGCTCTTTTAATTTCGCTCCTTGCACACGCTGAATGAAACACGTATAACATTTAGCCCTTTAAACAGTCAAACTGTGTTGGAGGCGCGAGTTCCCTTTGTAATGAGACGCAGCACAGATGTCAAGAATCCCACCTTGGTGCTGGGTGCAGCCTCCTGAGCGTTGTTATTTGCTGTACAGGAGTCTGCGCTGTCGTGTGATCCCCTGGCCTAGCGCTGTTAGCGCTGCCCATGTTCTGGCATCATTTAATGTCGGCCGGTGCGGTTCGCGATGACCATGAATCCCAGCCCCGCAGTGTCTTAACATTGTTAAAACAATGCGGGGCTGGGATTCAGGGCCTGGCGCAGCACATATGTTCGCCTCTCACACTCGGGTCCTTACACCCGCTTCAGACTGTGCGGCGTCATCTGATCCCTTATCGCATGCCACGGCCATGAAGCCGCACAGTCCGCAGAAGGCGGAAGGAGATGAGGGACAGGCGAACTGATGCACTGATCATGCCCGTCAATCACACCCTCGCAGTCCCAATAAATAAGACAACGAGGGGCGTTGTGTGGGTCAGGGCGGCCGCAGAGGCGCAGGCAGCCAAACAATGATGCCAGAAGACGGGCAGCGCTACCAAGGGGGTTGCAGCGTGTCATTACAAAGGAAAGTCACACCACCGGGACGGTTAAATGGTCACACAGAGGACACATTTTAGACGTGTTTTCAGTTCCACATGTGCGAGGAGAACACGTTTATGAGCCACCTTGCACACATGCAGCATTACCGCTGTACAAGGTGGCCTTTAAAACGTACAAACGCCTGGGGGAGGGGGGACAGGTTCCCTTCAATTTCAGTTCTTGTGTCTGCGTGGCTTTTGCAGGACACGATGCCGGCTGCACAGCAGGGGAACAGCTGGCGGTGCTGAACCCCACTGACACATTGGCTGGTGTTTTTCTCTGTGCAGCTAGCAGTACCGGGCCCCAACTGGCGGTGTTGGAGCCTGGGGTCAGCAGGAGGAGGAGATGGAGCAGAGTGTAGGCCGAAGCCTGCACTGGCGGCAGCTTTTGGGTCTGTTGTGCCTGCGTGGCAGTTGCAGGACACGTTGCCGGCTGCACAGCAGGGGAACAGCTGGCGGTGCTGAACCCCACTGACACATTGGCTGGTGTTTTTCTCTGTGCAGCTAGCAGTACCGGGCCCCAACTGGCGGTGTTGGAGCCCAGGGCTCTGCAGGGGGAGCAGAGTGTAGGCCGAAGCCTAATTGAACCAATTTCAAAGGTAACCTTTAACCCCCCCTCAGGGGTTACAAAGTAGAAGAGCCACAGCTTATGCAGCAGTAGTGCTGCACAAGTCAAAGGTTGCTCTTTTAATTTCGCTCCTTGCACACGCTGAATGAAACACGTATAACATTTAGCCCTTTAAACAGTCAAACTGTGTTGGAGGCGCGAGTTCCCTTTGTAATGAGACGCAGCACAGATGTCAAGAATCCCACCTTGGTGCTGGGTGCAGCCTCCTGAGCGTTGTTATTTGCTGTACAGGAGTCTGCGCTGTCGTGTGATCCCCTGGCCTAGCGCTGTTAGCGCTGCCCATGTTCTGGCATCATTTAATGTCGGCCGGTGCGGTTCGCGATGACCATGAATCCCAGCCCCGCAGTGTCTTAACATTGTTAAAACAATGCGGGGCTGGGATTCAGGGCCTGGCGCAGCACATATGTTCGCCTCTCACACTCGGGTCCTTACACCCGCTTCAGACTGTGCGGCGTCATCTGATCCCTTATCGCATGCCACGGCCATGAAGCCGCACAGTCCGCAGAAGGCGGAAGGAGATGAGGGACAGGCGAACTGATGCACTGATCATGCCCGTCAATCACACCCTCGCAGTCCCAATAAATAAGACAACGAGGGGCGTTGTGTGGGTCAGGGCGGCCGCAGAGGCGCAGGCAGCCAAACAATGATGCCAGAAGACGGGCAGCGCTACCAAGGGGGTTGCAGCGTGTCATTACAAAGGAAAGTCACACCACCGGGACGGTTAAATGGTCACACAGAGGACACATTTTAGACGTGTTTTCAGTTCCACATGTGCGAGGAGAACACGTTTATGAGCCACCTTGCACACATGCAGCATTACCGCTGTACAAGGTGGCCTTTAAAACGTACAAACGCCTGGGGGAGGGGGGACAGGTTCCCTTCAATTTCAGTTCTTGTGTCTGCGTGGCTTTTGCAGGACACGATGCCGGCTGCACAGCAGGGGAACAGCTGGCGGTGCTGAACCCCACTGACACATTGGCTGGTGTTTTTCTCTGTGCAGCTAGCAGTACCGGGCCCCAACTGGCGGTGTTGGAGCCTGGGGTCAGCAGGAGGAGGAGATGGAGCAGAGTGTAGGCCGAAGCCTGCACTGGCGGCAGCTTTTGGGTCTGTTGTGCCTGCGTGGCAGTTGCAGGACACGTTGCCGGCTGCACAGCAGGGGAACAGCTGGCGGTGCTGAACCCCACTGACACATTGGCTGGTGTTTTTCTCTGTGCAGCTAGCAGTACCGGGCCCCAACTGGCGGTGTTGGAGCCCAGGGCTCTGCAGGGGGAGCAGAGTGTAGGCCGAAGCCTAATTGAACCAATTTCAAAGGTAACCTTTAACCCCCCCTCAGGGGTTACAAAGTAGAAGAGCCACAGCTTATGCAGCAGTAGTGCTGCACAAGTCAAAGGTTGCTCTTTTAATTTCGCTCCTTGCACACGCTGAATGAAACACGTATAACATTTAGCCCTTTAAACAGTCAAACTGTGTTGGAGGCGCGAGTTCCCTTTGTAATGAGACGCAGCACAGATGTCAAGAATCCCACCTTGGTGCTGGGTGCAGCCTCCTGAGCGTTGTTATTTGCTGTACAGGAGTCTGCGCTGTCGTGTGATCCCCTGGCCTAGCGCTGTTAGCGCTGCCCATGTTCTGGCATCATTTAATGTCGGCCGGTGCGGTTCGCGATGACCATGAATCCCAGCCCCGCAGTGTCTTAACATTGTTAAAACAATGCGGGGCTGGGATTCAGGGCCTGGCGCAGCACATATGTTCGCCTCTCACACTCGGGTCCTTACACCCGCTTCAGACTGTGCGGCGTCATCTGATCCCTTATCGCATGCCACGGCCATGAAGCCGCACAGTCCGCAGAAGGCGGAAGGAGATGAGGGACAGGCGAACTGATGCACTGATCATGCCCGTCAATCACACCCTCGCAGTCCCAATAAATAAGACAACGAGGGGCGTTGTGTGGGTCAGGGCGGCCGCAGAGGCGCAGGCAGCCAAACAATGATGCCAGAAGACGGGCAGCGCTACCAAGGGGGTTGCAGCGTGTCATTACAAAGGAAAGTCACACCACCGGGACGGTTAAATGGTCACACAGAGGACACATTTTAGACGTGTTTTCAGTTCCACATGTGCGAGGAGAACACGTTTATGAGCCACCTTGCACACATGCAGCATTACCGCTGTACAAGGTGGCCTTTAAAACGTACAAACGCCTGGGGGAGGGGGGACAGGTTCCCTTCAATTTCAGTTCTTGTGTCTGCGTGGCTTTTGCAGGACACGATGCCGGCTGCACAGCAGGGGAACAGCTGGCGGTGCTGAACCCCACTGACACATTGGCTGGTGTTTTTCTCTGTGCAGCTAGCAGTACCGGGCCCCAACTGGCGGTGTTGGAGCCTGGGGTCAGCAGGAGGAGGAGATGGAGCAGAGTGTAGGCCGAAGCCTGCACTGGCGGCAGCTTTTGGGTCTGTTGTGCCTGCGTGGCAGTTGCAGGACACGTTGCCGGCTGCACAGCAGGGGAACAGCTGGCGGTGCTGAACCCCACTGACACATTGGCTGGTGTTTTTCTCTGTGCAGCTAGCAGTACCGGGCCCCAACTGGCGGTGTTGGAGCCCAGGGCTCTGCAGGGGGAGCAGAGTGTAGGCCGAAGCCTAATTGAACCAATTTCAAAGGTAACCTTTAACCCCCCCTCAGGGGTTACAAAGTAGAAGAGCCACAGCTTATGCAGCAGTAGTGCTGCACAAGTCAAAGGTTGCTCTTTTAATTTCGCTCCTTGCACACGCTGAATGAAACACGTATAACATTTAGCCCTTTAAACAGTCAAACTGTGTTGGAGGCGCGAGTTCCCTTTGTAATGAGACGCAGCACAGATGTCAAGAATCCCACCTTGGTGCTGGGTGCAGCCTCCTGAGCGTTGTTATTTGCTGTACAGGAGTCTGCGCTGTCGTGTGATCCCCTGGCCTAGCGCTGTTAGCGCTGCCCATGTTCTGGCATCATTTAATGTCGGCCGGTGCGGTTCGCGATGACCATGAATCCCAGCCCCGCAGTGTCTTAACATTGTTAAAACACTGCGGGGCTGGGATTCAGGGCCTGGCGCAGCACATATGTTCGCCTCTCACACTCGGGTCCTTACACCCGCTTCAGACTGTGCGGCGTCATCTGATCCCTTATCGCATGCCACGGCCATGAAGCCGCACAGTCCGCAGAAGGCGGAAGGAGATGAGGGACAGGCGAACTGATGCACTGATCATGCCCGTCAATCACACCCTCGCAGTCCCAATAAATAAGACAACGAGGGGCGTTGTGTGGGTCAGGGCGGCCGCAGAGGCGCAGGCAGCCAAACAATGATGCCAGAAGACGGGCAGCGCTACCAAGGGGGTTGCAGCGTGTCATTACAAAGGAAAGTCACACCACCGGGACGGTTAAATGGTCACACAGAGGACACATTTTAGACGTGTTTTCAGTTCCACATGTGCGAGGAGAACACGTTTATGAGCCACCTTGCACACATGCAGCATTACCGCTGTACAAGGTGGCCTTTAAAACGTACAAACGCCTGGGGGAGGGGGGACAGGTTCCCTTCAATTTCAGTTCTTGTGTCTGCGTGGCTTTTGCAGGACACGATGCCGGCTGCACAGCAGGGGAACAGCTGGCGGTGCTGAACCCCACTGACACATTGGCTGGTGTTTTTCTCTGTGCAGCTAGCAGTACCGGGCCCCAACTGGCGGTGTTGGAGCCCGGGGTCAGCAGGAGGAGGAGATGGAGCAGAGTGTAGGCCGAAGCCTGCACTGGCGGCAGCTTTTGGGTCTGTTGTGCCTGCGTGGCAGTTGCAGGACACGTTGCCGGCTGCACAGCAGGGGAACAGCTGGCGGTGCTGAACCCCACTGACACATTGGCTGGTGTTTTTCTCTGTGCAGCTAGCACATCTGGGCCCCAACTGGCGGTGTTAGAGCCCAGGGTCAGCAGGAGGAGCAGGGGGAGCGGAGTGTAGGCCGAAGCCTGCACTGGAGCAAGTTGAAAGGAAACCTTTAACCCCCCCCAGGCATTTGTAGCTGGAAGAGCCATCGTGTACACCACTAATGCTGGAAAAGGTAAACTTAGCTCTTTTAATTATGGTCCTTGCAGATGCTGAACCTAACACTTATGAAATGTGTCCCCTCACAGCGTTCAACCGTCCGATACGTGGAACTTTCCTTTGTCATGTGACGCAGCACAGCCGTCATTTTTACCCCCTTGGCGCCGTGCGCCGCCTCCTCAGCGTTGTTTGAATCTGTCCCGGAGCCTGCGCTGTTAGGTTACCCCTTGGCCATGCACACATTTCGCGCTGCCCGTCTTCTGACATCATTTGCTGTCAGGCTGGCTGCGCCTGTGTGGGTGCGCTGTCCGAGATTCAGCCTCGTGGTGTCGTGTAATGTAATCCCACCGCGGGCCTGGGATCCGTGGCCATGCGCAGTGCATATCCTCACCTCTCACTCCCCTCCCTACGGCTTCTTCAGACTGTGCGGTGTCACGGCCGTGGCATGCTATTAGGGATCAGCTGACACCGAACAGTCTTTAGAAGCCGTAGGGAGGGGAGTGAGAGGCGAGGATATGCACTGCGCATGGCCACGGATCCCAGGCCCGCGGTGGGATTACATTACACGACACTGCGAGGCTGAATCTCGGACAGCGCACACACACAGGCGCAGCCAGCCTGACAGCAAATGATGTCAGAAGACAGGCAGCGCGAAATGTGTGCATGGCCAAGGGGTAACCTAACAGCGCAGGCTCCGGGACAGATTCAAACAACGCTGAGGAGGCGGCGCACGGCGCCAAGGGGGTAAAAATGACGGCTGTGCTGCGTCACATGACAAAGGAAAGTTCCACCTACCGGACGGTTGAACGCTGTGAGGGGACACATTTCATAAGTGTTAGGTTCAGCATCTGCAAGGAGCACCACGAAAAGAGGCACTTTTTCCCTTTGCATCATTACTGCTGCACAAGGTGGCTCCTTCAGTAACAAACGCCTGGGGGGGGGGGGGACAGGTTCCCTTAAATTTAACTTGTTGTGCCTGCGTGGCGGTCGCAGTACACGTTGCCGTATACACAGCAGGGGAACAGCTGGCGGTGCTGAACCCCACTAACACATTTGCGAGGTGTTTGGCTCTGTGCGTACAGCACTTCTGGACGGCAACTGGCGGTGTTGGAGCCCAGGGACAGGTGGAGGAGGAGGAGGAGGTTGGAGGAGGTAGGAGGGATTGCCACACACACAGCAGGGGAACAGCTGACGTTACTGAACCCCAATAACAGAGGAGGGACTGTTGACTGTGCGTACAGCACTTCTGGACGGCAACTGGCGGTGTTGGAGCCCAGGGACAGGTGGAGGAGGAGGAGGTTGGAGGAGGTTGGAGGAGGTAGGAGGGATTGCCACACACACAGCAGGGGAACAGCTGACGTTACTGAACCCCAATAACAGAGGAGGGACTGTTGACTGTGCGTACAGCACTTCTGGACGGCAACTGGCGGTGTTGGAGCCCAGGGACAGGTGGAGGAGGAGGAGGAGGTTGGAGGAGGTAGGAGGGATTGCCACACACACAGCAGGGGAACAGCTGACGTTACTGAACCCCAATAACAGAGGAGGGACTGTTGACTGTGCGTACAGCACTTCTGGACGGCAACTGGCGGTGTTGGAGCCCAGGGACAGGTGGAGGAGGAGGAGGTTGGAGGAGGTTGGAGGAGGTAGGAGGGATTGCCACACACACAGCAGGGGAACAGCTGACGTTACTGAACCCCAATAACAGAGGAGGGACTGTTGACTGTGCGTACAGCACTTCTGGACGGCAACTGGCGGTGTTGGAGCCCAGGGACAGGTGGAGGAGGTTGGAGGAGGTTGGAGGAGGTAGGAGGGATTGCCACACACACAGCAGGGGAACAGCTGACGTTACTGAACCCCAATAACAGAGGAGGGACTGTTGACTGTGCGTACAGCACTTCTGGACGGCAACTGGCGGTGTTGGAGCCCAGGGACAGGTGGAGGAGGAGGAGGTTGGAGGAGGTTGGAGGAGGTAGGAGGGATTGCCACACACACAGCAGGGGAACAGCTGACGTTACTGAACCCCAATAACAGAGGAGGGACTGTTGACTGTGCGTACAGCACTTCTGGACGGCAACTGGCGGTGTTGGAGCCCAGGGACAGGTGGAGGAGGTTGGAGGAGGTTGGAGGAGGTAGGAGGGATTGCCACACACACAGCAGGGGAACAGCTGACGTTACTGAACCCCAATAACAGAGGAGGGACTGTTGACTGTGCGTACAGCACTTCTGGACGGCAACTGGCGGTGTTGGAGCCCAGGGACAGGTGGAGGAGGAGGAGGAGGTTGGAGGAGGTAGGAGGGATTGCCACACACACAGCAGGGGAACAGCTGACGTTACTGAACCCCAATAACAGAGGAGCGACTGTTGACTGTGCGTACAGCACTTCTGGACGGCAACTGGCGGTGTTGGAGCCCAGGGACAGGTGGAGGAGGAGGAGGTTGGAGGAGGTTGGAGGAGGTAGGAGGGATTGCCACACACACAGCAGGGGAACAGCTGACGTTACTGAACCCCAATAACAGAGGAGCGACTGTTGACTGTGCGTACAGCACTTCTGGATGGCAACTGGCGGTGTTGGAGCCCAGGGACAGGTGGAAAAGCAGAGGAACACAATGTAGGCCGAAGCCTGAGAAAGTCGAAAGGGAATCTTTAACCCCCCCCCCAAGGCGTTTGTAGCTGAAAGAGCCAGCTTGTGCAGCACAAAAGATGCAAAAGGAAAAGGTGGCTCTTTTCATCATGCTCCTTGCAAACACAGAACTAAACACTTATAAAATGTGTCCCCTGCAACCGTAAAACCGTCCTGGAGGTGGGACTTTCCTTCGTAATGTGGCGCAGCACAGCCGTCATTCCTACCCCCCAGGCGACGCGCACTGGCTCCTCAGCGTTGTTTGATTCCGTCCCGGAGCCTGCGCTGTTATGTTATCCCGTGGCCAGGCACACTTAGCGCTGCCCGTCTTCTGGCATCATTTGGTGTCAGGATGGCTGCGCCTGTGCGGCCGCGCTGGCCGAGAGCCCGCCTCGCAGTGTCTTCTGATTTAATCCCACTGGGGGCCTGGTATCCATGGACATGCGCAGTGCATATCCTCGCCTCTCACTCCCCTCCCTACGGCTTCTTAAGACTGTGCGGTGTCACGGCCGTGGCATGCTATTAGGGACCAGCTGACACCGAACAGTCTGAAGAAGCCATAGGGAGATGAGTGAGAGGTGGAGGTTCAGATATGCACTGCGCATGTCCATGGATCCCAGGCCCCCAGTGGGATTAAATCAGAAGACACTGCGAGGCGGGCTCTCTGCCAGCGCGGCCGCACAGGCGCAGCCATCCTGACACCAAATGATGCCAGAAGACGGGCAGCGCTAAGTGTGCCTGGCCACGGGATAACATAACAGCGCAGGCTCCGGGACGGAATCAAACAACGCTGAGGAGCGGGTGCGCGGCGCCGGGGGGGTAGGAATGACGGCTGTGCTGCGTCACATTACGAAGGAAAGTCCCACCTCCGGGACGGTGTTACGGTATCAGTGGACACATTTTATAAGTGTTAAGTTCTGCGTGTGCAAGGTGCTAAACAAAAATAGCTACCTTTTCCTTGTGCAGCATTACTGCTGCACAAGGTGGCTCTTTCAGTAACAAACGCCTTGGGGGGGGGGGACAGATTCCCTTACATTTCAGTTGTTGTGTCAGCGTGGCGGTCGCATGACACATTGCCGGCTACACAGCTGGGGATCAGCTGACGTTACTGAAACCCAATAACACTGGGTCGTATGTTTTGACTGTGCAGACGGCACTTCTGAGCCTCAACTGGCGGTGTTGGAGCCCAGGAATTTAAGTTCAGGTGGTAGAAAGATGAACACAACAGGAGACCTGGATAACGTATACAGTGACCTAATTATTTAATCAGGAGGAGGAGTGGCAAATTCCTGCAAGATCCAGGCCTTGTTCATTTTCAGGAAAGTAAGCCGGTCAACGTTATCGGAGGATAGTCGCATGCGACGGTCAGTTAGTACACCACCTGCAGCACTAAAGACACGTTCCGATAATACACTGGCCGCAGGGCAAGACAGCACCTCCAATGCATACTGGCTTAGCTCTGGCCATGTATCCAGCTTTGAGACCCAAAACTTGAAAGGGGAAGAGCCGTCTGGGAGTACAGCAAGAGGGCAAGACATGTAGTCTGTCACCATCTGACGGAACCGTTGCCTCCTGCTGACTGGAGCCGTCTGTGATGGTGTAGACTTTTGTGGGGGGCACAGAAAACTGTGCCACAGTTGGGCCATACTGGTCTTGCCTTGGGCAGAGGCACTGCTTCTGCTCCCTCTTTGTGCAGAGCCTCCACCACTGCCTGGACGCACTGAGCTGCTTTGGAATGCACTAGCAGAACTTCTTTCAGTTGGAATGGAGAAGATGATGGAATTGACCAGTGTGTCTTGGTACTCCCGCATTTTTCGCTCCCGGTTCAACGGTGTGATGAGGCTTTCTACGTTGTCCCGGTAGCGAGGATCGAGGAGGGTGAACACCCAATAATCAGACATGTTGAGAATGTGGGCGATGCGGCGGTCGTTTCTCAGGCACTGCAGCATGTAATCCACCATGTGCTGCAGACTGCCAACTGCCCAAGAAACGCTGTCCCCTGCTGGAGGCGTGATCTCTGCCTGCTCGTCATCACCCCACCCTCGCTGTACACACTGAGTACTGGACAATTCGGTAACTCCCTCCTCTGGACGGACGTCTTCCTCCTCCATTGACTCCTCCTCATCCTCCTCACAAACTGTCCCCTGCCTACGCGTTTGTGAGGAACCACGTGGCGCTGACTGTCCAGAAGATGATGGAAATGGTGAATCCTCATCCTCCACCTCTTCCACAACATCATCCCTTAGCGCTTGCAGTGATTTTTCAAGCAGGCAGATAAGGGGGACAGTCATGCTGACTAGTGCATCATCTGCACTCGCCATCCGCGTGGAATAATCAAAGGGATGCAAAACCTGGCAGACGTCATTCATAGTGGCCCACTCTGTGGTTGTGAAGTCTGTACGGCGCTGACTGCGACTTTTTTGCGCCTGAAGCAGCTGGTACTCCATTACAGCTTGCTGCTGCTCACACAACCGCTCCAACATATGTAACGTGGAATTCCACCTGGTAGGTAGGTCACATATGATGCGATGTTCCGGCAGGCGGTGTCGGCGCTGCAGAGCCGCAATGCGCGCTTTTGCCGTGCTGGAACGCCGCAAGTGAGCACACTCTAGGCGGACCTTGTGCAGCAGTGCATCAAGATCCGGATAGTCCCTCAAAAAGCTCTGCACGACCAAATTGAGCACATGTGCCAGACATGGGATGTGAGTGAGGTTGCCGAGGCCCAGAGCTGCCACCAGATTTCGGCCATTATCACACACTACCATGCCTGGCTGGAGATTCGCTGGCACAAACCACACATCGCTCTCCTGCTTGATGGCATTCCAGAGCTCCTGCGCTGTGTGGCTACGATTCCCCAAAAAAATTAATTTCAACACGGCCTGTTGACGTTTGGCCACGGCTGTGCTCATGTCGGTCGTAACAGGTACACATTCATCACGGGTCCATGTGGAGGTGGACTGTGACGGCTCCTGCAGCGATGATTCTGAGGAACTGGTGTAAGAGGAGGAGTCAATGCGTACAGAATGGATTCCTGCAATCCTTGGAGTGGGCAGGACACGTCCTGCGCCACTCGCACGGTCTGTACCCGGCTCAACGACATTAACCCAATGGGCAGTGAGGGAAAGGTATCGCCCCTGTCCATGTTGACTGGTCCACGCATCGGTGGTGAGGTGGACCTTGCTACTGACGGCGTTCAGTAGCGCGTGTTTTATGTGTCCCTCCACATGCTTGTGCAGGGCAGGGACGGCTTGCCTGCTGAAGTAAAAGCGGCTGGGCACATTGTACTGTGGGACTGCCAATGACATCAAGTCACGGAAGCTGTCAGTCTCCACCAGCCTGAATGACAGCATTTCCAGTGACAGAAGTTTGGCAATGCCTGCAGTCAGAGCCTGTGCTCGTGGGTGGTTTGACGAGAAAGGCCGCCTTTTCTCCCATGCCTGTACTACCGATGGCTGTAGACTGGGCTGGGAGTGTGTGGATGACTGGGAAAGTGGTGCTGCGGGTGGAATTACAGCGGGTCTCTGGACAACAGGGCCAGAGGTTCTTCCACGGCGATCCTGGGAGGAAGCCGAACCAGCTGCGTGTGAGCTAGAGGAAGAGGCAACACGAGCTGAAGAGGTGGTAGCTGCCGCTGTTGGTTGGCCTACCTCTTCAGTGTGTTTTTCTAACTCCGCCGGGTGCCTGTTGCGCACATGTTTCCACATGTTGGAGGTATTGAGGTTGCTGACATTTCGACCTCTTTTGACTTTTTGATGACACACCTTGCATCTGACATAGCAAATGTCATCTGCAACTGTGTCAAAAAAGGACCAGGCACTGCAAGTCTTGGGAGCGCTCTTTTTGGCTTTTGGAAGAGACATGCTCCTAACGGGTGCCAAAGCGGAGGCTGCAGGATCCGCAGTCTTCCCCCTCCCTCTCCCTCTTTGGGCCGTACGGGGAATCTCTTCCTCAGAGCTGCTCCCACCACCTTCCTGTCCCTCACGCCAAGATGGGTCGAGGACCTCATCATCTACACTACCCTCTGCCCCCAACTGCTCCTCCTGGGTAGTCTCAGCAGCAGAGCACGCACCAGTAAGTGGCACCTGAGTGTCATCATCAGCTGATGCGGCCTGCGATGTGGTGACTGGAGCCACTGGCCCACCCGCCTCTTCAGAGGAAGACAGAAAAAGCTGTTGGGCATCACTGCACCCTGCCTCTTCTTCCATTTCTCCAATGCTGCTTGGCTGGCCCCCTGTTTCCAAGCCAAGAGATTCAGAGAACAGAAGTAGAGACGGCTCCTGTCCTGGGCTCTCTGTCTGCCTGGGCAATTTGGCAGGTGGTGAAGAGACAGATGGCTGCTCTCCAGTGCTCTGTGTCTGAGAGGATGTGGCACTAATGGAAGTTGATGCATTAGCTGCCATCCATCCGACAACAGCTTCAATTTGTTCTTGACGCAGCAGCGGTGTACGGCGCTCTGACACAAAGCTGCGCATGAACGACTGTTGCCTGGTGAAAGTGGGTGCTGATGAGTCACCGGTGCCCGCAGCAGGCACAGAATCCCCACGTCCCCTCCCTGCTCCGCGCCCACGCCCACGCCCACGTGCCTTACTCACTGCCTTCTTCATCTTGGTTGACTGATAAAGATAAGCAGAAAAGTACTAACGGATTTGTGTGCTTATTCCTGAGCAACTCCTCCTAACAGGTATAAGAAACACTAATTTTCTAAAGTGTGGACTAGACTTTAATATGAGCTAATGTGGCCTACACAAATGTAAAGTGGTGTAACTGGTGTGTTTGGTGAACTTTATTATTTATTTATTTTTTTGGGGGCTGAACTGACAACAGATAGAGCTGCAGTCACACGGAGACCGTGCAGACAGACGTAAACGGCGCTGCAAGGCCCAAAAACCCTCCTCTACGTTATCCTATGTAGTGTTTTTCCACAAGTTAGCTGGAGACGGGTGGAAAGACACTAATAGGATTTTTTTAAATAAATTAGCAGCAACCTACACTACTTGAAAAAAAAAGAAAATTGATTTGGCGGTATGACGCAGTGAACAACCCTGAGCTGGAGACAACCAGGCTATGGCTGCTCACAGACTACAGGGCGAGCTGCAATCACACGGAGACCGTGCAGACAGCCGTAAACGGCGCTGCAAGGCCCAAAAACCCTCCTCTACTTTATCCTATGTAGTGTTTTTCCACAAATTAGCTGGAGACGGGTGGAAAGACACTAATAGGATTTTTTTAAATAAATTAGCAGCAGACTACACTACTTGAAAAAAAATTAAAATTGATTTGGCGGTATGACGCAGTGAACAACCCTGAGCTGGAGACAACCAGGCTATGGCTGCTCACAGACTACAGGGCGAGCTGCAATCACACGGAGACCGTGCAGACAGCCCTAAACGGCGCTGCAAGGCCCAAAAACCCTCCTCTACTTTATCCTATGTAGTGTTTTTCCACAAATTAGCTGGAGACGGGTGGAAAGACACTAATAGGATTTTTTTAAATAAATTAGCAGCAGACTACACTACTTGAAAAAAAATTAAAATTGATTTGGCGGTATGACGCAGTGAACAACCCTGAGCTGGAGACAACCAGGCTATGGCTGCTCACAGACTACAGGGCGAGCTGCAGTCACACGGAGACCGTGCAGACAGACGTAAACGGCGCTGCAAGGCCCAAAAACCCTCCTCTACGTTATCCTATGTAGTGTTTTTCCACAAGTTAGCTGGAGACGGGTGGAAAGACACTAATAGGATTTTTTAAAATAAATTAGCAGCAACCTACACTACTTGAAAAAAAAAGAAAATTGATTTGGCGGTATGACGCAGTGAACAACCCTGAGCTGGAGACAACCAGGCTATGGCTGCTCACAGACTACAGGGCGAGCTGCAATCACACGGAGACCGTGCAGACAGCCGTAAACGGCGCTGCAAGGCCCAAAAACCCTCCTCTACTTTATCCTATGTAGTGTTTTTCCACAAATTAGCTGGAGACGGGTGGAAAGACACTAATAGGATTTTTTTAAATAAATTAGCAGCAGACTACACTACTTGAAAAAAAATTAAAATTGATTTGGCGGTATGACGCAGTGAACAACCCTGAGCTGGAGACAACCAGGCTATGGCTGCTCACAGACTACAGGGCGAGCTGCAATCACACGGAGACCGTGCAGACAGCCGTAAACGGCGCTGCAAGGCCCAAAAACCCTCCTCTACTTTATCCTATGTAGTGTTTTTCCACAAATTAGCTGGAGACGGGTGGAAAGACACTAATAGGATTTTTTTGAATAAATTAGCAGCAGACTACACTACTTGAAAAAAAAAAAAAAAAAAAAGAACAGTATGAGGCAATGAACCACCCTCCCTGAACTGAATACAACCAGCTATGGATGGCCTATGTGGCTGCACTCAGACTAGAGAGTGGGCTGCACTCACACACACACACACACAGACCTTGCAGATCGCTGTGAAAACAGCGCTACAAGGCAAAAGCAAGGTGAATAGTAGGTGAACACAGCGGTTGCTAAATTAGCCTTTGGAAAGCACAAAGAAGCAAATCGCTATCTCTAAACTGTCCCTCAGTCAGCAAACAGCGTCCTGTCACTAACTGAATTCACAGCAGAGTGATCGCAAAATGGCGCCAGCGACTTTTAAACTGCAGCATGACATCATTTCAGCAGCCAATCACAGCCTTGCCAGTAGTTTCATGCCCTCCATGCTAAACAGGATGTGCCCACACTTGGAATCATTCTCATTGGCTGAATTTCTGCATTTTGAATCTTGGAACTTCCGATTCCGGTATCCGATACGCGGCAAGTATCGGAATCCCGGTATCGGAATTCCGATACCGCAAGTATTGGCCGATACCCGATACTTGCGGTATCGGAATGCTCAACACTAGTCACGATTAAACAATGTCAGAATCACCGGGATCCATGCAAGTGTTCGAGAGTTATAACCTCATAAAGGGACAATGGTCAGAATTGTAAAAATTGGCCCGATCATTAACATGCAAACCACCCTTGGGGGTTAAGGGGTTAAATATAGTCAACAAATGTTCCTCGGACAATTATAATTTTACAGACAAGATCCATGCTTCCGATATACCTGCTTCTGAAGCTTTTATGAAAAAGATTTCTGATGCAATCGTATTAACAATAAGATGTTATACCTCTGAAACTGACATTTCTTTAATAAAGACGAATGACAACCCTTGCAACTACTCTTCATGCAATTCTCCTAATTCTACTGAAAATACAGTTATTGAAGATGTCACAGATATTAATACGCCAGTTTCAGAACTGTTTGTTAAAAATCTAATAAATGAGCTGATGTCTTTATTAAACAAATTATGACACCTCAACTCAAAGAGCTATCATCAGGAATTTTAAACACCAACACCAGAATTGACAAGATGGATGGTGTGATATCAGACTTACAACAAAAAAATTAGATTTTGACAAATTCCCTTAATTCAAAGCACAAGGAAATATCTTCATTTAATCTATGAATTACAAATTGCGAAGACTATTCAAAATAGAATAACTTAAAAATTAGAAGGGTGCCAGAATCAGTGACGCCACCATACTTAAAATACTGTATTTCGACAATGACAAAATAATTGTTATGGGAAGTATCTGAAAAGATAATCGTTGCTGACATTTATTCACAGGATTTCCAAACCTCATTATTTATCTAAAGAAATTCCAACAGATACAATTTTCACTTTTCTCTCCTACTATGTAAGAAACAAACTACTGGCCTTATCAAATAATTCAACCAAGCTCCCTGCTCCATACAGTTCCATTTTACTATTCCATGATTTATGTAAATCAACTATCCAAGCTAGGAATCCTTTTCAAAGTTTAACAAGACAGCTTATTTGTGTGAAAAATATAAATGGTCACAATCGGCAATTCTTCTGATCTATTCTCAGAACAAAATTTTCAGGATTTTATCTCCAAATGCGGGATTGAGTTTTCTTCAAGCTTTAAACGCAAATCGTTTTATGAACACATGGGAAATTTCTCCCACTGGAACGAATTATAATTCCTTTGGATTACATGTTACAAGTGAGCTAGGTCCTCGTGGGAGATTGGGGGTAAGAAAATCATTATGTATTGTGAATCACAGGTCTTTGATTTAGCCTGTTTTGTGTCCCATATTAAATGGATTTTGCTTCCTTTGGTGCTGAAGAGGTTAACGACTGGCTAGGAAAATGCAGCTCCATCTCACATCTGCTCTTGATCTGGTCATTTCCTCTCTCTATAAAATCTTGCCAGACCTTCGCTTCCTCGCCAGTGAAAGTTTACTTCCTGGTTCCCTGGAGTTGCTGTGTGGAGTTGGAGATAGTTTTTTGTTGCTGGAGATTGTTGTATGCTGTTTTTGGGTGTATACTTTCCTCATTATCCTATTCCTATTTGGTTTGTACATACCTACAATTCCATATATACCTCTCTATTTTTGGTGAGTGTTTTGTATGTCAGTTGCTTTTTGTTATCCCTGTTTGTCTTACGTTTTTATACACTAGCATTTCTGTCCCTGACCTCCTGAGGTAGGGTAAAGGCACAGCTTAGGTTATAACAGGAGTACCATAAGCCATGTGGCCCAAACCTCCTCAACATCAGAAATACCATTGGGAGCAGGGATAGCGCAGGCGCCGGGGCTCTCTGACCTTTCCCAGCACCTGCGCACTGCAGTACTTTGCTCTGCCCTCAACAGGGCAGATAAAGTACGCCTGCGCTGGAGCCACTGCAAGAAGACAAGAAGAGGACGTCATCGAATGAAGATAGGAGGCGCTGGACCCGGATCGTGACGCCCATCGGACTGGACCACAGCGGGACCGCCCCTGGGTGAGTCTAATCTAACCATTATTTCTCATCATTCAGGTTACATCGGGGGGCTTATTTACAGCATTACAGAATGCTTTAGATAACCCCCTGATGCCAGTGGGCTTAGCCCAGATACAATTTTTGGGGTGACAGGTTCCCTTTAAACCCAATTGAGCATCTCTGGAGAGACCTAAAAATGGCTGTCCACCAATGTTCACCATCTAACCTGATGGAACTGGAGAGGATCTGCAAGGAAGAATGGCAGATGATGCACAAATCCAGGGGTGAAATACTTGTTGTATCATTCCCAAGAAGACACATGGCTGTACTAGCTCAAAAGGGTGCTTCTACTCAATACTGAGCAAAGGGTCTGAATACTTATGACCATGTGATATTTCAATTTTTCTTTTTTAATAAATTTGTGAAAACAACTATATTTCTGTTTTTTTTTCAGTCAAGATGGGGTGCAGAGTGTACATTAATGAGAAAAAAAATTACTTTTTTGAATTTACCAAATGGCTGCAATGAAACAAAAAGTGAAAAATTTAAAGGGGTCTGAATACTTTCCGTACCCACTGTAATGGCCTATATTACAGCTTGAGGTTTATACCTACACAAACGTGTAAGGGTTCATTACCCCACTCTATCCTTCAGCTACAGGCAATTTTATTCAGCTGCTGTCTACTTACACATATACTGCCATTTTACCCAGAGATATATGACATCATGTCCTGCTACTCTGTGTGTCTATAGTCCTTTAACTACCATACTTTAATGTTTTTGGCTATGGATATTTTATCCTCTCCATATGTTATATACAGCTCTGGCAAAAATTAATAGACCATCAAAACCCTGTCATGGGCAGCCAAATCTACAGACCTGAGCCACATTGAAAACCTCTGGAATGTAATCAAGAGGATGATGGATAGTCACAAGCCATCAAAGAGGAACTGCTTACATTTTTGCACCAGAAGCAGTGTGAAAGACTGGTAGAAAGCATGCCAAGACGCATGAAAGCTGTGATTAAAAATCATGGTTATTCCACAAAATATTGATTTCTGAATTCTTCCTGAGTTAAAACTCTAGAAGTGTTGTTCTCTTTGCATTATTTGAGGTCTGAAAGCACAGGGTTTTTTTTTTTTTTTTGACTATTTCTCCTTTTCAGAAAAAAAAATTAAAAATTATTGCTTGGAAATTTGGAGACCTGTTGTTAGGGCTGGCGGAATGCACCAAATTATAAGAGAAATGGTATAGGTGCGTTTGCAGCCAGGGGTCCACCGTGCAGAGATGGAACCTGCTGCTGAGTAATGACAGACTATATGGCGGTACAATGTGGATACACACACGGGTTAACTTCACCCTGTGTGAAGGAAGCAAACCCTGTTGCGTTACAGGGCCGCGGTACCGCACCAAGAGCGCAAGCAAGGAGTCTCAGGAATCTATCCCAAGACACAGGATTAGAGTATGTTCAGACCCCTTGCGCTCGACACCGCAACTGGGGTGTCAGAGTAACTGAAAATATAACATAAATGCACAAGCGTGCGTGCTGTGCCGCTCTGGCGGACACCACTAACCACCCAGACTTGGGATAGGAAAGCGCTCTAATAGCGCACGGCGCCGCACTGGCGGTCACAGAAATTAGACGCTGTTTTGTGTGTTTAATGCTGATAGCTCAGCCGGGCACTAGATAGCAGACATTCACCTTACGCGAGCAATCATACACAAGGGAGGGGATGATTAAAGAACGACTTGCACTCATCAACACACACACACGTTCTCAAATGAACACTAGCACATGTCCGAGCGGCCATGCGAACCTTTTATGGGGGAAGTGGTACAAGACCTTCCAGATGGACCAATAGGAGCCGCAACAGGACCTGAGCATGTGACCCCCGACCTCCAATGGGAGGTCGTCCCGTGGGCATGCCCAGTATGGGAAAAGCAGGACTTAGTCCCAGAAAGACCTGCTTGCTGCTGATCAGCACTGGCTACAAGGACAGAGCCTGGAAAGGCAGCAGTAACCAGTCATACAGTATCAGCCTGAGCTAGATGCTGGGATTGACGTCTCCGCTGAGCAAACTCTACTGTGGTCGGAGAAGAATGGGAGACCGCAGCGGATATGGTTCGAGATTCCCCCTGTGCAGAGGCAGGAACTCGATACTAACACCTGTTGTCAGAAGTTTATAGACTAAAAGAATAATTTACATTTTTCTCAAAAATATACCTAGAAAGAGAAAAATTAGTCAAACTGAACACTCTCCAGTGGTCTCTTAATTTTTGCCAGAGCTGTACATGATTGACCTTACATGTTGCACCATCAATTTATACATAGGCCTAATACTTACATACACTTCTTCATAGCTATAGGCACAATTTATGATTCATTCTACCTTATGCACCATTGATTGCTTCACAGGTTCAAACATACTATATGTTATTGTTGTATTTTTCTATATACATTTAATCCCAGTACCTTATCTGTAAAGTACATCTCGTAGATGAGAGACTTTTTTTTAAATTACCCTTTTACCGTCTTTTTTATTATTTTAGGATTATTACGTATTGTTCTTGTGGCATATATGAGTTCGGGCACTCTTGTGCTTGTAATGCCACTTTTTACCATATTTTGCCTAAATAAAGTATTTATACTTTCCTAAGAATTGCTTTTTCTTCTAGTTTGTTTGGACCTGGAGTTCAAAGTTGGTACTTGAGTTGGTATTTTCCTCCTTGTTTACAGGTGCACATATTGAGTATTTGGTACGTTTTTAACCTCAGTATTTGTCAACCCAAACCAGGAGTGGAAAAATCAGAGGAAAAGTATATTAGAAACACGTCACCATTTCTGTATTTATCACTCACTCCTGGTTTTGGCTGACAAATACTGAGGTAAAAAACTGACCAAATACTTAACATGTGCACATGGCCTTAGCCAGCAAACCACAGTGGAAACTTAAGTGTCACGCCCACTTGGCTACAAAAATTACATACATACAGAGAAAAGGTGGACATCTCAGAAACAGAGAGGCACAAGAACAAAAGAAAACCAATACCAGATTCAAGAGAAAAGCGGCATTTACAGTACACCAAATAAAAAGAATTACATATCTATGGGAAGTGACAGCTCCTCTTTAAGTACTTATGAAAAGAGAAAAAGGAGAGATTTAAAGGGAATCTGTCACCCCATTTTTCGCCTATAATCTAAGGCCACCGGCATCAGGGTCTTATCTACAGCATTCTGGAATGCTGAAGATAAGCCCCCAGATGTAACCTGAAAGATAAAAAGAGGTTAGATTATACTCACCTGGAGGGTCCCGGTTCGGTCCGGTCCGGTCCGATGGACGTCGCAGTCCGGGTCCGGTGCCTCCCATCTTCATACGATTTCATCCTGTTCCTTGCTTCTGTCACGGCTCCTGAGTGGGCGTACTGATTTGCCCTGTTGATGGCAGCGTAAAGTACTGCAGTGCGCAGGCACCTGGAAAGGTAAGAGAGGCCCGGCGCCTGCGCACTGCAGTACTTTGCTCTGTCCTCAACAGGGCAGATAAAGTACGAAAAAGGAAAAGGAAAAACCTTAGTTCCAGCTCCAATCGCTTAAAATTCAAACTTGGTACTTTATTGATCCAATATAAAAGCAATGGCTGTAACGCTTTCCAAAGCACATCGGGAAACGTACGCCTGTGCAGGAGCCGCGACAGGAAGCAAAGAAGAGGACATCATCGTATGAAGATTGGAGGCGCCGAACCCGGACCGTGACGCCCATCGGACCCGGACCGCCCCTGGGTGAGTATAATCTAACCTCTTTTTCTTATCTTTCAGGTTACTTCGGGGGGCTTATCTACAGCATTACAGAATGCTGTAGATAAGCCCCTGATGGCGGTGGACGCAGTTTATATACGATATATGAGGTGACAGATTCCCTTTAATAACTTTGCTTCAATTATAAATGCCCAACACCTGAGCGTATTTGTGATGACAAGGTAATTTCGGGACATATTGACTAGATCTTGTCAATAATGGAAATGTCTGTCACTGACACAATATCTATTGCTTTTCACAAAGGTAGAAACAAAAAGTTATACTGGGTGCATTTTAATCTAAATTATTATGCGAACACTCAAGTGAAAAGCCAAGGCTTTAGTTCCCAAAAGAGAAAGAAAATTACATATTTTTCACATTTTAAGTACTATATTACCAGCTGGTCTTCTTGTATAAAGGACTGAACATGGCCAACATCTCCCAAGATGATGCACAGTGGACTCATTATTCCAAGGAATTACGCGGCTGTCGACTCTCTCACGTGAGAGAATCGGATCAATTATTGTAATGACATTCAACTCAAGCTCGATCGGATTTTGAGCTGAATGTCAGTTTACTGTGATTCAATTCTCTCACATGCAAGAATCGTATCACAGGTGCAGAAAAGGAGGAGAACGTAATTTCTCCATCTTCTCCATTGTCTGTGAATGCAGATATCGGACTGCAGTCAGATGACAGTGCAGTCCAATGTTTCACACGCACCTGAGTCGCCCACCAGGGCAGTGGGGTACTCAGTACCGGGTCCGGTCGCAATTAAAGGGGATGTCACGGTGGCTGCGACCCGGTCCATGGCCCTGGGCGCCCAAATAAAAGGAAAGGTCTTTAAAAGGGATTTGGAATATAGTTTGTGTTCGTGACGCCACCTGTGGTATTCGGTCAGTGGGGACCGACGCTGCTTAAAGGGGTCCTCTGGGGTGATGTTATGGCAGCTAGATGGTATAACTTCCCACAGGTGAAGTAGGTCCCCAGGGCTCCCAGTGGAGTGGGCAAGGATGGTTGGTGGTGCAGTAAAGAATGGAGGACACAGATTTGCAATCTCTTTACCTGGTCTACTGAAGACTTCACGCAACTGCAGTCCAGGGCACCAGATCACAGGTACAGGCAGGGTCCGGCCGGCTTGGAAGCAAATTCAGAGTCCCCTTTACCAGGTGGAGTTAGAAGCCTTCCTAGTAGCACGGTGATGTTGTAGTCCCTTACCTTCTGGCAAGGTCCTCACAGTTTTCTCTGTCCTCCATGAAGGTTAGGACACTAACCCGAATGACAGGTGGCTCGTGCCTTTTCACAGAGTCTCTATCACTACCTGGGCTCTATGTGCCACTGTGCCTCCTGAGTATTAGGGCAGACAGGTGATATGTAGTCCAGCTGTCCTGACGGTTTCTGCTGTGCCTCTTAGAGTCCAACACAACCTCGGTCGTCCGGCTACCGGAATCTGCGCTTGGCCAGGGAGGTAGCCCAAATGCTGCTATTCTCCCCTGGTGTCTCTCTCCTGTGCTCCACTCTCCTGCACGCTCACTTTACACTGTTCTTCCTTCAGTATCTCTCAATCCTGGACCTGCAGCAACTCTGGCTGCACAGCCCCAAACACATCTCTCTGCCTCAGACTGCTCCAGTCTGCTGTCTGGCACTAACTGACTGAAAAAAAACTCTCTTTCCCTCCAGACCAGAATATATTTATAGGGGAGTTCTCCCTAAACCAGGTTTAGAGCTCCCCCTTCTGGCCTGGAGTGTGAACATGTTGTGTGCATTATGTTTACCTGATAAAAGAGATCTTCCTTCGCTTCTAAGCGTGACTTCACTCTCCCCGTGAGGAAAGGAATGCCATTGTAACAGCCAGGACCCTGGGGTGTTGCACACCCATACACTTGTATAAGTGCACATGATCCAATTGGTTGCACTTGCTGTGATTGCAGATCTGCACTGACCCAGTATAATAGTGGGCCGAGTAGTATCCAACAAAATATTACATAGCACTCGGCCGTGCTATACGCTAGTGTGAGCATACTCTAAATCTGGGGTGCACATCAATTTCAGGAGTGTTTGTACCACAATTATCTAAGCATTTTAATACTGTTGAGGCTGCGTAATCCCAAAATATAATTGATACCCCTTGGGCAGAGGTTTGGCTATTATAATCTATAGACATATAGGCATATTCATGATGGGAATATTCCCAACATACCCTGTACAAATGTTGCACTGATTTTGTCAGAAGGCTGCAATGTATATCTTATAATGTAAAGCTTTTTTAAGTTACATTTTTCAAATTTTGATAAAATATTCCACACTAGTTTTGTGAATTCCTAGAACACCAAAAGAGAGCTGCAGCCTCTGTACTCCTATACTACAAATATTAGAAATTAAAAAAAATGTAGAACAGCATAGGTAAGACTATCTGGATTGATAAAATAGTACTAAATAACTTCCTATACACAGAATTTCTAAAAAACTCTGCAGATGTCCGTTTTTATCATGTAGGGGGAAAACGGCCTGATTATTTTGATCATACTTTGATCAGAGTCTGGTGCAAGTTTCATCCATTTTTCTCGTATTTGTGACAGTCTGTGAAAATCTGACCCATAGACTTACATTGCTGATTTTGATCCGACAATCAGATCAAAATTGGACGTCTCCATGATTTCCCGTGGACGGCTGGGACATGTGAATTGCTGCATAGACTATCACAGGTACGAGAGCTATCCGTGAAAACCATCGATAGCACTCGTATGTGAAAATCAGATGACTGAATGAGGCCTAAGGCTAAGTGTTTATGATGCATAAAAGCTGCATTTTTTTCAGCTGTGTATTTGCATGTTGACACAGGAGATGAGTATAGATGTTTTTATTTTATTGTGGGCAAGCATTCAGATTGAGAAGTGGTTGTCCTAGTAGTGGACATCCCCTTTAAAAAGTAAGGGCTCATACTCACTTGCGTGAAATACAGCCGAGTCTCGCATGGTAACACCTGGCTCTGCCGCCGGCACTTGGGAGCGGAGTATGCAGCTCCATGTATTGCTGTGCGGCCGCACGCTCCGCTCTGCAGTGCTGGCGGCAGAGCCGGGTTTTAACATGCGAGACTCAGCTGTATTTCACGCAAGTGAGTAAGAAAGGCCGTACTGGGCCCCTGGCACTCAGGGGAGGCCGCCATGACAGGGTGACGTGGGACAATAGGGAGCTCACAGGAAGGTTAGAGGGTTATAGGGTTAACATGAGCCGAGGGGAGGGATAGAGTTTTTTGAATTGAAGGGGAAGGAGGGTTCGAATAAAGGGCAAGGGGGAGGGACGTTATAAAAGGCAGTGGCCACGTGTGGGGGGCAACCATTTGGGTACTCACCAGCCAGAGAAGAGAAGCTCCGCAGTACTCAAGCGATGGATGTTGAGGCCTTGCTTCAGCAGCTCCGGATGGAAGCAGCCACACAAGGGACGGATTGGTTGCAGGCTTCGGTCAATAGCCTGCTGCAGGGGTCGGTAGCCAGAGCCTCCATCGCCTCTCCAGCAGGACTCCGGCCGCGGAGGTCCCGGCCTCCGGCGCGCCTTAGCCCTGAGGCTACCCCCCGGGTCCGGCGCCGAATACGGAGCCCCTCCAGGGACCCTCCAGCCAGGGCCGGTGGTCGCGTCCCTCCTGCTCCCCGCTCTCAGGCTGGGAGGAATCCATCTGCTAGGCGGGACCTGCATCAGGGGCCGGGTTCCCCCCCCCCCCCCCGCAGCACGGAGACGTCGGGATCCTGGACCAGGAGCGGCGGGTGCCAGCGTCCTTGCTGGCCCTGCTCGGCGTGGAGGAACGCGAGGAGCCAGGGGGCGGGCCCCTGTGCGGCGACGTCCCAGCGGCCGGCAGCTGGCCGGCCTGTCTTCAAGCACGCCGGATGGAGCGGTGCGCCGAGGATCCTCAGCCCAGGGGGCAGTGGGGGCGGCTCCGGTGAGCAGCGGGCAGCGATCGGCTGCCTCGGTCGGCGGTGATGCAGCGTCGCCGCTTGCCCGGGACATCAGGCAAGATGGCGCCGCTGCAGGAAGTGCGGCACCACGAGGAGCAGGACTTCGGCAAGATGGCGCCGGATTATGGGGCCCGGCGCCTGCGCACCAGCACCCGGGACTTCCCCAAGATGGCGGCGCCCTGTGGGGACCTCCCCAGGATGGCGGCGCTCTGCAGACTACGGCGGCAGCTCCGAGGGGCCCTGCACTTCTTGCCGGTTCGCCTGCTTCTGGCGGTGGGCAGCCGGTGAGGCAGGTTGACCCGGGAGCTGCGGAGCCACCAGCGGACGGACACAGCTTCGGATCAGCGCGCCTTCATCAGGACCCAGGACCTTCGGCTGCTGGGTTCACAGCGCCCAGGCAGCTAGGTGAGAGCCAGCAGTTCCCTACTTTTAACCCCTCTGTAGCTCCCAGTGATAGTAGGGGTCAGGAGTCATTTCTGGGGGGGCTAGCGGGGGGATGGGTTTGATATTACATGGCCTCAGAGATTTAGCTAGAATATGGTACGGGGGCCCCCAGGGAGGAGGGTCACCTGCGGCGGCATGGTTAGGGATCGCGGAAGGGTCAGCGGGGATAGGGGGATTAACAAGTTCTGGGGTAGTACCGCACTTTGGGGGCCAAGGCACAGTGGTATCGGCTGCATTAGGGGGTAGCAGCGGTGAGGCAGAAAGGGGATCAGGGTCAACTGACACGGGAGGTCATAGTGAAGGGGCTAATAAGGATAAAGAAAATGAGGAGACGGTGCGTCTGGATGATTCCGCTAGGACTGAGGTATACGTTTGTTTTGAGGGGCCATTGGGGTCACATTTAAAGGAGGAGGTGAAAGAAAAGATCTGGAAGGGGGATTATGTCGATATTTTTTCTTTATTGCCATTGGAAAGATTTAATTTGGATAGATTACGGAGAGATGATTCTAAGAAGGAGGATGAGGAGAGGAGGAGGTACCGCCTGATCCCTCGATCATTTTCTAATTGGTTACAGGCGTTTGCCATACTAGCGAGTGTGATAGGCGAAAAGGCACCCGAAAATTGTTCGGGACTTTTTTGTTATATGGACGCGATTGGGGAGGCTTACAGGGTATATGGCGGAGTAGGATGGTTAAGGTATGACGAACAGTTCAGGCAGCGTAAAGCGGTACGACCGGGTATGCGTTGGGAACATAAGGATATAGCGTTATGGATGAGAGTTACCGCACCAGTTAGAGCGAATCAGGGATCCCAGCCATTTCAAGGGGGCGCCGGGAGTTCAGGACAGTCAGGACACTCGGTCGCACTGCAGAAGGGACTGTGTTTCTCCTTTAATGAGGGGGCATGTAGGTTTGGGAGCAAGTGCAAGTTCAAACATGAATGCTCAACTTGCGGGGGCACACATGGGGCGGCTAGATGTTTCAAGGGGGGAAAGACAAGAGGGGGAGACGGTGCTGAAAAAAGGGGAGACACCAGTGCGGCTGGACGCGATGGAAGTAAGTGTATCTAAATAGATACCCCAATGTAGCAGCAGCGTCACTTCTAAGGGAAGGTTTTGGTTACGGTTTTAAAATTCCGTTTATTGAACAGGATGTTTGTTTGTCTAGGAAGAATCTAAAATCGGCGTTGCAATTTCCTAGCGTTGTGTCTGAAAAGTTACAAAAAGAGATTGATCTGGGTAGGATGGCCGGTCCTTTTCCAACGGCTCCGATCAGTAACTTGAGGGTGTCTCCACTCGGAGTGGTCCCGAAGAAAGAGCCTAATAAATTTAGGCTTATTCATCATTTATCCTTCCCGAAAGGTCTGTCGGTGAACGACGGTATTGATCCTCAATTATGTGCGGTTTGTTATACGTCTTTCGATGTAGCGATGAATCTGGTACGGCTGTGTGGTAGGGGAGCTTTGATGGCGAAAACAGATATTGAGGCGGCGTTTCGCCTGTTACCAGTGCACCCGGAGAGTATGCACCTGTTAGGTTGTTTTTGGGAAGGTGGTTTTTTCATTGATCGTTGTCTTCCCATGGGGTGTTCGCTATCTTGCGCATATTTCGAAACGTTTAGTACATTCTTGGAATGGGTTGTTAAGGATGTATCTGGTTTGAATTCTTGTTTGCATTACCTCGACGATTTTTTGTTTGTAGGCCCGCCACAGTCTGCGGTTTGCTCGATTTTATTGCACACGATGGAGAGAGTAGCAAAAGCTTTTGGTGTTCCTTTGGCGGCCGATAAAACCGTCGGGCCAGTGACGTCACTAAGTTTCCTAGGCATAGAGATTGATTCCGTGGCAATGGAATGTAGATTGCCTGATGACAAGTTGGTTGCTTTTCGGGAGGAGGTTGAAAAGGCAGTTACCCGACGGAAGATAACGTTACATGATTTGCAATCTTTGTTGGGCAAGCTGAACTTCGCTTGCAGAATTATGCTAATGGGCCGCGCATTTTGTCGGCGTTTGTCTTTGGCGACGGTGGGAGTGAAGTCTCCCCTGCATTTCATCAGACTGTCTAAGGAGTTGAAGCAGGATTTGAAGGTGTGGGCTCTTTTCTTAGAGGAATACAATGGCAAATCTATTTGGATTCAGTCGGTTGAAAATGCGGCAGATCTAGGTTTTTTCATTATCGTAAGTGAAAAACGTGGTTTCAATCTGCAATATCGCGGTCAAACGGTAGCAGCGGAGTGGCCAACCAATTGGCGCGAACGAGGTTTGTTACAAAACCGGGTGCTACTTCAGTTGTTTCCTCAAGTAGTGGCGTTGTCTGTCTGGGGCGAGACAGTGAGGAATAAAAAGATTTGTTTCGCTTGCGAGCATGCGAATGTCGTGGAATCCATCAACACGTTATCTTCGGCGTCTCCAGAAGTCGTTAGGGTATTGCAGCACCTGGTCTTCTTGGGTTTAAGGCTTAATTTGTGGATTGTAGCGGAGTATCAGTCAAATGGGCTTACTAATGCTGATGTTGTCCTTTTCCATTTACAGTGGGATCAATTTCAGGGGCCGAGGCCTTACTTGGACTCAGTGTGCCGGGAGTGTCCAGCGGAGCTGTGGAACCTGCCTTTAGGGCCGTGAGGGATCTACTTGCTAGATCGCTATCAGACAGGTCTTGGCTGCAATATGAGCAGGCTTGGAGGACTTGGGAGAACTGGAAGTTGTTTTATGGGTCCGGTATGGACGACGAGAGCAGATTGGTGTTGCTAGTAGGTCATGTGTGGGAATCGGGTTGGTCGGTGTCTAGAGTGAATAAACTTCTAGCTGGTCTAGCGTTCGGTTTTAAGGCTAGAGGCTTACAGGATGGGACAAAGTCATTTTTGGTGATGCAAGTGGTAAAGGGTTTGAGAAAAGGGCAGAGGTCGTTCGACGGTAGACGACCGGTGTCTTTTGAAGTGCTGTTAACAATTGGAAGGCAATTACGGGTTGTTTGTTTTTCGGATTGGGAGGTGGTTTTATTTCAAGCGGCCTTTTCATTGGCGTTTTTTGGTGCGTTTCGTGTGGGGGAACTGGTTAGCCCTTCAAAACATAAGGGAGGTGGCTTACGGAGGGAAGACGTGGATGTTACATCTGACAAGGTGGTGGTGTTTATTAGGTCATCAAAAACGGACGTGACTGGCAAAGGTTGCAAATTAGTGTTATTCCAAGTTCCAAATTGTTCATTATGCCCGGTAACCTGCGTGGGTAAACTGATGAGAAGAGAGGGGGTATTATCCGACCCGTTGTTAGTGCATGCAGATGGTTCTTTCTTGTCACGCTTCCAATTTGTTACCGTGTTTCGGAAGTGTTTGGTGACCGGGGGAATTTCACCCAAAAAATACAGCGGCCATTCATTTCGGATAGGGGCTGCTACGGAAGCAGCCAGGAGAGGATTGGGAGAGGAAGTGGTTAAAAGAATTGGGCGGTGGGAATCAGAAAGATTCCGGTCTTATGTTCGCCTGGATATGGTTTAAATTCGTGGGGTCTTGCTTTCGGTAGAATCTTCTTGTACTGATCGGTGTTAATGTTTATTCTCTTACAGAACATGAAAAATTGCTGGTGTGGATAATGGGACACTCATTTGTGTTCTGGGCGGCGGAGAGGGCAGCGGTTCGTCCTGATGGCCGGCAGTTGGGTTTTTCACGGGACGTCGCGACCCTGAGATGGATCGGGAAAAGGGGGATGACTTGGAGTCAATTTTTGCCCGAGTTTCACCGTTTCGCGCGTTGGGATCAGGTCCCACAAATTTTAGTTATTCACCTGGGGGGAAATGACTTGGGGAAAAGACCGTGCAGGGAACTTATAAAAGACATTAAGTTCGACATGTTGAGGTTGTGGGCAATGTTTCCAAGGGTTTTGGCGGTCTGGTCGGACATCGTCCCGCGGAAGGTTTGGAGGGGAGCTAGATCACCGGAAGGGATAAACAAGGCGAGGATCAAGGTGAACAAAGCTGTTTCGCGGTTCATGGCAAGGAATGGGGCGGTAGTGGTGCGACACATAAATCTGGAATCCGGCACGGGAGGTTATTGGAGGTTGGATGGGGTGCATTTGAATGCGGTTGGTACCGATATGTGGTGTCTAGCGGTCCAGGAGGGCATCGAAACAGCTTTGAAGGTGTGGAGGGACATAAATGGCTAAGGGTTTAGCACATTTATGTTGTGGCAGGGGGTGGTGGTCCTCGAAGTTGGTGGAGGTGGAAAATGGCGGATTGATGGGGGGGGATCTCAATAGGTCCTGGACTCCCCGGGGTGATTTGAAATCGTGAAGTGGTATCGATAATCCCGTGGAGGGGATTATTAGGGGACCCACAAACAGGTGTGCGGTTTTGGCCTGGCGGGTGGAGTTTGCCTCCGAGCTGGTGCATAGCGGCTGGGGGTAAGGCGGAGATAAGGCCAAATAGGCGGGACGGTTGGCTAATAAATGTTTAATACAGGTTTCGGGCTTCGAGGATCATCCACTTCCAGGGTTTATTGTTATATTATTGTTATATGTTAAATGTTAATAAACGGCTGCTGTGGCCAATTAATCCAACCTATTTGTTGTGTGTTTTAATAGGGGGTGTTCTTTGCTGCAAGAAAAGGGGGAGGTGGTTATCCCGGGGGTATTACAAGGTAAGGTAAAAGGTTTACATTGGAGCTCACAGGAGTCACGGATACCCATTGTCAAGAAAGGCCGTACTGGGCCCCTGGCACTCAGGGGAGGCCGCCATGACAGGGTGACGTGGGACAATAGGGAGCTCACAGGAAGGTTAGAGGGTTATAGGGTTAACATGAGCCGAGGGGAGGGATAGAGTTTTTTGAATTGAAGGGGAAGGAGGGTTCGAATAGAGGGCAAGGGGGAGGGACGTTATAAAAGGCAGTGGCCACGTGTGGGGGGCAACCATTTGGGTACTCACCAGCCAGAGAAGAGAAGCTCCCACCCACCCTCCCTTTGTAAGTACTGTTTTAAAATTAGAATCGGCAGTTGTTATAAGGTTTGAGCTAGGTTTCTGGACATTATGAATGTATATATGTATGTTTGCTTTTTTATGGGAGATGTTATGTCGCGGCAGCAGGGCAGGGGGTGGTGGTCCTCGAAGTTGGTGGAGGTGGAAAATGGCGGATTGATGGGGGGGGGATCTCAATAGGTCCTGGACTCCCCGGGGTGATTTGAAATCGTGGAGTGGTATCGATAATCCCGTGGAGGGGATTATTAGGGGACCCACAAACAGGTGTGCGGTTTTGGCCTGGCGGGTGGAGTTTGCCTCCGAGCTGGTGCATAGCGGCTGGGGGTAAGGCGGAGATAAGGCCAAATAGGCGGGACGGTTGGTTAATAAATGTTTAATACAGGTTTCGGGCTTCGAGGATCATCCACTTCCAGGGTTTATTGTTATATTATTGTTATATGTTAAATGTTAATAAACGGCTGCTGTGGCCAATTAATCCAACCTATTTGTTGTGTGTTTTAATAGGGGGTGTTCTTTGCTGCAAGAAAAGGGGGAGGTGGTTATCCCGGGGGTATTACAAGGTAAGGTAAAAGGTTTACATTGGAGCTCACAGGAGTCACGGATACCCGTTGTCATGAGCCCTTACTGTCATTTTATTTTTTTGAACCAATAGTTCACATGAAAAGAAACTTTGTAAAATACAGTCAAAATAACAGAGTTTCACACACCTTTTGATATTACAGGTTTTTGTCACGTAAAAAAATCATATCAGGATGAATCATTTCAGAAATATTCCCACCTTTAAAGGGAACCTGTCAGCTGTTTTGGCCACTAGAAGATATGGCCACCGCCTTTCAGGGCTTATCTACAGCATTCCATAATGCTGTAGATAAGCCCCCGGTCCGACCTGCAAGTGAAGAAAAATACGTTTTATTATACTCACCCGGGGGCGGTCCGATGCGATGGGTGTCGCAGGTCCGGGTCCGGTGCCTCCCATCTTCTTGCGACGCTGCCCTCCTGCTTCTTCATTGCTCCCCGGCATCGCGCTGCTGCACAGGCATACTTCTCTGCCCTGTTGAGGGCAAAGTAAAGTACTGCAGTAGCAAGGCGCTGGGCCTCTCTGACCTTTCCCGGCACCTGCGCACTGCAGTACTTTGGTCTGCCCTCACCAGAGTAGAGAAGTATGCCTGCGCTGGAGCACAATGCCAGGGAGCCATGAAGCAAGCAGGAGGGCGGCATTGCCAAAAGATGGGAGGCATCGGACTGGGACATGTGACACCCCTTGGCCCAGACCACCCCCCGGGTGAATATAATAAAACTTATTTTTCTTATCTTTCAGGTCGGATCGGGGGCTTATCTACAGCATTATGGAATGCTGTAAATAAACCCTGAAAGGCAGTGGCCACATCTTATATCGGCCAAAACTGCTGACAGGTTCCCTTTAATGTCACGCATCATTTGTACAAAACCAGTGAGAAACAAATGAAAATCATTTTGAAAGGGAAAATATATAATGAAAAAATGAGGTTGCAAATGTGTGTCAGTACACAGTACACAGTCACTTGATCCTGATTAACCCCATATAAGGTTTTTGCTATTCTAGTGGGATTTTCCTGACATTTTAGTTGCATTTTAGAGCAAAAACAATAGTATGTAAGTTGCTTACAGCATAGAAGAGAAATCGCATGATTGAATATTATCAGTCAGAAGGGAACAAAAAATAAAAAAAATACTTCCAAGTCATTAGATACACCATGGAACACTGTGAACATGGTCAATCAGAAGTGGCTTAAATTTGGCACAACAGCGACATTACCTTAAACTGGACATCCTATAAAACATGATGAAAGAGAAGAAGTTTTTTTATGTTGCTAAAAGGCCTTTAGCGACATTAAAGGAGCTGCAGGAATATCTGGAACAGTGCTGCTTGTGTACTGCATGTGATAACAAACTCCTATATTCATCATAAGTCGGCCTGTGGGTAATATGGCAAGATGCTTACAAAATCAAGATTGGTAAGTTTAGTAGAAAAAGGGGGCTCACCATAAAAACTAATAACTTTAAAAATTCCAACCCCCATTATTCCCCCCCAACAAAATTAATGGTTTTTATGGATTACGGACTATCTGACCATCTTTGATTGACACTGTATTTTTTGGACTACAACATGCACCGAACCATAAGACGCACCCCAAATTTCCAGAAGGAAAATAGGGGGAAAAAAGTGTCAAATGGGGGTCCATCTTACAGTCTGAATTCAGCATACTGGGGAGGGATTTCTTAACAGGTGGAAGAGTGGTCACGGGTTGTTTGGTGGTCCAGGATGGTGAGGTGGCCTCTGGGAAATCCCATCCCAGGCTGGTGCGGTGGTACTACTCTGTGGTGCTGCTCTGTGGTGTGGCGGGGCTCCGCCGGCATTTTTCATCAGGTGCTCTGTGGGGTGCCGGTGCTCTGTGGGGCTGCGTTGGCCTGTGGGGCTGCGGTGCTCTGTGGGGCTGCGGTGGCCTGTGGCCATTTTCCCGAAGGCCACCACATTGCAGGAATGGATCTGCGCAGGCCTCCGGGTATTCACAAAATGCTGGCAAGCCCCACCGCCCCACAGACCATCGCCACTACTGCCTTCATCCCACAGAGCACCGCCACCGCCGCCCAACAGGCCACCATCCCCATTCACAGAGCACCGATGCCCAACAGGCCACCGCCGCAAGAGAGCCGCATCAGCTTGGGAAGGGAGGCTGCAGCTTCGGAACGGGACCGCCGCCATGGTATTCGTCAGTATATTCTGACTATAAGACGCACCCCCATTTTCCCTAAAGAATTTTGGGGAAACAAGTGCAACTTATAGTCCGAAAAATACAGTATTTGTTACTGTAAATTGTTGGGTTGTTAAGGATTTATATGCCATATGTTTGGTTGGCACTTTTTGTATTTGTTGAGATCACACTGTATATAATCTCACTATCATCCCTATCATCACCTTAAACCCCTCCCCAACAACCCCCTCCCCTGATGACAAATATATGTCATCTGGTTATCCATTGTGAAGCAATCTCTTTTCTTTTAATGGGGTTACTTGTAGAAATGGCTGTTAGGTGTCGAATTCCCGCCGCTGCACAGGAACTCCCATTTTTCCCCAGCCGCAGAGGAGCCTGCTCAGCAGAGATGCCAGTCCCAGTGTCTTGCTCAACCCATTCCTGTGCATCTGGTTACCACTGTCATTCCTAGTTCTGCTATTATAACCAACAGTGGTCAGTGCGAACAGACTTTCCTTGGACTAAGTCCTGCTTTTTCTCAACAGAGCATGCCCATGGGACTACCTCCCATTGGAGGTCGGGGGTCATATACTCAGGTCCTGAAGCGGCCCTGATTGGACCACTGGAAAGGTCTCGGAAGGACGCTGCCATAAAAGGTTTGCATGGCAGCTCGGCCATGCGCTAGTATAAAACTAAAAGCGTGTGTGTGGATGAATGTTTGATATCTGGTGAAAGCTCCTAATCAATCTCTCTCTAGCATTGTTGCATGTGGTTTGGGTGTTGAAGCTGACCAGCGCCAGTTTGTGCCATCCTGCACAAGGCATGATCATACTGCGTCATTTCCAGCAGCGTCCGCCATTGCAACACCGTGCACATCAACTGCGCTTTACGGTCCCTAGCTAGGGCGGTTAGTGGCATCCACCAGAGCAGATCTGCGCACGCTCAGTGAACTAAATCTTTATTATTTAGGTTTCTTCCTGGCCCGCAGTTGCGGCACCAAGCACTAGTGGGTTTGGAGGGACTCTAACCCTGTGTCCTTGGGGAAGAGTGCTGTGACCTAACACTGGCATTCACTCAAACAGGGTTTGCCTCCTTACTTACTGGGTAAAGTAAACCCGTATGTGTCCACATTATACTGCCATATAGTCTGCCATTACCGAGCAGCAGGTGTCATCTCTGCACGGTGGACCCCGAGCTGCAAACGCACCATATATCTTCCTTTATATCATTTGGTGCGTTATGCCAGTCCTAACAATGGCTGCCTGCTTTAAAGACATTCCCTTGTATTCAAATTCTTGGTGGTGAATAGGTATTTATAAGGATTTTCTAAGGTGAGCCGTCGGTGAGCGGGAGTGCCCTACATCAAGTCTGCTAAAAGTATATAGAAAAATTTATTAAAGTCTGATGAGACGAAGGATGAACTTTGTGACCACAAAGCCAATACTGAACATCACCAAGAGAACACCATACCCACAGTGAAGCATGGTGGGGGCAGCATTATGGTTTGGGGCTGTTTTTCTGCAGCTCGAGCTGAAGCTTTTGTCAAGGTAGAGGGAATTGTGAACAGTTCCATATATCAATTAATGTTGCAACAAAACCTTCAGATCCTTGCTACAAAGCTAAAAATTAAGAGAAATTTCACCTTTCAGCATGACAATGATCCTAAGCATACCTTCAAATTAACAAAAAAATAGCTTTGCCAGAAGATGATAAAAGTTTTGGCATGGCTCAGCCAGAATCCAGACCTGAATTCAAATGAAAATCTGAGGGTTGGCCTAAAGAGGGCTGTACCCAGGAGTTGCCCTCACAATCTGATAGATCTACTGCAAGGAATAATGAGTAAAAATTGCCAACTCTAGATGTGCCATGCTGATAAACTCCTACCCAAAAAACTAAATCCTGTCATAAATTCAAAGTCTACTTCAACAGAGCATTAATTTAGGGGTATGCATACTTATGCAACCACATTATTTTCATTATTTTTCTTTTTTTACAGAAAATATTTTTTTCAATTTAATTGTAGAGATTTTAGATTAAAGGTGGAAAAAGTTCTGAAATAATTCTTCTTTGTAGGATTTTTTTAAATGACAAAATACTGGCATTTTAACAGGGGTATGTAGACTTTATACCATATATACCATCTTATTAGATAAATCTACTTCTTTCTCCTCTTGAATGGATATCATTCACTCTCTTTTCAATTCACTTGTAAAATCTGTATTCTGTGAATACAGACTTTCTCATTACTGAGATAGCGGATGACAGTTGGTGTTCACAAAGTTTTATGAAAAACTGTAAGTGATTTCAAGACAGCTTGCAGCAGAATGTTTGTCTGTGTCTGTGTCTACTTTTTCCTTCCTGATCCATAGAATTTTAAAAGCATAAACTCTTATCTACTTTTTCAGTAATGGAGAAATCTGTCTTCATTGAATATAGAATTAACAGATTTTACCCCTGAAATGAGAGTGAAAGGAGCAGAAAGAAGCAGATTTATCTTTCAAGATATATCGGCAAACTTATGTTCATGTGTACTACTTACCGTATATACTCGTGCATAAGCTGAGTTTTTCAGACCCTTTTTGGGCTAAAAAAGACCCCCCTCAGCTTATACACGAGTCACGGTCCCAGTGCGAAGGTCCCTGGGACATGTCCGCGCTCCCCTGCAGCCTCGGTAAGTATTCCAGGTGGCTGCTGACAAGGCCAGTGGTCGGCGTTGACAACATGACAAGTGACGTGTCCTGAGCAGGTGGAGACACAGGCGCACTATGGGACCAGGTGCCTGTGTCACCACTTGCTCAATACCCTGGCACTTGCGATATTCACCTGTCCCCGTTCCACCGCCGCGCTGTGTCTTCCAGGTCCTCTGGCTGTGAGGTTCAGGTCAGAGGGCCCGATGACGTGATTAGTGCACGCCCTCTGCCTGAAGTCACTTCAGAGAGCCGGCGACGCTGAGAAGCAGCGATCAGTGATGAGAGGTGAGTATGTCATTTTTTTTATCTCAGCAGCAATATCAACCTTTATGGAGCATTATATGGATCATATTTTCCTATGGAGCATCTTATGGGGCCATCATTAAACTTTATGTAGCATTATATGGGGCGTATTTTGTATGGAGCATTTTCCAGGAGCTGCTGTATTTCCCACCGTAGGCTTATACTCGGGTCAATAAGTTTTCCCAGTTTTTTGTGGCAAAATTAGGTGCCTCAGCTTATACTCCGGTCAGCTTATACTCGAGTTTCTATGATATTTATGCAATACAAAATAAAATAATGCAAAAAAAAACCAAATCGACAGTTACTTTTGAAGGCTAAGTTGCCACGAGGAGCTTTCGGTGAGATTTTATGCTGCATATTTTTGAAAAAAATGTAATACAAATACTTAATTTAATGGGTGCAAAAATTGTGCAGAAAATCTGCAACATCAAAAACTCACCAAAAGCGAATCATGGAAACGTAGCCTTATAAAAGCGTGTATAAAAAAAGGCACTAAAAAAAGTGCAATTGAAAACACAAGTAACCCAATTGGTAAATTAGATAATCGGTGTAAAAATGATACAAAAAATGTGCAGGTTCAAAATTTGCACTGTGGCAAATTAGCTCAAAAAGCAATATTTTCCTTGTGTCTGAAGACTTGTGCACTCATTTACTAACCTCTTTACAGAAAGTCCTATTTTGGCTGATAAAAATATAACCTAGCTGTGAGAATGAAGTCAGATTTGTAATCATAAAGTACTACTGGATGCGCAGGGCTTGCTGAAGGCAACAGCAGCCACTGAGAAGTGTAATTCCCACAGGTAGAACTAGAAAGATCTCTTTAAAATTGCTTTAGGAATCCAAATGGAAAGTTTGTGACCTTGTGTTTTCTAGTGCAGCACTAACCCTAAGGCCTAAGCCCCTTCACAGACTATTATTTTAAATGCACCAGCAACCTTACACTTGCCCTTGACGATGATCATAACATTGCATAGAATAGGTGTCAATTTTAAAATTTGACCTAAAATGTTAAATAAATACCTTTTATTTATAGCAAGAGTTTTGCAGCATAATAGAATAAAATATAATCTATATTTTAAATAAAAGAGTTATTGAGAACTGCTGTAAAATATTCATTTGACTCATGTTCTTTTAACATCGATGAACTGTGTATATAGTAGCAGTAAAATACCTTTAGGATTCAAACCTGTTTACACTTCTCCACTCAATCCTGATGACATAATTAGCAAGTATTATGCAAGATAATAGATTTGTACACACTTGACCTAACTCCTGCTCTCACATTTCCATTTTTCTTATCAGTAACCCAAACATTACAGTTTTAACACTGGTTGATCGCCTGTGATTTTATCTCCATGACACTGCCTTTACGACATAGACTACTAATGAGAGTAGAGGAGTTAAACAGGATTACAAAATATGTGATTCTAAAAAATATGGATCCTTTGTCCCATAAACAGTATCACCCATACCCCTCGGTTGTGTGTGGTATTATAGCTAATCGCAATCAATGAGAATATAGATACAGCCCACAAATATCTGTGTCACTTTTTTGAGAAGAAAGCAGAATGCTAATAATTTTCTGAAAAATATTTAGAACTGAGAGTCCTCAGTGGTTGATACCTTTTAATGGCTAACTGAAAAGATGGTAACAAATTGCAAGCCTTCAAGACTACTCAGGTCTCTTCATCTGACTCCTCCCAGGCTGGTGCTGCAGGTTCAGTGGTGCGGGGGCTTCGCCAACATTTTGTGAAAGCCCTGAGCTCCCACACATCCATCCCAGGGCAACGAGATCTCGTCTCCCGAGATCTCAATCTGCACATGCACCGCCTCTGGCAGCCATTTTCTTGGAGGCCACCACATTACAGAATGTCTGTGTCTGTCTATTGCTCATCTTTCCTCCTTGATCCCTATATAGAATTTTAAAAGTTCCAAGTGTTTTCTCTTATCTCAGTAATGGGTAAATCGATGTTTATTGAATACAGGTTTCACAGATTTTATCCATGAATTGAGATTGAAAGAACAGTCAAGAAAGATAAAGAAGCAGATTTCTCTGATAAGATATATTACTAAGTTGCCTATTTTCGTGTCTACTATTGATTTCTGAAATAAGAATTAAAATGACTATTACTCTTTATTATGTTGTCGAGAGTTAGAAAAAACATGGCTGCCAATTTTTCCATACCTAGATACAAACCTGTTAAAGAGTTATGACTATGAAGCTGCATTCACAAGTTGCGAACTCATTTTCCAAAGACGCGGCAAAAACGCTGTAATTCTTACACAAAAAATTAGGACAGGACCACAAGTGAAAGCAGTTTTCTTGTAATTAATTCAAAGAAGCTAATCTGCAATACCCTTCAAGATCTGTTGATGGGCATGGGATTTATTTTAGTAAGAAAGCTAAGCTTATTGTTTTCTGAGACCCATAGCTTTTTTTATTTTTCCATAGAATGTAGATATGTGAGGGCTTGTTTTTTGTGAGATGAGTTGTAATTTTTATTGGTACAATTTTGTGATACATGCATAGTTTTTGTCAAGTGTCAGGAAGGGGCTATTACCAGATTATTTTTGTTCTACACAGGCAAACATATTAAAATTTGTATTATCTTTCAGGAACTTTTCATTATCATTTTATATCTATTGGATCCAGTGGCACTGCAGTACAACATTTTTTGGCAAAGTTCCCCTATTATATTAAGGCAGTGTGCCCACAATGAGTTTTTGGTGAATTTTTGATGCAGTGTATTTTGTCTGCATCAATATCACAACGTCTTACAGTTCTAGCAAAGTGGATGTGATTTATAGAAATCTCATGCCCACTGTGCTTATTTTACTCACTGTAAACTGACCTGTGGTACGTGTGTCAAATCAACAACATGTCAATTAATCTTGCAGGTACACTGAGTTTTATGTGCAGATTTTTATTCCATAGACTTGCATTAGATACAGGAAATCCACAGGTAAAAAACGCACATGCATTTTAATGCATTTTTGCTACTAAAACAAATACAAAATGTAATCTGCCCATGATTATATCAATAAATTTTATTCAAAGCCAAATACTAGAAATTATCAAACAGAAAACAGCTTTCTTTAATAGATGACACACCAGAGACAAAAAACTCAGAGTCAAGAACACTTTAAGGCCATGTTCACACTTTCCGCTTTTTACCGCGGATCAGCGGCGATTTTGATGCTACGTGTCCGCAGCAGTTTCATTGCGTTTACATTTACATGTAAACCCTATGGAAACAGCAATCCGCTGTGCACATGCTGCGGGAAAAACCGCGCAGAAACGCAGCGGTTTACATTCCACAGCATGTCACTTCTTTGTGCAGAATCGCTGCGATTCTGCACCCATAGGAATGCATTGATCCGCTTACTTCCCACATGGGGCTGTGCCCACGATGCGGGAAGTAAGCGGATCATGTGCAGATGGTACCTGGGGTGGAGGAGAGGAGACTCTCCTCCAGGCCCTGGGAACCATATTTGTGTAAAAAAAAAAAGAAATAAATTAAAAAAATAATGATATACTCACCTCTCAGCGCTGCACGCGGCCGTCCGGTTGCAGGGTTGCTGTGCGAGCAGAACCTGCGGTGACGTCGCGGTCACATGACCGTGACGTCGCGATCACATGACCGTGACTGTCATGGTTCTCAATGGCAAGAGACCGTAGTAAAGCATACAAAAGGACTAGCTCTTGGAAGATGGGAACTCGAGCTGACTGTGAGCTAAACCTACCGCACAACTACCAGTGGCCGGGTAGCGTGCCTACGTTTTATCCCTAGACGCCCAGCGCCAGCCGGAGGACTGACTGACCCTAGCAGAGGAAAATACAGACCTGGCTTACCTCTAGAGAAATTTTCCCCAAAAGGCAGACAGTAGCCCCCACATATATTGTCGGTGATTTTAGAGGAAATTGACATGCGAAGAATGAAGATAGGTTTAGCAAATTGAGGTCCGCTTACTAGATAGTAGGAAGACAGAAAAGGGAACTTCACAGTCAGCTGAAAACCCTTTCAAAACACCATCCTGAAATTACTTTAAGACTCTAATATCAACTCATGACACCAGAGTGGCAATTTCAGCTCACAAGAGCTTCCAGCCTCAGAAATATTCAAACACAGAGAACTGGAACAAAAATGCAAAACAATCTTAGGACTACAAGTCCAACTTAGCTGATAGTAGTCTAGGAGCAGGAACATGCAACAGAAAGGCTTCTGGTAACATTGTTGGCCGGCATAGAAATGACTGAGGAGCAAGGCTAAATAGAAACTCCCACATCCTGATGGAAACAGGTGAACAGAGGAGATGAAGCACACAAGTTCAGTACCACCAGTAACCACCGGGGGAGCCCAGAAACCAAATTCACAACACGTGACGTCACGAAGGTCCTTCTCGCACAGCATCTTTGGAACCGGACCGCCGCGTGCAGCGCCGAGGAGATCGGTACGTCAGAGGGTGAGTATATAACCATGTTTTATTATTTTTAACATTACTATTGATGCTGCATATTGCTGCATATGCAGCATCAATAGTATAGGAGTAAACCCGCAGCGGAAACCGCAAAACAAACCGCGATAAATCTGCAGGGATAACCGCAGCGGTTTTGCCCTGCAGATTTATCAAATCCGATGCGGGAGAACCCGCAGAGGACACCGCAAAGTGTGCACATAGCCTAAGGCTGCCGTCACACTAGCAGTATTTGGTCAGTATTTTACATCAGTATTTGTAAGCCAAAACCAGGAGTGGAACAAATAGAGGAAAAGTATAATAGAAACATATGCACCACTTCTGCATTTATCACCCACTCCTAAAAATGATACTATGAAAAACGCCTGAGAATATTCAACAAAATACTTAAAGTGCCACTCCAGTGTTTTTATTATGGCAGCACTGGAGTTGGGCTGCTAATCTAAGTTTCCTGCCCCTAGCCTTATACTAACCAGTCACCATGCTCATCTGTTACCGGCGCATTTTTAAAGACAATGCTTGGAGCAGAAAATCATAAATAGCAGATTTGTTGTAGAAATATTTGCTACTGAACTCCAACTTAATTTATAGGAATGAGGTTGTTTATGTAGCATGTATATAGATTTCTGCAAATGAATGGGATAGTTGCAGAAACTTCTGCTCATGAGACTGTGCCATTAAAGAATCTACAGATCTGCAGATCACATATTTGTGATAATCAAAATATTAAGCAATCAATAAGATAATCATGACAGATCCTTTGTGAAGACTATCCATTATGATTGCTGTCACATACTTAGATAAATAAACCTTTTCAATTGTGATTGTATTTTTTAATTTCATTTTACAAAGTAAAACGAGAAATTACTCGTCTGTGAGGCCTATGAATTAGTAAAAGCTTTTGTTACACTCCTCTTTCATACTGAAAACCACAAATGAAATTGGCAGGAATTTAATATTTTCATGCCTATAAATAGATTAATTATTTTATCCATTTGAGCCACTATCCTTGGACACTGAAATTAAATTATAGATGTAACTGGTGTACCAATTTAACAAAGAACTCCTTTGAAAGTGACTCGCAGGTGCTAATCTCACCAGTAGGAAAAGCTCTGTGCACGCATTAAAAATTCTTGAAACAAATTATCACATTTTCTTTCTGTAGATATACTAACATGTACTATTGAATTTTTCCTGTTGGGACAGTGATTTGCAAAAATCATTAAGCAGGATTTTCTAGAATCTATAAAGGAAGAACTTAAAGCTTAGAAATATTAAAAAGATTAAAAATAAACTGGACATGGTGACAAATGATTAAAGTAGAAATCTGAAGGTCTTATTTGATAACGATGAAGCATTACATGTGTCTTTAGGTTTCTTGAATATGGATAAGCACTAAATGTAAATGCCTCTGCAAAACAAACCTGATGGTCACAAATACTGTTGCAAATAAATAAATCTATTCTTTCGACATCTTTTTGCGAGAAGTGTTTACAAAATTAACTTCCAAAAAGGAGGAGACAATCAAATAAGGGACATGGCCGTAGTGGTGCTGGTGTAGCTGCTGATGGTGGTGTTGGTGTAGCTACCTGCTACCTACACAATTACAGGCCTTTTAGACCACATTAAGGGTATGTGCACCCGTAAGAATTTCTTGCAGAAAATTCCTGAAGAAAACCGGACATTTTCTGCAAGAAATCCGCATGCGTTTTTTTTGCGTTTTTACTGTGTTTTTTGCGCGTTTTTTGAGCGTTTTTTTCCAGAGTGTTCCCAATGCATTATATAGCGGGAAAAATGCAAAAACAAAGCAAAATTAATGAACATGCTGCGTTTTTTACCGCAATGCGTTTTTTTTGCGGAAAAAAACGCATCATGTGCACAAAAATTGCAGAATGCATTCTAAATGATAGGATGCATATGTATGCATCTTTTATGCACTTTTATCATGTTTTTATAGCGAAAAAACGCAACGTGTGCACAGAGCCTAACACGTTGAATGTTTGGTTAGTCTTTTACCTTAGTATTTGTAAGCCAAATCGAGGAGTGGAACAATCAGGGGAAAAGTATAGTAAAAATTAGGGTTGAGCGAAACGTATTGGACAAATTCAGAAATCGCCGACTTTTGGCAAAGTCGGGTTTCATGAAACCCGACCCGATCCTAGTGTGGGATCGGCCATGCGGTCGGCGATCTCCAAGCCAAAGTTGCGTTTTATATGACGCTTTCACCACCATTTTTCAGCCAATGAAGGAGGACGTGTGGGCAGCGGTCCTTTTTATTGCTGCCATACTTGTCCTGAGATCATTGTAGGGAGATTTAAATTGTACTACAGTCCTCTTAGTTTGTCATATATCAGGCAGCCACTTGCTGCCACTCACATTGCGTTGTTTTATACACTGGGCCTGAGTTTGGGTTCAGTCTCCCCCCAAAAAAAGGGTGATTCAAATTCTCACAAAGTGGATATACCTCAGTCCTCTTAGTTTGTCGTATATCAGCCAGCCACTTGCTGCCACTCACATTGCATTGTTTTATACACTGGGCCTGAGTTTGGGTTCAGTCTCCCCCCCAAAAAAGTGAGATTCAAATTCTCCCAAAGTGGATATACCTCAGTCCTCTTAGTTTGTGGTGTATCAGCCAGCCACTTGCTGCCACTGACATTGAGTTGTTTTATACACTGGGCTTGAGTTTGGGTTCAGTCTCCCCCCCAAAAAAGGGTGATTCAAATTCTCACAAAGTGGATATACCTCAGTCCTCTTAGTTTGTTGTATATCAGCCAGCAACTTGCTGCCACTCACATTGCGTTGTTTTATACACTGGACCTGAGTTTGGGTTCAGTCTCCCCCCCAAAAAAGTGAGATTCAAATTCTCACAAAGTGAATATACCTCAGTCTTAGTTTGTCGTGTATCAGCCAGCCACTTGCTGCCACTCACATTGCGTTGTTTTATACACTGGGCCTGAGTTTGGATTCAATCTCCCCCCAAAAAAGGGAGATTTAAATTCTCAAAAATTTTATATTCACCTTCTACCTTGTTTTACAGTACCATATAACGGTTGCTATTTTGGTTAGATTTTCCCAAAACTGAGGAAGTCTGGTGGAAGAGGCCGTGGGCGGTCGTTGCCAGCTGGTACTGATGGTGGTGGTGGTGGTGGTGGAGCATCTGGTGGTAGTGTGAAAAGCAAAATAGCACCTAAGGCTGGAGGTGTTGAGCCAGCATCATCGTCTGGCTACACAAGGCCTCGAAGGCTCCCTTATCTGGGAGTAGGATAAAAGCTTTTAAAGCCGGAGCAGCAGGAAAAAGTTTTGGCTTTCCTTGCTGACTCAGCCTCTAGCTCTTTCTCCTCCTCTTCAGAAAGTTCCAAATATAAAAGCAGCGAGTCGTCAGTGGATGCTCCCGGTCAGGAACAAGTCGCTTCCTTGTGTCCTTCACCCAAACCAAAAGTGAAGGATGCGTCAGGCGACACTACAGGTTACTCCATGGAGCTCTTTAAACATACCGTGCCTGGGTTAGAAAGGGAAATTGTTAACTGCCCATTACAAGATGAATCGGACATGGAGTGCACTGATGCACAGCCACAGCTAGATTATTATGCTGTTCCATTGACTCAGATCATAACATTGCCCTAGCAGTGTACTGAGCCAGAATCTGACCCTGATGAGACTATGGTGCCCCGTCCCGAATGCTATAGCACCTTACACCGTGACACAGAGGAAGGTGCACATGGCATTGAAGAGGAGGTGATAGATGACCCAGTTGTTGACCCAGATTTGCAGCCATTGGGGGAAGAGGGTGCCGCTGCCAGTAGCTCAGAAGCGGAGGTGGATCGCAACAGCTGTCATCTGGCAGGCCCGTATCAGGCCAAAAACGTGTCAAAAACAGTTTTAGGACAGCGTGGCCATCCGGTGAAAGTAGCACAGCGTGCAATGCCTGAAAAGGTATTCGATAGTAGGAAGAGTGCAGTGAGGCAATTTTTTAACCAAGATCCGAATGATCAGTGCAAAGTTATCTGTAAGAAATGCTCAAGGACCTTTAGCAGAGGGAAGAATCTTCAAAATTTAAATACAACGTGCATGCGTAGACATTTAACCAGCATGTACTTGCAAGCCTGGACTAACTACCAAACGTCACGTACCGTTGGTGCACCTGCTCAGAATGAAGGTAGTCAGCAACGCTATATTGCTTCCCTCACTGTAAGCCCACCGGTTAGGACACCACCAGCAGCAAATGTGGAGGTATCGTCGCAAGGCCAAAGCAGTCATGGAATCACAAGGTTATTGGTAGGAAACACTGTATGTAGGCCAACATCAAGAATACCATCACCAACCCTCAATCCGCCTTGTCCACCACCACCACCACCGCTAGTTCCACCATATGCAGCTCTCCAGTCCAGCTCACCCTACAAGAGACTCTCGTTAGGAAAAGAAAGTACTCTCCTCTCATCCACGTACACAGGGTTTGAACTCCCACATTGCTAGCCTAATCTCGTTAGAGATGATGCCCTACCGGTTGGTTGAAAGTTAAGCTTTCAAAGACCTGATGGCCTAAGCAGTACCATGCTATGACCTACCCAGTCGGCACTTCTTTGCGAGAAAAGCCATCCCAGCCCTCCACCAGCATGTCAAAGACCGCATTGTTCATGCACTGATGCAATCAGTCAGTGGAAAGGTGCACCTCACAACAGATGCATGGACCAGTAGGCATGGCCAAGGACGTTACATGTCCATCACGGCGCACTGGGTTAATGTGGTGGATGCAGGGTCCACTGGGGACAGCCATAGTGGGACAGTTCTGCCTAGCCCACGGTCTAGGAAACAATTGGCTGTAGGCGTTCGCCACCCCTCCTCCTCCTCCTCCTCCAGAAGTGAAAGCTTATCCACAGAGTGCAGTTGCATGACCACTCCATCCGCAGCTGCCAGTGTTGCACACGAGGTGTCCCATTATCGAACAGCTAGTGGTAAGCGTCAGCAGGCTGTGTTACAAATGAAGTGTTTGGGCGATAACAGACACACCGCGGAAGTACTGGCTGAGTACTTGCAGCAAGAAACTCAGTCATGGCTGGGCAGTGTACATCTTGAGGCAGGCAAAGTAGTCAGTGATAACGGAAGGAATTTTATGGCTGCCATAGTCCTTTCAGAACTGAAACACATACCTTGCCTGGCTCACACCTTGAACCTGGTGGTGCAGTGCTTCCTTAAAAATTATAAGGGGTTACCAGCCCTGCTCCTGAAGGTGCGAAGACTTTGCTCGCACATCTGCCGGTCACCCGTACACTCCAGCCATATGCTGAACCATCAGCGATTACTGAATCTTCCCCAGCACCACCTAATAATCGACGTTGCAACAAGGTGGAACTCCACACTGCACTTGCTTCAGAGGCTGTGCGAACAGAGGTGTGCTGTAATTTATTTGTGGGAGGATACACATACACGGGCAGGCACTTGGATGGCAGACATGGAGTTGTCTGGTGTGCAGTGGTCGAAGCTACAAGACCTCTGTCAAGTCCTTCAGTGGTTTGAGGAATGCACACGGCTGGTAAGTGCAGACGACGCCATCATAAGCATGAGCATCCCACTAATGCGTCTGCTGATGCAAAGTTTGACGCACATTAAGGAGCAGGCGTCTGCAGCCGAAGAGGAGGGAAGCCTTGATGACAGTCAGCCATTGTCAGCTCAAGGAACTCTCCTGGACGAGGTGGTGGAAGAAGAGGAGGAGGAGGAGGATGATGGGTATGAATATTTATGGGAGGAGGATGCTTCTCAGGGGCAATAGAAACTGGTGGTGTTGCAAGGTCAGGTACAGGGTTTTGCGGGACACAAGTGATGTTGATTTGCAAGAAAGTGCTCCTCAACCCAGTACAAGCAGTGAATTGACACCTGGAACATTGGCCCACATGGCTGAGTATGCCTTGCGTATCCTAAAAAGGGACCCCCGCATTATCAAAATGATGACCGATGACGATTACTGGTTGGCCTGCCTCCTGGATCCATGATATAAAAGAAAATTACAAAATATCATGCCACATGAGAACCTTGAGCAAAAATTGTCTACCAAACAAGCAACTCTTGTAGACCATTTGGCTCAGGCATTCCGAGCACACAGCGGCGGTGAAGGTTCTCACATGAGCCGTAGTGGGCAACATGGCAGAGGTGTTAGAGATGCACCAATCCGAAGTGGTGTTGGACAGAGGGGTTTTATTACCAGGTTGTGGAGTGATTTTGCAACAACCACTGACACCACAGGTACTGCTGCATTGATTCAAAGTGACAGGAGACAGCATTTTTCCAGTATGGTTTCGAACTACTTTTCCGCCCTTATCGATGTTCTCCCTCACAGGTCATTCCCCTTTGATTACTGGGCATCTAAAATAGACACCTGGCCTGAATTGGCAGAATATGCATTACAGGAGCTTGCATGCCCTGCTGCTAGTGTGCTATCAGAAAGAGTATTCAGTGCTGCTGGTTCAATACTGACCGAAAAAAGGACACGTCTGGCTACCCGAAATGTTGATAATCTAACCTTCATTAAAATGAACCAATCATGGATTTCAAATTATTTGGCCCCACCTTCCCCTGCTGACACGTAGTTTGCCTGAAAAATGTCTTGCTTTTGGCCACCTTTTACTGACTTCTCCAGTTCCTCCATTTGCAGCTACTGAATGTCCACCATAGGCCATTTTTATACCTCTCTAAATGGGCTGACTCCCCCCACAGGGCCGTGTTCACCACCTGGCGCAAGCACCCGTGCGAGTGCCGTTTGCCTGGACAGGCGGGTGTGCCCACTCTTGGGCAACGGCACTGGCACAGGGTCCCTCATAGTACAATGAAGTGTCTCTGACGGTGGTGGTGCACAACCAACGTCAGACACACCGTCATAATATGAGGGTCCCTGTGCCAGTACCGCCACCCACGAGAGAGTGTTCCCCCAGCTCGAACAGTGCTCTACCACTTGCAATACTTACCTCTCCCTGCTCCACCACTGTGTTGTCTGTGCTGTTAAATCCTTCAATGGCACTGCCAATGCAAATTTGTTGAAATGATAGATGATAGTTAAAATATACAGGGGCCCTGGCCTCCATTTAGACCAGTTAATACTTTGCACCTACTACCACTGTCTGCTACTCAGCAGAGGAGCCCACCCATGTACCTAGCTATGGCACCTTTTTGTTTATGAAAACATTTTTGGCAGACATTTAGCCTACTTACTTATTTGGGCCTACTCACTCTGTCAGCCTCTCCTTACAATTGTCCTCCGCTGAACAAAGCAACGCCGGCAGTTTAGTCCTGTTACCAATTTTGAACTGCTTTTAGCCTACATACTTATTTGGGCCTACTCACTGTGTCAGCCTCTCCTTACAATTGTCCTCCGCTGAACAAAGCAATGCCGCCAGTTTAGTCCTGTTATCATTTTTGAACTGCTTTTAGCCTACTTACTTATTTGGGCCTATTCACTGTGTCAGCCTCTCCTTACAATTGTCCTCCGCTGAACAAAGCAAGGCCGGCAGTTTAGTCCTGTTACTAATTTTGAACTGCTTTTAGCCTACTTACTTATTTGGGCCTACTCACTGTGCCAGCCTCTCCTTACAATTGTCCTCCGCTGAACAAAGCAATACCACCAATTTAGTCCTGTTACTATTTTTGAACTGCTTTTAGCCTACTTACTTATTTGGGCCTACTCACTGCGTCAGCCTCTCCTTACAATTGTCCTCCGCTGAACAAAGCAATGCCGCCTATTTACTCCTGTTACCATTTTTGAACTTTTAGCCAACTTGCTTATTTGGGCCTACTCACTGTGTCAGCCACTCCTTACAATTGTCCTCTACTGAACAAAGAAATGCAGGCAGTTTAGTCCTGTTACCAATTTTGAACTTCTTTTAGCCTACTTACTTATTTGGGCCTACTCACTGTGTCAGCCTCTCCTTACAGTTGTCCTCCGCTGAACAAAGCAATGCCGCCTGGTTAGTCCTGTTACCATTTTTGAACTGCATTTAGCCTACTAACTTATTTGGGCCTACTTACTGTGTCAGCCACTCCTTACAATTGTCCTCCGCTGAACAAAGCAACGTCGGCAGTTTAGTCCTGTTACCAATTTTGAACTGCTTTTAGCCTACTTACTTATTTGGGCCTACTCACTGTGTCAGCCACTCCTTACAATTGTCCTCCGCTGAACTCCGCTGAACGAAGCAATGCCGGGCGTTTAGCCCTGTTACCAATTTTGAACTGCATTTAGCCTACTTACTTTTTTGGGCCTACTAACTGTGTCAGCCTCTCATTACAATTGTCCTCAGCTTTGAACAAAGCAATGCTGCCAGTTTAGTCTGTTACCAATTTTGAATTGCTTTTAGCCAACTTGCTTATTTGGGCCTACTCACTGTGTCAGCCTCTACTTACAGTTGTCCTCCGCTGAACAAAGCAATGCTGCCTGTTTACTCCTGTTACCAATTTTGAACTGCATTTAGCCCACTTTATTATTTGGGCCTATATCTGTGTTTCCTCCTCATCCTGCCCATTGCCCAGCCACTGCTAGATGAGTCTTCTGGTACATTGACCCAAACCACTACATTCCCCTTGCACTCTACACAGCCAGAATCTGACCCTGCTGAAAGTCAGGTTCCCCTATCCCACATACTACACCACCTTACACAGGGACAAAGAGGAAGGTGCAGATGAAAGTGCAGGTTCCTTCATCAGGTGGGGGGCATACTCGTTGGTGACGTCACTGGCACAGGGCCCCTCATAGTACACAAAAATGTCTCTGCCAGTGGGAGGCGCCACCCGCCATCAAACATACTGCCGTACTATGAGGGGCTCTGTGCCAGTGCCAATGCCAACAAGTGGGCCCCCACTGCTTGCTCAGGATCACAGCACTTCCAAAGTTGAAATACTTACCTCTCCCTGCTCCACCGCCGTGACGTATTCCGCGTTTCCTGGGCCCACGAAAAACTTGAGCCAGCCCTACCCCCCCAACTTTAGCCAAATGACCCCCAGTTTTCAATGCCTAACTATTATTATAAAGTAAATTAAGATTGACAAGCTTCAGTAATAAGAATTGATGTTTTTGGCATTAAAATGGGCACTGTAGGTGTTTTCCTGTCCTCCACTCTCTGCCGACTTTGATTCCCCATTGACTTGCATTGGGCTTCGTGTTTCAGTCGGCACCCGACTTTACACAATAATCGGCCGATTTCACCCGACCCGACTTTTGAGAAAGTCGGGTTTCACAAAACCCAACTCAATCCTAAAAAAGTAAAAGTCGCTCAACTCTAGTAGAAATATATGCACTTTTTACCCACTCCTGATTTTGGCTTACAAATACTGAGGTATTCAACGTGGGCACTTGGCCTTAAGGGTATGTGCACACGTTCAGGTTATGTCAGGATTTCTTGCAGAAATTTCCTGACAAAAACCGGACATTTCTGCCAGAAATCCGCATGCGTTTTTTTCACGTTTTTATCGGTTTTTGGTGCGTTTTATGTGCGTTTATGATGCGGTTTTGATGCGTTTTTTTTGCGTTTTTTCCCAATGCATAGAATAGCGGGGAAAACGCAAAAAAATTGCAAAATTTAAGAAAATGCTGCATTTTTACCGTGATGCATTTTTTCACGGAAAAAAAGGCATCATGTGCACAAAAATTGCAGAATGCATTCTAAATGATAGGATGCATATGTCTGCATTTTTAATGCATTTTTATAGCGTTTTTATCGCGAAAAAAACACGAAAAAACCTGAACGTGTGCACATACCCTAAGGCTTGTTTGTACACACCCCTGTGTCTGAACAATAAGCCAGAATTGTGTACTACAGGCTTGTGTTTGGATTCTGACTTTATCCAAATCTTCAGTTTCTATTGTCTCCTCAAGACTTCTGTGAACTCTTCATAGTTGCAGCAGGTTAACTCATTTCTTGACGTATACTTCTTGAACTACTTCTTCTTGCAATACGTGCACCTGCTGCTCTTTATCCCACTACTTTTGTGAGCATCCTAAACTACTTTTGGAGACTGTTTGCATTACCTACACCCATGTGCCTGCTTCTGAACTACCATCTTCATACTTGTCTTCCTGCTTCTGTGGCTTCCAGGATGTCCTCCATTGTCTGCAGTTCTCTATGCCAGTTACCGAGTCCTCATTGTACCATGTGCCTGACAGCCTGCTATACGACATCTGGAGTCTGTGTGTCCAACCTGACCTATATCCCTTAAAATTAAAAGTAACAATAGTACCTGCAATAGTGACCCATACCAGGGTAGCATGTTAAAGGGAACCTGTCACCCCGTTTTTTCGTATGAGATAAAAATACTGTTAAATAGGGCCTGAGCTGTGCATTACAATAGTGTATTTTGTGGACCCCGATTCCCCACCTATGCTGCCGAAATACGTTACCAAAGTAGCCGTTTTCGCCTGTCAATCAGGCTGGTCTGGTCAGATGGGCGTGGTGTCTTCCCCCAGATCTTGAGTATTTTTCCGTTGGTGGCATAGTGGTTTGCGCATGCCCAAGTCCAGAATCCACTGCACAGGGGAGGGAAAAGAGCGTGATCTGCGCTATTTCCCTGGTAATCGTGGGGGCGGCCATCTTTCTGTGGCCGCGCATGCGCAGATGGAGCGCTCTGCTGCCCGGGGCTTCAGGAAAATGGCCGTGGGATGCCGCGCGTGCGCAGATGGAGATCGCGGCGGCCATTTTCCTGAAGCAGAGATGCGGCCGGCAGATTCGTTCCAGCTACATTTTGATCACTGTGATAAAACCTATCACAGTGATCAAAATAAAAAAAATAGTAAATGAACCCCCCCTTTATCACCCCCATAGGTAAGGACAATAATAAAATAAAGAAAATATTTTTTTTTCCACTAGGGTTAGAACTAGAGTTAGAACTAGGGTTAGGGGTAGGGTTAGGGGTAGGGGTAGGGTTAGGGTTAGGGTTAGGGGTAGGGTTAGGGTAAGGGGTAGGGTTAGGGTTAGGGGTAGGGGTAGGGTTAGGGTTAGAATTAGGGTTAGAACTAGGGTTAGCATTAGAATTAGGCTATGTGCACACGGTGCGGATTTGGCTACGGATCAGCAGTGGATTGGCCGCTGTGGATTCGTAGCAGTGTTCCATCAGGTTTACAGTACCATGTAAACCTATGGAAAACCAAATCCGCTGTGCCCATGGTGTGGAAAATACCGCACGGATATGCTGCGTTGTATTTTCCGCAGCATGTCAATTCTTTGAGCGGATTTTGCAGCGTTTTACACCTTTTCCTCAAAAGGAATCTGCAGGTGAAATCCACATAAAAAACAATGGAAATCCACGGTAAATCCGCAGGTAAAACGTAGTGCCTTTTACCTGCGGATTTTTCAAAAATGTTGCAGAAAAATCTCACACGAATCCGTAATGTGGACACATAGCCTTAGGGTTGGAATTAGAGTTAGGGTTGGAATTAGGGTTAAGAATAGGCTTGTGGTTAGGGTTATGGTTAGGGTTAGGGGTGTGTTGGGGTTAAAGTTGGGGTTAGGGTTGGGGTTAGGGTTAGGGTTGGGATTAGGGTTGTGGTTAGGGGTGTGTTGGGGTTATGGTTGTGATTAGGGTTATGGCTAGAGTAGGGATTAGGGTTAGGGGTGTGTTGGGGTTAGTGTTGGAGTTAGAATTGAGGGGTTTCCACTGTTTAGGCTAATCAGGGGTCTCCAAACGCAACATGGCGCCACCATTGATTCCAGCCAATCTTGCGTTCAAAAAGTCAAATGGTGCTCCCTCCCTTCCGAGCCCTGACGTGTGCCCCAAACAGTGGTTTATCCCCACATATGGGGTACCAGCATACTCAGGACTAACTGGGCAACAATTATTGGGGTCCAATTTCTCCTGATACCCTTGCAAAAATAAAAAATTGCTTGCTAAAACATAATTTTAGAGGAAAGAAAAATTATTTTTTATTTTCACACGGCTCTGCGTTATAAACTTCTGTGAAGCACTTGGGGGTTCAAAGTGCTCAGCACATATCTAGATAAGTTCCTTTGTGGGTCTAGTTTCCAAAATGGGGTCAATTGTGGGGGGTTTCTACTGTTTAGGCACATCAGGGGCTCTGCAAATGGAATGTGACGCCCGCAGACCACTCCATCAAAGTCTGCATTTCAAAACGTCACTACTTCCCTTCCGAGCCCCGACTTGTGCCCAAACAGTGGTTTACCCCCACATATGGGGTATTAGTGTACTCAGGAGAAACTGGAAAACAACTATTGGGGTCAAATTTCTCCTGTTACCCTTGGGAAATTTAAAAAATTCTGGGCTAAAAAAATATTTTTGAGGAAAGAAAACACATTTATTATTTTCACGGCTCTGCGTTATAAACTTCTGTGAAGCACTTGGGGGTTCAAAGTGCTCACCAAACATCTAGATAAGTTCCCTTGGGGTTCTAGTTTCCAAAATGGGGTCACTTGTGGGGAGTTTCTACTGTTTAGGCACATCAGGGGCTCTGCAAACGCAACATGATGCCCGCAGAGCATTCCATCAAAGTCTGCATTTCAAAACGTCACTACTTCCCTTCCGAACCCCGACGTGTGCCCAAACAGTGGTTTACCCCCAAATATGGGGTATCAGCGTACTCAGGAGAAACTGGACAACAAATTTTGGGGTCCAATTTCTCCTGTTACCCTTGGGAAAATAAAAAATTGTGGGCTAAAAAAATCATTTTTGAGAAAAGAAAAATTATTTTTTATTTTCACGGCTCTGTATTATAAACTTCTGTGAAGCACTTGGGGGTTCAAAGTGCTCACTATGCAACTAGATAAGTTCCCTGGGGGGTCTAGTTTCCAAAATGGGGTTACTTGTGGGGGAGCTCCAATGTTTAGGCACATGGGGGCTCTCCAAACGCAACATGGTGTCCGCTAAAGATTGTAGCCAATTTTTCATTCAAAAAGTCAAATGGCGCTCCTTCCCTTCCGAGCCCTGCCGTGCGCCCAAACAGTGGTTTACCCCCACATATGAGGTATTAGTGTACTCAGGACAAATTGGACAACAATGTTCATGGTCCAGTTTCTCCTTTTACCCTTGGCAAAATAAAAAAATTGTTGCTAAAAATCATTTTTATGACTAAACAGTTAAATGTTCATTTTTTCCTTCCATGTTGCTTCTGCTGCTGTGAAACACCTGAAGGGTTAATAAACTACTTGAATGTGGTTTTGAGCACCTTGAGGGGTGCAGTTTTTAGAATGATGTCACTTTTAGGTATTTTCTCTCATATAGACCCCTCAAAGTGACTTCAAATGTGAGGTGGTCCCTAAAAAAAATGGTTTTGTAAATTTTGTTGTAAAAAAGAGAAATCATTGGTTAAATGTTAACCCTTATAACTTCCTAGCAAAAAAAAATTTTGTTTCCAAAATTGTGCTGATGTAAAGTAGACATGTGGGAAATGTTATTTATTAACTATTTTGTGTCACATAACTCTCTGGTTTAACGGAATAAAAATAAAAAATCTGAAAATTGCGACATTTTCAAAATTTTCACCAAATTTCCGATTTTTTTAGAAATAAACGCAAAAATTATTGGCCTAAATTTACCACTGCCATGAAGCCCAATATGTCACGAAAAAACAATCTCAGAATCGCTAGGATCCGTTGAAGCGTTCCTGAGTTATTACCTCATAAAGGGACACTGGTCAGAATTGCAAAAAATGGCCAGGTCATTAAGGTTAAAATAGGCTGGGTCATGAAGGGATTAAAGGAATTATAATAAAATGGATGAAGAAAAACAAAACAAAAGGTGGCGGTGCATGTGAAGCAGAGAAGGAACCATCAGGAGATTCTCAAAATGAGAGCAGAGGTTATGGCTAAGAGACTCTATTTCAAACTTTACTTGATGTGAACAAGTTGTTCGGAGTTCTTAATGTAAGGAGGCATTTTTTCACTGAACATGCAATAATGAGGAATATGATGATAATAATGAACTTTCTTTACAGAAAAATGAGTTTGCTGATCTCTAGATTTTCTGAACAAAATGCTATAATTGGACTTAATAAATTGCATAAAGAAAACACAGAAGATAATTTTATTGATGAAAAATATGTAAGGTTAAATTATCTAACACTTCATGAAATCCTACAAAGCCTCATATTCCTACTTTAGATCTCTTTGAAAAGTTAATTCAAATTGATATGAAAACATTACAGGTTCAGTAGGTATAAATGCTTGGTAATTTATTGCAAGCTCAGATTAATGCGATACAATGTTTAACCCCTTCATGACCCAGCCTATTTTGACCTTAATGACCTGGCCGTTTTTTGCAATTCTGACCAGTGTCCCTTTATGAGGTAATAACTCAGGAACGCTTCAACGGTTCCTAGCGGTTCTGAGATTGTTTTTTCATGACATATTGGGCTTCATGTTAGTGGTAAATTTAGGTCGATAATTTCTGAGTTTATTTGTGAAAAAAATAAAAATTTGGCGAAAATTTTGAAAATTTCACAATTTTCACATTTTGAATTTTTATTCTGTTAAACCAGAGAGTTATGTGACACAAAATAGTTAATAAATAACATTTCCCACATGTCTAATTTACATCAGCACAATTTTGGAAACAAAATTTTTTTTTGCTAGGAAGTTATAAGGGTTAAAATTTGACCAGTGATTTCTTATTTTTGCAACAAAATGTACAAAACCATTTTTTTAGGGACCACCTCACATTTGAAGTCACTTTGAGGGGTCTATATGGCTGAAAATACCCAAAAGTGACATCATTCTAAAAGCTGCATCCCTCAAGGTGATCAAAACCACATTCAAGTAGTTTATTAACCCTTCAGGTGTTTCACAGCAGCAGAAGCAACATGGAAGGAAAAAATGAACATTTAACTTTTTAGTCACAAAAATGATATCTTAGCAACAATTTTTTTATTTTCCCAAGGGTAAAAGAAGAAACTGGACCACGAACATTGTTGTCCAATTAGTCCTGAGTACGCTGATACCTCATATGTGGGGATAAACCACTGTTTGGGTGCACGGCAGGGCTTGGAAGGGAAGGAGCGCCATTTGACTTTTTGAATGAAAAATTGGCTCCAATCTTTAGTGGACACCATGTCGCGTTTGGAGAGCCCCCGTGTGCCTAAAAATTGGAGCTCCCCAACAAGTGACCCCATTTTGGAAACTAGACCCCCCAAGGAACTTATATAGAAGCATAGTGAGCACTTTAAACCCCCAGGTGCATCACAAATTGATCCGTAAAAATGAAAAAGTACTTTTTTTTCACAAAAAAAATATTTTAGCCTCAATTTTTTCATTTTCACATAGGCAACAGGATAAAATGGATCCTAAAACTTGTTGGGCAATTTATCCTGAGTACACAGATACCTCACATGTGGGGGTAAACCACTGTTTGGGCACATGGTAAGGCTCAGAAGGGAAGGAGCGCCATTTGACTTTTTGAATGAAAAATTATCTCCATCGTTAGCGGACACCATGTCGCGTTTGGAAAGCCCCTGTGTGCCTAAACATTATAGCTCCCCCACAAGTGACCCCATTTTGGAAACTAGACCCCCCCATGGAACTTATCTAGAAGCATAGTGAGCACTTTAAACCCTCAGGTGCTTCACAAATTGATCCGTAAAAATGAAAAAGTACTTTTTTTTCACACAAAGTTTATTTTAGCCTCAATTTTTTCATTTTCACATGGGAAACAGGATAAAATGGATCCTAAAATTTGTTGGGCAATTTCTCCTGAGTACGCTGATACCTCATATGTGGGGGTAAACCACTGTTTGGGTGCACGGCAAGGCTCGGAAGGGAATGCGCGCCATTTGACTTTTTGAATGGAAAATTAGCTCCAATCGTTAGCGGACACCATGTCGCGTTTGGAGAGCCCCTGTGTGCCTAAACATTGGAGCTCCCCTACAAGTGACCCCATTTTGGAAACTAGACCCCCAAGGTACTTATCTAGATGCATAGGGAGCACTTTAATCCCCCAGGTGCTTCACAGAAGTTTATAACGCAGAGCCGTGAAAATAAAAAATAATTTTTCTTTCCTCAAAAATGAATTTTAGCCCAGAATTTTTTATTTTCTTAAGGGTAACAGGAGAAATTGGACCCCAAATGTTGTTGTTCAGTTTGTCCTGAGTACGATGATACCCCATATTTGGGGGTAAACCACTGTTTGGGCGCACGGCAGGGCTCGGAATTTAAGGCACGCCATTTGGCTTTTTGAATGGAAAATTAGCTCCAATCATTAGTGGACACCATGTCGTGTTTGGAGAGCCCCTGTGTGCCTAAACATTAGAGCTCCCCCACAAGTGACCCCATTTTGGAAACTAGATCTCCCAAGGAACTAATCTAGATGTGTGGTGAGCACTTTGAACCCCCAAGTGCTTCACAAAAGATTATAATGCAGAGCCGTGAAAATAAAAAATAATTTTTCTTTTCTCAAAAATGATTTTTTAGCCCACAATTTTTTATTTTCCCAAGGGTAACAGGAGAAATTGAACACCAAAAGTTGTTTTCCAGTTACTCCTGAGTACACTGATACCCTATATGTGGGGGTAAACCATTGTTTGGGCACACGTCAGGGTTCGTAAGGGAAGTAGTGGCGTTTTGAAATGCAGACTTTGATGGAATGCTCTACGGGCGTCACGTTGCGTTTGCAGAGCCCCTGATGTGCCTAAACAGTAGAAACTCCCCACAAGTGACCCTATTTTGGAAACTAGAACCCCAAGGAAACTTATCTAGATGTGTGGTGAGCACTTTGAACCCCCAAGTGCTTCACAGAAGTTTATAACGCAGAGCCGTGAAAATAATAAATGTGTCTTCTTTCCTCGAAAATATTTTTTTAGCCCAGAATTTTTTTAATTTTCACAACGGTAACAAGAAAAATTTCACCCCAAGAGTTGTTGTCCAGTTTCTCCTGAGTACGCTGATACCCTATATGTGGGGGAAAACTACTGTTTGGGCACATGCCGGGGCTCGGAAGGGAAGTAGTGACGTTTTGGAACATTGCAGACTTTGTTGGAATCGTCTGCGGGCATCATGTTACGTTTGCAGAGCCCCTGATGTGCCTAAACAGTAGAAACCCCCCACCAGTGACCCCATTTTGGAAACTAGACCTCCCAATGAACTAATCTAGATGTGTGGTGAGCACTTTGAACCCCCAAGTGCTTCACAGAAGTTTACAACGCAGAGCCGTGAAAATAAAAAATCACTTTTCTTTCCTCAAAAATTATGTTTTAGAAGCAATTTTTTATTTTCCTAGGGCAACAGGAGAAATTGGACCCCAATATTTGTTGCCCAGTTTGTCCTGAGTACACTGATACCCCATATGTAGGGGTAAACCACTGTTTGGGCACAAGTCGGGGCTTGGAATGGAAGTAGTGACGTTTTGAAATGCAGACTTTGATGGAGTGGTCTGCGGGCGTCACATTCCATTTGCAGAGCCCCTGATGTGCCTAAACAGTAGAAACCCCCCACAAGTGACCTTATTTTGGAAACTAGACCTCCCAATGAACTAATCTAGATGTGTGGTTAGCACTTTGAACCCCCAAGTGCTCCACAGAAGTTTACAACGCAGAGCCGTGAAAATAAAAAATCATTTTTCTTTCCTCAAAAATTATGTTTTAGCAAGCAATTTTTTATTTTCACAAGAGTAACAGGAGAAATTGGACCCCAATAGTTGTTGCCCAGTTTGTCCTGAGTACACTGATTTCCCATATGTGGGGGTAAACCACTGTTTGGGCACAAGTCGGGGCTCGGAATGGAAGTAGTGACGTTTTGAAATGCAGACTTTGATGGAGTGGTCTGCGGGCGTCACATTCCATTTGCAGAGCCCCTGATGTGCCTAAACAGTAGAAACCCCCCACAAGTGACCCCATTTTGGAAACTACACCCCCCCAAGGAACTTATCTAGATGTGTGGTGCTGGTGAGCACTTTGAACCCCCAAGTGCTTCACAGAAGTTTATAACGCAGAGCCGTGGAAATAAAAAATCATTTTTCATTCCTCTAAAATTATGTTTTAGCAAGCAATTTTTTATTTTCGCAAGGGTAACAGGAGAAATTCGACCCCAATAATTATTGCCCAGTTTGTCCTGAGTATGCTGGTACCCCATATGTGGGGGTAAACCACTGTTTGGGGCACACGTCAGGGCTCGGAAGGGAGGGAACTGTTATGTTGGGCTGGTGGTTAGGAGCACTAGAAATGACCAGATGAGCAAACTAGCAATACAGGACGAGCTCTGGGAAGTGGGAGCTCTGCTGACCGCAACCCCTAATCCTATCAACAACTAGAAATAGCCGTGGAGCGTTCCTGACTCTGCCTAGATGCCTCTTCACAGCCTAAGAGCTAACTACCCCTAAAGATAGAAAATACAGCCTACCTTGCCTCAGAGAAATTCCCCAAAGAAATAGGCAGCCCCCACATATATTAACTGTGAGTTAAGATGGAAGTCACAAACACAGGAATGAAATAGGTTTCAGCATAGGAGGCCAGACTGAACTAAACAGACTGAGGATAGAAAAGGTATCTTTGTGGTCAGCATAAAAAACTAACAAAAAACCACGCAGAGTGTGCAAAAGAAACCACCGAACCGACTCACGGCGCGGTGGTGCCACTCTGCATCCCAGAGCTTCCAGCTAACAAGATTAAATATAATAGCAAGCTGGACAAAAACACAATGGTAACAAATAAGCTAGCAGGGACTTAGCATTCGCTGAAGTAGACAGGTCATCTGAAAGATCCAAGAGAACTGAACCAGTACTAGGACATTGACAGCTGGCATCAAGTAACGATCTGAGTGGAGTTAAATAGAGCAGCCAGCCAAGACCTGAACGAGATCAGCTGGAGAAGGAATCTCAGAACCAGCAGCTCCACTCACAGCCACCAGAGGGAGTCCATGAACAGAACTCGCCGAAGTACCATTCATAACCACAGGAGGGAGCTCGAGAACAGAATTCACAACAGGGAACACCATTTGACTTTTTGAACGCAAGATTGGCTGGAATCAATGGTGGCGCCATGTTGCGTTTGGAGACCCCTGATGTGCCTAAACAGTGGAAACCCCTCAATTCTAACTCCAACACTAACCCCAACACACCCCTAACCCTAATCCCAACTCTAGCCATAACCCTAATCACAACCCTAACCCCAACACACCCCTAACCACAACCCTAACCCTAATCCCAACCCTAACCCTAATTCCAACCCTAACCCCAACCCTAACCACAACTTTAACCCCAACACACCCCTAACCCTAACCATAACCCTAACCACAAGCCTATTCTTAACCCTATTTCCAACCTTAGCCCTAATTCCAACCCTAACTCTAATTCCAACCCTAAGGCTATGTGCCCACGTTGCGGATTCGTGTGAGATTTTTCCGCACCATTTTTGAAAAATCCGCAGGTAAAAGGCACTGCGTTTTACCTGCGGACTTACCACGGATTTCCAGTGTTTTTTATGCGGATTTCACCTGCGGATACCTATTGAGGAAAAGGTGTAAAACGCTGCGTAATCCGCACAAAGAATTTACATGCTGCGGAAAATACAACGCAGCATTTCCGCGTGGTATTTTCTGCACCATGGGCACAGCGGATTTGGTTTTCCATAGGTTTACATGGTACTGTAAACCTGATGGAACACTGCTATGAATCCGCAGCAGCCAATCCGCTGCGGATCCGCAGCCAAATCTGCACCGTGTGCACATAGCCTAATTCTAACGCTAACCCTAGTTCTAACCCTACCCCTAACCCTACCCCTAACCCTAACCCTACACCTACCCCTAACCCTAGTTCTAACCCTAGTGGAATTTTTTTTTATTTTCTTTATTTTATTATTGTACCTACCTATGGGGGTGATAAAGGGGGGGTTTCATTTACTATTTTTTTATTTTGATCACTGTGATAGGTTTTATCAGAGTGATCAAAATGTAGCTGGAACGAATCTGCCAGCCGGCAGATTCGGCGGGCGCACTGCGCATGCGCCCGCCATTTTGGAAGATGGCGGTGCCCATGGAGGAGACGGATGGAGACCGGGAGGCTCGGTAAGTATGAGGGGGGGATCAGAGCACGGGGGTGGGATCGGAGCACGGGGGAGCGGACAGGAGGACGGGGGAGCGGACAGGATGATGGAGGGGAGCGGAGCACAGGATGGAGGACTGGGGAGGATATCAGTGGCAGTGGGGGGGGACAGATTAGGGTTTTCAGCCATGGCCGATGATATTACAGCATCGGCCATGGCTGGATTGTAATATTTCACCAGTTTTCATAGTGAAATATTACAAATCGCTCTGATTGGCTGTTTCACTTTCAACAGCCAATCAGAGCGATCGTAGCCACGAGGGGGTGAAGCCCCCCTGGGCTGAAGTACCACTCCCCCTGTCCCTGCAGATTGGGTGAAATTGGAGTTAACCCTTTCACCCGATCTGCAGGGACGCGATCATTCCATGACGCCACATAGGCGTCATGGGTCGGATTGGCACCGACTTTCATGATGCCTACGTGGCGTCATGGGTCGGGAAGGGGTTAAGGAATAAGAATTTAGTAATAAAAAGTCAGATAAAGCAAGATGAGCTGTAGTGATGAATACAGCAACTTGTTTAAAGGGAACCTGTCACCCCCCTCAGGCGTTTGTAACTAAAAGAGCCACCTTGAGCAGCACAAATGCTACATTCTGACAAGGTGGCTCTTTTTGTTATGATGCCTGCACATGCTGAAATAATCACTTACCCTGAAATTGCCAGGGAGGCGGGTCTTTCCTTCCTAATCAGATGCAGCACAGCCATCACTCCGGGCCTGTGCGCGCCGGGCGCCACCTCCTCAGTGTTGTTTGAATCTGTCCCGGATAGTGTTGAGTGATACCGTCCGATACTTGAAAGTATCGGTATTGGATAGTATCGGCCGATACCCGAAAAATATCGGATATCGTTGATACCGATACCCGATACCAATGCATTTCAATGGGACGCAAAGTATCGGAATGGTTCCCAGGGTCTGAAGGAGAGGTAACTCTCCTTCAGGCCCTGGGATCCATATTCATGTGTAAAATAAAGAATTAAAATAAAAAATATGGATATACTCACCTCTCCGGTGGCCCCTGGAACTTACCGCTGTAACCGGGAGCCTCCGTTCCTAAGAATGAGCGCGTTAAGGGCCTTCGATGACGTTGCGGCTTCTGATTGGTCGCATGACCGCCGGAGAGGTGAGTATATGGATATATATGGATATACTCACCTCTCCGGCGGCCCCTGGACCTTACCGCTGTAACCGGGAGCCTCCGTTCCTAAGAATGAGCCCGTGAAGGACCTTCGATGACGTCGTGGCTGACGTCGTGGCTTCTGATTGGTCGCGTGAGCGGTCACATGAGCGGTCACGCGACCAATCAGAAGCCGCGACGTCATCGAAGGCCCTTCACGCACTCATTCTTAGGAACGAAGGCTCCCGGTTACAGCGGTAAGATCCAGGGGCCACCAGAGAGGTGAGTATATCCATATTTTTTATTTTAATTCTCTATTTTACACATGAATATGGTTCCGATACCGATTCCCGATACCACAAAAGTATCGGAACTCGGTATCGGAATTCCGATACCGCAAGTATCGGCCGATACCCGATACTTGCGGTATTGGAATGCTCAACACTAGTCCCGGAGCCTGCACTGTGTTGTTAACCCTTGGGCATGTGCAGTGAGCGCTGCCTGTCCTCTGTCCTCATTTGCAGTCTAGCTGACTGCGCCTGTGCGGTCGCCCTGCCAGACATCCCGCCCCGCAGTGTCTTCTGATTTATTCACATTGCGGGGCTGGGATTCCTGGGCATTCGCAGTGCATATCTAAGCCTCTCACTCATCTCCCTCTGCCTTCTTCAGACTGTGCGGTGTCAGCTGATCCCTACTCGCCTTGTCAACACAGCGCAGGCTCCGGGACAGATTCAAACAACGCTGAGGAGGCGGAACCTGGTGCACACAGGCCCGGAGTGATGGCTGTGCTGTGTCTGATTAGGAAGGAAAGACCCGCCTCCCTGGTGATTTCAGGGTAAGAAGGGGCACTTTTTATAAGTGATTATTTCAGCATGTGCAGGCATCATAACTAAAAGATCCACCTTGTCAGAATGCAGCATTTGTGCTGCACAAGGTGGCTCTTTTAGTTACAAACGCCTGAGTGGGGTGACAGGTTCCCTTTAAGTCTTAAAAATATATAGGGTGCTCTCAGTGGGAGAGACAAAAGAGCAATCTTGTGGGTGTAATGCCTTTTAATGGCTAACAAAATATAGTGAACGATGTTACAAAGCAAGCTTTCGAGATGGCTTGCGTCTCTTCCTCAGGCTGGTATAACAAAGTATTTAAAGAAGCTTAATTATATACAGTAATGAGCACAGGCAAGGTGTGATACATGGACATTTAAATAAAATATTGTTTAAGTCAGGAATATTCTATTTAGGATGATAATAATACTTACAATATACTCCCATGTTTTCCTTTTCTTCCACACAATACAGGTGCCTCTCAAAAAATTAGAATATCACCAAATACTTTATTTATTTCAGTTCTTCAATACAAAAAGTAAAACTCATATAATACATAAAGTCATTACAAATAGAGTGATGTAGTTCAAGTGTTTATTTATGTTAATGATGATGATTATGGCTCACAGCCAATCAAAACCCAAAAGTCATTATCTCAGTAAATTAGAATACTTTATAACACCAGCTTGAAAAAATGATTTTAACATCTGCAATGTTGGCCTACTAAAATGTATGTTCAGTAAATGCACTCAATACTTGGTGGGGTTACTTTTGCATCAATTACTGCATCAATGCAGTGTGGCATGGAGGCGATCAGTCTGTGGCACTACTGAGGTGTTATGGAAGCCCATATTGCTTTTATAGCAGCCTTCAGCTCGTCTGCATTGTTGGGTCTGGTGTCTCTCATCTTCCTCTTGACAATACCCCATAGATTTTCTATGAGGTTAAGGTCAGACGAGTTTGCTGGCTAATCAAGCAAAGTGATACTGTTGTTTTTAAACCAGGTATTGGTACTTTTGGCAGTGTGCACATGTGCCAAGTCCTGCTGGAGAATTAAATTTCCATCTCCAAAAAGCTTGTAGGCAGAGGGAATCATGAAGTGTTGTAAAACTTCCTTGTAGGTGGCTTTGCTGTCTTTGGTCTTGATAAAACACACTGGACCTACACCAGAGGATGACATGGCACCTGAAACCATCATTGATTGTGGATACTTCACGCTAGACCTTGGAAATCAAGGTCCCAGAGTCTGGAGTCTGGAGGAAAAGTAGAGAGACAGACAATCCAAGCAGCTTGAGGTCTAGTGTGAAGTTTCCACAATCAGTGTTGGTTTGGGGAGCCATGTCATCTGCTGGTGTGGGTCCACTGTGTTTTATCAAGACCAAAGTCAGTGCAGCCATCTACCAGGAAATGTTAGAGCACTTCATGCTTCCCAAGCTTTTTGGAGATGGAAATAAATGTAAAATCTCATACGGACATCCCTACACTGTGTTCCAAATCATTATGCAAATTTGATTTAAGTGTCATAAAGATTTAATTGTTTTGTTTTTCAAATAAACTCGTGGATGGTATTGTGACTCAGGGCTCAAAGGATCACTGAAATCAATCTTAAACATATGTGATAATTAGTTTTCCAGGTGATTAGGAAAACTACTTAAAAATGATGTTCCACATTATTAAGCAGGCCACAGGTTTCAAGCAATATGGGAAATAAAAAGGATCTCTCTGCTGCTTAAAAGCGTTAAATAGTGCAGTGCCTTGGACAAGGTATGAAAACATTAGATATTTCACGAAAACTTGAGTTTGAGAGTGATCATCATACTGTGAAGAGTTTTGTGACTGAAATAGTGCAAAGACAGAGTTCATGCAGATAAAGCATAATGAGGAAGGTTTCTTCCAGACAAATTCATTGGATTAAGAGAGCAGCTGCTAAAAAAAACATTACAAAGCAGCAAACAGTTATTTGAAGCTGCTGGTGCCTCTGGAGTCCCTCGAACCTCAAGGTGTAGGATCCTTCAAAGGCTTGCTGTGGTGCATAAACCTACTATTCCGCCACCCCTAAACAGTGTTCACAAGCAGAAACGGTTGCAGTGCGTCCAGACATACATGAAGACTAATTTTCAAACAGTCTTGTTTACTGATGAGTGTCGAGCAACCCTGGATGGTCCAGATGGATGGAGTAGTGGATGGTTGGTGGATGGCCACCATGTCCCAACAAGGCTGCGACGTCAGCAAGAAGGTGGAGGAGTCATGTTTTGGGCCGGAATCATGGGGAAACAGCTGGTAGGGCCCTTTAAGGTTCCTGAAGGTTTGAAAATGACCTCTGCAAAGTATATAGAGTTTCTGACAGACAACTTTCTTCCATGGTATAAAAAGCAGAAACGTGCCTTCAGGAGCAAAATCATCTTCATGCATGACAATGCACCATCTCATGCTACAAAGAATGCCTCTGAGTTAGTGGCTGTTATGGGCATAAAAGGAGATAAACTCATAGTGTGGCCACCATCTTCCCCTGTCCTCAACCCTATAGAGACCTTTGGAGTATCATCAAGCAAAAGATCTATGAGGGTGGGAGGCAGTTCACATCAAAACAGCAGCTCTGGGAGGCTATTCTGACTTCATGCAAAGAAATACAAGCAGAAACTCTCCAAAAACTCACAAGTTCAATGGATGCAAGAATTGTGAAGGTGATATCAAAGGGTTCCTATGTTAACATGTAACTTAGCCTGTTAGGATGTTTTGGAGTTAAATAGCTTTTTTTCTTCCGTGAATGTGACCTCCTAATGCTGCAAATTCTACAAATGAGCATTTTCAGTTCTTTAAAACATATCAAATGTTTAGAAATTCTACTGTGCCTAATAATTTAGAACAGTGCATTTTGAGTTTGTATTCATTTTGGAGATTATACTGTTATCATTGAGAGGTTTCTTTAATAAAATTCAATGTATACTCTAACGGGTGATCACTTTTATTAGACTGACTGTCATTTGCACCGACCATTTAGGAAAATCAGAGAAAAATGTCATTTGCATAATAATTTGGAACATGGTGTATTTTTCACATCCCTCCCAAAAAGGAATAAAGATGTTTTCTCTCCAGCTCTCTTCTCCAATTTATCTGGCATTGTTTCCCTTAACCACTTTAAGATCATTTTTGTCCTTTTGTTTTTCCTTCTCTTCTTCCAAGACCTTAAAAACTTTTTTAGTTTTCATTGACATATCCATATGAGTGCTTGTTTTTTTGTGTGGGATGAGTTATAGTTTTAAATTACACCATTCATTTTAACATTCAATGTACTGTAAACTGAAAAAAAATTAAAGCGTGGTGAAATTGTGAAAACTGCAATTTTGCCATTTGGGGGGATTTGCTTTCTAAGGCCTCTTTCACATGTCAGTGTCTCCGGTACGTGTAGTGACAGTTTTCTCACGTACCGGAGACACTGACACACGTAGACCCATTCAAATGAATGGGTCTATGCACATGTCTCCGTGTTTTCACGGACCGTGTGTCCATGTGCAAAACACGGAGACATGTCCGTGTTTCTCCGGCAGCACGAACTGCAATACGTCCTGCACACGTGCACACGGAGAACAGTGTGCACTCTCCTCCGTGTGCACGTACCGCCCGCAGGAGAGACAGCGCTACAGTAAGCGCTGTCCCCCCTGCGTGTGGTGCTGAAGGCGGCATTCATCTCTTCTCCCCGCAGGCAAAAAGAGATGAATGATGAAGTTTTTTTTTCTTTTTTGTTAAAAATAAAGTTGCATGTGACCCCCGCCTCCCACCCCCAGTGCGCCGCCCGGCCCCTTGCAGAAGAAATACACACCCGGCCAGCTCCCGCGATGTCTCTTCTCTCCTCTCAGCGCTGGCAGCCTCTACTGTGTGAGCGGTCACGTGGTACCACTCATTACAGTGAGGAATATGCGCATATTCCTCACTGTAATTAGCGGTCCCACGTGACCGCTCACACAGGACCTGCTGCCAGCGCTGAGAGGAGAGAGGAGACATCGCGGAAGCTGGCCGGGTGAGTATTTCTTCTGCAAGGGGCCGGGCGACGCACTGGGGGTGGGAGGCTTGGGTCACATGCAACTTTATTTTTAACAAAAAAGAAAAAAAAACTTGATCATTCATCTCTTCTCTCCTGCGGGGGAGAAGAGATGAATGCCGCCTTCAGCACCACATGCAGGGGGGACAGCGTTTACTGTAGCGCTGTCTCTCCTGCACGGTCCGTGTGGTCCTCAGGCGGCACACGGACGGCACACGGATGCCGCACGTGTGCCACACTGATGTGCCACGTGAGCACACGGACCCACGGACACGGATAACTCCGGTACCGATTTCTCCGGTACCGGAATTATCTGGACGTGTGAAAGAGGCCTAAGGCATTCATTTTGAGAAAAAAGTGATTGAGTCATGATTTTCCAGGTCAGTACAATTACTGCAGCTATAAAAATATTAAAAACTTGCAAACATTTTTTTCATTTAGGTGGAGAATAAAAATCAGAAGATTGTAACATAAAATGTTACTGTCGATTGAACTGTGTGTGGGGTTATTTTCTGAATAGAAAGATGATTGTTTTAACTCAACCAAAGTTTCTATGGAGGAACCTAAGTGTTCTGCCCAGAACCCTGATCTTAAATCCATAAAGCACCTTTGAGATTAATTGAAAGAAGATTGCAAGGGAGACCATCTTGTCTAACATTAGTACTTAATTTATTAAAGTCTCCAGTGGCTGAATCCCCATAAACATACTCCAAAATCATGTGTAAAGATTTAAAAAAAGAGATAAAGCAGCTATATTGGACTTAACTTCATATACGGTGCCTTGAACTTTTCCACATTTTTCACGTTTCACTCACAAACTTAAATGTACCAGAGCTACAATGGATGGTTTAGATCAAAGCATATTCATGTGTTAGAATTTTGCAGTCAAAAGTCCAGACCAAAATGCCATTTGAGGTAAGATTTGAAATTTGCTGTTCACAGAAGCCTCCATCCAAGCTCACTAAGCTAGAGCTAGTTTACAAAGAATAATGGGCAAAAATGTCAGCCTCTAGATGGGCAAGGCTGGTAGAGACATATCCCAAAAGACTTATGCAGTAATTGCAGTGATAGAAGGTCATATAAAGAATTGGCTCAGGCGGGCTGAATATAAATGCACTTCACAATTTTTTCATATTTATAGTTTTAAAATACTTAGAAATCCATGTATAATTTCCTTTACACTTCACAAAGATTTGCTACTTAGCGTTGGTATATTACATAAAATCCCCAAAAAATACATTTAAGTTTATGGGTGTAACATGACAAAAATTGAAAATAGTTCTCAGGGTATGAATGAGAAATGCCCGCTAGGGCCGTGGGGTACTCAGTACTGGGTCTGGTACTTAAAGGGGATGTCTCGGTGGTGGCGACCCGCTCCGTGGCCCTGGGCACCCAAGGAAAAGGGGAAATGTCTTTTAAGGGAGTTGTAATAAAGTTTATGTTTGTGAGGCCACCTGTGGTATTCAGTCAGCGGGGACCGACGCTGCTTAAAGGGGTCCTCTGGGGTGATGTTATGGCAGCTAAGATGGCATAACTTCCCACATTTGAAGTAGATCCCCAGGGCTCCCGGTATATAGGTGAAGATGGTGAGTGGTGCAGTAAAGAACTCAGGACACGGGTTTGCTGTCTCATTACCTGGTTTACTGAAGACTTTAGGCAGCCACAGTCCAGGGCACCAGATCACAGGTACAGGCAGGGTCCGGCCAGCTTGGAAGCGAATTCAGAGTCCCCTTTACCAGGTAGCATTAAAAGCCTTCCTACTAGCACGGTGATGTAGTCCCTTGCTGCCTATGGCTCCTGACAAGGTCCTCACAGTTCTCTCTGTCCTCCATAAAGGTGGGACACTAACCCGTATGACAAGTGGTTTTTACAGGGTCTCTATCATGACCCAGGCTCTATGCTCCACTGTGTCTCCTGGGTATTAGGGCAGACAGGTAACGTATAGTCCAGCTGTCCTGCCGGTTTCTGCTGTGCCTCCTAGAGTCCAACACAACCTCGGTCTTCCTGCTACCGGAGTCTGCGCTCTGCCAGAGAGGTAGCCCAGTCGCATCTGTCCTCCCCAAAGGTCACTCTCCTGTGCTTCACTCTCCTGCACGCTCACTAAATGCTGTTCTTTCCTTCTGTATATCACTATCCAGGAGCTGCAGCACCTCTGGCTGCACGGCCCCTCACACATCTCTCTGCCTCAGACTGCTCCAGTCTGCTGTCTGGCACCAACTGTCTCCTGTCACCAACTTCCTTTCCCTCCAGACCAGAATGTATTTATAGGGGAGCCACCCATAAGCAGGATCAGAGCTCCCCCTTCTGGCCTGGAGTGTGAGCATGTTGTGTGCTTTGTGGTTACCTGATGAAAGAGATCTTCCTTCGCTTCCAAGCGTAATATCACTCTCCCCGTGAGGAAAGCAATGCCACTGTAACAACCAGGACCCTGGGGTGTTACAAATGCTTTTTATATTTAGTGCTAATGCCCATTTATTGAAATAATATGTACAAAAATCTCTATAGTGTAATTGTCAAGTTTAGGCCATATTGTGCATTTACGTCTTATCATGCATAGTGCATTATGTTATAAATATTAGTAAAGGTTGTTGTCAAATCAAATGTAAGCATATTAATTTAAAGCATTTCCTTTTTGAAAATACATATTTCCTGAAACATCAGCCTTTAAACTGAAATGATACAGTAATAACACTTATTATGATAAGAGAAAAAAAGGATCCAATTAAATTGAAACGTGTTATTAAAGCAAATTGCTTTGAAAAACTGCGAACACATTAAATTAATCTGTTTAACAATCATCTGCTAATTAAAATTTCTGACATGTGGAGTCCATGCATATTCTACATCGCTGTGTGAAAGTAACACAATATAAATAAGCCAACACATGCTGATCTCACACACAGCTACGTATACTGTGGGTATTTTCTGTAAAGTCTTTAAAAGTGTAATTGCGAGTGAATGAAAAAACATTTGTCCAAAAAGACTTTCTAAGAGGGATAGGTCTGCATTGCAAAGCTGCACTTACACTTTGCTGCCATGGTGAAGTAAAAGGAAACCTGTCACCAGATTTTTGCTACCTCATCTGAATGTAGGGGTAGATACCCAAATTCCTGCAATGCGTCAGTAACTGGGCTGCATGCTGCAGTTTTGATAAAATTATTGGTTTATCTGCTGGTGCAAATCAATCGTTTTTTTATTTTAATGCTGGACTCTATATAACCATGCCCAGACCACTAAGTTAAAGCTTTCTGTGCATAGGCAGAAATTTGCCAATCAGTGGTGGAGGTGGGGTCATTCAAAGCCCATGAAGGTAAATGACCAAATTGCAGCAGGTTTACTACTCCTCTATTGATTCTGCTGATAAAACAGTGATTTCAATCAAACTACAGGAAGCAGTCCAGTAAGTGATACATTGCTGGAATCAGGGACTCAGTCTTTACATTTTGCTACTCTCAGATTAGACAGCAAAAGCCTAGTGTCATATACCTTCTAAATCCTCAGCATTTTTGCTGTGGCTTTTGAAAGTAACAGTACAATGGTATATTTGTGCCCCAAGAAATATGTAAATGCCCCTAAAGGGGTTGTACCAACTCATGATCTGTTGCCTATAAGGGCTTATGGACTTCATAGAGAGTAGAGCCCTGCTTGTGGCCTTCTGATATATGCCATACTTAGATAAGTGAGATATGTAATGCTACATTGCATTGGCTTCTGTTATCTTTTGAGCTAACCGTTAGGGCAAGAGCAGACACTGACAGCTTGAGGCTCCTGCATAACAAATATGTCCCTCATCCTTTTATAAAACCAAAGAAAAAAAAACAAGTGGCACACATGTGATGCTAGTCACTACTCATTAACAAGCTGTAAAGCTGCGTAGTCAAGAGGTCAGTGGTCAGACATCAAGAGGGCTAGTCATAAAAACGAAGGGGTAAAGCAAAAGCGTAGTAAAAATCATAGTCCGAGCTTAGAATTCATGGAAAGTAGCAGATCAAAAGAGAGGGGCTAGGCAAATGGATGGTCAGAGGCAAGGTCTAGCAGCAATAGATAAGAGGCAGAACACTGAAGAACAAGGCACATACAGTATGCACCACTGAGCTAAAGCTACTACTGGCAGTAACCAGAGGCAGACAACCAGCTTAATAGCCAGGGAATCATTCAGAACAGTAAACATCTGTAGGAAACCCAGCATGCCTCACCCCTGATTGGGCGACTAAACTGTCACTCAAAACACTGACAGTTCAGCAAGCCAAAGATTTAGACTGGTCGGCAGAGCTGTATATTGCAACAATGGCAGCTCAGTATGCCCCTGCCCCAGACTGAACGTCTGAGCTGACACTTACCACTCTAATTAGAGGAATCATAACAATATACCCTCATCTAGTGGGGCCACCGGACCCTCAGGTTTCTCAGGAAACCTATGATGAAAGGCCCTGACCAAACAATCAGCCTTCAAAGAACAAACTGAAAACCAGGATCTCTCCTTGGTTCCGTAACCCCTCCAATGAACGAGAGACTGGAGGGAATTACGAACGCTCTGAGAATCTACACTCTTCTCCTTATCTTACACTAAACCTACATCAACAGAAACCAGAGAAAACATCAACAGAAATTTCCCAACTTTATAAAAACCCAGCCTTCTCTAACCTTATGCCAAAAAACAGGTGCGGAAGCGGCAGACAACACCAAAGGGATACATTCTTTTATCAGAGATTTGTGATGCACAGAGACAGAGAAAGTTTAGAAAAACTACTGGTCCATTTGTTAACCCAAGTGGCATGATAAGGTTTTCAAATAGACCCTCAGACATTAAAAACGTTGTTTTCCACTCATTACCATACCAGATGCCTATCAGATTATAAGATTATACACTAAGATCAAGCAATGTGAATAAATCATAAGTCACTGCAGGGCTGGCAATCACAAGCAGGGCGGCCGCGCAGGCGCAGTCAGCTGGACTGCATATGAGGAAAGACGGGCAGCGCTCACTGCGCCTGCACCAGGCAGGAGAAAAGAGCGAAGGCGCCGGCTATTTTCAAAACAGCGGTGAGGAGGAGGCGGCGCCCGGCGCCAAGAGGATGTGAGTGACGGCTGTGTGCTGTCTGAAGCAGGGGGGAAACGTCGGCCTCCTTGACTGAAGACCAGGTATTTAGGACAAATTATAAAACTGATTATTTCTCTAGTTACAGCACCCAGAACTAAAAGAGCCACCTTGTCAGAATGCAGCATTACTGCTGCACAAGGTGGCTCTTTTAGTTTGAAATGACTGGGGGGGGGGGGGGTGACAGGTTCCCTTTAACCCTTTAAAGATGACACATTACATTTTAGGCAAATAAAACATATTGTTATTTTTTACATTTTCAAAATTACAAAAAGGAAACAAGGCTGATATAAATGTTTGGGCAACTTTGGAGATTTGTGTGCTCAGATAACTTTGACCAAGGTTTCAGTCCTTAATTAGCCTGTTAGGGCTATGGCTTGTTCACTATCATCATTAGGAAAGGCCAAGTGATGCAAATTGCCCAGCTTTATAAAAACCAAGCCTTCTGTAACCTAAGCAGCTGCCTAGCACTCTGAAAATGAAAATGGTGGAGGCCCACAAAGCAGGAGAAGGCTAAATAAAAGAAGATAAAGAAAGAAAAGTAAAGAGTTTTCAAGTTGCCGTTTCTTCAGTTCAAAATGTAATTAACCCCTTAATGACCACAGCTTTTTCCGGTTTTGCATTTTCGTTTTACACTCCCCTTATTCCCAGAGCCATAACTTTTTTATTTTTCCATCAATATGGCCATGTGGGGCTTATTTTTTCCGGGCGAGTTGTACCTTTGAACGACATCATTGGTTTTAGCATATTGTGTACTAGAAAATGGGAAAAAAATTCCAAGTATGGTGAAATTGCAAAAAAAGTGCAATCCCACACTTGTTTTTTTGTTTGGCTTTTTTGCTAGGTTCAATAAATGCTAAAACTGACCTGCCGATATGATTCTCCAGGTCAGTATGAGTTCATAGACACCTAACATGTCTAGGTTATTTTTTATTTAAGTGGTAAAAAAATTCGAAACTTTGCTAAAAAAGAAAAAAAAATGCGCAATTTTCCGTTACCTGAAGCGTCTCCATTTTTCGTGATCTGGGGTTGGTTGAGGGCTTATTTTTTCATGCTGAGCTGACATTTTAAATGATAGCATTTTGGTGCAGATATATTCTTTTGATCGCCTGTGATTGCATTTTAATGCAATGTCACGGCGACCAAAAAAAATTAATTCTGGCGTTTTTAATTTTTTTCTCGCTACGCCATTTAGCGATCAGGTTAATCTTTTTTTATTGATAGATCGGGCAATTCTGAATGCGGCGATACCAAATATGTGTATGTTTGATTTTTTTTTTATTGCTTTATTTTGAATGGGGCAAAAGGGGGGTGATTTGAACTTTTATATTTTTTTTATTTTTTTCATATTTTTTAAAACTTTTTTTTTACTTTTTGCATGCTTCAATAGTCTCCATGGGAGGCTAAAAGCTGGAATAGCCTGATTGGCTCTGGTACATAGGAGCGATGCAGTTTACTAATTACTGGTTTTCTCCCGTCCCGGCTCGCTGCACGACTTTACTAACTCCCTTCTCCCGCTTTCGGACCACAACCTTCTTTCCTTCTCTGTCAAGAATTGTCTCCTCACCTGGGACACCCCCACTTACCACGCTTATCGGACTGCACGTACCATTAATACCCAGCAGCTTATGGACAATCTTCACACATCTTTAGCCCCCATCTCCTCCCTCTCCTGTCCAGACTTGGCACTGTCACACTTCAATAATACACTGAAGAATGCCCTAGATGAAACAGCACCTTCTACACGCAGAAAGACCTGACACAGACAACGGCAGCCCTGGCACACAATGCAAACACGCTTTCTTCAGCACTGCTCAAGGTGTGCAGAGCGGCATTGGATAAAATCTCTCTTAGCAGAAGACTTCATCCACTATAAGTTCATGCTCAAAACCTATAACTCTACCCTTCATCTGGCCAAACAATCGTATTTCACCACCCTCATCACCTCACTATCCAACAACCCAAAATGAGTTTTTGAAACCTTAAACTCCCTCCTGAAACCTAAAGTACAGGCCCCCATCACCAACCTCAGCGGTGAGGATCTGGCCACTTATTTCCTAGAAAAAATCAACCACATCCATCAGGATATCTCAGCCCAATCTCCTCAGTGCCTGGATCCCCTTCCCTGTCACACCTCAAGCTCACTAGACATCTTTGAGCCTGTTTCAGAAGAAGAAGTTTCCAAGCTCCACGCTTCTGCTTGGCCTTCAACCTGCAACAATGACCCCATTCCTTCACATCTCCTGCAGTCTCTCTCACCAGTGGTCACCACTCACCTGACTAAAATATTTAACCTCTCTCTTTCTTCAGGTATCTTTCCCTCCTCATTTAAACATGCCATCATAACCCCTTTACTTAAAAAGCCATCCCTGGACCAGAACTGCACTGCTAACTGGAACGCTTGGTCCACTCTCGTCTAATCCGCTATCTCTCGGATAACTCTCTTCTCGACCCCTTACAATCTGGTTTCCGCTCTTTGCACTCCACTGAAACTGCCCTCACTAAAGTCTCTAATGATCTAATAACAGCTAAATCCAAAGGTCATTGCTCCCTGCTGATTCTCCTGGTTCTCTCTGCCGCATTTTAAACTGTGGATCACCAGCTCCTCCTCACTATGCTTATGCAGAAGAGTTGTGTTCCGCTGTAGGGGTTATCACAATGAACTTTTGAATGAGGCTAACAATAGGGTTAATCAGGCAAGAGACAATAATCGTGGTTTTGCCCACAAACGCGATAAAAGATTTGTTTTTTGTTTTAAATTCGACCCTATGGATGGTATCATACGGTCTGCTATTCGCAGGAATTGGCACATTTTAGAACGTGATAAAGATATTGCGGAGGTGGCAGCAAGGGGTCCCATTATTTCTAATAGACGCAGTACCACTCTGGGTGACATAATAGTGAAAAGTGTTCCTCATGGTAATTTTAAGTGTGGACATTGTCCTTTTTGTAATTACCATGATGTAAGTGAAACACTTTGCATTGGAGGTGTGTCTCATACTGTCAAAGATTTCATCACATGCAAACGACCCATGTGGTTTATGTGGTTTTATGTCGTTGTAAGTCCTTCTATATTGACAAGACCATTCGCCCCCTGTATGTGAGGTTCAGAGAGGATTACAACTCAATCCGTTCAGGCAAGGGGGTTCCACGTTTGATCAAACATGTCAGGGAATTCCATGGAGGAAACCCAGAGGTGCTTTCTTTTGCTGGCCTAGAAAGGGTGTATCTTCCAGTGCAAGGAGGAGATCTGCATAAGCTTCTACTAAAAAGAGGCCATATGGATTATGCGCACTCGAGCGCAAGAGTCCGCTGGTTTGAATGAAAGATTGGATATGTCAATTTTCCTGTAATAAGCCGATTTTATTGTGTTTTTGTATTGTTTTCATTTGTTCTCCAAATGCATTTTAGTTGTTATGTATAGCTGCTGCATGTGTTCAAGCACCGGGGGTGGGGTATAGCTGCCTCCCTCTGTTAAGAGGTGATGTCAGTCTCACCTGTGTAACCAGTAGAAGCGCCGCTGCAGCGCGAAACGGCTGTTGTCCATTCCACTCCTGCTCCCATCCTCCCGACGCCGATGTTTTAAAGTATGGAAATAAAGAAGTTTTTTAACCGGTGAGTGCCATCCGTTCCTTCCAATTTTTGTATCCACTGCTACTAAAAGCAATAAATAGGACTGAGCTGTAATACCGGATACAGCTGTAATTATATATTATATATAGGCGTGTTACACTCCCCTCACTTCTTGTACCCTACAAGTGTACAAAGATATTATACAGTCACCATGTGACAAGTGGGCCTGTGTAACTTCAAATGCCAGGGCTGAATTTTAGTCCCAGTCCGGCCCTGGCGGGTAGCACTAGTCTCTGCTCACTCACCCTTTACTTACTATGTGCAATGGCAGTGCATTCTGTTGCTAACTCATCACTTCTGATCACAGCCGGTGAGAGAGCGCATTGTCATTGGGCACTGAGAAGAACAGTGCACAGTGGAACTACTGAGCATCCATCAGAATTGACATCCGACACATGCTTAGTAGAGCAGTGAGCAGCCCTGCCCTGAAATGGATATCACTGAAGATGCTTCATCTCAGGAAAGGGCAAAGGCTGTGGCAGTGACCGCAGCCTCTGCCCCCAGATGATGATCCATATGAGTATCCCAACATGCACTGGGATGCTCACATGATGATTCATCAAAGAGGAAGTAATGGACAAAAAATAAAGCAGTTCGAGTAGAGAGGGAAAGATAGGAAATTTTAAATTAAAGTACATTAGAAAAAAAATAAAATTATGATATTAAAGGCTTGTCCACTACTAGAACAACCCCTTCCGTTTCAGCGGTAACAGCACATGCGGTCCTGGGACTGTGATGCGGTGGAATGACAGGTGACGCCAAGTCAGTGCAGGGAAAACTGAACATGAAGAGGAAGTCCGGAAAGAGCTGCAGCCCTGGAATCCTCTTCACATTCAGTTCGTACTAAGGGGGAGACAGTGACACCAGCACTGATTGTGCGTCAGGGTCACATGTCACAACACCGCATCACAGCCCTGGGGAGAGCAAGTGCCGACATTGCTGGAATGGAGCCGGGACAGGAGATGAGTATAGGCTTTAAAATTTTATCGGGGCTAAATATTTAGTTTAAGAAAGGGTTGTCCTAGTAGTGGGCAATCCCTTTAAATAGCTAGAGGTTTAAAAGTAAAATAAAACTTAGTTTTGAACTACCCCTTTAATGAATCACAGCCAATAAGTATAGTTTGCTAAACATGGGCCACTACTTTGTGCTTGCCCCCCAGTCAAAATTTTACAGCCAGCCCCTGCTGTCAGACAATCAGAGGCCGGCAGGAGACGTCAAGTCACTGTGGAGCATGGCAGTGACATCAAGCACTGCCCGTCACTTGCATGATGAGGTCAGTTGCTGGCTTATTTGCTGGCTATGGAGAAGAGTTGCAGAACAAGAACATTTTTACTGGAAGAAACCCAGAACAGGGCATATTATATCAGGATAGGGAACATATATTACTGAAAGGGTCAGGATGGGGGGGCATTGTAATTGGATAGAGGACACATATTACTGGAAGGCGCCCAGTATGGAGGTCATTATACCACAATAGAGGTCATGTATTAATGAGAGGGGCCCAGTACGTGGGACATTAGACCAGGAAGAGGCCCAGCATGGAGGACATTATACTATGAAGGGGCTCTGGATGGAGGACATTATCACAGGAAAGGGAAACATTATACCAGGAAGCATATCATTATGGAGGACATTATACCAGGAAACTGAGACACTATACTAGGAAGGGGCACAGGATGGGGACACCATTATAGAAAGAGGTCTGTATGGAGGACATTATTACAAGACAGGGGCAAGGATGGGAGTACATTATTACAGGAATAGGGCACAGGATGGGGAACATTATTACAGGAATGGGGACACAGTTACATAACAGGGTGAACACGTATGTCTCCACAGGGTATTGAACGCTACAAGGGTTCATGCATCTAACCCACAAGCAGGTGGGCAGATCCAAACTTTGCACCAGGAGGACCCATCAGACGCTAGTTATACACTGGGACCATTAGACTCTAGTCATTCGTTAGATGGATGCCACATAAATGCCAGTTACACACAAGACACATGCTATATAAATGCACTAGACACATACCACAACAACGCCAGTTACAACATGGATGTCATTCACACACTAGACCCAAATATACAAAAATAAATGTTTGCCTCACTGTGTAAGATGCTTAGTGACTGTTCATATCAAAATGCAGCAGCTCCATAAATCCACTTGACTAATCGCAAGTAAAATTAAATGGAAGAAAATTCATGATTGTGACCACTTAAAATATTTAATGATTTATTATATAGAACAAAAATATGGCCCATGGTGGAGGATAGAGTACCGTTCAGATGCATTTCTGGCATGTTGCCACTGATCACTGAGCTCAGTACTATATAATAAAGCTAGGAAATTAACTGTATCAGTGGAATCTCAAGGATCCTAGATTAGGTAAATATGTAGTATTTTTTTTAGTCAGTACTTGTAGGGAAGGAGAGCCATTTAACTGTGGAAGACTGACGGCCATGATACTGTGCGTGGGGGTGATTATACTATGTGTGAGGCTGTTGGGGCCATCACACTGTTTTGAAGGATCAACATATTGTACTGGTGGCTATGGGTCCATCATAGTCTGGGTAGAAGCCATCAAACTATGAGGGTCTTTTTACTGTGCAGGAGAGTATTATAGGATTGATAACAGTATGAATCAGCCAAGGTTGATCTATTTGTGCTTGATATAGATGAAAGGCTTAACTAAATGTACCACAGACAATGAATGGAGTACAATTCTGGTGTAAATTATGCTGCAAAAATGCTGTAACTTATCATGATTTTGACAGACAGGTATAGCCATGTCCCATCCCACCTATACTACACCCATATTGGCTTACCTGGCCAGGAATGGAATGTAAATGCCAATTGTCACAATAATTTTGCACAACTTCCAAGGTTTTCATTCTAGGCCAAGAGTTCCTGCCACAAGCAAGCTTTGTGAGGTCATTGCACATGCGCAGTGACCTGCAGGACTACTTGTGGCTGGAAGTCTCATCTTAGAGTAAACAACAGGCCAGAGATGCTGCACAATGAAAGTGCAGAGAAACGGTTAGTAGGCAGGGAGCAATGGGGAGGGTTGGAGACGTGAGTGGTAAGAGATTTTCTCAATTCATGGAGAATAATTTTGCAGCAAATTAAATTTCCCAGTAAAATCCATGTGAATTGGCAAATTCAAATTAGGTCAGATTTACTCATCTCTAGAATCAACTTTTCAGATTAACCAGATGAAAAAATCTTCGAGCCGCATATGCAGCTAATTTATACACTTATAAAGTTACCCGAGTCTCCGCGGCTGCATGTCTTGTTCAAATCATTCAGGGATTGACTGACAAACAGGCAATGCCTACATGTGTTGTGGCTGTTTAACAGCCGTGAGACATGCAGAGCCGAAGGCACAAATATATTTTTCGAGTATGCCAAAGACACTCGGTTAGCTCACAAGCATGCTCAGATAACATCTTATCCAAGCACATTTGCTCATTACTATCCATAACCTACGGCAGCAGTATTGTACTGATGAATCATTGGGATCCATGGTCTTGATATTCTTTTACTTTGAGGTGATCTTCAAAGCACAAGATCTGGATAGGCACACGTGTAACGGGTGTCGGTGCAGCAGCCAGATGGAGCAGCCAGAACATGAACACGTAGAATGCAAACTAGAAGTTTAATATATTCTTAGAAACCACAGATAGCAGAGTAACTGAACACCTCAGGCAGATAGAGTTACTGAAAACCCTGGAGAGATAACAGAGTTACTGAAGACCTTGGACAGGTTGCAGAGTTAGGGTACTGTCACACAGTACCATTTTGATCGCTATGACGGTACGATTCGTGACGTTCTAGCGATATCGTTACGATATCGCAGTCTCTGACACGCAGCAGCGATCAGGGATCCTGCTGAGAATCGTACGTCGTAGCAGATCGTATGGAACTTTCTTTCGTCGCTTGATCACCCGCTGACATCGCTGGATCGTTGTGTGTGACAGCGATCCAGCGATGTGTTCGCTTGTAACCAGGGTAAACATCGGGTAACTAAGCGCAGGGCCGCGCTTAGTAACCCGATGTTTACCGTGGTTACCAGCGTAAACGTAAAAAAACAAACAGTACATACTTACATTCCGGTTTCTGTCCTCCGGCGTCTCAGCTTCTCTGCAGTGTGAGCGCCGGCCAGCCGGAAAGCGAGCTCAGCGGTGACGCGGTGACGTCACCGCTGTGCTTTCCGGCTATGGCGCTTACACAGTGGAGAGAAGCAGAACGCCGGGGACAGACACCGGAATGTAAGTATGTACTGTTTGTTTTTTTACGTTTACGCTGGTAACCAGGGTAAACATCGGGTTACTAAGCGCGGCCCTGCACTTAGTTACCCGATGTTTACCCTGGTTACCGGGGACTTCGGCATCGCTCCAGCGCCGTGTTTGCAACGTGTGACCGCAGTCTACGACGCTGGAGCGATAATCATACGATCGCTGCGACGTCACGGATCGTGCCGTCGTAGCGATTAAAATGGTACTGTGTGACGGTACCCTTACTGAAGACCTCGGTCAGGTTGCAAGGTTAATGAAGACCTTGGTCAGGTTACAGAGATAATGAAGAATGTAGGCAAACAGAAGGCAACATGGAAATGCAGACAGGTAACAGACAAAACTCCAGAGTGACAAGAAAGTATAATACCATGTGTGAGGGGTTGTCACGCTCAGCGGCTTCTTCAAGTAGACACAGGAACACTTTGGTGGTGAAACACCTGCTGGTTTATTAACATCAGCATACACCAAGGCAGGGTTCATAAAAACAAAGGCAGAGCCTTCCTGGCTTAATGGAACACAAAACAAATAAAGTATAAAGAGTCCTTTCTATGCTGGTTTCAACCTGCAGACACCACACACTGTCCTCAGCTCCTCCTTGGAGCTACGTGGGAGTACCTTCTCTCCCAAGACACCCACCACCGTCTGACTCTCATGCCCAGGTATTTAATAACCCATGTGATGATCACATGGCCTTGACCTCACACAGGTCCTGTCAGGACTCTGCAAGTGGAGATATGGTGGACCTTGTCCCTCCCGCTCTATGAAGGTCCACTAAAACCAGCCCATATTATAACTTAACCCTCCCTGACATAGCAAGCTGGAGGAAAACTATTCTGGTTTTACATCACAGAAGCCAATATGTGCAGTGACACATACAGTGGGAAAAAAGTATTTAGTCAGCGATCAATTGTGCAAGTTCTCCCACTTAAAAAGATGAGAGAGGCCTGTAATTGACATCATATGTAGACCTCTGACCTGCACAGTCACTGCAAGAGGACGGGAAGACGGAGCGGTGCCAGCGGATGGAACGCGGACAGGTGAATATGAAATACTCACCTACTCCTGGCGCTCCTGACGCTGTCCCTGCCTGTCCCATGGTACCGCAGCTTCTTCGCACCTGCACGAGAAGGACCTGCCATGACGTTGCGGTCACATGACCACGACTTCATGGCAGGTCCTTCTCGCACAGGCGTGCAGGGCCTGTGATGACGTCGCGGTCACATGACCGTGACGTCATGGCAGGTCCTTCTCGCGCAGGCGGAATATGGGGGGTGAATATAGCAGGTTTTTAGTTTTTTTTTAATTATTTTTAACATTACATTTTTTACTATTGATGCCGCATAGGCAGCATCAATAGTAAAAAGTTGGGGACACACAGGATTAATAGCAGCGGTAACGGAGTGCGTTACACGCGGCATAACGCGGTCCGTTACCGCCGACATTAACCCTGTGTGAGCGGTGATCGGAGGGGAGTAAGAGGGCGCCGGGCACTGATTGCGGGGAGGAAGGTGCGGCCATTTTCTTCCAGACTGTGTGCGTTGCTGATTGGTCGTGGCTGTTTTGCCGCGACCAATCAGCGACTTGGATTTCCATGACAGACAGAGGCCGCGACCAATGAATATCCATGACAGACAGACAGACAGAAGGACAGACAGAAAGATGGAAGGGACCCTTAGACAATTATATAGTAGATATATATATATATATATATATATATATATATATATATATATATAAAATCAGGGTTTCATGCTCAATGTGTGGCGGCCAAGGTAGGAACGGGAAGTGGTTTCATGATAAATGTGCAGGTGGGTTTATTAAGACTCCATAAATCGCTCAGGGAACCAAACAAAAGAACAGCCTTTTCCGGCACAAAGTAAAAAGTCCATACAATATTGCAGGTCCACCCGCTCAGGATAGTGTTTGGTTCTTTAAGCATTAACACACACCAACACACAGAAGATCCACACATCTCCAGACCCAGACACTTAATGAGACACTCGGTCTCCATTTTATCTGCCAAACCACGCCTCTGGGGTAGGGATATGTAAGCAGTCATTTCCATCCATCTCTTTTGACTGCTCGTAAAACCAGCCCTGGAATGGCCTAATAACTCTCTTAGAACTATAAGTGCTGGAGCATGCTTTCCAAGCTCACATCACCAAAGCTACCAGCCACGATAATGCTCTCGATTTAATAAGCAATGGTATTTAATTATCACATCAAATACAAATGTATAATAAATAAAAAAAATATGGTGCAGTATATTATTAATATACAGAAATATTTAAAACAAACATGATCAGATTTCTGCCCATCATACTGTAGGTTTTCTCCATTATTTTCATTACAATTTTAGAAGCTAATGGCATGCGTGTCACCGAGTAGGAATTGTAAAGTTAATTAACAAAACTGTCACTCGATTTATGCTGCCAACTTTTACATCTTGGCAGCATGAAAGAGCAGGGAAGTAAAACAAATCATTCAGAAACGTGTTATCACATCTTTTTCTATATTGAATAATCTCATTCAATACTACTAGGTCACAATGCCTTTACACAGAAGATGTTATATTTTCTTGTTAATCAAGATTATTTTAGTATTGACATATATCAGCGAGGATCATTTAAGCAAGTAGAAAAACTGTGGTAAAGTCATTGTATTTCAAAAATGTATTCTTTATACAAGTACAGCCTGTTACACTTTGGTTCTTAAAGGAAGACTAAGCATATAAATAATATCCTTTCTTACTTTCTTTCTTTACTTTCCTTTCTTAACAAAAAATAAAATTCACATTATGTACTTTTAAAGAAAAGTTATAGCGAAAACTTTCGGGTTACAGGGCACGGTGACCGAAATCAGCTACAAAATGACAGGAAAGTATCAGGAAGTAAAACAAGTATTTTTCAGTTGTTTTTTTCTCAGTGGGTTGTGTGTTTAATATGTTTCTATTTTCATATAAGGGATTCTATCACATTACATTTTAGACATTTGTTCATTGTGTAATATTTTAACTTAATTTTTTTTAAGAATTATAGAACGCTTTCAGTATTTAAAGCAGCCTTTCATACAAAACATTTTGTTAAAGCATATACTCCCTGACAGAAGTTATGTCACTTATCCATGTTATGTAAATAAAAGCTTAAAAACTGACATTAAATTCATCCATTTGTTGTATAAATTATTCTTTTGAAAGCTGAAACCCTCCGAAATATGGTTTAGGTTAAGAAAATAAATTGGCATCAATGCAGAAATATTGATCAGTTAATAGACACAGAATGGTCAGATTTTGGCAAGACAAAAGTTTTGTCGCCCACAGAAAGTAATGTGATATTCAAACAAATACGGAAATTAACTTAAAATACAAATATATGTTGCATAACATTGGTGAATGAAGTTGTGGTGCTATTAGAGTTGTTTAATATTTTGTGTGACTTCCATGAGCTTGAAGGACTGCACCCATGCAGTTCAACAATCATTCATACATTTTATTAATGAAGTCATCAGGAATAGCAAAGAATGCAGTCTTACATGCCTCCCAGAGTTCATCTAGATTCTTTGGTTTTGTCTCCCAAGCTTCCTCTTTCATCCTACCCCAAACATGCTCAATGATGTTCATGGCTGGTGACTGGCCTGGCCAGTCCTTTAGCACCTTGATCTTTTTTGCCTGGAGGAACTTTGTTGTCGAGATGGATATATGAGATGGAGCACCATCCTGCTGCAGAATTTGACCCCTTTTAAGATTTGGAAGATAAGAGGTAGCTAATACTTCTTGATATTTTAGGCTATTGATATTGCCTTTCACCTTGCAAATGTTTCGCACACCCCCATACTGAATGTAACCCCAGACCATGATCTTTCCACCACCAAATTTAACTGTTTTCTGGGTGTATTTTGGATCCATACGGGTTCCAGTAGGTCTCCTGCAGTATTTGCAGCCGCTGTGGTGTAATGCTATTGATGATTCATCAGAGAAATCCACCTTCTGCCACTTTTCCAGCATCCATCTGTTTAGCAGGCTGTGGGATTTTGCAAATGCCACACTTTTTTTTATTTGCCTATTGTTTAGTGCTGGCTTCTGGGCACTGATTCGACCTTGGAGGCCTTTTAGAGACAGAATCCTACAAACTGTTCTAGTTGACACAGGGACTTGAGGTGACCAAGCCTGTTGGAGCTCTGCTGCAGTGGAAAAGGGGCTTGTTTTGGATTTTCTAACCAACAAACGCTCCTCCTGAGCAGTTGTCTTGTGGGGTCTGCCGGACCTGGGCTTGTCAAACACATCTCCAGTCTCCTCAGATTTTTTTAAATTCTTTGTACTTGACGCTGAGACACATTAAAGGTGCAAGCCACCTCTGCAGTGGATCTGGTCTTCAGCCTCTTGATAGTCCAGGCTTTGGTCACAGGGTGGATTTTTGGCATGTTGTCAGAGGTCAAGTTGCAGTTCAAGTGAAGGTCTGGGGTACTGTGTTTTTTTTCTATACACACACACTAATTAACCAATCATTTACTGAGCACAAGTGAGGATGTAAACTAGGATTGGGTGCATTATATGACCAAGCGACAAAACTTTTTTTTTGCCAAAATCTGACCATTCTGTGTCCATTAACTGATCAATATTTCTGCATTGATGCCAATTTATTTTATTAACCTAAACCACATTTCGGAGGGTTTCAGCTTTCAAAAGAATAATTTATACAACCAATGGATGAATTTAACATCAGGTTATAAGCTTTTATTTACATAACATGGATAAGCGACATAACTTCTGTCAGGGAGTGTATGTGATTTCACATGACTTGTCAGAATATCAGAAAAGCTACTGCCTATTTGTACATTAGTAAATACACTATTTCTGATTAATATATGACTTGATGATGGCATTTTTCACCAGTTTCCCCTCTCCATGCTATTTTTCTCTGAACTTGTCGGTAGAGACTACTTGATATGATGTCTCCTATGCAACAAACATGAGGACATGATGAATACCTGCCCTCCTGTGTCTGTGAAGCAAATATTAAGTTATGCAAATTTTCTGCTTTGAGTTTGAATTATCAGCACATTGTGGCAAATCAACTATTTTATTTAGGCTTTGCATAACCACAATATGGATCATTAGAAGAGAAAATCAAACACAAACCAGACAGTGAGGTCATTCAGAACGGCATATACAAAACCTCTAATTTCACACAGGATCACCACTTCTCTCCACCATAGCTGTAGCTATTGCTATAACTCCAACATCCCTTCTCAATATCTAAAGCTTAGTCCTTTTCACCTGACTTATTCATCAGCTTTGAATGTCTTCTCAGTTGGAAGGGAAAAAAAGGGTCTTTGTTCCAACTCCTTTAGTAAAATCTTCAATTTTATTTCACGAATTAAAAATCACAGGACATGCTCCGAGGTCGCAACATTTTGTTCAGTGACATGCCTGCAATATTTCTTCCTTGCAAGTTTGTGGATTGAAGAAGGTGAATAGTTCATTTCGGGGTGGAGATGTCAGATGCCGACTGCTAACTAGAGAAGCGTACTGGATCTATTACCTAGGCACTAGATTTCCTGATGGACTAAACAGACGCAATGAGATCATGTTTCATTATCATTGAATATTATTGTATATATTTCTGGAATGTCATTATTGCATTTATGCATATAATTTTTTTCTTGTTTTTTCATGATTGTTATTATCTGTTTGTTCACATTCTATGTTGTAGGACCTTACATGTCATGTGATTTTTCACTATGTATTGATTGGTCTGGTTTGCATTTAAATATTTGCCTTTTTGAGCATATAGCAGCTTTGATAAAGATCGCTGTTATGATCGAAACGCGTCTTGCTGTTTCTGTGTGCACGTCCGATGCGGTCTCGGACCATGTCCTGTGATTTTTAATTCCTGAAATAAAATTGAAGATTTTACTAAAGGAGCTGGAACAAAGACCCTTTTTTTCCCTTCATGTTGCATATCGTCTCATCAGGACGGAGGTTCCGTGCACCTGGAGGGTGGTGAGCTGGCTTTATTTTCTTTTTGTCTTTATCTTCTCAGTTGGGCAGTACATTAAGTCTAGCTGACCTTGGTCTTGAAACGCCCTCAGAAAAAAACATTACACTGATATGCTTTCCATTTCTTTCCCTTTGTGTCAAAGACATTCTTGGTTGTCTTCAACAGCAAACTGGACCTAGAATGATCTTTGATGCTACAATCTGGTTAAAGTTTTCTCAAGAAAATAACGTCTTGACTTTCCAGTACTGCTTTGACATGTGCTGCCCTGTTGAAGAAAGTGTTACTGAGTGCTGTTTTCTGCTAGTCCAACTGTCTGCTCCACTTGAAAACAGAAATAGATAATCACTAGTGGATTATCTGTGGCAGAAATCAATAGCCTAATCAATGTCCACCTTGCCGGTCATGTTACATTTAAGGCTGCCGTCACACTAGCATATATAGATATTACTAAGCCCCACAACTATCTGACACTAACGGTGACTATATCCAGTTTAAAATAGTGTAGTAGATGCTGCTTAATACAGTATATTTTTATTGTCCCTAATCTAGCCCTATCAGCCAATCTAAATTATTTTTTTTATTTAATTCTTTTTTTACATTTACTGAAAAAAAAACAACAACCGGATGTCAATCAGTGATGTGTGTCGCTGATCAGTGTTCAGCGGCTATAGGGTGCACATACAGTGGAGGAAATAAGTATTTGATCCCTTGCTGATTTTGTAAGTTTGCCCTCTGACAAAAACATGAACAGTCTATAATTTTAAGGGTAGGTTAATTTTAACATTGAGAGATAGAATATCAAAAATAAAATCCAGAAAGTTACATTCTATAGGGCTAGGCTATATAAATTTATTTGCATTTTTCAGTGAGAAATAAGTATTTTATCTCCTACCAACCATTAAGAGTTCTGGCTTCTACAGACCAGTTAGACGCTCCTAATCGACTCGTTACCAGCATTAAAGACAGCTGTCTTACATAGTCACCTTTATAAAAGACTCCTGTCCACAGACTCAATTAATTAGTCAGATTCCAACCTCTACAACATGGGCAAGACCAAAGAGCTTTATTAGGATGTCAGGGACAAGATCATAGACCTGCACAAAGTTGGAATGGGCTACAAAACCATAAGATGCTGGGTGAGAAGGAGACAATTGTTGGTGCAATAGTAAGAAAATGGAAGAAATACAAAATGACTGCCAATCGACATCGATTTGGGGCACCATGCAAAATTTCACCTTGTGGGGTATCCTTGATCATGAGGAAGGTGAGAGATCAACCTAAAACTACACTGGGGAAATTGTTAATAATCTCAAGGCAACTGGGACCACAGACACCAAGAAAACCATTGCTAACACATTACGCCGTAAAGGTTTAAAATCCTGCAGTGCTGGCAAAGGTCCCCATCCTCAAGAAGGCACATGTGCAGGCCCGCATGAAGAGTGATTGGGAGAAGGTGCTGTGGTCAAATGAGACAAAAATGTAGGTCTTTGGCATTAACCCAACTCGCCATGTTTGGAGGAAGAGAAATGCTGCCTATGACCCAAAGAACACAGTCCCCACTGTCAAGCATGGAGGTGGAAATGGAAACATTATGTTTTGGGGATGTTTCTCTGCTAAGGGCACAAGACTACTTCACTGCATAATGGGAGAATGGATGGAGCCATGTACCGTAAAATCCTGAGTGACAATCGCCTTCCCTCCTCCAGGACATTAAAAATGGGCCATAGATGTGTCTTCCAGCAAGACAATGAACCAAAGCATTCAGCCAAGGCAACAAGGGAGTGGCTCAAAAAGAAGCACATTAAAGGTACTCTGTCACCTGAATTTGGAGGGAACAATTTTCAGCCATAGAGGCGGAGTTTTCGGGTGTTTGATTCACCCTTTCCTTACCCGCTGGCTGCAATATTGGATTGAAGATCCTTCTCTGTCCTCCATAGTGCACGCCTGCGTAAGGCAAGATTGCCTTGTGCAGGCATGTACTACGGAGGACAGAGAATGAACTTCAATCCAATATTGCAGCCAGTGGGTAAGGAAAGGGTGAATCAAACACCCAAAAACCCCGCCCCTATAGCTGAAAATTGTTCCCTCCAAATTCAGGTGACAGAGTCCCTTTAAGGTCATGGAGTGGCCTAGCCAAGGAAGATTGCAAATGGAGATAAAGTACAGTTAAATATCCATCAGAAAATTATGCTAATATTTATATCTTAATATAAATATTTAGTAGACATAACCATAAGCCCTAGAGTCATAAATAAGCCCCCTAAAACAAAAGGTATAGGCTCAGGTCAAATAAGACCTGTCCAAAATAAGACCTGTGCAAAATCCCCGTGGTGATGAGCACAGGTGCCGTGTTGTCAGAAAAAGCAGGCACATTCATGCAATCACCATGCTTTCAGTCACGATGGCAGAATGATCATCAGGACATACCCATACGTCCTAGGTCAGGAATACCTTCCAAAACAGGATGTATGGATACGTCTAAGGATGTGAGGGGGTTAAAAAAGTTTTGCACAGCTCTTGCTTAATCATGATGTTACCAGCAGAACCCAAAAAGGTCATATAGGTGAAATCAGTGACTCCTGAAAGGTAAAGCAAAAGTCAGCACCTTCCTATACTGTTAGCGTTGTCCCCTTAAAATTAATTTTACCTAAAAACAAATTTAATTGAGAAGAAAATTATGCTATAAAGTAAAGTATGCTTTTTCTTATTAGCCCTCCAACATCTTACTTAAACCACAATAATTTTAGATAACAGTGAACAGTTACCAACAGGTCAATAAACCCAAAAAGCTAATAAACACGACAGCAATTTCACTGGAAGGGTCGCTACTAGCACAGAAATATTTGGACAGCAGTCATTTATCAATTATTGCAAAAGCTCATATGAGACTACTGAAATGTTTTGGCATAGAACTAGCTATAGTCAGTGCAAGATATATCTAATATTTTCAAACAGGGATATCAGCCCAGCCAGTCATTTATATAAAATCTACCTATTGGGCAGTCAATGCATAATCTACTTTTCTGTAGTAGCAAGTCAACCTGTAATCCATGTATAATCTATTAGGCAGTCCCTATGCATTCTGCGTACAAGGCATTTAGCATAGCTAGATCTCTTTTTTAAAGATGCAAGCATAATATACCGCATAAGAGCAGCATCAGGAATTTCAAACGGTACTGTAGCAAGAAAGATGGAGATTGCCAGTCTTATATACATAGGTCTTAGAAATCACTATAATAAATGTTATTCCTTAAAGGGAAACTGCTGTCCAAACAGCGGGAAGCATGAATCTCAGCCTGACTGCCCATTTACAGCCAGGTATATTATTCTTTGAAATACTCCAGACTACACGGCTACTGTTTATTTTAAACTAACATCAAACAAAAAGGGATAATTTATTGACTATCATTTGTTATAAAGCCATTGCGTACAATGCCTAAGTATAAACAGCAGCAAAGCAGGCATATTCTCACAAAAAATGGATAATTTTTGGTCCTGTTTTACAATTTAACTAGCCTAAAAGGTTTGTTGTTACTGCAGTGTGCTATTAAATAAGCTGTTGGATACCACCAGTTAACTTCCCTTTTTCCCTAACCAGATGTTTGGGTCACTTAGGGTAGGTGCACACAGTCAGTAATTGGTAGCGCTTTGGATGCAGCACATATTCACTGTGTCCAAAGCGCTGCCGACTTTTGAACACAGGTGAATCCTAATCTGTTCATTGAACCATGCGGAATCTCCGTGTCCAATACATTGTATGGGTGACTCTCCATCTCCGCAAGATAAATAGACGTGTTGCGGTCTGGAAAGACGCGCCGCATGTCTGTCTCCGCAGGTGATCTACGGGCGTTGGTGCACGCATAGTGGGCGTGGGATGTCTTGAAATCCCATCCACTGTGCTGTTACATCTGGATGCTGCAGAGGTACACAGCATCCAAACTGCAGCATTTACTGACCGTGGGAACGTACCCTTAAACTCTACTACAATGCATAAACTGGCTGCGACTCTCCCAACCTGAATTCACAGCTTCTTATATGCAAATGAGGCTGTGACGCTTGTCTCGTGAGAGCCGCAGCCAGTCTATGCTTGGACCATTTTACATGGGTGTCTGCATGAGCCCTTTTTCTGGGCAATTAGATTCTTTATAGTATTGAGATTTTCACCAAATTAAATCTTATGGGAAAATTCAGAGAAGCTGACGAATTTAAATTTCAAAAGATTTGTTCATCTCTACTTTTCGCTGATCAAGTGTTTAGCCAACAGCTACATATGGTGCATGAGCACCTTCAGTTGCTGATTGCCGACAAAGCAGCTCCTCATAATACTGTAAGAATATGAAATCAGATGTATTTACTTACACACATTTTCATAGCTGAAGACAAAGAACTTTCCTCAGATGACAGTCATTTAAAAAAGTGAAAACACATTTCTTGCCCTATGACTGAGGCAGCAGGTGCCATGATTACATTAGTAATAGCCATCTTATAAAACACTTCAGCACATACTGTAGTAAATGTTCTAAGATATTGTATGCTAAGATATTGTATGTTCCTATATATCTATATTATTTGACAGAACTTATTTTAAGACTCTGAAAATTAATCTATAACTGTCAAGAGACATCATAATAACGAAGGCCTGTAAGTAAGTTAGCATATATAAAAATTAACACTGACTGTTACCTATAGAGATGAATGAATTGAATTTGTGTCAAATATTCAGGAATTTGCTGATCTCACCAAATTTGAGCAATTTGAATCATGCAAATAGCCAAAAATGACTCAGAAAAGGCATAGATGACTTCAAGTACAGTGGTGCAGGTTATTTATAATGCCTTACATCTATAACATCACATGGTATAGCAGAGACAATTAGGAGGGATTACCGTAGCCTGTATAAAAGCAGAAAGCAGGGAATACAGCAGCCATTTTGGAGAGAATCTGATTAGCAAGAGGATGTTATAGCACACAACTTAGCAATAGAGAGTCTGTGTTTGCATTAGAGAGTTTGATAAAGATAAAGTTCTAGTAGATCTAATATTGTTATACACATCTTTTATTTTCTTTAAAGAGTTGAATGTCAGAAAATTCACTTATCTCTTATTAATTACTTTCATGACTACTTTAATTTCTATGTAGAATTATTTCTTTCTCTACCTTTAGCCCCAGGGGTTATGTAGAGTTAATAACCAGGTGACAATGTTAATTCACAAATGGCAAAATGTTAATGTATACAGCAGCAACATGTGGCACTTAGTTGTAAATGATAAATTTGTAGTGGTAGTTCATGGATCACCATAACCAGCCCAGAAGACTTGAAAAACTATACTGTTAATAGCCCTAGTAATGATACAAATAACATATAAATGAAACAATCACAAAGGTGTACACCACCACTAGAAATAATAGTATGTATAGGGAGGGGGGAGAAGAGAAAGATGTAAAACCATGTATTTTTAGATGTGTGATGCATGTTTTTTTTCTACAGTTATAGCATGTGAAATTCAGAATAGTGTCGTCAGATTGTAGGCAGAGATTCAGTAATGGATTAAAACTAGAAATGAGTGAATACATTTGAGTGTAGTTAAATTTTACTCAAATTTTGCCAAAATCCACATTGCAAAAATTTAGATTTGTTCTCATTCGCTTTGGCACTGCATTAAGGAAAATGGCAGCCACTAACACCCTTTTATTGAACTGTATAGGGCTATCAAAAGAAAAAACCTTATGCTCACCTTTCCTCTCTGACACTTCCACTCCTCACCATCACCTGGTGACCAGTACTGAAATCACCTGGTTTTGTGCATGTGCATGCAAGATCACAATGCACTTTATAACATGACATTGTGACGTTTCATGCACATGCACAGAACCCTCCCAGGCCTCATCAGAGCTGGAAGTACTGGCTTCAGTGTAAGCAGCAGGGATTAGAAGATGCTGTAAAGACCCGATGGGTGACTGTAAGAAGTAGAGGGGCCAGAGACATGAGCAGTCAAGAAAGTATTAGAATTTTTTTATATTTTATGGTCTGGGGTCTGTAGAGACATTAAATTCATGGAGAATAACTTCTCCGCTAATCGAATTTTGCAAACAGGCGAATAAAAATTTAGCTTGATCCACTCAGCTGTAATTAATACCAACATTCTGTCCCCTCTTATATCAAATTCAGTACTATGTTATCTCTTATAACAACAGTATTAGCTTGAAAACAAGTGAGGCCCTGTAGACTTTCGGTCCTTTTATGCAAAAGGGAGCCTCCCCAATATCTAAAAAAAAATGTATATACATACCATAAAATTGCAATTATTAATGGAAAGACCGACACTCTCTTGTATTGAAGTAGTATTCGAATATGCATTTCAACAGATCTTCAAAAGACATGAAATACAAGATGTTTGACATTTGAAATGTTTGATAAAGGCTAGTGTAGACCTGAAACGCATCATATTTGATATTTTTTGATGATCTGTTTGTATGATACTAACTGTATGACTAAGTCCTTTCCTGCTACACCCAGAAACCCTGCTAATCTTAATAATATTCCTTGCATGCCTTCTGTCTCTTTTAGTTGTTCCCTTTGGAATGAGTGGATTGGGAAAATTGTGGTAAATTTCTGCGCTGCTGAATCACTAGAATTCCAGAATTATTAGTACATGTGGCTTTATTATTCTACGTGTTTCAGAGTTCAAGACTCCTTCATCAGGAAACACCACAGGAACATACAGTATATCTAACGGCTGGTCCTTCCTGGACTCGTGGATCTGCTGCAGCGAATCCTTTCAGTGCTTCAACTCAGCTACATCTGGTGAGTGCAATCTTATGGATAGCTTTTTAACCTTCTCATATAAGACACTATTTGTGCTCTTTCCTTCAACAGTTTTCTTTGGAATGAGCAGTCACATGCAACAAACTCACCTACATCCATGACTTTTTCCTTTCATATTCAGTTAGTCTTCTTACTCTTACTGAAGCTGGGATCCAGCAGTCGGACACCACCGCTGCTGCTCTCTCATATGGTGGCCTACACTTTTCTCATACCCTGAGAACTGACAATAGATCAGGTGGAGGTGTTGGCCTGCTCCATTCAACAAAATGTACTTTTAAAGTCATCCCCCCAGTACCCTCACTTATCTTCCCTTCTTTTGAGGTCCACACTGTCAAACTCTTCCGGACCTTCTCCCTGCGAGTGGCAGTTGTGTATCGCCATCTAGGACCCTCTCGTCAGTTCCTGAATCACTTTGCCACCTGGCTTCTAAACTTTCTATCCTGTGACATCCCCACTCTCATCATAGGGGACTTTAACATCCCCACTGGTGATCCCCTCTCCTCATCTGCCTCCCACTTTCATTAGTAACTTCCTCCTTTGGCCTTTCACAGCTTACTAATTCTCCTACTCATGAAGATGGTAATACGCTGGATCTGGTCTTCTCCCGACTCTTCTAAGTGTATGACTTCACTTACTCCCCTTTTCTCACTCTATGACCACAACTTTCTTTCATTCTCTATCAAGAATTGTCACCTTGTTGTGCGTTTTTTTTTTAAAAGTGTGATTACTTTTGTCTGGCTGCTGTGATGACATGTTCCTAGTGATGAATTGAGAGTGCATAAAGTTGTCATTGTGCAAGACCTTAATTTTAATTAAAGAAAACTGACTGCTAAAAGTTTTGCATATACTATTTATTGATCAAAATATAGAGTTACTCACTGTTTACAATGCCATAACTTATTATTTTGTAGCATAACCTCTCGCTTTAAATACTGCACCACACCGATGGGGCATTGAAGCTACTAGGGTATTCAAGACATAATGAGGAATCTTGGTCCATTCCATTTGAAAATATACAATTTGTCTTTATTGTTATGGGTACGGGCCCCAACTTGTCACCCTAACTTATTCCAAATGGGTTCTATAGGATTTAAATCAGGTGATTGGCTTGGCAATTGCAACATGCAAACATTTTTCTTTGCTAGATAATTTTTTCCTAAATTGTATGTGTGCTCAGGATCATTTTATTGCTTGAATTTTCAGCCCCTACCTACTTTGGTCTTACCATGTGGCAGCATTACATTCTCCAGTATATCATTGTACATGGTAGCATTCATATTTCCATCAATTCTACGCAGGACAATGACAGGTGCAGAAAAGTGGCCCCAAACCATGACATTGCCACCACTATATTTCACTGTAGGTGTTTGGTACCTTACATCATTACATTTTCCAATTGGGCGGTACATATTGTACTTGCCATCACTACCAAACAGATTGAACTTGGATTCATCCGACCACAACACTTTAGACTAATCTGTCTCTTTCCATTGTCTTTGTTCTTTGGCAAACTCAAGTCGGACCCTCTAGTTCTTTGTAGAGATGAAAGGCTTCTTGACTGGAACCCTACTGCTCTTAGTCGTTGCACCACAGTCTGGCAACTCACTGTGACCCCATATTCTTCATTCATTACATGCAAATTCTGTACAGCACTTTTATGGACATCGGATACTGACCTGTTCTTAATAATGTGATCAATTTTGAAGGACGCTTGCCACTATCTCCACTTTTAGGTTTGTTAGCTGTTCCATAGCTTTCTTTTTCCTTCTTTATTATATGTGACACTTGACTCTGAGAGTTGAATTCCATAGCTACTTCTTTTTGTTTTTTTGCCCGATTTCATTCTCCAAATAATAAACTTCCTAACATCTGGTGATAATTTTGGCTTTGTATTTGCCATGTTTCAACCAAAAAACATAAACAAAAACATTTTTAGGCAAAATTTGACTACCCATGACAAAATATGCAAAATATTTGGCCCAGCACATGTTGAAAACTAACACACATAAAAAAAAAAAAGGTCAAACACAATTTTCATCCTTATAGCTGTCAACCATTTGTTTCTGGATTGCTAAAATCACCAGAAAAATGGTATCACAACAATCAGACAGGAGTAATCACGCTTTAAAAAAATGCTAAACTTTTGGTCGCCATTAACACCCAGTAACTTTTAAAGAATTTGCCGCCATCGATGGCCCCAATCTCCACACTCTCATGTCCTGACTCTTCACTGAAACATATTAATGAAACACTGCAAAGTTCCCAGGATGAAGCTGCATCTCTTACACAAAACAATTCAGCACAGAAGGCATCAAGCCTGACACACACTGCAAAAACATATTCTCTAATAATGCTCCAAGAGCACTGAACATCTGTGGAGAAAATCCAATCTGGCTGGAGATTTCATAGATTATAAGTTTATGCTTAAAACATAAAACACCGCCCTTCACCTCTCCAAACAAGCCTACTTCAACATCCTTATCACCTCACTATTAAATGATCCTAAACGACTCTTACTTTTCATTCTCTTCTCAATCAAACAGTAATGCCCCCACCACAGACCTCAACGCTGATGATCTGGCCAATTATTTCAAAGAAAAAATTTACCATATCCGACAGGACATTTTCTCCCAATCCCCTAATGTTATGCATTCTCCTCCCTCCTGCACTGCTTCTTACTCCCTTTTTGTCTTTGAACCAGTCACACAAGAAGAATTGGCCAGCTCCTGGCATCTTCTCGCCTTACTACCTGCCCAAGTGACCCTATTCCCTCACATCTCCTCTAGTCCCTTTTTTTCTGCTGTCACTACTCACCTCACTAAAATATTTAATCACTCCCTATCATCTGGTATTTTTCCCTCCTCATTTAGACATGCTAGCATACATCCATTACTTAAAAAAACATCCCTCAACCAGAACTGCGCTGCTAACTACAGATCTGTCTCCAATCTTCCCTTCATTGCTAAACTCCTGGAATGCTTGTTCAATTTCCGTCTAATCTGCTATCTCTCAGAAAACTCTCTTCTTGACCCTTTACAATCTGGTTTCCTCTCTTTACATTTTACTGAAACTGCCCTCACTAATGATCTACTAAATGCTAAATCTAATGGTCACTACTCCCTGCTAATTCTCCTGGATCTCTCTGCAGCATTTGACACTGTGGATCTCCAGCTCCTCCTATTTACCACTCTAGCAGGCTCCAGGACACTGTTCTTTCCTGATTTTTCTCCTACCTCTCTGACCGCTCCTTCACTGTATCGTTTTCTGGATTCTCTTACTCTCCTCTTCCCCTTACTGTTGGGGTTCCTCATGGTTCAGTCCTAGGCCCCCTCCTTTTCTCCTTGGACACTGCCCCTATTGGACAATCAGTAGATTCGGTTTTCTGTACCATTTCTATGCTGATGACACCCAATTATATACCTCATCTCCGGACACAACCTGCATTACTACAAAATACCAGTGATTATCTTTTTGCTGTCTCTAATATTATGTCCTCCCTATATCTAAAACTGAATCTGTCAAAAACTGAACTACTCATGTTTCTTCCTCTATTAACTTTTCTGTGCCCGATATTGATATTTCCGTGTTTGGCTCCACCATTACTCCCCAGCAACATGCCCACTGTCTAGGTGTCATCTTTGATTCAGTTCTTTGCTTCACTCCCCACATCCGATCACTCACCTGCTCATGTCACCTACACCTCAAAAACATCTCTAGAATTAGACCTTTTCTTGCCTTTGACTCAGCAAAAACTTTTACTCTAGCTTTTATTCATTCTCGTCTGAACTATTGCAACTCTTTACTAATCAGTCAATCTCTTACTAAACTTTCCCCTCTCCACTGTGTCCTGAATGCAGCAGCCAGGATCATATTCTTTTCCAACTGCTACATCGATGCCTCTACCCTGTGCTAGTTGTTGCACTGGTTGCCGATCCGATACAGAGCTCAATATAAACTCTCACCCACAAAGCGCTCCACAGTTCAGCACCAGCCCTACATCTACTCCTTCATCTCAGTCTACCACCCTGCCTGTTCCCTCCATTCTGCCAGTGACTTAAAACTAAAATCCTCATTAATTTGAACCTCCCGTTTTTGTCTCCAAGACTTTTCGCTGTACTGTTCACATAATGGCTGGCGACTAGTGTTGAGCGATACCTTCCGATATCGGAAAGTATCGGTATCGGAAAGTATCGGCCGATACTGTCAAAGTATCGGATCTAATCCGATACCGATACCCGATCCCAATGCAAGTCAATGGGACGAAAATATCGGAATTAAAATAAGCCCTTTCTTTCCTTGTAGGTTAATTCTACATGAAGGAAAACAACTAAGAATAATGTAGGATGTATTGGGGGAGGTGGCGGAGACATTAAAGGCACAGAGGTTAAGCCCAAACAAATAGAATAGCAGGTTTTTTTGTTTTTTTTTATGACGTTCGGCGTTAGAAAGATTTTGACTATTTTTTATTTTTATTTTGTCAGATATTGATGTTTCACTACTTCCACGCCCTTCACCTTCTTTTTTACTTCTCCCACACTTTCTTCTTCATTATCCTCATCATCAGCTTCTTTGACATCAACTATCTTCACCTTATTCATCTTCTTCTACCTCTAATTTTTTTTTTTTACATTGTTCATATTCTTTTTATTTAACTATTATCTTTTTCATATTCAACTTCTTCATCATATTCTTATTTGTGACAGGCATTCCCGTAGTTGTTATCTATAAAAGTTTGAAGATTACACCTTCCGTTCAGCCTGTCACAAAAGAGGTACATTTGTCCACGTTCAGTTTGGCCTGCAGCATCAGGCTTTATCCAGGGGCACCACGAGGAGGAACGGACTCACCCCCATACACTGCTTAGTCTTCTGCTTATAATTTAGATAATATCTTTTGCTCTGATATTTAGTGTTATGCTTAATGTTCTTCTGCTCTTTGTTCTGCAGCCTCTTGTTCTTCTGCTTCTCGGTCTCCCATGTCGTCATCGTCTCCAGGGTCGTCGTCTCCGGGGTCGTCGTCATCGGGGTTGTCGTCATCGGGGTCGTCTTCAGGGTCATCGTCTCCAGGGTCGTCGTCATCTCGGTGGTTGTCGTCTCTGGTGTCGTCATCATCTTAGGGGTGGTCTTCCGGGTCATCGTCTTTAGGGTCTTGAACTTGGAAATGTAGCAGAAGGTACAAGAAGGCTGAGAAAATGCCGAGAAACAGCTGATGGATCTGGAACTCGGATGGCTACCCGAAGGTCCAAGAGCCAATGGAACTACCGAGGACCAGCTGACGTTACTGGAACCCGGTTACTAAGCAGGAGGTACCCGTGCCTGAAAGCACTACCAAGGACCACCTGACGTTGGTGGAACTCGGATACCCAGAGGGAGGCACCTAAGCCAAAGGCTCTGCCCGGAACCAGCTGATGGTACTGGAACCAGGATGGGGAGCAGAAGGTACAAGAGCAAAAGACACTGCCGAGAACCAGCTGACGGTACTGGAACCCGGATGGGTAGCCGAAGGTCCAAGAGCCAATGGAACTACCGAGGACCAGCTGACGTTACTGGAACCCGGTTACTAAGCAGGAGGTACCCGTGCCTGAAAGCACTACCAAGGACCACCTGACGTTGGTGGAACTCGGATACCCAGAGGGAGGCACCTAAGCCAAAGGCTCTGCCCGGAACCAGCTGACGGTACTGGAACCAGGATGGGGAGCAGAAGGTACAAGAGCAAAAGACACTGCCGAGAACCAGCTGACGGTACTGGAACCCGGATGGGTAGCCGAAGGTCCAAGAGCCAATGGAACTACCGAGGACCAGCTGACGTTACTGGAACCCGGTTACTAAGCAGGAGGTACCCGTGCCTGAAAGCACTACCAAGGACCACCTGACGTTGGTGGAACTCGGATACCCAGAGGGAGGCACCTAAGCCAAAGGCTCTGCCCGGAACCAGCTGACGGTACTGGAACCAGGATGGGGACCTATTCAAGCTTGTCTTCCTAGAGCCCCAACTGGCGGTGTTAGAGCCCAGGGTCAGCAGAAGGAGGAGCAGGGGGAGGGGAGTGTAGGCCGAAGCCTGCACTGGCGGCAGCTTTGGGTCTGTTGTGCCTGCGTGGCGGTCGCAGGACACGTTGCCGGCTACACAGCAGGGGAACAGCTGGCGGTGCTGAACCCCACTGACACATTGGCGAGGTGTTTGGCTCTGTGCAGCCAGCACTTCCGGACAGCAACTAGCGTTGTTGGAGCCCGGGCTCTGCCGGTGGAGCAGAGTGTAGGCCGAAGCCTAATTGAACCGATTTCAAAGGTAACCTTTAACCCCCCCTCAGGGGTTACAAACTAGAAGAGCCACAGCTTATGCAGCAGTAGTGCCGCACAAGTCAAAGGTTGCTCTTTTAATTTTTCTCCTTGCACACGCCGAATGAAACACGTATAACATTTAGCCCTTTATACAGTCAAACTGTGTTGGAGGCGCGAGTTCCCTTCGTAATGAGACGCAGCACAGATGTCAAGAATCCCACCTTGGTGCTGGGTGCAGCCTCCTGAGCGTTGTTATTTGCTGTAAAGGAGTCTGCGCTGTCGTGTTATCCCTTGGCCTTGCGCTGTTAGCGCTGCCCATCTTCTGACATCATTTAATGTCGGCCGTTGCGGTTCGCGATGACCATGAATCCCAGCCCCGCAGTGTCTAAACATTGTTAAAACACTGCGGGGCTGGGATTCATGGCCTGGCGCAGTACATATGTTCGCCTCACGCACTCGGGTCCTTACACCCGCTTCAGACTGTGCGGCGTCAGCTGATCCCTTATCGCATGCCACGGCCATGAAGCCGCACAGTCTGAAGAAGGCGGAAGGAGATGAGGGACAGGCGAAGAAATGCACCGATCAAGCCCATCAATCACACCCTCGCAGTCCAAATAAATAAGACACCGAGGGGCGTTGTGTGGGTCAGGGCGGCCGCAGAGGCGCAGGCAGCCAAACAATGATGCCAGAAGACGGGCAGCGCTACCAAGGGGGTTGCAGCGTGTCATTACAAAGGAAAGTCACACCACCGGGACGGTTAAATGGTCACACAGAGGACACATTTTAGACGTGTTTTCAGTTCCACATGTGCGAGGAGAATACGTTTATGAGCCACCTTGCACACATGCAGCATTACCGCTGTACGAGGTGGCTGTAAAACGTACAAACGCCTGGGGGAGGGGGGACAGGTTCCCTTCAATTTCAGTTCTTGTGTCTGCGTGGCTTTTGCAGGACACGTTGCCGGCTACACAGCAGGGGAACAGCTGGCGGTGCTGGACCCCACTGACACATTGGCTGGTGTTTTTCTCTGTGCAGCTAGCAGTACCGGGCCCCAACTGGCGGTGTTAGAGCCCAGGGTCAGCAGGAGGAGGAGCAGGAGGAGGAGCAGGGGGAGGGGAGTGTAGGCCGAAGCCTGCACTGGCGGCAGCTTTGGGTCTGTTGTGCCTGCGTGGCGGTCGCAGGACACGTTGCCGGCTACACAGCAGGGGAACAGCTGGCGGTGCTGAACCCCACTGACACTTTGGCTGGTGTTTTTCTCTGTGCAGCTAGCAGTACCGGGCCCCAACTGGCGGTGTTGGAGCCCGGGCTCTGCAGGGGGAGCAGAGTGTAGGCCGAAGCCTAATTGAACCAATTTTAAAGTAAACCTTTAACCCCCCCTCAGGGGTTACAAACTAGAAGAGCCACAGCTTATGCAGCAGTAGTGCCGCACAAATCAAAGGTTGCTCTTTTAAGTTTTCTCCTTGCACACGCTGAATGAAACACGTATAACATTTAGCCCTTTATACAGTCAAACTGTGTTGGAGGCGTGAGTTCCCTTCGTAATGAGACGCAGCACAGATGTCAAGAATCCCACCTTGGTGCTGGGTGCAGCCTCCTGAGCGTTGTTATTTGCTGTACAGGAGTCTGCGCTGTCGTGTTATCCCCTGGCCTAGCGCTGTTAGCGCTGCCCATCTTCTGACATCATGTAATGTCGGCCGGTGCGGTTCACGATGACCATGAATCCCAGCCCCGCAGTGTCTTAACATTGTTAAAACACTGCGGGTCTGGGATTCATGGCCTGGCGCAGCACATATGTTCGCCTCTCACACTCGGGTCCTTACACCCGCTTCAGACTGTGCGGCGTCAGCTGATCCCTTATCGCATGCCACGGCCATGAAGCCGCACAGTCTGAAGAAGGCGGAAGGAGATGAGTGACAACAGGCAAAGATATGCACTGCTCATGCCCATCAATCACACCCTCGCAGTCCAAATAAATAAGACACCGAGGGGCGTTGTGTGGGTCAGGGCGGCCGCAGAGGCGCAGGCAGCCAAACAATGATGCCAGAAGACGGGCAGCGCTACCAAGGGGGTTGCAGCGTGTCATTACAAAGGAAAGTCACACCACCGGGACGGTTAAATGGTCACACAGAGGACACATTTTAGACGTGTTTTCAGTTCCACATGTGCGAGGAGAATACGTTTATGAGCCACCTTGCACACATGCAGCATTACCGCTGTACGAGGTGGCTGTAAAACGTACAAACGCCTGGGGGAGGGGGGACAGGTTCCCTTCAATTTCAGTTCTTGTGTCTGCGTGGCTTTTGCAGGACACGTTGCCGGCTACACAGCAGGGGAACAGCTGGCGGTGCTGGACCCCACTGACACATTGGCTGGTGTTTTTCTCTGTGCAGCTAGCAGTACCGGGCCCCAACTGGCGGTGTTAGAGCCCAGGGTCAGCAGGAGGAGGAGCAGGAGGAGGAGCAGGGGGAGGGGAGTGTAGGCCGAAGCCTGCACTGGCGGCAGCTTTGGGTCTGTTGTGCCTGCGTGGCGGTCGCAGGACACGTTGCCGGCTACACAGCAGGGGAACAGCTGGTGGTGCTGAACCCCACTGACACTTTGGCTGGTGTTTTTCTCTGTGCAGCTAGCAGTACCGGGCCCCAACTGGCGGTGTTGGAGCCCGGGCTCTGCAGGGGGAGCAGAGTGTAGGCCGAAGCCTAATTGAACCAATTTCAAAGGTAACCTTTAACCCCCCCTCAGGTGTTACAAAGTAGAAGAGCCACAGCTTATGCAGCAGTAATGCTGCACAAGTCAAAGGTTGCTCTATTAATTTTGCTCCTTGCACACGCTGAAAGGAACACGTATAACATTTAGGCCCTTACACAGTCAAACTGATTTTGAGGCGTGAGTTCCCTTCGTAAAGAGACGCAGTACAGCTGGCAAAAATGCCACCTTGGTGCTTGGCGCGGCCTCCTGAGCATCGTTATTTGTTGCACAGGAGTCTGCGCTGTCGTGTTATCCCTTGGCCTTGCGCTGTTAGCGCTGCCCATCCTCTGACATCATGTAATGTCGGCCGTTGCGGTTTGCGATGACCATGAATCCCAGCCCCGCAGTGTCTTAACATTGTTAAAACACTGCGGGGCTGGGATTCATGGCCTGGTGCAGTACATATGTTCGCCTCTCGCTTGGGTTCTTACACCTGCTTCAGACTATGCGGCGTCAGCTGATCCCTTATCGCATGCCACGGCCATGAAGCCGCACAGTCCGAAGAAGGCGGAAGGAGATGAGGGACAGGCGAAGAAATGCACCGATCAAGCCCATCAATCACACCCTCGCAGTCCAAATAAATAAGACACCGAGGGGCGTTGTGTGGGGCAAGGCGGCGGCAGAGGCGCAGCCAGCCAAACAATGAGGCCAGAAGACGGGCAGCGCTACCAAGGAGCTTGTTGCGTGTCAATACAAAGGAAAATCACACCTGAGGGACGTTTTAATGGTCTCAGACGACTCATTTTAGACGTGTTCAGTTCCCCATGGGCAAGGAGAATAAGTTTCCGAGCCACCTTGCACACATGCAGTATTACTACTGTACAAGGTGGCTGTAAAACATAGAAACACCTGGGGGAGGGGGGACAGGTTCCCTTCAATTTCAGTTCTTGTGTCTGCGTGGCTGTCGCAGGACACGTTGCCGGCTACACAGCAGGGGAACAGCTGGCGGTGCTGGACCCCACTGACACATTGGCTGGTGTTTTTCTCTGTGCAGCTAGCAGTACCGGGCCCCAACTGGCGGTGTTAGAGCCCAGGGTCAGCAGGAGGAGGAGCAGGAGGAGGAGCAGGGGGAGGGGAGTGTAGGCTGAAGCCTGCACTGGCGGCAGCTTTGGGTCTGTTGTGCCTGCGTGGCGGTCGCAGGACACGTTGCCGGCTACACAGCAGGGGAAAAGCTGGCGGTGCTGAACCCCACTGACACATTGGCGAGGTATTTGGCTCTGTGCAGCCAGCACTTCCGGACAGCAACTAGCGGTGTTGGAGCCCGGGCTCTGCCGGTGGAGCAGAGTGTAGGCCGAAGCCTAATTGAACCGATTTCAAAGGTAACCTTTAACCCCCCCTCAGGGGTTACAAACTAGAAGAGCCACAGCTTATGCAGCAGTAGTGCCGCACAAGTCAAAGGTTGCTCTTTTAATTTCTCTCCTTGCACACGCCGAATGAAACACGTATAACATTTAGCCCTTTATACAGTCAAACTGTGTTGGAGGCGTGAGTTCCCTTCGTAATGAGACGCAGCACAGCTGGCAAAAATGCCACCTTGGTGCTTGGCGTGGCCTCCTGAGCATCGTTATTTGCTGCACAGGAGTCTGCGCTGTCGTGTTATCCCTTGGCCTTGCGCTGTTAGCGCTGCCCGTCCTCTGACAACATTTGATGTCGGCCGGTGCTGTTCGCGATGACCATGAATCCCAGCCCCGCAGTGTCTTAACATTGTTAAAACACTGGGGGGCTGGGATTCATGGCCTGGCGCAGTGCATATGTTCGCCTCTCGCTTGGGTTCTTACACCTGCTTCAGACTATGCGGCGTCAGCTGATCCCTTATCACATGCCACGGCCATGAAGCCGCACAGTCCGAAGAAGGCGGAAGGAGATGAGGGATAGGCGAAGAAATGCACCGTTCATGCCCGTCAATCACACCCTCGCAGTCCAAATAAATAAGACACCGAGGGGCGTTGTGTGGGTCAGGGCGGCCGCAGAGGCGCAGGCAGCCAAACAATGATGCCAGAAGACGGGCAGCGCTACCAAGGGGGTTGCAGCGTGTCATTACAAAGGAAAGTCACACCACCGGGACGGTTAAATGGTCACACAGAGGACACATTTCAGACGTGTTTTCAGTTCCACATGTGCGAGGAGAATACGTTTATGAGCCACCTTGCACACATGCAGCATTACCGCTGTACGAGGTGGCTGTAAAACGTACAAACGCCTGGGGGAGGGGGGACAGGTTCCCTTCAATTTCAGTTCTTGTGTCTGCGTGGCTTTTGCAGGACACGATGCCGGCTACACAGCAGGGGAACAGCTGGCGGTGCTGGACCCCACTGACACATTGGCTGGTGTTTTTCTCTGTGCAGCTAGCAGTACCGGGCCCCAACTGGCGGTGTTAGAGCCCAGGGTCAGCAGGAGGAGGAGATGGAGCAGAGTGTAGGCCGAAGCCTGCACTGGCGGCAGCTTTGGGTCTGTTGTGCCTGCGTGGCTGTTGCAGGACACGTTGCCGGCTGCACAGCAGGGGAACAGCTGGCGGTGCTGAACCCCACTGACACATTGGCTGGTGTTTTTCTCTGTGCAGCTAGCAGTACCGGGCCCCAACTGGCGGTGTTGGAGCCCGGGCTCTGCAGGGGGAGCAGAGTGTAGGCCGAAGCCTAATTGAACCAATTTCAAAGGTAACCTTTAACCCCCCCTCAGGTGTTACAAAGTAGAAGAGTCACAGCTTATGCAGCAGTAATGCTGCACAAGTCAAAGGTTGCTCTATTAATTTTGCTCCTTGCACACGCTGAAAGGAACACGTATAACATTTAGGCCCTTACACAGTCAAACTGATTTTGAGGCGTGAGTTCCCTTCGTAAAGAGACGCAGTACAGCTGGCAAAAATGCCACCTTGGTGCTTGGCGCGGCCTCCTGAGCATGGTTATTTGTTGCACAGGAGTCTGCGCTGTCGTGTTATCCCTTGGCCTTGCGCTGTTAGCGCTGCCCATCCTCTGACATCATGTAATGTCGGCCGTTGAGGTTTGCGATGACCATGAATCCCAGCCCCGCAGTGTCTTAACATTGTTAAAACACTGCGGGGCTGGGATTCATGGCCTGGTGCAGTACATATGTTCGCATCTCGCTTGGGTTCTTACACCCGCTTCAGACTATGCGGCGTCAGCTTATCCCTTATCGCATGCCACGGCCATGAAGCCGCACAGTCCGAAGAAGGCGGAAGGAGATGAGGGACAGGCGAAGAAATGCACCGTTCATGCCCATCAATCACACCCTCGCAGTCCAAATAAATAAGACACCGAGGGGCGTTGTGTGGGGCAAGGCGGCCGCAGAGGCGCAGGCAGCCAAACAATGATGCCAGAAGATGGGCAGCGCTACCAAGGAGCTTGTTGCGTGTCAATCCAAAGGAAAATCACACCTGAGGGACGTTTTAATGGTCGCAGAGGACTCATTTTAGACGTGTTCAGTTCAACATGGGCAAGGAGAATAAGTTTCTGAGCCACCTTGCACACATGCAGCATTACGGTCGTACAAGGTGGCTGTAAAACGTAGAAACACCTGGGGGAGGGGGGACAGGTTTCCTTCAATTCCAGTTCTTGTGTCTGCGTGGCTGTTGCAGGACACGTTGCTGGCTGCACAGCAGGGGAACAGCTGGTGGTGCTGAACCCCACTGACACATTGGCTGGTGTTTTTCTCTGTGCAGCTAGCACATCTGGGCCCCAACTGGCGGTGTTGGAGCCCAGGGTCAGCAGGAGGAGGAGAGGGAGCAGAGTGTAGGCCAAAGCCTGCACTGGAGCAAGTTGAAAGGGAAACTTTAACCCCCCCCAGGCGTTTGTAGCTGAAAGAGCCATCGTGTACAGCACTAATGCTGGAAAAGGTAAACTTAGCTCTTTTAATTATGGTCCTTGCACATGCTGAACCTAGCACTTATGAAAAGTGTCCCCTCCTACCGTGATACCGTCCGGTAGGTGGAACTTTCCTTTGTGATGTGACGCAGCACAGCCGTCATTCTTACCCCCTTGGCGCCGTGCGCCGCCTCCTCAGCGTTGTTTGAATCAGTCCCGGAGCCTGCGCTGTTAGGTTAGCCCTTGGCCATGCACACATTTTGCGCTGCCCGTCTTCTGACATCATTTGGTGTCAGGCTGGCTGCGCCTGTGCGGCCGCGCTGGCCGAGATCCCGCCTCGTACTGTCTTCTGATTTAATCCCACTGGGGGCCTGAGATCCGTGGCCATGCGCAGTGCATATCCTCGCCTCTCACTCCCCTCCCTACGGCTTCTTCAGACTGTGCGGTGTCACGGCCGTGGCATGCTATTAGGGACCAGCTGACACCGCACAGTTTGAAGAAGCCGTAGGGAGATGAGTGAGAGGTGGAGGTTCAGATATGCACTGCGCATGTCCATGGATCTCAGGCCCCCAGTGGAATGAAATCAGAAGACAGTACGAGGCGGGATCTCGGCCAGCGCGGCCGCACAGGCGCAGCCAGCCTGACACCAAATGATGTCAGAAGACGGGCAGCGCAAAATGTGTGCATGGCCAAGGGCTAACCTAACAGCGCAGGCTCCGGGACTGATTCAAACAACGCTGAGGTGGCGCACGGCGCCAAGGGGGTAAGAATGACGGCTGTGCTGCGTCACATCACAAAGGAAAGTTCCACCTACCGGACGGTATAACGGTAGGAGGGGACACTTTTCATAAGTGTTAGGTTCAGCATGTGCAAGGAGCACCACGAAAAGAGGCACTTTTTCCCTTTGCATCATTACTGCTGCACAAGGTGGCTCCTTCAGTAACAAACGCCTGGGGGGGGGGGGGACAGGTTCCCTTAAATTTAACTTGTTGTGCCTGCGTGGCGGTCGCAGTACACGTTGCCGTATACACAGCAGGGGAACAGCTGACGTTACTGAACCCCACTAACACATTGGCGAGGTGTTTGGCTCTGTGCGGACAGCACTTCTGGACGGCAACTAGCGGTGTTGGAGCCCAGGGACAGGTGGAGGAGGAGGAGGTGGAGGAGGTAGGAGGAGGTAGGAAGGATTGCCACACACACAGCAGGGGAACAGCTGACGTTACTGAACCCCAATAACAGAGGAGGGACTGTTGACTGTGCGTACAGCACAACCGGACGGCAACTAGCGGTGTTGGAGCCCAGGGACAGGTGGAGGAGGAGGAGGTGGAGGAGGTAGGAGGGATTGCCACACACACAGCAGGGGAACAGCTGACGTTACTGAACCCCAATAACGGAGGAGGGACTGTCGGGACTGTGCGTACAGCACTACCAGGCAACAACTAGCGGTGTTGGAGCCCAGGGACAGGAGGGGGAGGTGGAGGTGGAGGAGATAGGAGGGATTGCCACACACACAGCAGGGGAACAGCTGACGTTACTGAACCCCAATAACAGAGGAGGGACTGTCGGGACTGCATGTACAGCACTACCAGGCAACAACTAGCGGTGTTGGAGCCCAGGGACAGGTGGAGGAGGAGGAGGTGGAGGAGGTAGGAGGGATTGCCACACACACAGCAGGGGAACAGCTGACGTTACTGAACCCCAATAACAGAGGAGGGACTGTCGGGACTGTGCGTACAGCACTACCAGGCAACAACTAGCGGTGTTGGAGCCCAGGGACAGGAGGGGAGGTGGAGGTGGAGGAGATAGGAGGGATTGCCACACACACAGCAGGGGAACAGCTGACGTTACTGAACCCCAATAACAGAGGAGGGACTGTTGGGACTGCGCGTACAGCACTACCAGGCAACAACTAGCGGTGTTGGAGCCCAGGGACAGGTGGAGGAGGAGGAGGTGGAGGAGGTAGGAGGGATTGCCACACACACAGCAGGGGAACAGCTGACGTTACTGAACCCCAATAACAGAGGAGGGACTGTCGGGACTGTGCGTACAGCACTACCAGGCAACAACTAGCGGTGTTGGAGCCCAGGGACAGGAGGGGGAGGTGGAGGTGGAGGAGATAGGAGGGATTGCCACACACACAGCAGGGGAACAGCTGACGTTACTGAACCCCAATAACAGAGGAGGGACTGTCGGGACTGTGCGTACAGCACTACCAGGCAACAACTAGCGGTGTTGGAGCCCAGGGACAGGAGGGGGAGGTGGAGGTGGAGGAGATAGGAGGGATTGCCACACACACAGCAGGGGAACAGCTGACGTTACTGAACCCCAATAACAGAGGAGGGACTGTCGGGACTGCGCGTACAGCACTACCAGGCAACAACTAGCGGTGTTGGAGCCCAGGGACAGGTGGAGGAGGAGGAGGTGGAGGAGGTAGGAGGGATTGCCACACACACAGCAGGGGAACAGCTGACGTTACTGAACCCCAATAACAGAGGAGGGACTGTTGACTGTGCGTACAGCACTACCAGGCAACAACTAGCGGTGTTGGAGCCCAGGGACAGGAGGAGAAGCAGAGGAACACAATGTAGGCCGAAGCCTGATTGGAGAAAGTCGAAAGGGAACCTTTAACCCCCCTCCCAAGGCGTTTGTAGCTGAAAGAGCCAGCTTGTGCAGCAAAAAAGATGCAAAAGGAAAAGGTGGTTCTTTTCATGATGCTCCTTGCAAACACAGAACTAAACACTTATAAAATGTGTCCCCTGATACCGTGTGACCGTCCCGGAGGTGGGACTTTCCTTCGTAATATGACGCAGCACAGCCGTCATTCCTACCCCCTTGGCGCCGTGCCCCGGCTCCTCAGCGTTGTTTGATTCCGTCCCGGAGCCTGCGCTGTTATGTTATCCCTTGGCCAGGCACACTTAGCGCTGCCCATCTTCTGACATCATTTGGTGTCAGGCTGGCTGCGCCTGTGCGGCCGCGCTGGCCGAGAGCCCGCCTCGCAGTGTCGTCTAATGTAATCCCACCGCGGGCCTGGGATCCGTGGCCATGCGCAGTGCATATCCTCGCCTCTCACTCCCCTCCCTACGGCTTCTTCAGACTGTGCGGTGTCACGGCCGTGGCATGCTATTAGGGACCAGCTGACACCGCACAGTCTGAAGAAGCCGTAGGGAGATGAGTGAGAGGTGGAGGTTCAGATATGCACTGCGCATGTCCATGGATCTCAGGCCCCCAGTGGGATGAAATCAGAAGACACTGCGAGGCGGGCTTTCGGCCAGCACGGCCGCACAGGCGCAGCCATCCTGACACCAAATGATGTCAGAAGACGGGCAGCGCTAAGTGTGCCTGGCCAAGGGATAACATAACAGCGCAGGCTCCGGGACGGAATCAAACAACGCTGAGGAGCCGGGGCACGGCGCCAAGGGGGTAGGAATGACGGCTGTGCTGCGTCATATTACGAAGGAAAGTCCCACCTCCGGGACGGTTATACGGTATCAGTGGACACATTTTATAAGTGTTAAGTTCTGCGTGTGCAAGGAGCTAAACAAAAATAGCTACCTTTTCCTTGTGCAGCATTACTGCTGTACAAGGTGGCTCTTTCAGTAACAAACGCCTTGGGGGGGAGACTGGTTCCCTTACATTTCAGTTGTTGTGTCAGCGTGGCGGTCGCAGGACACATTGCCGGCTACACAGCTGGGGATCAGCTGACGTTACTGAAACCCAATAACACTGGGTCGTATGTTTTGACTGTGCAGACGGCACTTCTGAGCCTCAACTGGCGGTGTTGGAGCCCAGGAATTTAAGTTCAGGTGGTAGAAAGATGAACACAACAGGAGACCTGGATACTGTAGACAGTCACCTAATTATTTAATCAGGAAGAGGAGTGGCAAATTCCTGCGAGATCCAGGCCTTGTTCATTTTCAGGAAAGTAAGCCGGTCAATGTTATCGGAGGATAGTCGCATGCGACGGTCAGTTAGTACACCACCTGCAGCACTAAAGACACGTTCCGATAATACACTGGCCGCAGGGCAAGACAGCACCTCCAATGCATACTGGCTTAGCTCTGGCCATGTATCCAGCTTTGAGACCCAAAACTTGAAAGGGGAAGAGCCGTCTGGGAGTACAGCAAGAGGGCAAGACATGTAGTCTGTCACCATCTGACGGAACCGTTGCCTCCTGCTGACTGGAGCCGTCTGTGATGGTGTAGACTTTTGTGGCGGGCACAGAAAACTGTGCCACAGTTGGGCCATACTGGTCTTGCCTTGGGCAGAGGCACTGCTTCTGCTCCCTCTTTGTGCAGAGCCTCCACCACTGCCTGGACGCACTGAGCTGCTTTGGAATGCACTAGCAGCACTTCTCTCACTTGGAATGGAGAAGATGATGGAATTCACCAGTGTGTCTTGGTACTCCTGCATTTTTCGCTCCCGGTTCAACGGTGTGATGAGGCTTTCTACGTTGTCCCGGTAGCGAGGATCGAGGAGGGCGAACACCCAATATTCAGACATGTTGAGAATGTGGGCGATGCGGCGGTCGTTTCTCAGGCACTGCAGCATGTAATCCACCATGTGCTGCAGACTGCCAACTGCCCAAGAAACGCTGTCCCCTGCTGGAGGCGTGATCTCTGCCCGCTCGTCATCACCCCACCCTCGCTGTACACACTGACTACTGGACAATTGTGTAACTCCCTCCTCTGGACGGATGTCTTCCTCCTCCATTGACTCCTCCTCATCCTCCTCACAAACTGTCCCCTGCCTACGCGTTTGTGAGGAACCACGTGGCGCTGACTGTCCAGAAGATGATGGAAATGCTGAATCCTCATCCTCCACCTCTTCCACAACATCATCCCTTAGCGCTTGCAGTGATTTTTCAAGCAGGCAGATAAGGGGGACAGTCATGCTGACTAGTGCATCATCTGCACTCGCCATCCGCGTGGAATAATCGAAGGGACGCAAAACCTGGCAGACGTCATTCATAGTGGCCCACTCTGTGGTTGTGAAGTCTGTACTGCGCTGACTGCGACTTCTTTGCGCCTGAAGCAGCTGGTACTCCATTACAGCTTGCTGCTGCTCACACAACCGCTCCAACATATGTAACGTGGAATTCCACCTGGTAGGTAGGTCACATATGATGCGATGTTCCGGAAGGCGGTGTCGGCGCTGCAGAGCCGCAATGCGCGCTTTTGCCGTGCTGGAACGCCGCAAGTGAGCACACTCTAGGCGGACCTTGTGCAGCAGTGCATCAAGATCCGGATAGTCCCTCAGAAAACTCTGCACGACCAAATTGAGCACATGTGCCAGACATGGGATGTGAGTGAGGTTGCCGAGGCCCAGAGCTGCCACCAGATTTCGGCCATTATCACACACTACCATGCCTGGCTGGAGATTCGCTGGCACAAACCACACATCGCTCTCCTGCTTGATGGCATTCCAGAGCTCCTGCACTGTGTGGCTTCGATTCCCCAAATAAATTAATTTCAAGACGGCCTGTTGACGTTTGGCCACGGCTGTGCTCATGTCTGTCGTAACAGGTACACGTTCATCACGGGTCCATGTGGAGGTGGACTGTGACGGCTCCTGCAGCGATGATTCTGAGGAACTGGTGTAGGAGGAGGAGTCAATGCGTACAGAATGGATTCCTGCAATCCTTGGAGTGGGCAGGACACGTCCTGCGCCACTCGCACGGTCTGTACCCGGCTCAACGACATTAACCCAATGGGCAGTGAGGGAAAGGTATCGCCCCTGTCCATGTTGACTGGTCCACGCATCGGTGGTGAGGTGGACCTTGCTACTGACGGCGTTCAGTAGCGCGTGTTTTATGTGTCCCTCCACATGCTTGTGCAGGGCAGGGACGGCTTGCCTGCTGAAGTAAAAGCGGCTGGGCACATTGTACTGTGGGACTGCCAATGACATCAAGTCACGGAAGCTGTCAGTCTCCACCAGCCTGAATGACAGCATTTCCAGTGACAGAAGTTTGGCAATGCCTGCAGTCAGAGCCTGTGCTCGTGGGTGGTTTGACGAGAAAGGCCGCCTTTTCTCCCATGCCTGTACTACCGATGGCTGTAGACTGGGCTGGGAGTGTGTGGATGACTGGGAAAGTGGTGCTGCGGGTGGAATTACAGCGGGTCTCTGGACAACAGGGCCAGAGGTTCTTCCACGGCGATCCTGGGAGGAAGCCGAACCAGCTGCGTGTGAGCTGGAGGAAGAGGCAACACGAGCTGAAGAGGTGGTAGCTGCCGCTGTTGGTTGGCCTAGCTCTTCAGTGTGTTTTTCTAACAACGCCGCGTGCCTGTTGCGCACATGTTTCCACATGTTGGAGGTATTGAGGCTGCTGACATTTCGACCTCTTTTGACTTTCTGATGACACACCTTGCATTTGACATAGCAAATGTCATCTGCAACTGTGTCAAAAAAGGACCAGGCACTGCAAGTCTTGGGAGCGCCCTTTTTGGCTTTTGGAAGAGACATGCTCCTAACGGGTGCCAAAGCGGAGGCTGCAGGATCCGCAGACTTCCCCCTCCCTCTCCCTCTTTGGGCCATACGGGGAATCTCTTCCTCAGAGCTGCTCCCACCACCTTCCTGTCCCTCACGCCAAGATGGGTCAAGGACCTCATCATCTACACTACCCTCTGCCCCCAACTGCTCCTCCTGGGTAGTCTCAGCAGCAGAGCACGCACCAGTAAGTGGCACCTGAGTGTCATCATCAGCGGATGCGGCCTGCGATGTGGTGACCGGAGCCACTGGCCCACCCGCCTCTTCAGACTCAGAGAGAAAAGCTGTTGGGCATCACTGCACCCTGCCTCTTCTTCCATTTCTCCAATGCTGCTTGGCTGGCCCCCTGTTTCCGAGCCAAGAGATTCAGAGAACAGAAGTAGAGACGGCTCCTGTCCTGGGCTCTCTGTCTGCCTGGGCAATTTGGCAGGTGGTGAAGAGACAGATGGCTGCTCTCCAGTGCTCTGTGTCTGAGAGGATGTGGCACTAATTGAAGTTGATGCATTAGCTGCCATCCATCCGACAACGGCTTCAATTTGGTCTTCACGCAGCAGCGGTGTACGGCGCTCTGCGACAAAGCTGCGCATGAATGACTGTTCACTTGTGAAAGTGGGTGCTGATGAGTCAGCGGTGCCCGCAGCGGGCACAGAATCCCCACGTCCCCTCCCTGCTCCACGCCCACGCCCATGTGCCTTACTCACTGCCTTCTTCATCTTGGGTGACTGATAAAGATAAGCAGAAAAGTACTAACAGCTTTGTGTGCTTATTCCTGAACAACTCCTCCTAACAGGTATAAGAAACACTAATTTTCTAAAGTGTGGACTAGACTTTAATATGAGCTAATGTGGCCTACAGAAAGGTAAAGTGGTGTCACTGGTGTGTTTGGTGAACTTTATTATTTATTTATTTTTTGGGGGCTGAACTGACAACAGAGAGAGCTGCAGTCACACGGAGACCGTGCAGACAGCCGAAAACGGCGCTGCAAGGCCCAAAAACCCTCCTCTACGTTATCCTATGTAGTGTTTTTCCACAAGTTAGCTGGAGACGGGTGGAAAGACACTAATAGGAATTTTTTGAAAAAATGTGCAGCAGCCTGCACTACTTAAAACAAAATGAAAATTGATTTTGCGGTATGACGCAGTGAAGAACCCTGAGCTGGAGACAACCAGGCTATGGCTGCTCACAGACTACAGGGCGAGCTGCAGTCACACGGAGACCGTGCAGACAGCCGTAAACGGCGCTGCAAGGCCCAAAAACCCTCCTCTACGTTATCCTATGTAGTGTTTTTCCACAAATTAGCTGGAGACGGGTGGAAAGACACTAATAGGAATTTTTTGAAAAAATGTGCAGCAGCCTGCACTACTTAAAACAAAATGAAAATTGATTTTGCGGTATGACGCAGTGAACAACCCTGAGCTGGAGACAACCAGGCTATGGCTGCTCACAGACTACAGGGCGAGCTGCAGTCACACGGAGACCGTGCAGACAGCCGTAAACGGCGCTGCAAGGCCCAAAAACCCTCCTCTACGTTATCCTATGTAGTGTTTTTCCACAAATTAGCTGGAGACGGGTGGAAAGACACTAATAGGATTTTTTGTTAAAACTTAGCAGCAGACTACACTACTTGGAAAAAAAAAAAAAAAAAAGAACAGTATGAGGCAATGAACCACCCTCCCTGAACTGAATACAACCAGCTATGGATGGCCTATGTGGCTGCACTCAGACTAGAGAGTGGGCTGCACTCACACACACCCACACACACACAGACCTTGCAGATCGCTGTGAAAACAGCGCTACAAGGCAAAAGCAAGGTGAATAGTAGGTGAACACAGCGGTTGCTAAATTAGCCTTTGGAAAGCACAAAGAAGCAAATCGCTATCTCTAAACTGGCCCTCAGTCAGCAAACAGCGTCCTGTCACTAACTGAATTCACAGCAGAGTGATCGCAAAATGGCGCCAGCGACTTTTAACCTGCATCATGACATCATTTCAGCAGCCAATCACAGCCATGCCAGTAGTTTCATGCCCTCCATGCTGAACAGGATGTGCCCACACTTGAAATCATTCTCATTGGCTGAATTTGTGCATTTTGAATCTGGGAACTTCCGATTCCGGTATCCGATACGCGGTAAGTATCGGAATCTCGGTATCGGAATTCCGATACCGCAAGTATCGGCCGATACCCGATACTTGCGGTATCGGAATGCTCAACACTACTGGCGACTAGTTCATGAAGTGTCATGTGAATACTCTAGTATATTATGGCTGTATTGTACAATATAAGCACATTTTACCATTTACCTTTTGTAAGTATGAGAGCAGGGCCCTCACTCCTTTTGATATATGACATATGCTTATTCTTTAAAAGGAAACTGTCAGCAGGATTGTGCATAGTAACCTATACACAGGGTAAAATGATACCTTGGTTGATAAAATCCATCTCATGGTTCTTTAATCTTTAATTTCAGTTTGTAGTTAATGAGATTCTCGTGCCCTGAGGCGGGGCTGGTGTATGTGGTGCTCTGATTATATATTCATAATGCAGACTGCTGACAGGTCACTGATCTTTCATCTAACTGGAGAAGAAAAAAAAATTCTTCCTCCAAGATGGTGCCACCCATGCCTGGGCAGTTGCAGCTCCTGGATCACAGCTATGGACACCGATGCTGCTACTGCGCAGGCATGGTGGGCGCCATGTTGGAGGAGGGATTTTTTTTCTTCTCGAGTAAGGTGGCCCACCAGTGCATGCGCAGTAGCAGCTATAGGATCAGCTATCGACACCGATAGCTGCTACTGTGCAGGTACAGCGGGCGTCATTTTCAAATAGTTTTTTTTCCCCTAGCTGGATAACATCAAGAAAATGTATTATTGCCACACTAACCATGCGATTATGCTGCAGAGCAGGTGCCACGGCCATCACCTGCCAGCAGAAGCATTTTTTGTCTCTTTCTTCAGTATGTTAGGTATTCATTATGCAAACTAGGGGGCAGGTCACTGAGGGATCAGTGACCTGTCAGCAGTCTGCATTATGAATATCTAATCAGAGTACCACATACACCAACCCCGCCTTAGGGCATGAGAATCTCATCAACACAAAGCTGAAAATAAAGATTAAAGAACAACCATAAGATTGTTTTCATCAACCAAGGTAACAAGGTATCATTTTATTCAGTATAACGGCGCCGACCTGACACTGTGTATAGGTTACTGTTCACAATCCTGCTGACAGGTTCCCTTTAATGTCTTTATTGTCTGTACAAGTCCCCTCTAAAATTGTGAAGTGCTGCCAAATATGTTTGCACTATAAAAATTAAAAAAAAATATTTTACATTATATCATCTTTTAAAATACCAGTACATTGGTTATGTTGAGTGATATATGATCTTCCATGAAGGGTAAGATTTAGATAATTAAAAATAATTAGCAGTTTAAATACACAACACCTCCTTAGAGCTAGGTGCCCCATGTTCCCTAAGACATGTCAAAGTGTTCAATATCTATAATATATACAGTGGGGAAAATAAGTATTTGATACACTGCCATTTTACCAGTATTCCCACCTACAAGGAATGGAGAGGCATATAAGTTATTTTACATTTGAAGGTATACTTCAAATGTGAGAGACAGAATCTTAAAATAAAAACCAGAAAATCACATTGCATGATTTTCAAATAATTAAATTGCTTTTTATTGCATGGAATAAGTATTTAATCACCTACCAACCAGCAAGAATTATGGCTCTCACCGATCTGTTAGTTTTTCTTTAAGAATCCCTCCTACTCTGCACTCATCACTTGTATTAATTGCAACTGTTTGAACTAGCTACCTGCATAAAAGACATGTTTCCACACACTCAATCAATCACACTCCAACCTCTCCACCATGGCCAAGACCAAAGATCTGTCTATCGGCACCAGGGAGAAAATTGTAGACCTGCATAAGGCTGGGATGGGCTAAACAATAGGCAAGCATCTTGGTGAGAAGGCAACAACTGTTGACGCAATCATCAGAAAATGGAAGACACACAAGTTAACTGTCAATCTTCCTCGGTCTGGGCCTCCATGCAAGATCTCACCTCATGGAGGAAGGGTGATTTTGAGAAAGGTTAGGAATCAACCCAGAACTACACAGGAGGACCTGGTCAATGACCTGAAAAGAGCTGGGACAGTCTCAAACATTACCATTAGTAACACAGTACGCCAACATGGATTAAAATCCTGCAGGACACACAAAGTCTCCCTGCTCACACCAGCACACTCACACCAGCAAATGTCCAGGCCCATTTGAAGTTTGACATTGACCATCTCGATGATCCAGGAGACATAGGAGAAGGTCATGTCATCAAATGAGACCAAAATAGAACTTTTTGGAAGAAGAAGAAGGATGAGTACAACCCCAAGAATACTGTCCCAACCATAAAGCATGGTGGGGAAACATCATAGTTTGGGGGTGTTTTTCTGCAAAGGGGTTAGGACAACTGCACTTTATTGAAGGAAGGATGGATGTGGTCATATATAGTGAGATTTTGGCCAACAATCTCCTTCCTTTAGTAAGAACATTGAAGTTGGGTCATGGTTGAGTATTCCAGCATGACAATGACCCAAAACAGACAGCCTGGAAAAATAAGGAGTGGCTCCGCCAGAAGCATTCCAAGGTATCCAGACCTGAATCCAATAGAAAATCTTTGAAGGGAGCTGAAACTCAATGTTATCCAGCGACAGCGCTGAAACCTGAAAGATCCGGAAAAGATCTGTATGGAGGAGTGGGCCAAAATCCCTGCTGCAATGTGTGCCAACTTGCTCAAGAACTACAAGAAACGTCTGACCTTTGTAAAAGCAAAAAAACAAATTTACGGAAAAGACCCTTACTATTTACACTTTTATTTTTAATACCATAAAAAAGGGGACTTATGAATATAATAGGGTCAGCTCCACTGTCCCCTCCCCTCCCTGCAACTCTATCGGTCTCACACATTTCCCCTACTGTGAGGATTCAAACCCAGCAGCTATTGTGCACCAGGTGACAGCTCTTCCTTCTGAGGTATTCAGCTCGCTGGACCCAAATACTTGTACCTATGTTCTTCTGCTGGTCACCACCCTAAGTTTCTGATTGGCTCTATCCTGATTGAACACCCTATTTAAACCTGGCATTGCACTCCCTTCCATGCAAGATTATTGAGCTACCAGCCTATAGTCAAGCTTCCTTCCACCTGCTGCTTATCCTTAAGATTCTACTGCTGCCATTGTGTACCCACTTCTAGCTATCCCTGACTACAGTCCCTGCTTATCCTTCAAACAAGAGTGCTGCTTCGTGCACTGACATCTGCTATCTCTGACTATGCTACCTGCCGCTACTACCTCTAGTGGTTGCATTCCCACTACTCCAAATCTGGTCAGTCCATAACACCTACCTTACCATGTAGATTGGCACCCCAGTATTGCAATATGGCACTCTTCCTCTGTGACCTATTGTGCACTAAATGTAAACACCAAAAATATGTGATAAGGTGACAATATCAGTGTAGATAATAATGCTTATATGTTTGCAAATTACATTTCACAGGAAAATCGACATGAATAGGCAAATTTACCTGATTTGTTCATATCTAATTCTAAGCCTTTAAAAAAAGGCTTCCTGCTCTGGAAACAACAAATTCACAGCATCAATTACACAGGTCTACAAAAAATACTTTTTTGTAATCATCGTAGATGACTTTGTACTTTTCTGAACCATCTTTTTGTTCTGATTTTAAAAATGTATATAGTTTTTCTGTAGCACGTATAGTTTCCATGGAGCAGCATTATTATAAGGTATAGGAAATATACTGGCGACATTAAGAAAACAGTCATCAGAAAAGAATGCTTCACCTTACAAAACAGTCTTTATTGAACCAAAATAATTTCACAAAATAGAAACCAAAGTATGAGCAGAAATTAAAAGTGCTTAATATTAGACTGTCGTTGATACGATTTTTCATCCAAAACACTGGTTTGCATTTAGCAGGTCCTCAACACCTTCAACATATTCTGGAGATTTTTTTTCCTCAGAAGTTTTCACAGATCCACTTGAAGCTTTTCCAAGATCTCAATTCCTTATCATTTAGAGTTCCTTCAAACACATCATCTCTCATAAACTCTTTGATCTGAGGTCCAACAAATACCCCTTCTTTCAGTTTTGCTGGTGAAATGCTGGAGAATTTCTGTGAAATGTGCTGAAACCCTTGTGGATTTGTCTTTGCCATGGCTTTCACAAAGTTTTTATTCAATACCAACTTTATATGTAGCTGGAGCATAGATGTTTCTCTGTCCCCAATCACAACAAACATAATGCTCTACTGTATTTCTACTGTCCCATAAACACAAGAAGCAACAATATTTTGTGAAACCTCCTTGCATTCCCATTAGCAGACAAATCACTTTCAAATCTCCACAGATATTTCTTTGATGATGCTCATATTTTATAGTGCAGCGCCCCAGAGTCCTGGTCGTTGCAGTACTGATGCTCCGCCGCTAAGGGGGGTGTTGGTACGTCTGATGGCACTGAAGGAGTTCACCTGACCAGGTATCACAGACACCAATACACTTCACAGTCTGGCCTCCAGGGGGAGCTAAGGGTGCTATGTATTAGGCCACTCCTCACAATCTGGTAAAACTGGGGGTTAGATAGGAAGTTAGAGAGAAGCTGACTGGGTGGGAACCAGGCAACATCCTGTGGCAGAGGGTGTTGCAGGGGAAGATTCAGGGGGGTCCCTGTCAGGGGTGGGATCCTGGCAGAGGCCTAGCGAACAGAAAGAACATTACAGGACCGCGCCTGCACTTCATTGCGGCGGTACCCCAAGAAAGGACAAGAAGCGAGGTTTATTGTGAAGAGTGAGAAACGAGATCAACGCAACAAGGAGATAACACCAGTAGGAGTCGTGCTGTAAGACCGAGGCAACATCTTACTGAGACGCGTAGCCGGTGGCCGGAACGCTGAGGAAGTATTGAGCTCCAAGCCTTACTTCAGACCAACGGCAGGACAGTCAGTTATAGGTGGGCTGTCTCACCTAAATCACCTAAGCAGACATAGGGGGCAACAGTGGGAGAGGGGCGACACTAGGGTCCCGGAAGAACTCCAGGCCTACCCGTCATACGAGTGCGTCCTAGCCATATCATCTGGGGGACGGAGAAGAACATCAGAATCAGTTGTGAGGGAACATCAGAAACAGACACAACAGTTGTGAGTACTATCCCGTGGTGCTCAGGAGGGAAGGATTACAACACACAAGCGCTAGAAGGAAGGCACAGATTTCCACCTGCAAAGGAAACTCTGGAGGTGCCATCGGACCGGCCGGTCTCAGACAGCCTTGTTAACCGTACTCCGGATTGAGGATCCTGAAGCCTTCAGTAAAGAGGTAAAGAGACTGCAACCCTGTGTCCTCGTTATTCATTGCACCCTGCACCACACATCATCACCCTCAACTTCTACTGGATGCCCCTCAGCAGGGTCACGGACCGGGTCTAGCCACCGTGACAATCCCAGAACCGAGACAGAGAGGCCCGGTACCGGGTACCCCTTGGCCCTGCGACAGTGGGGGCACTCCAATAGCATCCAAAACAACTGACAGATTTTCATAACTTTCCTTTAAATGACATGAGTGAGCAATATGGATTGATGGTTTCATATTTCCAATGTGAAGCAACACTGCTTTCAAACTTCTCTGGGATGAGTCAATAAACAATCGCCAATCTGCAACAAAATACACTTGATTCAGTTCTTCAAAGAGGCCATTCACATTGTTACAGTACACCATTGGTCCATCAACTGTGAAAAATTATGTTAAAGTGTTACTTCTGTTTCGGCAATAACACTTTGACAACATCATGAAGAAGATTCTTCTGTTTCAACCTAGATGCAATAAGTTTCAGCTTTATCTTTTGACATTGAAAGGTGTCTGATGAGATCATTTAATTCATGTTGAGTAAAGCGTTCTGGCTGCTCGGTTGCTCCATCAGGTACATACTCATCTTGACTTGAGGTCGCCATGTCTTCGCCAGTAGCTTCAGCTCCATAGTCTTCATATTCTACTTCATTTTCATCCAATCCAGACAATGGTGGTACCGGAATGTCAAGGTACCATCATGTGGAACTGGCCTAATCGCAGATTCAAGTTCAGGGTAATTAATCTTATGTTTGTTCTTTGTAGAAAAGCACTCCACTTTGACAAAACAAAAGTAGCAGTCCTCATCACTATGATTTTTGGGTTCTCTCCAAATCATGGGAACAGCAAATGGCATAGCCACTTTCCTGATATTCAACCAGTCATGAAGACCATTTGAACAACTTGAGCATATCACATGATTTTGTCTTAATCACCAAGTGGACACTGAAAGTACATCTGGTACATCTTTTTAATATCATGAGTGATTGAACATACTTGGTCTTTTGGTGTAAAAGAAACACACATAGCAGAATCTGTTGAGATGATTGATACACTGTCGGGGCATTTTTCTCCTTTAAATCAGATAAAACAGTAGAGTAAGATGCATATTCTGATATGGAGTACCATACAAGAAAAAGAAGTGATAAAGGAGTTTTATATTAAAAAGATAAATTTTATTACATGAAATAATTATCTATACATAGAACAATGAAATGTAATAGAAATGACAGGGGGAGTAAAAACCACTGGACTACAACGGGAAATAGCACCGGCACATGGAAACTCCAAAAATAAATAAATGCAAGCAGCCCTCAACAATGCTATGTAACAGTGAGGGCTGTATATGGAGCGCCCCCACATCAAGGGCAATGGGGTAGTCGGTACTGGGTCCTTCAGTTCGGGGGATGTCACGGTGGCCCGACCCGGTCCGTGGCCCTTTGAGGGGCGTCCAATAAAAGGGGCTAGTTTGTATGTTGTTCGTGATGCCACCTGTGGTATTCGGTCAGGGTGACCGACGCTACTTAGGGGTCCGCTGGGGTGTTATGGCAGCTAGATGGTGTACCTTCCCACAGGTGAAGTGTATCCCCAGGGCTTCCCAGAAGTGTAGATGGTGGATGGTGTAAGGCGTGGTGAATAACGAGGACGCAAGGTTGCAGTCTTTTTACCTTTTACTGAAGGCTTCAGTGTCCACAGTCCCAGGCACTGGATCACGGGGTTCACAGAGTCCGGCTGGTCCGAAGGCAAATCCAGAGTCCCCTTGTTCAGGTGGAATGCAATAGCCTTCCTATGCGCACAGTAACACAGTAGGTCCTCACTTGCTTATGCTCTAATGAAGTCCTCACTGTTATTACTCTTCTCTCTTGTTCCCCGTGGTCGGATAGAACAAAACCGGTATGACTGATGGCCTGAGGCTTGTTTATAGGGACCCTAGAGACGCCCCGACCCCCACAATTTGCCACCGTGTCTTCTTAGGTATTTTAGGTCGGGCAGCCAACTTGGAATTGACTGTCCTGCCTGTCTCTGAAGTAATGGCATAGAGCACTTTACTCCCTCGGTATCCTGGCTACCGGAACGCACACCAGAAGGATGCAGCTCCTCACGTCTACTATCCTCTCTGGTATCCACTTGTTGCTATGCCTTTGTTTCTCACTCACTAAAACACGCTTCCTTTCAATGTCTCTTTCTTTGGATGCTGCCGCAATGGGTGCTGGCGCAGCTCCGTGTGCCCTCATTCTCCTCAGACCGAAGTCTGGATCTGCTGGAAATCACTCCAGACAGCTCAGCCTGGAGACTTTTCTCTCTGTCTCCAGCCAGGAACTCTCTCTGATGCTCACTGGATGGAATCCAGCTCGCTTCTCCCTACTTCCTAACCAACCCACCAGTTTTACCTAACTGTGAGGAGTGGCCTAGTAGATAGAACCTTTGCTCCCCCTGGTGGACTGGAGTGTGAAGTGGGTGGTGTGGCTGTGATACCTGAACAGGAGATCTCCTTTATTGCCATCAGACGTAATATCACTCCCTCTGGTGGGAGAATGACACTACTGCAACGACCAGGACTCTGGGGCGCTGCATATATATAACAAGCACTTAACGGTACAGCCTTAAAGGGCCACTGTCACCCCCCTCCAGCCATTATAAACTAAAAGAGCCACCTTGTGTAGCAGTAATGCTGCATTCTTACAAGGTGGCTCTTTTAGTTTTAGGTTCAAGTATACCCCAAAAAAAGCAATTTGATACTTAGCCACCATTGCTGTCTATAGCCAGGGAGGCGGCTCCTCACTCCCCAGCTCGAAACGCTCCTCTGCCGTCACTCACATCTTCTTGGTCTTTCTGCGCTGCCCCCTCAGCGCTGTTTACATTTTCAAACCGGCGCCTGCGCTGTGTAGTACTGTTCTGCGCAGGCGCAGTAAGTTGTGGCCGTCTGCCGTCCAAGCCAGGCTTGCACACTGCGCCTGCGCGGCAGTGCGGCCACCCACCTTTGGAATCCCAGCCCCGCACTGTTATGCATTATGCACAGTGCAGGGCTGGGATTCCTGGGCATGCGCACGGCATGTTTCACCCTGCCAGCCCGGTCCCCCGCCTTACTGCGTCTGGATACAGTATACAGCTGATCGTGCCTCCTCCTCCTAGCAATCGCCGGGCAAGAAGCAACTGTGTAAACTTGCCTGCTAGGTGGGTAAAGATCACCCACAATTTATTAACAGATCCAGACACATAAATAACACACCTAGACACAACACACACCACCTAGCAGGCAAGTTTCCACAGTTGCTTCTTGCCCGGCGATTGCTAGGAGGAGGAGGCACGATCAGCTGTATACTGTATCCAGACGCAGTAAGGCGGGGGACCGGGCTGACAGGGTGAAACATGCCGTGCGCATGCCCAGGAATCCCAGCCCCGCACTGTGCATAATGCATAACACAGTGCGGGGCTGGGATTCCAAAGGTGGGTGGCCGCACTGCCGCGCAGGCGCAGTGTGCAAGCCTGGCTTGGACGGCAGACGGCCAGAGCTTACTGTGCCTGCGCAGGATAGTACTACACAGCGCAGGCGCCGGTTTGAAAATGTAAACAGCGCTGAGGGGGCGGCGCAGAAAGACCAAGAAGATGTGAGTGACGGCAGAGGAGCGTTTCGAGCTGGGGAGTGAGGAGCCGCCTCCCTGGCTAGAGACAGCAATGGTGGCTAAGTATCAAATCGCTTTTTTTGGTTTATACTTGAACCTAAAACTAAAAGAGCCACCTTGTTAGAATGCAGCATTACTGCTGCACAAGGTGGCTCTTTTAGTTTATAACGGCTGGAGGGGGGTGACAGTGGCCCTTTAAATGTATATACTCATTTACAGGACAAGGGTTAATATTCCCCAAGGTGAAAAAATCCTAGGAATGAAGACAAAAAATGGGACAAAGCAGACCAGAGAATACAACCTAGGTTGTTAATGAGCTGGTAAGTGAATACAGTAAGTGTGCCCAGAGATGCCAACACAAGAGGAGAAGCTTAACATCATGGGGTTAATTACCTGTAATGCCAATATGGATCTAAAGAAAAGGCTGTGCCTGATTTGGAGTGCCAGTGCTAGGTTCCCGTGGGCACGGGAACCTAGCACTGGCACTCCAAATGTCCCTGCCATGCGCTGCTTACAAGCATTAAGCAGCTGCTGGCATTGGAGCAGGTTTCTGCGACTGCGAGGGAGCAGAGGAAGATAAGAGTAAAGGTTTGTTTTTTTAATCTTTTCTGATGGGCCATGGATACCAGGACTGGGATGGGGCCAATCATACCAGCAAGGGGATGGGGCCAATCAATCATACCAGGATGCCAGGAAGAAATGAACATTCATTGCCCTCCACGCCCATGGGCGTGGAATGCAGTGCATATTCATTTTTCTTTAGCAGTGGGCACAGGAGTTAGCCTGAGCTGCTGGCTCCTGCCTCTGTGGCCCGGTGCTCCTCCAATACCGCTCCCTCACCTCCCAAACACAGCCAGAGCCCAGGGCTGGACTGGCCATCTGACAATTCTGGCAAATGCCAGAAGGGCCTGTCTGGTCATGGGCTGCCTTGTCTGCTACGTTGTTAACCGAATCGATGTTCTCAAGATACCCATACTGTTAAGAGTTGTGATGGAGCACAAAGTTGCTGACTCCGTTACTTACCCCAGCAGGCCACGTGTATCATTAGAAATAGAAAATCCTCCTTTCCTCCTTCCAGGGTAATATTAGTAATATATCCCATCTGGTTCATGGGGACAGGGACAACATGGGCCTGTGTGATTTCAAATGCCAGAACTGAATTTCAGCCCCAGTCCGTACCTGCCAGAGCCAATATATACGGACTACAAGACGCACCCCCCATTTTCCTACACATTTTGGGAGGAAAAAAGTACATCTTATAGTCTGAAAAATATGGTAATTTTTTGAGTTTCAGAAAGAGATAATAATCAGATGGGGCCAAATTAAGAGAACATGGCAAATGAACAACAAGTTAAAAATCAATTGCATTAAGTGTTTGCAGGGCACTACAAGGCTTGTGGAGAGGCACATTATCCTGCAAAAATAAGGCATCTTTGGACAGTTTTTTCTAATGTTCCAAACTTCATCAGACAGGGTTAAATTTTCTTAAAAGACATAACTTTTTCTGCTAAAACTTAACACGTGCACTTGTCAAAGTTAATACTTGTTACCATAGCAACGATACTTATGTTTGTCTGCTAGCAATATTTAAGGCCAACTATTTATCAGTACCTCCTTATATACTTTATATAATAGTAAAATACCATATATACTGGTGTATAAGTTGACCCGAGTATAAGTCGAGGCACCTAATTTTGCCTCGAAAACCTTGGAAGACTTATTGACTCAAATATAAGCTGGATATGCATTGTCCCCTAATCCCTATTCTGGTATGCATGGTTCCTCATCCCCATCCTTGTCTGCATGGCTCTTTATTTCCATCCTTGTCTACATGGCTCCTTATTCCCATCCTTGTATGCATGGCTAATTATTCCCATCCTTGTATGCATGACTCCTTATTCCCATCCTTGTATGCATGGCTCCTTATCTCCATCCTTGTTTGTATGGCCCCCATGAGAAAAGCATTAAAAACAAATCCTACTTACCTTCCATAAGCACCCTCGCAGCATCTCGTTCCGGGTTCCAGCAACTCCTGCGGCCGGGCGATCACGTGTCACCGCTCATTAAGATAATGAATATTCACCTCTCCACTGCCATAGGCTTGGAGTGGAATGAATATTCATTCCCTTAATGAGCAGTGACATGTGATCGCATGGCCACGGGAGCTGCTGGAAGCCAGAACGAGATGCTGCGATGGCGCGCAGGGAAGGTATGTAGGATTTTTTTTTATACTGGAAGCCGGCGGCTGCAGATGTAACTGTGTGTGCTATAAGAGAAATGAATATTCATTACCAGTACAGTGAATATTAATTTCTCTTTAGCGGAGGGCACAGCCTTTAGCAGCAGCCGCTGGCTCCTGCCTCCTGTGACCCACTGCTCCCCCTCCCCTGCCATAAACTGGGACAAAGACTCATGTATAAGCTGGGGGGGCATTTTCAGCACAAAAAATGTGCTGAAAAGGCTTTAAGAAAGATATAAAGTAGAAATTAAAATATGAATGGAGAAGATACATTGTTAGACCTGGAAAGGTACTAAATTGAATGCACTTATAAGGAAATGTTCACAAGTACAACACAATTCCCCAAAAATTGGGAAGATGTGTAAAATGTAACAATAACAAGAATGCAATTATTTTGAAATCTCTCATAGCCATATTTTATTGACAACAGAACAAAGAATACAGATCAAAAGTTAAAAGTTAGACATTTTTCTTCCATCTCATTTTACATAGTTAACATACAGTTACGTCCATATATATTTGGACAGAGACATTTTTCTAATTTTGGTTATAGGCATTACCACAATGAATTTTAAACAAAACAATTCAGATGCAGTTGAAGTTCAGACTTTCAGCTTTCATTTGAGGGTATCCACATTAAAATTGGATGAAGGGTTTAGGAGTTTCAGCTCCTTAACATGTGCCAACCTGATTTTAAAGGGACCAAAAGTAACTGTACAATTGACTCCAAGGCTATTTCATGGACAGGTGTAGGCAATCCCTTCGTTATGTCATTCTCAATTAAGCAGATAGAGTTTATTTGAGGTGTGGTGCTTGCATTTGGAAGGTTTTGCTGTGAAGTAAACATGCGGGCAAAGGAGCTCTCCATGCAGGTGAAACAAGCCATCCTTAAGCTGCGAAAACAGAAAAAACCCATCCGAGAAATTACTACAATATTAGGAGTGGCAAAATCTACAGTTTGGTACATCCTGAGAAAGAAAGAAAGCACTGGTGAACTCATCAATGCAAAAAGACCTGGGCACCCACAGAGACATCAGTGGTGGATGATCGCAGAATAATCTCCATGGTGAAGAGAAACCTCTTCACAACAGCCAACCAAGTGAACAACACTCTTCAGGAGGTAGGCGTATCAATATCCAAATCTACCAAAAAGAGAAGACTGCATGAAAGTAAATACAGAGGGTTCACTGCACTGTGCAAGCCACCCATAAGCATCAAGAATAAAAAGGCTAGACTGGACTTTGCTAAAAAAAATCTAAAAAAGCCAGCACAGTTCTGGAAGAACATTCTTTGGACAGATGAAACCAAGATCAACCTCTACCAGAATGATGGAAAGAGAAAAGTATGGCGAAGGCATAGTACAGCTCATGTTCGAAAGCATACCACATCATCTGTAAAACACGGCGGAGGCAGTGTGATGGCTTGGGCATGCATGGCTGCCAGTGGCACTGGGTCACTAGTGTTTATTGATGATTTGACACAGGACAGAAGCAGCCAAATGAATTCTGAGGTATTCAGAGCCATACTGTGTGCTCAGATCAAGCCAAATGCAGCCCAACTGATTGGTCGTCGTTTCATACTACAGATGGACAATGACCCAAAACATAAAGCCAAAGCAACCCAGGAGTTTATTAAAGCAAAGAAGTGGAATATTCTTGAATGGCCAAATCAGTCACCTGATCTCAACCCAATTGAGCATGCATTTCACTTGTTAAAGACTAAACTTCAGACAGAAAGGCCCACAAACAAACAGCAACTGAAAACCACCGCAGTGAAGGCCTGGCAGAGCATCAAAAAGGAGGAAACACAGCGCTTGGTGATGTCCATGAGTTCAAGACTTCAGGCAGTCATTGCCAACAAAGGGTTTTCAACCAAGTACTAAAAATGAACATTTTATTTAAAATTATTTCATCTGTCCAATTACTTTTGGTCCCTTTAAAAACAGGGTGGCACATGTTAAGGAGCTGAAACTCTTAAACCCTTCATCCAATTTTAATGTGGATACCCTCAAATGAAAGCTGAAAGTCTGAACTTCAACTGCATTTGAATTGTTTTGTTTAAAATTCATTGTGGTAATGTCTATAACCAAACTTAGAAAAATGTTGTCTCTGTCCAAATATATATGGAAGTAACTGTATTTAGAAAGTAGAAACAGAAAATAAAACAGAGTAGCCATAAACCACAAAAACGAAGTGTTAAAAATATTAACAAATTTTATTTATACAAAATCATTAAAAAATCATACATTTATATTACAAAATAATCAGACAGGTAGCAAGGAGGAACATCCAAAGCAAACAGCGAGGCAGCCCATAAACTTTAGACAGAGTAAAGAAGCACCCAGTAAAGATAATTATAATAAAATACCCACTGGCTAAATCTGCCTACATGCTAGTTACACAAAAAGGGGGGAGTGCTTGTGCAAAATTATGTAAAGTGCCAAGATCTAAACCATGTCCATGTGAATCCTATATGTATCTGCGTTATGAGTGCTGCAAGACCTGTAAAAAATCATAAGAGGTGCAGGCAGCCACTTACCCATGTCAGTATTAGATGGAGGGCCCCACACAAGGTGGCAACCATATTCCTGAAGCTTTTTTCTCTTTTTTTTGCTAATTGATTAAATTTGAATGGGACATACCTGTTTTAAGACTATGATGTGGTGTTTGAATATTTGTCTCATATTTAGACTGTAATAGCAGTTGAGACAGGGTTATCAAAAGGTTTGAAAAGCACCATATTTTTCGGATTATAAAACGTACTTTTTTCACCAAAATAATCCAAATGTAGCTTACACGGGTGTGCGTCTGCAGTGAATTGGGATCACAGGTGACAGGGTCGATGCTGCAGGAGACCGCCGATGGCAGCATCAGTTGGGAAATCCTGCAGGCCCCAGGTTGGAAGGAGGAGGTATCCCTTCTTTGCAAAGCTGAGGGCTCTGGGCTGTTAAAAAATGTTAACATTGAGTGGAGTTAATTTACTTTCCAATTGATTTCCCTGGTGGGCTCAGTTCCTGAGATCTTGTTCCCTGAGATCCTGTCTGCTGAGATCTCAGGAGAAAAGATTTCAATTTAAGCATGTGCCACCTCCTGCAGCCATTTTACCTCAGCCCATCACAGGGACATCAATGGGAAAATGTGGGGACTCAGTGCCAACATTTTCTGCCAGCCCAGGGCCCACTGCCTCTCGTCGCCAGGACACCCCCTCCTCCCAGCCCGTGGCATGCAGCATCGCCCCACTCCTGCCACCGTCAGCTTCATGTAACAACCCTGCCTCCTGTGACCCCGCACCACTTCAGCCACCCCCTCGGTAATCAGATTATAAGATGCCCCACCATTTTATTGAAAAAATGTTTTTCTCTTTTCCTCCCAAACTTTTTTGGCTCATCTTCAGGTCCAGTGCATCTTATAGTCCACAAAATACGGTAATTGATACTAAGAGTCAATTTTCAACTAATTTACATGACTGCATAAAAAGAACACATCTGAGAGGAAGAGTCTCTCACAAATATAGATGGTCAGAGGTTCACCAATCTATGAACAACTGCACCTAACAATTGTGGAATAATTTTAAAAAAAATGTTCTTCAAATAAAAATTGAAAAGACTCTAAATATCACACCATCTACTATATATAATATCATCAAGATTAAGAGATTCTGGAGAAATCCATTTGCACAAGGGTATGCCATAGAAATAAAATATTCTAATTATATTCCAGTGTTTTCCAAAGTTTCCTACTGGTTATACCCACATATTTGAGCCCACAAGGGCAGTCCAAGCAATAGACCACTCCATCCTATGAGCATATTATGTGTTCTTCCAGGTGGCATTCTTTTCCAAATCCATCCATGAATTATTTAACAGTAAGGCCATGTTCACACAGTGCGTTTTTTACTGCGGAACCGCAGCGGTTTTGCCGCTGCGGTTCCGCAGCTGTTTTCCATGCAGGGTACATTACAATGTACTCCTATGGAAAACAGGAACCACTGTGCACACGGTCCTGAATTTCCCTTAAAAAGCCGCTCTGAATCGGTGCGGGAAAAAAGAAGGAGCATGTCACTTCTTTTTCCTAAACCGCAGCGGTTCTGCACCCATAGACCTCCATTGTGAGGTCAAAACCGCAGTAAAACCCGCAGATCAAAAATATATCTGCGGGTTTTACTGCGGTTTGATGTGCAGAACCGCAGCTGCAGGAAGTGCGGGGAAGCGGCCGGAAGTTGTTCCTCGGAAGTGCGTGGGCGGAGTGTCGTTCCTGAAGAGACTGTCATCATGGAGGCATACCGTCGCATGGGGATCGATGTCGGGCGTCTGATTGATCTGGTATGTCTGTGTGTCCGTCCCCATGCGACGATAGTGCCTCCATTGTGCTAAGTCACCGTATGCGACTACTACTCCCATCCGGTATTAGGATGGGAGAGTTGTCCCTGTGTCCGGTGACTTAGCACAATAGTAAAGTTTACACCAAACACCTACACACAATACACATACATGACACACAGTACAGTACATACAACACATAACACAGAGTATATACTCACCAACAGCACACTTGTAGGCGAAGCCCTCGATCCTCCATGAAAAAATCCAAAAATAATAAACCAAATTCATACTCCCTGTCCGCAGAATCCATAAAACGAGTGTCCCACGCCGATCGGCTGCTCTCCGGCGATACACTGCCAGGAGCGAGGCTCCTAGCAGTGTATCGCGTACTGTCCCGGAGTTCAATGGCGCCGGCGTCTCGGTTAACGGCAGTACAGCTGTGTTGAAATTTCCCACGCAGCACTGCCGTTAAGCGAGAGTGCCGGGGTCAATGACCGCCGGTAAACTCGCTCGCGCATGCGCAGTGACATACCGACAGGAACTATGGCTCCTGTCAGTGTGTTGCTGCAGCCGTGGAGAGCAGACATATCTCTGGATGTGTCTGTTCTCCATGGAAGATCTTAATGCCACCTTACAATAGTAAAAATACGTGGCACTTAAATACGTGATACGTGGCACTTAACGTATTTCAGTGCCACGTATTTCAGTGCCACGTATCACGTATTTCAGTGCCATGTATTTCAGAACGTATTTCAGTGCCACGTATTTCAGTGCCACGTATCACGTATTTCAGTGCCATGTATTTCAGTGCCACGTATTTCAGTGCCACGTATCACGTATTTCAGTGCCACGTATTTCAGTGCCACGTATTTCAGTGCCACGTATTTAAGTGCCACGTATTTCAATGCCACGTATCACGTATTTCAGTGCCACGTATCACGTATTTCAGTGCCACGTATTTCAGTGCCACGTATCACGTATTTCAGTGCCACGTATTTCAGTGCCACGTATCACGTATTTCAGTGCCACGTATTTCAGTGCCACGTATTTCAGTGCCACGTATCACGTATTTCAGTGCCACGTATCACGTATTTAAGTGCCACGTATTTCAGTGCCACGTATCACGTATTTCAGTGCCACGTATTTCAGTGCCACGTATCACGTATTTCAGTGCCACGTGCCAGTGTGGCACTGAAATACGTGGCACTGAAATACGTGATACGTGGCACTGAAATACGTGGCACTGAAATACGTGGCACTGAAATACGTGATACGTGGCACTGAAATACGTGGCACTGAAATACGTGATATGTGGCACTTAAATACGTGGCACTGAAATACATGGCACTGAAATACGTGGCACTGAAATACGTGATACGTGGCACTGAAATACGTGGCACTTAAATATGTGGCACTGAAATACGTGGCACTGAAATACGTGATACGTGGCACTGAAATACGTGGCACTGAAATACGTGGCACTGAAATACGTGGCATATTCATAGCCTGGGAACAGCCATGGGTATTTTAACCCCTTCCCGGGCCTCAAATATTGGCCCACGGCTGTCTGCCTAGCCTTTCTGGCCTAAAAATATAGGGGGACCCTTATTGACGCCTCTCCATTATTAACCGTGCTTAATGCCACCTTACAATAGCAACACTATCATTAACCCTAGGATCCCTTTAGGGTTAGGGGTAGGGTTAGGATCCCTTTAGGGTTAGGGTTAGGGTTAGGATCCCTTTAGGGGTAGGGGTAGGGTTAGGATCCCTTTAGGGGTAGGGTGCTTAGGGTTATGAGCCCTAACCCTACCGTTAGTGGCTTTTTTAATTAATGTTGCTGATTGGCGCACGCACCACTAAGTTTATGCTTGTGTTCATTTATTAGTGGTTACTTTGACATATTACAAGCATTTGTGTAACATTACTTGGTCGTGCTATAGATTATGAGATGACACTATTGTATTTATTGTAGGTTCGTGATTATCCGGCCTTGTGGGACCCATCCGATGAATCCTACAAGGATAAGTACTTCAGGGAGCTAGCATGGAAAAAAATAGTGCGCGACATGATCCCGGATTTAGACAAATTTCCTGGGGCTACACAGCAGAAAATCGGTAATTTCAATTACATTTATTTAGTACACCTTGAGTATATTAAAAATATAATGTTTTAAGATCTCTAAAAAATTGTTGTTGTATTTTGGAACCTTTTTTTGGTAGATAAAGATGTGAGGCAACGTTGGCGCTCCATCAGAGACCGTTTTAATAAATTCCTGAATGATTGCTCAAAGAGTGGCTCTTCGCCAAGCAAAACTAAATTCCCCTTTAGTGAAGAGCTGCATTTTCTTGTGACCAGCAGGACATTGAGAAAGTAAGTTAAAATCCAATCCACAAGATTATTTATATATAATATGTTGTGCGAAAAATTAATGTTTTTTTTTTTTAACCAACAGGACGGAAGGAAACATGTCGGTAGCTGATTTGGAGGACAGCGACACAGATGGAGCAGGCAGTTCCTCTGGAGTGGGAGGGACCATCTCTCCCTCCACTCCCACAGCTTCTGCTGAATCAGCATCCACTTCAGCAGCTGCTGCGTCAACATCTAGTTCAGCAGCTGCTGAAGCATCTGATTCCGCAGAAGCTGTGAGAGTGGAGAAGAGAGCTGTCTATCCGGTGGCAGCAGAGAAGAAAAAAAAAAAAACCAAGAAGAACCAAGATGACCAAACGGTCCAAATTGCGTGTGACACATTAGATTTATTAAAAAAAAACAAGTACCGATGACCATTGTGACTCCTTTGCCCAAACTGTAGCCAGAAAAACACGCTCCCTGCCACCGGATAGACAATCTCTTTTCATGTCTATTGGTCCAGATGTCCCTCACTGCTCTGGAGGACCCTGCTCCGATTTCTCCCTACAATGAGGTTCTGATGGGGGTGTTGGGACTTTTCAGGCCCCGACACCGAACACCTGAAACAGCTACAAGACCCCAGTATTTGGCCCACAGCCAAGGAAGTTCTGGAGATAGAGGCAGTTCGCAGCATCTGGGGGGAGCACCGTATCAAAATGAGGGAACAAATTACCTCTATTCTACAGAATATACATTTCTTAATTGAACGTGGGCAAAAGTTTTCAGTTGCACAAAGTTGTGCTTTTGTTTGTAGCTCCAGTTGCCTGTTGTATTTGAAAGGTGCTGTTGAATTTTTTTTTTTTCAAATTGAAAAATGTTTTGTAAAAATTAACAATAATTTGTGTTTTTTAAAATAAATTTTATTTCACACAAAAAATTCTCTTCTTTTTAGACAATGGGAACAAGGCCACTGTCCTGTGTTTATGGGCTATCGATTAGTGGTTTATGGGTTGATGTGTTAACAATTGTATACCTCATTCTGCTGTTAATTTCTGAAAACACCAACCATATTTTTGACATAAAAAAAACCAAACCAAATTAAACCAAAATAGATTTTTTATTTATATTACAACCAATTTTTTTAAACTTTTTTGGGTAACATGAAAAAAATAATTTTTTTAATTAAATTTTGTGTTGATTGATGTCGTTTATCATTTTTCGGGATGTTTTCAAAACTGTTAGCAGCGATGTCGGCAACTTTTTTGGGGAGGGTCAGTGTAGATGCATCCTTCTCTGCTGGTCAGGCTGCTCAACACCAGCACAGGAGTATTGCCAGTGCACGGCACCTTCTGGACTCATGAAGTAGTCAGTGAAGGATTCTCTCACACGCACACCAGAGTTGGACGGCCTGCCCAGACCCCCGTTGACCACTGGATTAAATACTGCCTGCTGGTACGCCACATCTACGTCAGTGTTGTACTCACGAGCATAGTTGTGGAGTACACAGCAAGCCTTTATCACAGCATCAACGGTGTCTGTGTCCAACTGAATGGCAGTGTGAAAGATCCTCCACTGACTAGTCATGATCCCAAAGGTGCATTCCACATATCTGCGTGCACGACTCAGCCGATAATTAAAAATCCTCCGTCGGGCATCCAGTCCCCTTCGTGGGTATGGGCGCAGCAGGGTTGTCGTTAAGGGAAACGCCTCATCCGATACCATCACAAAGGGCACTGGATGTGTGGAACCCGGCAAAGGTCTTGGGGCTGGGAGCGTGCCGCCATCTCGAAGAATTTGCATCCCAATCTGTGACGTTCGCAACACCCGAGAATCCCCAGTACTACCATAGGCACCAACATCAATGGCAACAAATTTGTAATGGGCATCAGCCACCGCCATCAGGACCACTGAAAAATACTTCTTATAATTAAAGAAGCATGATCCTGATCGTGGGGGCTGCTGGACCCTAACATGTTTACCATCGACTGCACCAATGCAGTTTGGGAAATTGGCCACAGACTGAAAGCCTGCTGCAACCTGCAGCCAAGTCTCCTCGGTTGGGGAAGGCATCACTATAGGCTGCAACTTCTGCCAGATCACGGTACATGTGCACCTCACAATGTTAGAGATGGTAGATTTACCTACTCTAAATTGGAGGTGCAGTGATGTATAGCTCTCTCCTGTGGCCAAAAATCTGCAAAGAAACAAAAAAGAAAATTAGAAATGTCACACAAAAAGGTAATTACAACATGTCACAAGTTAAAGCCGCTATAATATGCATCCAGCACCATTCAATAATGATGGCATTAACACCCAGCACAACACAAAGGGTGTAAAAAAATTAAATAAAAAGCCTGATGGGACTTGTGCACACACGCATGCGAGATATGACCGAGTGTTGCATGGTAATCCCCGGACCTGCTGCATGCACTCCGTTGTGGAGCGTGCGGATCCATGTATTGGTATGTGGGTGCACACTCCGCTCCAGAGTGCAGGCGGCAGGGCCGGGGATTACCATGCAACACTCGGCCGTATCTCACGTGTGTGTGTGTATGTGTGCCCCCTGTCCAACAGGAGGACTGGGTGGGTTTAATCACACATACTGGACACAGAGACGTGTAAAATAGAGACCTAACGACATTCCCCCCAAAAAATTGTTACTTACCGCAAGGTGATGAGCAGCCTTTCCTCAGCAGAGATGGACTTCCTCATCACCGTGTCTTGTCGTGTTAAATGGGGTGCCAGAATGGTAAGCAGTCTGTCAAATGCCATAATTGGTAACCGACAAAACGATATAAATTTTTCAGGATATCTGAAAAATTAAAAAGAAACACAAAAAAGGGTTACTTCACAAGTATTGCTAGCAAAAAAATGTAAATTAGTCATTCAATATATTTCTACTTACCTCCTCAAATCATTGTACAGCACATAAAAGTGCCCCTTCTCAGTTCGGTCTGCTACAAGCGGGTGCACCCACATTCGTTTCTGCGCACGTCTTCTCTGCCGCCGCAGCCTCTAAAATAAAAAAATAAAAAAATATTTTGTAAACACAACAATTAGAAAAATATATCAAACATGCCTGGAAAACAATGTGGATTATGTAAGGGTACGTGTCCACATTCAGGAAGGCCCACCCCCTTCTGGGACGCAATGATGCCAGATGTGTTCATTGTACAAATCCGGCATCATCGCACCCCACGCATAGGGCCCTGTTTTATTCATTGCGGAGACGCAGCTTCTCAACAAGGAACACGGACATGCTGTGATCATAAATGACACGCAGCATGTCCAGAGTCGCAGGGCTGACGGATGACACACAGTGGACACGTGTTTTCATGAAATCACCTACACTATGCTGTTACATGTGGACGCTGCATGTTTGGCGCTGCGGCCACACGCAGCGCCAAACATACAGTGTTTCCAGAACGTGGACATGTACCCATAACCCAATATATAAAACAAACAGACATCTGCTTACCTGACGTGCATGTTGATTCAGAATTAGAAGCATCAAACCAAGGATCGCAATCCGGTGTGGCGTGCGGAGCTGAATCCGCGGGCTGTCATCTGGCCTACGCTCAGCACATCCACTCATTTTGATGTGTAAGTTCCAAAATGGAGGATGGAAGAAGAAAAGGGTTGGACTATGAAATGACATCATTTTTTTTTTCCCCCCCAACTGCAGTAAGCTTTATTTGTGTCAAACACAGACATTCTGCAGACAAAACTGCATCAAAAAACGCACTAAAAACCGCATAAAAAACCGCACCAAAAACGCACCAAAAACGCACCAAAACCGCACCTGCGTTTTCTGCAAAGACCTGCAGTTTCAGTCCTGAAAAAAAAAGGATGGAAATCAGGAACGTGTGAACATACCCTAATAAGTACTTGACATACCCTACATAAGCAGCATGGAAAAAAAAGCATCACAAATTGAATATTTATGTTGGATGTAATGACTGAGGAGGCTCTTTCTGTTACAGTCCTTCAAAATGGGTCTGATTCTTAAACCACCCAGTATTTATTAAGAATATGCATCATATTATCTCACATTGCAAAGTAGTTCACAATAAATATTATATTCTCTTTAGAGCCATCCTTCCTCGGCTTTAGGTTTACAAGGTTCTGTCGGTCTGTCCTTAGAGCAAGATTGTATGCTTTTTTAATTGCTCTCTTAAGATATTTTATATCAATTAATCTGTCTCTAAGTTCACATCATTCATTGTGCTTTGTAAGATTCCAAAGTTGAGCAGTACCTATGTATGCAGTTAAATTCCCCTTTTGGAATTGATGTAATTGTGCTCCTGGCAGTACTGTCGTCCAAAATACTATCTGTAGATGTGTTTTTGCTGTATAAATCTATTTGGATGTCATAAAAATCGCTCCTAATGAGTATATCCAGCAAGGGAATGAACTGTCAATGAATACATAGTGTCATCTTGAGAGCAATGTAATATGAATTTGGAAGACTTGCAATTTCTATTGTTCTTCTGTTGTTCTACTCCAGATGAGAAGTATGTCATCGACATAGTGACAGCACATATTGATCTTGTCAATAAATTTGGACATCTGATAAGCAAAAAACACATGGTGCAACAAAAGACATAAAATTCATGATTCAACAAACCTGCAGATAAAAATGGCCATTATTTAGGAATTAGGAGGAAGGAATCCAGCACAACCATCCAACGTTAAAATCCAGTTTATTCACAAGCCATTAAAAACAAGGTTCCAAGGAAACCATATAAAACGCCTTTCTGACGCAGCGTAAGTGTCCAAAGAAAGCAGATCTGAATGGAAAAAGTTGGGTCACGGGAAAGTGGTTTGTATGTGGAAACTTCATTTAAAATGGAAGAAACCGATTGCATATATTGTGTTGTATTAAGGACTAGTGATGAGCGAATATACTCGTTGCTTGGGTTTTCCCGAGCACACTCGGGTGACCTCTGAGTATTTATGACTGCTCGGAGATTTAGTTTTCATCCCAGCAGCTGAATGATTTACAGCTAGTAGCCAGCCTGAGTACATGTGGGAGTTTCCTGGTTGATAGGGAATCCCCACATGTAATCAAGCAGGCTAGTAGCTGTAAATCATTCAGCTGCCGCGATGAAAACTAAATCTCCGAGCAGTCATAAATACTCGGAGGTCACCCGGGCGTGCTCGGTAAAACCAGAGCAACGAGTATACTTGCTCATCACTATTAAGGACCACTACACAGCGTGCTTTATCGTATTGCTGAATGGTAATATTGAAGTTAGATTGTATGAATTTAATAGCTCTAGACTGTTCCCTGTACAAATTTCTGTATAATGCATTGCTGCAGGGGTATTCGGGGAGTCTTCTGATATCACAGTCAAACAGGGTTTGAATTTAGTCCAATATAGGAGCTCTGGACTGTAGTGGATAGTATGATTGATTTGTAAGGACTATATGAATGTCATTATCTTTAGATAAACGGTGACTGCATTCTCAAACTCTAATTGTTGTAGCGTGAAAAGCGCATTTTGCTCTTGGGTGAGAGAACCATCAGATATAACCATCAGATATAAATTGTTCAGACTCGCTGACATCGTTGCCATCAGACTGATATATATATATATATATATCCTGGACATAGATTACTTTGCAGCGTGGTGCGCTCCATCCATTCTCCTCTTGTCTCTTTTTTTCCAATTAGGAATTAGTTCTTGAAGATGATTTTCAGAAGATGGAGCACAACATTTTTAAGTGCTTAGTTTTATTCCAAATTCCTGGAGATGAAGTAATGAACCATTGCACACCTTTACCATGATCTATATTAGTATATTGACTCTTAACATGGCATGTTTCCAATATTTCTCTATTTCCAAATTTAGTTTCTCCCAGTTATTAAAGCACCACTCAACAGTTTTAGTTTTTTTTAAAGCACCAGAGTGGCACTTTAAAAGTAAGCCTCCTGTCTCCATTCTTATACTCATCTTCTGACAGCTTCCACTTTAACTGATGCCGCTCTGATCCTGCGGTGCTATTAGGTGCCCGTACCTTCTGACTCGCCGAAAGTCAGAAGCTACATCACAAGCTCTCAATGCAACTCTATGAGAGCCAGAATTAGGCTCTCATCGAAATCTATTGAAAAGTAACCTCCAGCACCCTCCATGATACACTATAGCTGCTGGCAGGTCTCTTTTCACCAGACACCGATGGAAGCGATGTTGGAAAAGGATGAAGGCAGCAATAAGAGAGTATGAAACAGGGGCTAGAGGGATTACATTTAAAGCACCACGCCAGTGGTGCAATAAAAAATAAATGAAGTGGTGCTTTAAAGACTTGCATGGTGTCTCTGGTGTAGAATGGAAGCTTAAAAACATATCCTCTCCGTTCTCGGTCCAATCAATAATTAGATTTCTTTGAGAGGTTGCCAATTCAAGAGACAACTGGTTCTTCTGGTTGGTTGTCACTGTTCTGGACGATCTGGAGAATATTGCATAGTCTGGATCTAAATGAATAACTTAGTTGAAAAGAATACATAGTTCTTACATTATGATATACCTCCTATGCCAAAGATTACTATTATATATGTGATGTATGATGATTAGTGATATGCGAGAATACGCATTGCTCGGGTTTTCCCGAGCACGCTCGGGTATTCTCCGAGTATTTGTTAGTGCTCGAAGATTTAGTTTTTGTCGACACAGCTGCATGATTTACGGCTGCTAGCCAGCCTGAGTACATGTGGGAGTTGCATGGTTGCTAGGGAATTCCCAGATGTATTCAAGCTGTCTAGCAGCCATAAATCATGCAGATGCTTGACAAAAACTAAATCTCCGAGCACTAACAAATACTTGGAGACAGACCACCTGAGCGTGCTAGGAAAAAAACGAGCAACAAGTATGCTCGCTCATCACTAATAATAATATATGTAATAAAAAAATTATAAACATATGTTTAGGTACTGTAACTTGTAGATTGATGATTCCATGTGAATTCCAAATATTTTACAAATGTGAAATATCTATGTAGTGTGTATTCTGTACCTAGTACATAATAAAAATCAGGATTATTTATACGGATTTTTATATTAATATGAAGTTGAGCTTCTAAGAGATCAAAAATGTAAGTAATTGGATTCACAGTTTACCAACTATTATATTCTTTGAAGGCAAAATTTCAAGGCTCCTTCCCTACCCTTAATTATTCTTTACTTGCTGTGATCACAAGAAGTTCTTTCGGCTAAACAAGAATGTACGTGCCTATTATACATAACTTTGTTTTAGGTCTTTAAAACTGGAAGAATAGAAGAATTGGAAAAACATTAAACAAGTAATGCAAAAGGATAAAACAACCATGACAAAACACAAGAGGTTGGGTTACAGGGAAAGAACAAATATATGCATATTATACTGTCATGCTATCATACAAAAGTCTAACTATATTTAAAGAAGAATGGTCTATGTGACTAATTCACTTATATACTGGCTGCCAACTATACAGATATTGTGAGTTATGGTAATTCAATTTGAATCTTATTTTAAAGTGGTTTACTAAATCATATGTGACACTTAAGAAAAGAAATGGGACAGAAAAATCAACCCTCTATCAATTCAAACTTTAAAATATAATTTAATGCTATGTCCAATTCAGATAAAGAAAGCATCAGTCACTTGGATGAGACCCATTAAACATGTCACCTGCGCTATTTCACTCTAGTCCTTTGAGGGATTATGCATTCCAATATACATTTATGATTTATAAAAATTCTTCAACTCCGCTAAATGTGTTTGGCAGTGCTGCAGAAAAAAATATATATTGCTTTGGAAAATTCTAACCCGAACAAATACAAATATTGTAGGCTTAATAGTTATTTATGTAGCCATTTCGTTAGTGTTATTTGATAATTTTTTCAACAATGGTGGCAAAAACAATATAGCGTTAAAATAGCATTTGCATTTTTGCATCACCTAAGGGAATTAATAGAAATTCACTTGGATTTAATGTTTTCAAGAACCAGCAAATGAGATGGGAGAATTACATATAAATTGATTGATACACAACACAGGAGATATTTTTCATTTTCAATATGTCTAAAAGGATCGCATGCTTGTGAGTTCTGTGGCATAAGCCTATTTGGTAGGGATTTGATGGGAAAATGTGCATCTTTATTTCCATTGGGCACAACTTTTCCAGAATCAGTGGAGCAGAAATAATTGGAGGTACTCAGTTTAAATAAAAAAAAATTCAGTGTAAAACCCCTATGAAAAAACCTGCAATAGCAACACGCTTGGTATCGCTGCGATTTAAAACAACCAGACTATACAAATATATTATCATTTAAACCACTGGCGGAATGTCATTTAAAAAAATTAAAAGCTATGATAGAGTTGTTTCTGTTCATCTTTCTTCGCAAAAATTAAATAGTGTTCAAAATACCATATGTATCCCAATGAAAACAAAAAAAAGATTTATTTTTTTTACGTTAATGCAATCTACAAAAATTGATATTAAAAAATGATCAAAAAGTCATATACATCCAAAAATGTTACCAGTGGAAATTGCAGCTGGTCCCACAAAAAAAATCAAGCCCTCATACAACTTTCACAACAGAAAAATAAAAAGTTATGGGTATCATGTGACCCCCTCAAAAACCTTTTCTAAAGTAGTTTTTAACTCAAAAGTGACAACATGTATATACTAGTTAGATGTAAAAAAAAGAAGTGTATTATTTAAAGTAAATGTGTTTGTGCTAAATATTAATTATTAATTGAATGATTCTTACTCTCAATTCTGTGCTGAGCACACTGCCTCTCACTGACATTACATGATTTATTTCTGTATACTTAGCTCAGAGTAAAGTCAACACTATATAGAGATTACACGTGCTCTGTGGGACATATATATAATCACGTAAAACAGTTTGTCAACTCAAAATAATATTTTTCTAAGTAATTTTTAACTCAAAAGTAGCAAAGCCTTAATCAGCCATCAAGTGACTTTGAAAGCCGCGGTGTCCAATCATGGCTTTAACCAGTGAAATCCTGCTGTTAATCACTGACAGCTAGATTTAACATGCGCCAGCAAGAAGAACATCACAAATCCCACCCATCAACACCCCTGTCACATGGTCACAGTGCACAGGTGGGTTGCCAAGACAGTCGGGGCTCTGCACAACACTCCCTTGCCTGTCATTGTGAATCTCCTGTGAATGCCATCTCATGATTGATAGGAGATCGTGATTTTTGCTAAATCTTTCTGATGGTCTTTTGCAGTTAAACAGGGGTGCTGATTTGCCTCTCTAGCAAACCTAAGAGCAGCTCTCACTGAAATTTTTCTTGGTCTTTTAGACATTATCTTGACCTCCACTGTTACTGTTAACTGCAATTTCTTAACTACATTTCGAACTGAGGAAAAGGCAACTTTAAACTGTTTTGCTATTTTCTTATAGACTTCTTCTGGCATGTGGGCCGCCACCATTTTCACTTTCAGAGTGCTAGGCAGCTGCTTAGAACTCATGGTTGCTGTTTTTGGCCAAGGTTAGAGGAGTGTTGTGAACTCTATTTCTGGGCTCCCTCTTGTGGTCACAAGTGGTACTGTGTGAGTGCTGTCTTTCTGCAGGTTTGTGACTGGCATCAGCTGTCTAGTTATCTGTGGGCTGGTTTTCTATGTAAGCTCACTTGGACTCTCAGTCTATGCCTGCTGTCGTTGTATTCAGTGCTATTCTGATTGCTCCTGTCTACATCCGTAATCAGTCTCTCCATGAGAAGCTAAGTTCTGTTTGCTTATTCTTGCTCATCTATGTTCAATATGTTTCCTAGAATATTATGAGGTTTTTCCAGCTTGCTAATATGTGATTTCTCTGCTTGCTGGTAGCTCTGGGGTGCTGAGTTGCTCCCCCCACATCGTTAGTTGGTGTGGGGGTTCTCACATTCTCTGCGTGGATATTTTTGTATAGGGTTTTTTACTGACCGCACAGATCCCTTGCTATTTTCTGCTATCTAGTGTTAGCGGGCCTCATTTGCTTAACCTGTTTCATCTCTGCGTTTGTCTTTTCCTCTTAACTCACCGTTATTATTTGTGGGGGGCTGTTCTATATCTTTGGGGTTATTTCTCTGAGGCAAGTGAGGTCTTACTTTATCTCTAGGGGTAGTCAGTTTCTCAGGCCATGAAGAGACGTCTAGGATTTCAGGAAATGTTCCACGGCTACCTTTAGTGTGTTTGGTTAGGATCAGGTTTTGCGGTCAGTCCAGTTACCACATCCCCAGAGCTTGTCCTATTTTCTCTGACTTAGCTGGTTAGATTTGTGATCCTAAGCCACTGGGATCATAACAGTACAGCAGGCCAGAAAAGTGTTTAATGCATCGCAGAAGTGGGATAAGAGAAGCCCTGAGTACAATTTTTTTTTTTTCTTCTCCCTTTGCTGCAGTCTGTCCAGCTTCTCTCATCCCCTTAATCTCTGGGTGGCTTTGAGTTCAGCTGCAGACATGGATATTCAGAGTCTGACTTCTAGTGTGGATCATCTTGCTGCAAGGGTGCAAAGCATTCAGGATTTTGTTGTTCACAGTCCTATGTCTGAGCCAAAAGTACCTATTCCTGAGTTGTTTTCTGGAGATAGATCTCGGTTTCTGAATTTTAAGAATAATTGTAAATTATTTCTTTCTTTGAGACCTCGTTCCTCTGGTGATTCCGCTCAGCAAGTTAGAATTGTTATCTCCCTGTTACGTGGCAACCCTCAAGATTGGGCCTTCTCCCTGGTGCCGGGAGATCCTGCATTGCTTAATGTGGATGCATTTTTTCTGGCGCTTGGATTGCTTTATGAGGAACCTAATCTTGAGAACCAGGCAGAAAAGGCCTTGCTGGCTCTCTCTCAGAGCCAGGATGAAGCTGAGGTGTATTGTCAAAAATTTCGGAAATGGTCGGTGCTTACTCAATGGAATGAGTGTGCCCTGGCTGCAAATTTCAGAGAAGGTCTTTCTGAAGCCATTAAGAATGTTATGGTGGGGTTCCCCACGCCTGCAAGTCTGAATGACTCAATGGCTTTGGCCATTCAGATTGATCGGCGTTTGCGGGAGCGCAAATCTGCGCACCATCTGGCGGTGTTTTCTGAACAGAGACCTGAGTCTATGCAATGTGACCGAATTCAGACCAGAATTGAGCGGCAAAATCATAGACGTCAAAATGGGATTTTTGGTACCAGAGATTTGGTGGCTAGGTCCTTCTGGTGGCCTTCCTTGTCGCGGGATGTGCGTTCCTTTGTGCAGTCCTGTGGGATTTGTGCTCGGGCTAAGCCTTGCTGTTCTCGTGCCAGCGGTTTGCTTTTGCCTTTGCCTGTCCCGAAGAGGCCTTGGACGCACATTTCCATGAATTTTATTTCAGATCTTCCAGTATCTCAGAGAATGTCTGTCATCTGGGTGGTGTGTGATCGTTTTTCCAAAATGGTCCATTTGGTGCCCTTGCCTAAGTTGCCTTCCTCCTCAGATTTGGTTCCTTTGTTTTTTCAGAATGTGGTTCGCTTGCACGGCATCCCTGAAAATATTGTGTCTGACAGAGGATCCCAGTTTGTGTCCAGATTTGGGCGGATTTTTTGTGCTAAGATGGGCATTGATTCGTCTTTTTCGTCGGCCTTCCATCCTCAGACGAATGGCCAAACCGAGCGAACTAATCAGACCTTGGAAACTTATTTAAGATGTTTTGTTTCTGCTGATCAGGATGATTGGGTGACTTTTTTGCCATTGGCCGAGTTTGCCCTTAATAATCGGGCTAGTTCTGCTACTTTGGTTTCGCCTTTTTTCTGCAATTCTGGTTTTCATCCTCGTTTTTCCTCGGGTCAGGTTGAGCCTTCTGACTGTCCGGGGGTGGATTCTGTGGTGGATAGGTAGCAGCAGATTTGGAACCATGTGGTGGACAATTTGAAGTTGTCACAGAAGGCTCAGCGCTTTGCCAACCGCCGCTGCGGTGTTGGTCCCCAACTTCGTGTTGGGGATTTGGTATGGCTGTCTTCTCGGTGTGTTCCTATGAAGGTTTCCTCTCCTAAATTCAAGCCTCGCTTCATCGGTCCTTATAAGATTTTGGAAATCCTTAACCCGGTGTCTTTTCGTTTGGACCTCCCAGCATCGTTTGCCATTCATAATGTGTTCCATAGGTCTTTGTTGCGGAGGTATGTGGTGCCAGTGGTTCCTTCTGTTGAGCCTCCTGCTCCGGTGCTGGTTGAGGGCGAATTGGAGTACGTGGTGGAGAAGATCTTGGATTCTCGTATTTCCAGACGGAGGCTTCAGTATTGGAAATAGGGCTATGGTCAGGAGGATAATTCCTGGGTTGTCGCCTCTGATGTTCATGCGGCCGATTTGGTTCGTGCCTTCCATGTGGCTCATCCTGATCGCCCTGGGGGTCTTGATGAGGGTTCGGTGACCCCTCCTCAAGGGCGGGGTACTGTTGTGAACTCTATTTCTGGGCTCCCTCTTGTGGTCACAAGTGGTACTGTGTGAGTGCTGTCTTTCTGCCAGTTTGTGACTGGCATCAGCTGTCTCGTTATCTGTGGGCTGGTTTTCTATGTAAGCTCACTTGGACTCTCAGTCTATGCCTGCTGTCGTTGTATTCAGTGCTATTCTGATTGCTCCTGTCTACATCCGTAATCAGTCTCTCCATGAGAAGCTAAGTTCTGTTTGCTTATTCTTGCTCATCTATGTTCAATATGTTTCCTAGAATATTATGAGGTTTATCCAGCTTGCTAATATGTGATTTCTCTGCTTGCTGGTAGCTCTGGGGTGCTGAGTTGCTCCCCCCACATTGTTAGTTGGTGTGGGGGTTCTCGCATTCTCAGCGTGGATATTTTTGTATAGGGTTTTTTACTGACCGCACAGATCCCTTGCTATTTTCTGCTATCTAGTGTTAGCGGGCCTCATTTGCTTAACCTGTTTCATCTCTGCGTTTGTCTTTTCCTCTTAACTCACCGTTATTATTTGTGGGGGGCTGTTCTATATCTTTGGGGTTATTTCTCTGAGACAAGTGAGGTCTTACTTTATCTCTAGGGGTAGTCAGTTTTTCAGGCCGTGAAGAGACGTCTAGGATTTCAGGAAACGTTCCACGGCTACCTTTAGTGTGTTTGGTTAGGATCTGGTTTTGCGGTCAGTCCAGTTACCACATCCCCAGAGCTTGTCCTATTTTCTCTGACTTAGCTGGTTAGATTTGTGATCCTAAGCCACTGGGATCATAACAGAGGAGGCTGAGTTTTTATAAAGCTGGGAAATTTGCATGACCTGGCCTTTTCTAATGATGATAGGCAACAAGCCATAAACCCAACAGGCTAATTAAAGTCTATAACCTTGGTCAAAGTTATCCAAGCACACAAATCGCCAAGGGTGCCCAAATTTATGCATAGGCCCATTTTCCTTTTTTCTATTGTAGTTGTGAAAGTTTTTTTAAAGAAACAAGCAGGAGTTTTTTTGTACCAATTTGTGGTACAGGAGATGAAAAAAAAAAGTGTGCACAGATTGGTGAAATCTTGTATTTTTTGATTAGCTAAAAGGGTTTTTCAGGCACCATTTGCTTCTGGATTCGGAAGTGAGCAGTGCTGACATCCTACCATCAAAGCGAACTTACCAAGACACCTGCATGATACCGCACTTGCAAATCATGCATCTGTCCACGTGTGAATGCTGCTCACCTTCCAATTCGTATCAACAAGAGAAGAATAGGAGTGATACGTCCAATTGGACGTATCACACCTATTCTTCTCTTGTTGATGTGTATGCAAGTAGGAGTGTCTACTAGGTGTATCTTGAAGACAACCACATGGTTTTTAGTCTTTGTGGAACCTCTATACTGATGTAGCCCTTTATGGTTTTGTTTTATAACCTTCCATTTCGGAAGTACCGTAAACACTATAAAGGGAACCTGACAGCTGATACATGCTGCCTGCCATAATCCACGGACTATTGCAAAACAGTGGGGAGTCAAAGAGCGCAATAGGGTCTTATCCACGTAACACAGAGGAGAATATACACCAAATTTGCTCACCTGGTTAGGATGAGATTAGAGCATATAGATAGCGGCTGCTGCAGATCCACAGGTCTTCACTGACCAGAGAAATTAATGTCTTCAAAGGGAGATTTGTAGTTAAAATTCTGCGCTGCCGCTAAGATGAATTTCAGGAGAGTATAGTTGATTCACAGTGGTTTTATTCAAAGCGTTTCTGGGGTCTCATGCCCCCTTCATCCACCTGTGTGGTATTTCCTGATGAAGGGGGTATGAGACCCCTGAAACACGTTGAATAAAACCACTGTAAATCAACTATACTCTCCTGTAATCCACGGACAGCATGCACAGTATCAGACACTGGTTGTATGATCTAATCCAGTTATGGTATGCTTCACTCTGAAATGCTGTGGCGTTTCAGAGAAAATATACTGGTACCGTACTTTGGCTTCTCCCCTCCTATCACTGACAGGTCTCTTCCTGTACATGCACGCAGAAAGAAAATTGTCACTCATTGAGAGAGGATTAGAAGAAGTTGTTGGGGACCCACCTGTCTGACTAGTCTCCAGATGGCTTTTAAAGTATGGGTTGTCCAATGCACAGGCAGTGTGTGGCATTTCAGGGCAAAAAAAGTGGCTAAAGTCACACAACCCATTCCTATGCTAATACACACTGCCTGTGCATTGGACAGCCTGTATCAGCAGAGACAGGTCATGTTTAATATCTTTAAGATCTCATATGTGCCATATATGGTATTTCAAGTGCTTTTGCCTTTGACAACTATAACTCCCAACATGTCCTGCAGCTCCTATAGCATGCTGGGAGATACAGTTCACCACAGTAGTGATTGTGATTTTACTTTTTTTAGCTTTAATACAAATTACACTACCGTACCTCACTGTGATTCTTCAGCCTGTGATTCTCTCTGTGGCTACGCTAGAAAGGAAGTAGGTGTTTTCCTATCCAGATCACAAGCTGCAGTGACTACTGTAAATGAACATGAAGGTCCTGGGTTACTGCGAGGTGTACAGTTCAGTGCTGCTCTGGCCTCTGTATTACGTCACTGCAGCACGTGACCGGATGGGAGAGCACCTACTGTCCTGTCCAGCAAGGCCGCAGTATATTCATAACGATGGCACTAACAGACCTGCAATGCCACTTCACCGCCAGCGGCTCCCTGCTCCTAGGATGCCGCTCCACCACCGGTGGCTCCCTGCTTCTACGATGCCGCTCCACCAATGCCAGCTCCTTGCTTCTGTGATGCCTCTTCTCCCCATCTTATAGTTTACAAAATGTGGTAATCATTTGCTTCAATGATGTTATTGCACTCTACAATATATTGGCTCTATATGCCTTTTTATCTCTTTCTAAAATCAGGTATGTTGCCTGATTATATTTTGCTTGCATAAAATGTATATATTGTGGTGTGACTGGTGGTCGCGTGGTTAATGGGAGGTATGTGTCACAGGGATGGATGCGATGCAGCCCGGAGTTTTTTGTCTTTTGTGCACATGAGCACTAAAGATATCATTTAGTGCACCTGGGTCCGGGTTGTGGGTAGCTATGAGAGATGGGAGGGTCTGGCTACCCACATACCTCACTTTGAGTGGGAGTGCTCACTGTACCCTTTTCCCTGCAGGAGTTTGAGGACCTGCAGTGATGTCATGATCACGTGACAGTGCATGTGATGTTACCTCACCAATGGGTGTGGTTTCAGGCTACTTAATGAAGGTGTGTTTGGCACATGGTAGTGACACTACAGAGTAGTCTGTGTAAAGAGAGGGAGAAGCCTTTCTGTGTCCGTGTCTTCAGATAGAGCCTGAGTGCTGGACATTGCACAGCCTGTGTGCCCTGTTGTGGATTCTGTTTTTGGGCTCCCTCTGGTGGTTACAACTGGTACTGGGTGACTTTGGTGGGTTGCGGTCTCTGGTTTCCACCTGTCCATCAGAGGCTGGGTGTTTCCTATTTAACCTGGCTTTCCTGTCATTCCCTTGCCGGCTATCAATGTATCAGTGTGTCTCTGTTACCTTTGCTACCTGCTCCTAGGCCTTCAAGACAAGCTAAGTCTGGATTTCCCTGTTTCATGTTTGCTTTCATGTTTTTAGTCCAGCTTGCAGACATGTAATTCTCTGCTGCTGGTTGCTCTAGTGGGCTGAAATTACCACTCATGTACCATGAGTTGGCACATGAGTTCAAGTAATTTCAGGATGGTATTTTGAAGGGTTTTAAGCTGACCGCGCAGTTCACCTTTTGTATCCTCTGCTATCTAGCTTAAGTGGACCTCATTTTGCTGAATCTGTTTTCATAACTACGTTTGTGCCTTCCTCTCATTTCACCGTCATTATATGTGGGGGGCTGCTATTTCTGTGGGAATATTTCTCTGGAGGCAAGATAGGTCTGTGATTCTTCTGATAGGGGTAGCTAGATCTCTGGCTGGCGCGAGACGTCTAGAGTCCCCCCAGGAACGTTCCCCGGCTGCTGTTAGTTGAGTGTTGAGGTTCAGGATCGCGGTCAGCTCAGGTTCCATCACCCTAGAGCTCGTCCTGTTTTTGCCCGTGTTATGTGTTTAATTCCCTGCCATTGGGAACATGACAGTATAACCGGCCCACAAAGTGTTAATTGTTTGGGCTGAAGCAGGAGAAAAAGAAGTGTTGAAGGGAATTTTTTTTTTTTTTCCCTCAGAGTTTTGCTGCCTAGCCCTTAATTGCTGTCTAGCTGCTTCTTACCTCCTCTTAACCCTTGAATGGCTCTGACCTTAGCTGTTTAACATGGATGTCCAGAGTTTGGCTTCCAGCCTGAATAATCTTGCTGCAAAAGTTCAAAACATACAGGATTTTGTTGTTCACACTCCTATGTCTGAACCTAGAATTCCTATTCCAGAGTTTTTTTCTGGAGATAGATCTACCTTCCTGAATTTCAGGAACAATTGCAAATTGTTTCTTTCTTTGAAATCTCGCTCCTCTGGAGACCCTGTTCAGCAGGTCAAGATTGTAATATCTTTCCTGCGGGGCGACCCTCAGAATTGGGCATTTGCATTGGCACCAGGGGATCCTGCATTGCTCAGTGTGGATGCGTTTTTTCTGGCACTGGGATTGCTCTATGAGGAACCTAACCTGGAGATTCAGGCTGAAAAGGCTTTATTAGCCCTCTCTCAGGGGCATGATGAAGCGGAAGTATATTGTCAAAAATTTCAGAAATGGTCGGTGCTTACTCAGTGGAATGAGTGCGCCCTGGCTGCAAACTTCAGAGATGGTCTTTCTGAGGCCATTAAGGATATTATGGTGGGGTTCCCTGCGCCTACAGGTCTGAATGAGTCTATGGCTATGGCCATTCAGATTGATCGGCGTTTACGGGAGCGCAAACCTGTGCACCAGTTGGCGGTGTCTTCTGAACAGGCACCTGAGACTATGCAATGTGATAGAATTCAGTCCTGAAGTGAACGGCAAAATTATAGGCGGAAAAATGGATTGTGTTTTTATTGTGGTGATTCAGCTCATGTTATATCAGCATGCTCTAAACGCACAAAAAAGGTTGATAAATCTTTTGCCATTAGTACTCTGCAGTCTAAGTTCATTTTGTCTGTAACTCTGATTTGTTCACTGTCATCCATTTCCGTCGATGCCTATGTGGATTCGGGCGCTGCCCTGAGTCTTATAGATTGGTCATTTGCCAAACGCTGCGGTTTTAGTCTGGAGCCTCTGGAAGTTCCTATTCCTTTGAAGGGAATTGACTCTACACCATTGGCTATGAATAAACCGCAGTACTGGACACAAGTGACCATGCGCATGACTCCCGTTCATCAGGAGGTGATTCGCTTCCTTGTACTGTATAATTTACATGATGTACTAGTGCTTGGTCTGCCATGGTTACAAACTCATAATCCAGTCCTGGATTGGAAAACAATGTCTGTGTTAAGCTGGCGATGTCAGGGGGTTCATGATGATGCACCTCTGATTTCAATCGCTTCATCTACTCCTTCTGAGGTCCCTGCGTTTTTGTCTGACTATCGGGATGTTTTTGAGGAGCCTAAGCTCGATTCGCTCCCTCCTCATAGGGATTGTGACTGTGCTATAGAATTAATTCCTGGCAGTAAGTTCCCTAAGGGTCGTTTATTTAATCTGTCAGTGCCAGAGCATACTGCTATGCGGAATTATATTAAGGAGTCCTTGGAAAAGGGACATATTCATCCATCTTCGTCCCCTCTGGGAGCAGGTTTTTTTTTCGTGGCAAAAAAAGATGGTTCCCTGAGGCCTTGTATAGATTATCGCCTTCTAAATAAGATTACAGTCAAATATCAGTATCCATTGCCATTATTGACTGATTTGTTTGCTCGCATTAAGGGGGCTAGGTGGTTCACTAAGATAGATCTTCGCGATGCGTATAATCTTGTGCGGATAAAGCAGGGTGATGAGTGGAAAACCGCATTTAATACGCCTGAGGGCCATTTTGAGTATTTGGTAATGCCTTTTGGACTTTCTAATGCTCCTTCAGTCTTTCAGTCCTTTATGCACAATATTTTCCGTGAATATCTGGATAAGTTTATGATTGTGTATTTGGATGATATTTTGGTGTTTTCTGATGACTGGGAGTCTCATGTTCTACAGGTCAGGAAGGTGTTTCAAGTCCTGCGGGCCAATTCTCTGTTTGTGAAGGGCTCAAAATGTCTCTTCGGAGTCCAGGTTTTTTTTTTTTTTGAGGTACATTTTTTCTCCTTCTACTATTGAGATGGATCCCGTCAAGGTTCAGGCGATTTGTGACTGGACACAACCTACATCTGTTAAGAGTCTTCAGAAGTTCTTGGGTTTTGCTAATTTTTATCGTCGGTTCATTACTAATTTTTCCAGTGTTGTTAAACCTTTGACTGATTTGACTAAAAAGGGTGCTGATGTTGCTAATTGGTCTCCTATGGCTGTGGAGGCCTTTCAGGAACTTAAGCGCCGGTTTTCTTCTGCTCCTGTGTTATGTCAACCAGATGTTTCACTTCCTTTTCAGGTTGAGGTTGATGCTTCCGAGATTGGAGCGGGGGCGGTTTTGTCACAGAGAAGTTCTGATGGCTCGGTGATGAAGCCATGTGCGTTCTTTTCTAGAACATTCTCGCCCGCCGAGCGCAATTATGATGTGGGTAATCGGGAGCTTTTGGCCATGAAGTGGGCATTTGAGGAGTGGCGTCATTGGCTTGAGGGTGCTAGACATTGTGTGGTGGTCTTGACTGATCACAAAAATCTGATTTACCTTGAGTCTGCCAGGCGTCTGAATCCTAGACAGGCTCGTTGGTCGTTGTTTTTTTCTCGTTTCAATTTTGTGGTTTCATACCTGCCAGGTTCAAAGAATGTGAAGGCAGATGCTCTTTCCAGGAGTTTTGTGCCTGACTCTCCTGGAGACTCTGGGCCTACTGGTATCCTTAGGAATGGGGTAATATTGTCCGCCGTCTCCCCAGACTTGCGACGTGCATTGCAGGAGTTTCAGGCGGATAAACCTGATCGTTGTCCACCAGAAAGACTGTTTGTTCCGGATGATTGGACCAGTAGAGTCATCTCCGAGGTCCATTCTTCTGTGTTGGCTGGTCATCCTGGAATATTTGGTACTAGAGACTTGGTGGCCAGGTCTTTTTGGTGGCCTTCCTTGTCAAGGGATGTGCGCACCTTTGTGCAGTCTTGTGAAGTGTGTGCTCGGGCTAAGCCTTGCTGTTCTCGGGCCAGTGGGTTGTTGTTATCCTTGCCTATCCCGAAGAGGCCTTGGACGCACATTTCCATGGATTTTATTTCAGATCTCCCTGTCTCACAGAAAATGTCCGTTATCTGGGTTGTGTGTGACCGCTTTTCTAAGATGGTTCATTTGGTACCCTTGCCTAAGTTGCCTTCCTCCTCTGAGTTGGTCCCTTTATTTTTTCAGAACGTGGTTCGTTTGCATGGGATTCCGGAGAATATCGTTTCTGACAGGGGATCCCAGTTTGTGTCTAGATTTTGGCGGACGTTTTGTGCTAAGATGGGCATTGATTTGTCTTTCTCGTCTGCATTCCATCCTCAGACGAATGGTCAGACGGAGCGAACTAATCAGACCTTGGAAACTTATTTAAGGTGTTTTGTTTCTGCTGATCAAGATGACTGGGTTGCCTTTTTGCCACTGGCCGAATTTGCCCTTGATAATCGGGCTAGTTCTGCTACTTTGGTTTCTCCTTTCTTTTGTAATTTGGGGTTTCATCCTCGTTTTTTCCTCTGGTCAGGTGGAGCCTTCGGATTGTCCTGGAGTGGACGTGGTGGTGGACAGGCTACATCAGATTTGGAATCAGGTGGTGGACAATTTGAAGTTGTCTCAGGAGAACACTCAGCAGTTTGCTAATCGCCGTCGCCGCGTGGGTCCCCGACTTCTTGTTGGGGACTTGGTGTGGTTGTCTTCTCGTTTTGTCCCTATGAAGGTCTCTTCTAAGTTTAAGCCTCGGTTCATCGGTCCTTATAAGATCTTGGAGATTCTTAACCCTGTATCTTTTCGTTTGGATCTCCCAGCATCGTTTGCTATTCATAATGTGTTCCATCGGTCGTTATTGCGGAGGTATGAGGTGCCCGTTGTTCCTTCGGTTGAGCCTCCTGCTCCGGTGCTGGTGGAGGGAGAATTGGAGTATGTTGTTGAGAAGATCTTGGATTCTCGTGTTTCCAGACGTAAACTCCAGTATTTGGTTAAGTGGAAGGGTTATGGTCAGGAGGATAATTCCTGGGTGGTCGCCTCTGATGTTCATGCGACTGATTTGGTCCGCGCCTTCCATAGAGCTCATCCTGATCGCCCTGGGGGTTCTCGTGAGGGTTCGGTGACCCCTCCTCAAGGGGGGGTACTGTTGTGGATTCTGTTTTTGGGCTCCCTCTGGTGGTTACAACTGGTACTGGGTGACTTTGGTGGGTTGCGGTCTCTGGTTTCCACCTGTCCATCAGAGGCTGGGTGTTTCCTATTTAACCTGGCTTTCCTGTCATTCCCTTGCCGGCTATCAATGTATCAGTGTGTCTCTGTTACCTTTGCTACCTGCTCCTAGGCCTTCAAGACAAGCTAAGTCTGGATTTCCCTGTTTCATGTTTGCTTTCATGTTTTTAGTCCAGCTTGCAGACATGTAATTCTCTGCTGCTGGTTGCTCTAGTGGGCTGAAATTACCACTCATGTACCATGAGTTGGCACATGAGTTCAAGTAATTTCAGGATGGTATTTTGAAGGGTTTTAAGCTGACCGCGCAGTTCACCTTTTGTATCCTCTGCTATCTAGCTTAAGCGGGCCTCATTTTGCTGAATCTGTTTTCATAACTACGTTTGTGCCTTCCTCTCATTTCACCGTCATTATATGTGGGGGGCTGCTATTTCTGTGGGAATATTTCTCTGGAGGCAAGATAGGTCTGTGATTCTTCTGATAGGGGTAGCTAGATCTCTGGCTGGCGCGAGACGTCTAGAGTCCCCCCAGGAACGTTCCCCGGCTGCTGTTAGTTGAGTGTTGAGGTTCAGGATCGCGGTCAGCTCAGGTTCCATCACCCTAGAGCTCGTCCTGTTTTTGCCCGTGTTATGTGTTTAATTCCCTGCCATTGGGAACATGACAGTGCCCACAGGCCTGAGAGAGCAGAGCTCTTCTAAGGACATTAATGCTGTGTCGGCCTGATGTACGGACTGTTCTTGTTCACCTTTTTGTTACTGCCTTGATGGTTTATTGAGCAAATAAACCCACATGGACATTGAAGAGAATGTGCCTCCTGTTTCCTCCTATGCATCTGAGTGAGTACAATCCTTACAATTGGTGCTCGAATGCGGGCAAATGATCCAAGGAGCACATGTTGCAGTGCTGGCTGTTCTGAGCCAGAGGAGTTGACGGTCTGACAACCATATGTTATGCTGACCGGGGTCAGTGAGAACTCTTCGTAGGATACCTCTGAGGAGAAGAGGGATCCGGGGACCTGTGTGGCCGACACCAACAGGTAACAGACAGGAGTCTGTGTTATTCTGACCAGGGTCAGTGAGAAACTGTGTTTGGGCTGTAAACTCGGGTGTGTAACAGCAGGAGTCTGTGCTGTGCTGACCAGGGTCAGTGAGAGACTGTGTTTTCTTATAAAGCACGTGTGCAGGTGTTTGCTGTGGACTGGCGGGTCCATGTATTTTTTTTCTTCTCTGATCAACTTGCTGTGGCTCGGCAGGGCCACGAAGACTGAAGGCGTCTGGCGGTAACTCGGTGGGGTTAAAAAGTTTGCTGTGGATCGTCGGGTCCATGAAGTCTGCGGTGGTTATGTGCAGTGCAGTTGCAGCAAGAGGTTCTGCAGCAGCCGGAGTTGCAGTGGCAGCAGCAGCGGCTTGTGATCGGCAGCCGGAGGTGCCGGTGTTTTGTGTCTGCAGCGGGAGTAACTGGTGAGGTGTCAAAAAAGACATTGCTGGACCAAGTCGTGCAAACTCTTAAAGGGCCAGTGCTGTTGTAAATTCTGCTCTTGGGCTCCCTCCGGTGGTTGTTGGTGGTAGTGCAGGTTTCTTGGGGTTGTAATGCGGGCAGGTGTTTCTGCTGTTTGCAGCTCTATTAGGTATTTAGGTGTGCAGGATCCATGAGTCCATGCCAGTTGTCCATTGTACTTGGAGGGATTGCATCTTTCTCTGGCTCCTCATGCCCTGCTGCCAATTCAGCTAAGATAAGTGTCTGATTTTTTGTCTCTGTGCACACATGCAGTGTGCTTTGCAATTCAGTGCAATTCATTGTGTTTTTGTCCAGCTTAGACTTTGTTTGGATTTTTCAGTCATGCTGGATTCTCAGGAGATGCAGATATACTTTCTATGTCTTTAGTTAGACATTAGTTTAGGACGTGTTAGGTACATCCCATGGCTACTTCTAGTTGCGGTGTTAGTTTAGGGTTTGCGGTCAGTACAGGTACCACATACTCCTGACAAAGTCTCTCATGCGGCTCCAAGGTCACCGGATCATAACACAGTGCCGACCTAAAGAGACATATACTGTGGAACTGTTGGGGTTTGAGAGTACCGTGGGGAAGTCCACTGGGTGTACCCCAGAGTGGGGTGGTGTCCCTAAAGGGGGTGGAGTCCCCAAAACAGAGCGGTGACCCAAATAATTATGGTTGGCCAAAAAGGGGCCGGGCATCCCAAAAAAGGGGTGGCTTCCCAAAAGGGGGTAGTTGCCCAGAAGGGGGTGGAGTCCCTAAAGGGGGTGGTGGCCCTAAAGGAGAAAATAGCCCACAAGGGGGTGGTGGCACTAAAAGGGGCGGAGTCCAAAAAGGGGATAGTGGCCCAAAAAGGGGTGGAGCTTTCAAAAGGGGCGGCACTGGTTACCTCAGTAGACATGTCTGGGGAACAGCAGTGTTTGTGTTTTCCGTATTCCGAGTGCAGCATAGACTTCCCATTTGATGACAGGCCGCAGGTGTGAACTGTTATGTTACACCGTGAAGGAGTATCTGGACTGCTGGACTCAAAGAGTCAGGTGACTCTGACAGGAACTCCTCTTGTCTTCTGTCTAACTGAGAAAAAGGTCAATGTTCGCTGCATCCATGGGGTCACTGTTGACTATACTGTAGACAGAATGATCATTGATATGTTCAAGAGTGTCGAGTGCCCAGATGGCGGTATAACACCAAACTTGTCCTACCCCTTTGAGAGGGGCAGGGACTTTGTGATCTTTGAAGACGTATGGGAAATTGATGAAGTGTGGGGTTGCTCAGAGGAGAGGCGGAATGGTCATACTGAAGCCCCACTACAGCAGCAGGCTGTGGGAATTCCTGTTAATGGGATATGTAAAGAGGAGGTAGCACCACCTAAGGTCAATAGTCCAGAGTTACGGGTGACCTGAAGAAAGTGTGGGTCTGACACCTGTTTAAGTGGGGACTTGTTGTTCCAGGATGACAAGGTGAGAGGGGGCGACTCCTATTCAAACTTTGACTCAAATGCAAAGGGAAAAGAGTGCAGTAAGGGGGAGCCGAGTAAAAATGACACATCTTCATCTCGCCATGGGGGCCGTGGAAAGATGGGGTCATGTGCAGATCACATTATAGTCCCTGAGGTCACTTTATCTCTGACAAACCCTAGCACTGAGGTTGTTAGTGACAGGCTGGGGTTAGAACAGACCTGTAGTAGACCCACATCTGCAATGCCCGGAAAGAGTGAAATGGCTCAGTATGATGAAGTTACCAAGAGTCAAGAGGTACCTGGGAGTAAATAGACAGAAAGCCCAGGAGACACCATTGAGGTGGATGCAGAAACAGGTGGAACTCTGAAGAGGCAGAGTGTGGGTGGACAAGAGACCCCATCTGAAAATCTAATTAAAGAAGTGATGGTGCGACATGTGCTGGCCAAAAGAGAGCAGGACCATGAGATAGAGCTGCTTAAAGAAATAGTCGAGCGAGAAAGGGTCCTGAGACAGGTGATTGAGCACAGAGTGGATGAGCTGGAGAAGGAAGTCTCTGAGCTCAGAGGTCACCTGTCAGCATGTCAAACCATGAATAAGGCCATATTGAAAGATATGGAGGTGCTCAGAGTGGCCCAAGAGAAGAATTAGCAGGAGCTTCTCCAGAGAGAGGATGAACGTCGCTGTTTGGTAGAGGTGCAAGATAAAGTTCTCCGAGAGCTCAAGATGAAGGAGACTAATCAACAGCTCCAGAAATCCATGGATGACCGGGAAATCGAACTGTTGCGCTCTCCCAATCTGATTGCTATGAAGGAGAGTGAACTGGAGAGGCTGACCAAAGAAGGGGCCTCCACGGAAGAAGAAATCCAGCAAGGGAAGTGCCACGCAGATGGCCGAACAAAGGACATCGAGGTCTTGGAAAACTGCGCTGACACTAAGGACGAGGAGGTCCAAAGATATGACCAAGAAGGTAAGACTTCGGTTTTCAAGTGCGTAATAGACGTACCCGAAGGCATGCAAGAAGCTTGTGCCAGTGAGGAGGTGCATGAAGCTTTTAAAAAGGCGGTCGAAGCATATAGGGTGCACTGGTCATACTGTCGACTAGGGAAGTCACAGTGAAGTGGGTGACTGTCCTGAGAGAGATGCATGTACAATGCCTCTGCACAAAACAAATGATCACGTTGAAGAACGAGGAAGCCGCTCGACGTCTGGAGCTAGCGAGAGAAGCTCAAAATCATCTCGGCTTGGTGGAAGACATCATTCTGGTACCCAGAAATTTGGTGGGAAAAGTCATCGGAAGGCTTGGGCGAGTGATCAGGAGATTGTAAATAGATCCGGTGTGAAGAGACTGAGGGTTCTGGGTGATGACAAGGCCCAGGTTGTGGGTGAAGATGGGATGGTTCCATTCCTTGTTGTCGGATCCATGGAGAGTCTTGAGAATATTCGGATGCTCCTGGGGTATCTCGTGGGTTACCTAAAAGAAGTTGAGCAGCTAAGACGTGAGAGGGAGCAGATCAATATAGAACTGCAGGAAATGGTAAACAGATTGCCGCAACCTTCAACTCGCGGTATAGAGAGGCGAAGAGGTTCGCATAAGACTAGAAGTCCTCAAACTGAAGCTAACAGAGAACATAGAGAAAAATGGATGGATTGCTTTCCAGGCAATAAAGACCATGGGAGAAGTGGCCAGCAGAGACATAACAGAAGATGGCCTGATGGAACAGGTAGAAGCAGTGATGCCTCAGTTAGCTCAGGGCTGAGTGACCAAAGTGGGAGACCCTGTAGCGGACGAAATGACCGGACCAGACAGGACGTCTGGGTACAAGGGGATTATGCCTACGTACTGACCGATGGAGGTGGGGAAGGCTTAATAGATTGTTGACATTGAAACATGAGGTGACAAAGTCTGATAGCACATTGTTCACAGACAGGGATGTGGTGACAGTGACAGACTATGTCTCAGGAGCTGACGCTCAAAACCAATTGGGAAGGCCCTCTTGACGGATAGAGCAAGGTTATGGGGGTGCCCTGTCTCTGGGCCCTCGGTTTAGGACAAGTGTTCAACCCCACAGGTTTGAACAGAGGGGGGAATATGTGGTGTGACTGGTGGTCGCATGGTTAATGGGAGGTATGTGTCACAG